>NC_069501.1:858140041-858857541 GCF_027579735.1 Bombina bombina | reverse complement strand
CCACGGCGTCATCCTTACTTGTGGGATATTCTCTTCCCCAACAGGAAATGGCAAAGAGTCCCAGCAAAGCTGGTCACATGATCCCTCCTAGGCTCCGCCTACCCTAGTCATTCTCTTTGCCGTTGCACAGGCAACATCTCCACGGAGATGGTTAAGAGTTTTTTGGTGTTTAAATGTAGTTTTTATTCTTCAATCAAGTGTTTGTTATTTTAAAATAGTGCTGGTATGTACTATTTACTCTGAAACAGAAAAGAGATGAAGATTTCTGTTTGTAAGAGGAAGATGATTTTAGAAGACGTTACTAAAATCGATTGCTGTTTCCACACAGGACTGTTGAGATGAAGTAACTTCAGTTGGGGGAAACAGTTGGCAGACTTTTCTGCTTGAGGTATGACTGGCCATATTTCTAACAAGACTATGTAATGCTGGAAGGCTGTCATTTCCCCTTATGGGGACCGGTAAGCCATTTTCTTAGATTAAGTAAAAGAATAAAGGGCTTCATAAGGGCTTAAAAAACTGGTAGACATTTTTCTGGGCTAAAACGATTACTTTGCTAAGCATATTTTGCAGATTCTAACTCTTAATAGTTATTATAATCTTGGGGATTGTTTAGAAAAACGGCAGGCACTGTATTGGACACCTTTTTCAGATGGGGGCCTTTTCTAGTTATAGACAGAGCCTCATTTTCGCGCCACTAATGCGCAGTTGTTTTTGGAGAGCAAGGCATGCAGATGCATGTGTGAGGAGCTAAGAACCACTGAAAAAGCTTATAGAAGGCATCATTTGGTATCGTATTCCCCTCTCGGCTTGGTTGGGTCTCAGCAAAGCAGATAGCTGGGACTGTATAGGGGTTAAATGTAAAAACGGCCCCGGTTCCGTTAATTTAAGGGTTAAAGCTTTGAAATTTGGTGTGCAATACTTTTAAGGCTTTAAGACACTGTGGTGAAATTTTGGTGAATTTTGAACAATTCCTTCATACTTTTTCACATATTCAGTAATAAAGTGTGTTCAGTTTGAAATTTAAAGTGACAGTAACGGTTTTATTTTAAAACGTTTTTTGTGCTTTGTTGACAAGTTTAAGCCTGTTTAACATGTCTGTACCATCAGATAAGCTATGTTCTATATGTATGAAAACCAAGGTTTCTCCCCATTTAAATTTATGTGATAATTGTGCCATAGTGTCCAAACAAAGTAGGGACAATGATGCCACAGATAATGATATTGCCCAAGATGATTCCTCAAATGAGGGGAGTAAGCATGATACTACATCATCCCCCTCTGTGTCTACACCAGTTTTGCCCACACAAGAGGCCCCTAGTAATCTAGTGCGCCAATTCTTATTACCATGCAACAATTAACGGCTGTAATGGATAACTCTATAGCAAACATTTTATCCAAAATGCCTACTTATCAGAGAAAGCGCGATTGCTCTGTTTTAAACAATGTAGAGCAAGAGGACGCTGATGATAACTGTTCTGACATACCCTCACACCAATCTGAAGGGGCCAGGAGGGAGGTTTTGTCAGATGGAGAAATTTCAGATTCAGGAAAAATTTCTCAACAAGCTGAACCTGATGTTGTAACATTTAAATTTAAATTAGAACATCTCCGCGCACTGCTTAAGGAGGTATTATCTACTCTGGATGATTGTGACAATTTGGTCATTCCAGAGAAATTATGTAAGATGGACAAGTTCCTAGAGGTTCCGGTGCCCCCCGACGCCTTTCCTATACCCAAGCGGGTGGCGGACATAGTAAATAAGGAGTGGGAAAGGCCCGGCATACCTTTTGTTCCCCCCCCTATATTTAAGAAATTATTTCCTATAGTCGACCCTAGAAAGGACTTATGGCAGACAGTCCCCAAGGTCGAGGGGGCGGTTTCTACTCTAAACAAACGCACTACTATTCCTATCGAAGATAGTTGTGCTTTCAAAGATCCTATGGATAAAAAATTAGAGGGTTTGCTTAAAAAGATGTTTGTTCAGCAAGGTTACCTTCTACAACCAATTTCATGCATTGTTCCTGTCACTATGGCAGCGTGTTTCTGGTTCGAGGAACTAGAAAAGTCGCTCAATAAAGAATCTTCGTATGAGGAGGTTATGGACAGAGTTCAAGCACTTAAATTGGCTAACTCTTTTATTTTAGATGCCGCTTTGCAATTAGCTAGATTAGCGGCGAAAAATTCAGGGTTTGCTATCGTGGCGCGCAGAGCGCTTTGGCTAAAGTCTTGGTCAGCGGATGTGTCTTCCAAGACAAAATTGCTTAACATCCCTTTCAAGGGTAAAACACTATTTGGGCCTGATTTGAAAGAGATTATTTCAGACATCACCGGGGGAAAGGGCCACGCCCTCCCTCAGGATAGGTCTTTTAAGGCTAAAAATAAGCCTAATTTTCGTCCCTTTCGCAGAAACGGACCAGCCTCTAACTCTACATCCTCTAAGCAAGAGGGTAATACTTCACAACCCAAACCAGCCTGGAGACCGATGCAAGGCTGGAACAAGGGTAAGCAGGCCAAGAAGCCTACCACTGCTACCAAAACAGCATGAAGGGATGGCCCCCGATCCGGGACCGGATCTGGTGGGGGGCAGACTTTCTCTCTTTGCTCAGGCTTGGGCAAGAGATGTTCAGGATCCTTGGGCGCTAGAAATAGTTTCTCAAGGTTATCTCCTGGAATTCAAGGAACTACCCCCAAGGGGAAGGTTCCACAGGTCTCAATTATCTTCAAACCAAATAAAAAGACAGGCATTCTTACATTGTGTAGAAGACCTGTTAAAGATGGGAGTGATTCATCCAGTTCCAATAAGAGAACAAGGGATGGGTTTTTATTCCAACCTGTTCATAGTTCCCAAAAAAGAGGGAACATTCAGACCAATTTTAGATCTCAAGATCCTAAACAAATTTCTCAGGGTTCCATCGTTCAAAATGGAAACCATTCGAACGATCCTTCCCACCATCCAGGAAGGTCAATTTATGACCACCGTGGATTTAAAGGATGCGTACCTACATATTCCTATCCACAAGGAACATCATCAGTTCCTAAGGTTCGCTTTTCTGGACAAGCATTACCAGTTTGTGGCACTTCTATTCGGATTAGCCACTGCTCCGAGAATTTTCACAAAGGTACTAGGGTCCCTTCTAGAGGTTCTAAGACCAAGGGGCATTGCAGTAGTACCTTACTTGGACGACATCCTGATTCAAGCGTCGTCTCTGTCAAAAGCAAAGGCTCATACGGACATCGTCCTAGCCTTTCTCAGATCTCACGGATGGAAGGTGAACAAAGAAAAGAGTTCTCTGTCCCCGTCAACAAGAGTTCCCTTCTTGGGAACGATAATAGATTCCTTAGAAATGAGGATTTCTCCAACATAGGTGTGTCCGGTCCACGGCGTCATCCTTACTTGTGGGATATTCTCTTCCCCAACAGGAAATGGCAAAGAGCCCAGCAAAGCTGGTCACATGATCCCTCCTAGGCTCCGCCTACCCCAGTCATTCTCTTTGCCGTTGTACAGGCAACATCTCCACGGAGATGGCTTAGAGTTTTTTAGTGTTTAACTGTAGTTTTTATTATTCAATCAAGAGTTTGTTATTTTAAAATAGTGCTGGTATGTACTATTTACTCAGAAACAGAAAAGAGATGAAGATTTCTGTTTGTATGAGGAAAATGATTTTAGCACCGTAACTAAAATCCATGGCTGTTCCACACAGGACTGTTGAGAGCAATTAACTTCAGTTGGGGGAACAGTGTGCAGTCTCTTGCTGCTTGAGGTATGACACATTCTAACAAGACGATGTAATGCTGGAAGCTGTCATTTTTCCCTATGGGATCCGGTAAGCCATGTTTATTACGATGGTAAATAAGGGCTTCATAAGGGCTTATTAAGATTGTAGACTTTTCTGGGCTAAATCGATTCATTTTTAAAACATATTTAGCCTTGAGGAATCATTTTATCTGGGTATATTGATATTATAATATCGGCAGGCACTGTATTAGACACCTTATTTCTCTGGGGCTTTCCCAAAGCATAAGCAGAGCCTCATTTTCGCGCCGGTGTGGCGCACTTGTTTTTGAGAGGCATGGCATGCAGTCGCATGTGAGAAGAGCTCTGATACTTAGAAAAGGCTTTCTGAAGGCGTCATTTGGTATCGTATTCCCCTTTGGGTTTGGTTGGGTCTCAGCAAAGCAGATACCAGGGACTGTAAAGGGGTTAAAGTGTTAAAACGGCTCCGGTTCCGTTATTTTAAGGGTTAAAGCTTCCAAATTTGGTGTGCAATACTTTTAAGGCTTTAAGACACTGTGGTGAAAATTTGGTGAATTTTGTACAATTCCTTCATGTTTTTTCGCAATTGCAGTAATAAAGTGTGTTCAGTTTAAAATTTAAAGTGACAGTAACGGTTTTATTTTAAAACGTTTTTTGTACTTTATTATCAAGTTTATGCCTGTTTAACATGTCTGAACTACCAGATAGACTGTGTTCTGAATGTGGGGAAGCCAGAATTCCTGTTCATTTAAATAAATGTGATTTATGTGATAATGACAATGATGCCCAAGATGATTCCTCAAGTGAGGGGAGTAAGCATGGTACTGCATCATTCCCTCCTTCGTCTACACGAGTCTTGCCCACTCAGGAGGCCCCTAGTACATCTAGCGCGCCAATACTCCTTACTATGCAACAATTAACGGCTGTAATGGATAATTCTGTCAAAAACATTTTAGCCAAAATGAACCCTTGTCAGCGTAAGCGTGGCTGCTCTGTTTTAGTTACTGAAGAGCATGACGACGCTGATATTAATATCTCTGAAGGGCCCCTAACCCAATCTGAGGGGGCCAGGGAGGTTTTGTCTGAGGGAGAAATTACTGATTCAGGGAACATTTCTCAACAGGCTGAACCTGATGTAATTGCATTTAAATTTAAGTTGGAACATCTCCGCATTCTGCTTAAGGAGGTATTATCCACTCTGGATGATTGTGAAAAGTTGGTCATCCCAGAGAAACTATGTAAAATGGACAAGTTCCTAGAGGTGCCGGAGCTCCCAGAAGCTTTTCCTATACCCAAGCGGGTGGCGGACATTGTTAATAAAGAATGGGAAAGGCCCGGTATTCCTTTCGTCCCTCCCCCCATATTTAAAAAATTGTTTCCTATGGTCGACCCCAGAAAGGACTTATGGCAGACAGTCCCCAAGGTCGAGGGAGCGGTTTCTACTTTAAACAAACGCACCACTATACCCATAGAGGATAGTTGTGCTTTCAAAGATCCTATGGATAAAAAATTAGAAGGTTTGCTTAAAAAGATGTTTGTTCAGCAGGGTTACCTTCTACAACCAATTTCATGCATTGTCCCTGTCACTACAGCCGCATGTTTCTGGTTTGATGAGCTGATAAAGCAAGAGGGTAATACTTCTCAAGCCAAGCCAGCTTGGAGACCAATGCAAGGCTGGAACAAGGGAAAGCAGGCCAAGAAGCCTGCCACTGCTACCAAGACAGCATGAAATATTGGCCCCCGATCCGGGACCGGATCTGGTGGGGGGCAGACTCTCTCTCTTCGCTCAGGCTTGGGCAAGAGATGTTCTGGATCCTTGGGCGCTAGAAATAGTCTCCCAGGGTTATCTCCTGGAATTCAAGGGTCTTCCCCCAAGGGGGAGGTTCCACAGGTCTCAGTTGTCTTCAGACCACATAAAAAGACAGGCGTTCTTACATTGTGTAGAAGACCTGTTAAAAATGGGAGTGATTCATCCTGTTCCAATAAGAGAACAAGGGATGGGGTTCTACTCCAATCTGTTCATAGTTCCCAAAAAAGAGGGAACGTTCAGACCAATCTTAGATCTCAAGATCTTAAACAAGTTTCTCAAGGTTCCATCTTTCAAGATGGAAACCATTCGAACTATTCTTCCTTCCATCCAGGAGGGTCAATTCATGACCACGGTGGATTTAAAGGATGCGTATCTACATATTCCTATCCACAAGGAACATCATCGGTTCCTAAGGTTTGCATTCCTGGACAAACATTACCAGTTCGTGGCGCTTCCTTTCGGATTAGCCACTGCTCCAAGGATTTTCACAAAGGTACTAGGGTCCCTTCTAGCGGTGCTAAGACCAAGGGGCATTGCAGTAGTACCTTACCTGGACGACATTCTGATTCAAGCGTCGTCCCTTCCTCAAGCAAAGGCTCACACGGACATTGTCCTGGCCTTTCTCAGGTCTCACGGCTGGAAAGTGAACGTGGAAAAGAGTTCTCTATCCCCGTCAACAAGGGTTCCCTTCTTGGGAACAATTATAGACTCCTTAGAAATGAGGATCTTTCTAACAGAGGCCAGAAAAACAAAACTTCTAGACTCTTGTCGGATACTTCATTCCGTTCCTCTTCCTTCCATAGCTCAGTGCATGGAAGTGATCGGGTTGATGGTAGCGGCGATGGACATAGTTCCTTTTGCGCGCATTCATCTAAGACCATTACAACTGTGCATGCTCAGTCAGTGGAATGGGGACTATACAGACTTGTCTCCGAAGATACAAGTAAATCAGAGGACCAGAGACTCACTCCGTTGGTGGCTGTCCCTGGACAATCTGTCTCAAGGGATGACGTTCCGCAGACCAGAGTGGGTCATTGTCACGACCGACGCCAGTCTGATGGGCTGGGGCGCGGTCTGGGGATCCCTGAAAGCTCAGGGTCTTTGGTCTCGGGAAGAATCTCTTCTACCGATAAATATTCTGGAACTGAGAGCGATATTCAATGCTCTCAAGGCCTGGCCTCGGCTAGCGAGGACCAAGTTCATACGGTTTCAATCAGACAACATGACAACTGTTGCGTACATCAACCATCAGGGGGGAACAAGGAGTTCCCTAGCGATGGAAGAAGTGACCAAAATCATTCTATGGGCGGAGTCTCACTCCTGCCACCTGTCTGCTATCCACATCCCAGGAGTGGAAAATTGGGAAGCGGATTTTCTGAGTCGTCAGACATTGCATCCGGGGGAGTGGGAACTCCATCCGGAAATCTTTGCCCAAGTCACTCACCTGTGGGGCATTCCAGACATGGATCTGATGGCCTCTCGTCAGAACTTCAAGGTTCCTTGCTACGGGGCCAGATCCAGGGATCCCAAGGCGGCTCTAGTGGATGCACTAGTAGCGCCTTGGACCTTCAAACTAGCTTATGTGTTCCCGCCATTTCCTCTCATCCCCAGGCTGGTAGCCAGGATCAATCAGGAGAGGGAGTCGGTGATCTTGATAGCTCCTGCGTGGCCACGCAGGACTTGGTATGCAGATCTGGTGAATATGTCATCGGCTCCACCTTGGAAGCTACCTTTGAGACGAGACCTTCTTGTTCAGGGTCCGTTCGAACATCCGAATCTGGTTTCACTCCAGCTGACTGCTTGGAGATTGAACGCTTGATTTTATCGAAGCGAGGATTCTCAGATTCTGTTATCGATACTCTTGTTCAGGCCAGAAAGCCTGTGACTAGAAAGATTTACCACAAAATTTGGAAAAAATATATCTGTTGGTGTGAATCTAAAGGATTCCCTTGGGACAAGGTTAAGATTCCTAGGATTCTATCCTTCCTTCAAGAAGGATTGGAAAAAGGATTATCTGCAAGTTCCCTGAAGGGACAGATTTCTGCCTTGTCGGTATTACTTCACAAAAAGCTGGCAGCTGTGCCAGATGTTCAAGCCTTTGTTCAGGCTCTGGTTAGAATCAAGCCTGTTTACAAACCTTTGACTCCTCCTTGGAGTCTCAATTTAGTTCTTTCAGTTCTTCAGGGGGTTCCGTTTGAACCCTTACATTCCGTTGATATTAAGTTATTATCTTGGAAAGTTTTGTTTTTAGTTGCGATTTCTTCTGCTAGAAGAGTCTCAGAATTATCTGCTCTGCAGTGTTCTCCTCCTTATCTGGTGTTCCATGCAGATAAGGTGGTTTTACGTACTAAACCTGGTTTTCTTCCAAAAGTTGTTTCTAACAAAAACATTAACCAGGAGATTATCGTACCTTCTCGGTGTCCGAAACCAGTTTCAAAGAAGGAACGTTTGTTGCACAATTTGGATGTTGTTCGCGCTCTAAAATTCTATTTAGATGCTACAAAGGATTTTAGACAAACATCTTCCTTGTTTGTTGTTTATTCAGGTAAAAGGAGAGGTCAAAAAGCAACTTCTACCTCTCTCTCTTTTTGGATTAAAAGCATCATCAGATTGGCTTACGAGACTGCCGGACGGCAGCCTCCCGAAAGAATCACAGCTCATTCCACTAGGGCTGTGGCTTCCACATGGGCCTTCAAGAACGAGGCTTCTGTTGATCAGATATGTAGGGCAGCGACTTGGTCTTCACTGCACACTTTTACCAAATTTTACAAGTTTGATACTTTTGCTTCTTCTGAGGCTATTTTTGGGAGAAAGGTTTTGCAAGCCGTGGTGCCTTCCATTTAGGTGACCTGATTTGCTCCCTCCCTTCATCCGTGTCCTAAAGCTTTGGTATTGGTTCCCACAAGTAAGGATGACGCCGTGGACCGGACACACCTATGTTGGAGAAAACAGAATTTATGTTTACCTGATAAATTTCTTTCTCCAACGGTGTGTCCGGTCCACGGCCCGCCCTGGTTTTTTAATCAGGTCTGATCATTTATTTTCTTTAACTACAGTCACCACGGTACCATATGGTTTCTCCTTTGCAAATATTCCTCCTTAACGTCGGTCGAATGACTGGGGTAGGCGGAGCCTAGGAGGGATCATGTGACCAGCTTTGCTGGGCTCTTTGCCATTTCCTGTTGGGGAAGAGAATATCCCACAAGTAAGGATGACGCCGTGGACCGGACACACCGTTGGAGAAAGAAATTTATCAGGTAAACATAAATTCTGTTTTTTCTGACAGAGGTCAGAAAATCAAAGATTCTAAGCTCTTGTCAAGTACTTCATTCTGTTCTTCGTCCTTCCATAGCGCAGTGCATGGAAGTAATAGGATTGATGGTTGCTGCAATGGACATAGTTCCTTTTGCACGAATTCATCTAAGACCATTACAACTGTGCATGCTCAGACAGTGGAATGGGGATTATACAGACTTGTCTCCGACGATTCAAGTAGATCAAAAGACCAGAGATTCACTCCGTTGGTGGCTGACCCTGGACAATCTGTCCCAGGGAATGAGCTTCCGCAGACCAGAGTGGGTCATTGTCACGACCGACGCCAGCCTGGTGGGCTGGGGCGCGGTCTGGGAACCCCTGAAAGCTCAGGGTCTATGGTCTCGGGAAGAATCTCTTCTCCCGATAAACATTCTGGAATTGAGAGCGATATTCAATGCTCTCAAAGCTTGGCCTCAACTAGCAAAGGCCAAATTCATAAGGTTTCAATCAGACAACATGACGACTGTTGCATATATCAATCATCAGGGGGGAACAAGGAGTTCCCTGGCGATGGAAGAAGTGACCAAAATAATTCATTGGGCGGAGGATCACTCCTGCCACTTGTCTGCAATCCACATCCCAGGAGTGGAAAATTGGGAAGCGGATTTTCTGAGTCGTCAGACATTCCATCCGGGGGAGTGGGAACTCCATCCGGAAATCTTTGCCCAAATAACTCAATTATGGGGCATTCCAGACATGGATCTGATGGCGTCTCGTCAGAACTTCAAGGTTCCTTGCTACGGGTCCAGATCCAGGGATCCCAAGGCGACTCTAGTGGATGCACTAGTAGCGCCTTGGACCTTCAACCTAGCTTATGTGTTCCCACCATTTCCTCTCATTCCCAGGCTGGTAGCCAGGATCAATCAGGAGAGGGCTTCGGTAATCTTGATAGCTCCTGCGTGGCCACGCAGGACTTGGTATGCAGACCTGGTGAATATGTCATCGGCTCCACCATGGAAGCTACCTTTGAGACAGGACCTTCTTGTTCAAGGTCCATTCGAACATCCGAATCTGGCTTCCCTCCAACTGACGGCTTGGAGATTGAACGCTTAATTTTATCAAAGCGTGGGTTTTCAGATTCTGTAATAGATACTCTGATTCAGGCTAGAAAGCCTGTAACTAGAAAAATTTACCATAAAATATGGAAAAAATATATCTATTGGTGTGAATCTAAAGGATTCCCTTGGAACAAGATAAAAATTCCTAAGATTCTTTCCTTTCTACAAGAAGGTTTGGAGAAAGGATTATCTGCAAGTTCTCTGAAGGGACAGATCTCTGCTTTATCTGTTTTACTTCACAAAAGACTGGCAGCTGTGCCAGATGTTCAAGCATTTGTTCAGGCTCTGGTTAGGATCAAGCCTGTTTACAGACCTTTGACTCCTCCCTGGAGTCTAAATTTAGTTCTTTCAGTTCTTCAAGGGGTTCCGTTTGAACCCTTACATTCCGTAGATATTAAGTTATTATCTTGGAAAGTTTTGTTTTTGGTTGCAATTTCTTCTGCTAGAAGAGTTTCAGAGTTATCTGCTCTGCAGTGTTCTCCTCCTTATCTGGTGTTCCACGCAGATAAGGTGGTTTTGCGTACTAAACCTGGTTTTCTTCCTAAAGTTGTTTCTAACAAAAATATTAACCAGGAGATAGTTGTTCCTTCTTTGTGTCCGAATCCAGTTTCAAAGAAGGAACGTTTGTTACATAATTTGGACGTAGTCCGTGCTCTAAAGTTCTATTTAGAGGCTACTAAAGATTTCAGACAAACATCTTCCTTGTTTGTTGTTTATTCTGGTAAAAGGAGAGGTCAAAAAGCGACTTCTACCTCTCTTTCCTTTTGGCTTAAAAGCATTATCCGATTGGCTTATGAGACTGCTGGACGGCAGCCTCCTGAAAGAATCACAGCTCACTCTACTAGGGCTGTGGCTTCCACATGGGCCTTCAAGAACGAGGCTTCTGTTGATCAGATATGTAAGGCAGCGACTTGGTCTTCACTGCACACTTTTGCCAAATTTTACAAATTTGATACTTTTGCTTCTTCGGAGGCTATTTTTGGGAGAAAGGTTTTGCAAACTGTGGTGCCTTCCGTTTAGGTGACCTGATTTGCTCCCTCCCTTCATCCGTGTCCTAAAGCTTTGGTATTGGTTCCCACAAGTAAGGATGACGCCGTGGACCGGACACACCTATGTTGGAGAAAACAGAATTTATGCTTACCTAATAAATTACTTTCTCCAACGGTGTGTCCGGTCCACGGCCCGCCCTGGTTTTTTTAATCAGGTCTGATGAATTATTTTCTCTAACTACAGTCACCACGGTATCATATGATTTCTCCTATGTTTATTTCCTCCTGTCCGTCGGTCGAATGACTGGGGTAGGCGGAGCCTAGGAGGGATCATGTGACCAGCTTTGCTGGGACTCTTTGCCATTTCCTGTTGGGGAAGAGAATATCCCACAAGTAAGGATGACGCCGTGGACCGGACACACCGTTGGAGAAAGTAATTTATCAGGTAAGCATAAATTCTGTTTTTTCAAATATTATTTCCCTTTAAAGGATAAATTACGAGTGTTGCGCTAACTAAGCACACAAGCGGTATTTATTGTTTTTTCGTCTTTTTGTTCACTTGAGCGTAATCTAATTTAGCGAGCGTCAGGTTTGCGTGACGTCTGTTTTATCTTCTCACACTAACTTTTTACTTTCAAGTTGTAAATACAAGTTCAACCTGGCGCTTGCAGAAGCTTCCGTCTAAATTAGCGCTCCACTCATAGGGGCATTTGACATAGTGCGAGCGGACATGATATGATGTAGCATATCATGTCCGCTTCACATTGATAAATGCCGACAGCATACACCGTCGGCATTTATCATTGCACCAGCAGTTCTTGGGAACTGCTGGTGCAATGCCGCCCCCTGCAGATTCGCAACCAATCGGCCGCTAGCAGGGGGTGTATTCGATCAGGTTGATTTCTGTCCGCGGCCTCAGAGCAAGCGGACAAGTTATGGAGCAGCAATAAACAAAAAGTACAAAAATCACTTAGTGTATAAATAATGGTGAAAATAAAAAGTGAAAGCTAAGCAAAAATAAAGAAATAAATCCAATATTAAGGATATATGTGATCGATAGGAGTCCACCTCAATCTCAGTGATCCAAGTGAATTCTTGCCTCAAAAACAAGAAAAAGAAAATATAGTGCAATACAATTTGATAAAAAGAGATATTATTCAAATTGGTGGTCCCGCCAAGGGGTTACTCACACTATGTAGAGCCAGCCAGGCTCTAGGTACAGTAGCGCACCTGGTTTTATACTGCCAGGTTCTCAGTATACACCAACCGCAGGCTGCTGTTTTAGATAAATGGATTTTTATTTAAAAAACATAAAACTTATAAAAAAAGCCACGAATATTAGCTCATACATATGGTCACTCGGGTATCTGTCCACAAACAGTGCTTTAGTGGGAGTGGTATCGCAACCCTTACTCGGATAGAGGTGGATAGCGTGCCTGGTGGCTGTGCTAGCCTTCCCTGGGTCAATGATAAACACTTGATACCTGTCCTGGTGACTTTTTCCATAAGATAAGATGCTGGGGTTCAGCTGGCGTTTCTGACGTACGTTTCGCCGTAAGCGTACAGCTTTTTCAAGGAAATGGAATGGTGTGCGTCTGATTCTCTAGTACTGATATACGGTAAGCAATCCTCCTATTGGTCATGTTCAACGATGTCATCAGACTTTGTTTGAATGTTCCGTCCTCCATTTTGGAAGAGGGCAAAATTCCAAAAAAAACATCCATATGCTTGTTGTCCATTTTGGAAAAGGGCAGATGCATGATGTTGCTCCTTGTTCTTATTACGATATGATATCTATCTCTCTCTCTCTCTCTCTCTCTCTCTCTCTCTCTCTCTCTCTCTATATATATATATATATATATATATATATATATATATATATGTAGTAAGTTCAGATATTGGAAAACATTTGCATCAAGAGGTGAAATGTGTCTTATTACATATTTAAACAAAAACACAATGCAGGGTTATATAGTAAACTTTATACCAATTGCGGAGTCTATTTGAAAGACACTCTAAACTTATTTTGCTTCCAAAAATAACAAAATAATCTATTTATATTAGGTGATTAAATAGCGTTCTCACTTATTTTATACATATTAGCAGTAGTTAATAACTTATGCAAATAATTGTGACATCACACATACTATAATCTGAACAAAAGAATATACATTTTTGCATAATTAGATGGAAATTGAACTACGAGTTATCTAGTAACATTATATCAGTTAAAGGGTCTACTTTAGACTCAGCCTGTCTTTTTTTAAACATAAAGAGATCATATATTTCTAATCGATGATTGTGTAGCGCTCTCCCTTATTCTGCTAGTATATATAACAACAACAGCTGACAAGTTGAGTTCACAGCTGCATTCATTATTTTTGGGAAATAAGAACCTGGCCACCAGGAGGAGGCAAAGACACCACAGCCAAAGGCTTAAATACTCCTCCCACTTCCCTCATCCCCCAGTCATTCTTTGACTTTAGTCCCAGGAGGTTGGCAGAGAAGTGTCAGAATTTAATTTGTCTCTTATGGAGGGTAGTACTCTTTGACATGGGACTGGAGTTTTAAGTAATCCTGTCAGTCTCTCAGTGAGGGCTTGGATAAAAGTTAGAGTCCGGAGATGCAGGGAGAGTCTTTCTGCGAAACCATCCCGACTCATGTTAACAGCTCCTCAAGCAATCGGCGTTGTCGAACTTCGCTTTGTTGCCTGCTTTCTTCTCTCAAGTCCATGGCGGAGGCGATGCTACTATCCGTCACACTTGAAGGACCATGTTCCTGTTCCACGGCGTAGATTCCGGTAAGATCGTTTCATTTTCTTTCTTCGTGAATGTACTGTAGTACAGATGTTTTCCCGAGAGGCTACCACCTTGCGGGACTGACTTAACATAAGGGTCTCAGTGAGTCTTCTTTTAGTATCTTGGAGTCAAGGGTTAATATCTCCTGAGGGGGGTTATTGAACAGGGGGCTATTTAATCATGTTTGTTATGTGATTTAATCTGCTTATGTGTAGTGTTAAATGGACTCATGGCTTGGACCACAAAGGCCTTTGGAAGTGACGCGACCTTATGGTTGGGCACGCTTTTTTTTGGACTATACCGTTTACCTTCTGGCCGGGCGTGTTTACGCTCCTTCTACCATTTCCGCATTCCTGACCATGTGGCGACAGAGAAATTCTAGTTCGCAGGGGTCTAGTTCATAGGAGGTGGTGAGTATCCTAGCCCTTGTGGGTGTCAGGTGCCATTTTGTTTTGTCTTATAGTCCATATTGGCATATTCTCTATCCAGTTATGGAGGATTCTGATACTGAGACTGTTTTAATTTCAGATTCTTCGCCCAGGGAAGAATCCAGATTGACCTCGTTGACACATGTCAATCAGTTATGTTCGGTGTGCTGTATTATAGCGCCCTGTTCCTCGGGCTCGGGGAATCAAGTGACAACTGAGCCATCCGCCTCTGGGGGTCCTGTCCTCCAAAAGGCGAGTTCCCTACCACTTCATACTTCTACACATGCGGGTAACCCAGATTATGATTATTCCTCCCCCCAGAGGTTGCAGCACGTTTTCGCTTCCACATATTCTTGGCGATTATTCGTCAGTAGAGTCCAGACGTTTATGTGCGATTGTGCTCGTACCCTATTGTCCCAGGTCTACTGCCTTGGGGAGGGCCTGTACAGTTCCCTGCGTGTGTAGCTGTCCCTGAGTGTTGTGCCTTTCGTTACAGAGTTGCGCGCCTTTGCATCTTACTCAGACATGTTTTTCAGTTATTAAATGACCCTATTCTTATCGGATACAGGATTTTTCAGTCTGCTTGTTCGATGGTGCACCTCATTAGGCGTGTGGGGATGATGTCATCTCCTGACTGTTCTTTATTGAGATCCTTCCCAGTTTTTTGTGGAAGAGTAGGGCTGGGTTTGGTTGGTCCTGCGGGTAGGCCTATTTCTCCAACATAGGTGTGTCCGGTCCACGGCGCCATCCTTACTTGTGGGATATTCTCTTCCCCAACAGGAAATGGCAAAGAGCCCAGCAAAGCTGGTCACATGATCCCTCCTAGGCTCCGCCTTCCCCAGTCATTCTCTTTGCCGTTGTACAGGCAACATCTCCACGGAGATGGCTTAGAGTTTTTTGGTGTTTAACTGTAGTTTTTATTATTCAATCAAGAGTTTGTTATTTTAAAATAGTGCTGGTATGTACTATTTACTCTGAAACAGAAAGGTGATGAAGATTTCTGTTTGTAAGAGGAAAATGATTTTACCAACCGTTACTAAAATCGATGGCTGTTTCCACACAGGACTGTTGAGAGGAATTAACTTCAGTTGGGGGAAACAGTGAGCAGACTTTTGCTGCTTGAGGTATGACACATTTCTAACAAGACGATGTAATGCTGGAAGCTGTCATTTTCCCTATGGGATTCGGTAAGCCATTTTTATTACATAAGAAAAAAAGGGCTTCACAAGGGCTTTTAAGACTGTAGACATTTTCTGGGCTAAAACGATTGATATATAAGCATATTTTAATACTTCATAGCTTTGAGGAATTATTTTATTCTTGGGAATTATGTAAAATAACCGGCAGGCACTGTATTGGACACCTTATTCTCTAGGGGCTTTCCCTAATCATAGGCAGAGCCTCATTTTCGCGCCTCTATTGCGCACTTGTTTTTGGGAAGCATGACATGCAGATGCATGTGTGAGGAGCTCTGATACATAGAAAAGACTTTCTGAAGGCGTCATTTGGTATCGTATTCCCCTTTGGGCTTGGTTGGGTCTCAGCAAAGCAGATACCAGGGACTGTAAAGGGGTTAAATATAAAAACGGCTCCGGTTCCGTTATTTTAAGAGTTAAAGCTTTCAAATTTGGTGTGCAATACTTTTAAGGCTTTAAGACACTGTGGTGAAATTTTGGTGAATTTTGAACAATTCCTTCATACTTTTTCACATTTGCAGTAATAAAGTGTGTTCAGTTTAAAATTTAAAGTGACAGTAACGGTTTTATTTTAAAACGTTTTTTGTACTTTGTTATCAAGTTTATGCCTGTTTAACATGTCTGAACTACCAGATAGACTGTGTTCTGTATGTGGGGAAGCCAAGGTTCCTTCTCATTTAAATAGATGTGATTTATGTGACACAAAATTTAGAGAAAATGATGCCCAAGATGATTCCTCAAGTGAGGGGAGTAAGCATGGTACTGCATCATCCCCTCCTTCGTCTACACCAGTCTTGCCCACACAGGAGGTCCCTAGTACATCTAGTGCGCCAATACTCCTTACTATGCAACAATTAACGGCTGTAATGGATAATTCTATCAAAAACATTTTAGCCAAAATGCCCACTTATCAGCGAAAGCGCGACTGCTCTGTTTTAGAAAATACTGAAGAGCATGAGGACGCTGATGATATTGGTTCTGAAGTGCCCCTACACCAATCTGAGGGGGCCAGGGAGGTTTTGTCTGAGGGAGAAATTTCAGATTCAGGGAAAATTTCTCAACAAGCTGAACCTGATGTAATTACATTCAAATTTAAATTGGAACATCTCCGCGCCCTGCTTAAGGAGGTGTTATCTACTCTGGATGATTGTGAGAATTTGGTCATTCCAGAGAAATTATGTAAAATGGACAAGTTCCTAGAGGTCCCGGGGCCCCCCGAAGCTTTTCCTATACCCAAGCGGGTGGCGGACATTGTAAACAAAGAATGGGAAAGGCCCGGCATACCTTTCGTCCCTCCCCCTATATTTAAGAAATTGTTTCCTATGGTCGACCCCAGAAAGGACTTATGGCAGACAGTCCCCAAGGTCGAGGGGGCGGTTTCTACTCTAAACAAACGCACCACTATACCCATAGAAGATAGTTGTGCTTTCAAAGATCCTATGGATAAAAAATTAGAGGGTTTGCTTAAAAAGATGTTTGTTCAGCAAGGTTACCTTCTACAACCAATTTCATGCATTGTTCCTGTCACTACAGCAGCGTGTTTCTGGTTCGATGAACTAGAAAAGGCGCTCAATAAAGATTCTTCTTATGAGGAGATTTTGGACAGAATTCATGCTCTCAGATTGGCTAACTCTTTCACCCTAGACGCCACTTTGCAATTGGCTAGATTAGCGGCGAAAAATTCTGGGTTTGCTATTGTGGCGCGCAGAGCGCTTTGGCTAAAATCTTGGTCAGCGGATGCGTCTTCCAAGAACAAATTGCTTAACATTCCTTTCAAGGGGAAAACGCTGTTTGGCCCTGACTTGAAAGAGATTATTTCTGATATCACTGGGGGCAAGGGCCACGCCCTTCCTCAGGATAGGTCTTTCAAGGCCAAAAATAAACCTAATTTTCGTCCCTTTCGCAGAAACGGACCAGCCCCAAGTGCTACGTCCTCTAAGCAAGAGGGTAATACTTCTCAAGCCAAGCCAGCCTGGAGGCCAATGCAAGGTTGGAACAAAGGTAAGCAGGCCAAGAAACCTGCCACTGCTACCAAGACAGCATGAGATGTTGGCCCCCGATCCGGGACCGGATCTGGTGGGGGGCAGACTCTCTCTCTTCGCTCAGGCTTGGGCAAGAGATGTTCTGGATCCTTGGGCGCTAGAAATAGTCTCCCAAGGTTATCTTCTGGAATTCAAGGGGCTTCCCCCGAGGGGGAGGTTCCACAGGTCTCAATTGTCTTCAGACCACATAAAAAAACAGGCATTCTTACATTGTGTAGAAGACCTGTTAAAAATGGGAGTGATTCATCCTGTTCCATTGGGAGAACAAGGGATGGGGTTCTACTCCAATCTGTTCGTAGTTCCCAAAAAAGAGGGAACATTCAGACCAATCTTAGATCTCAAGATCCTAAACAAGTTTCTCAAGGTTCCATCGTTCAAAATGGAAACCATTCGAACAATTCTTCCTTCCATCCAGGAAGGTCAATTCATGACCACGGTGGATTTAAAGGATGCGTATCTACATATTCCTATCCACAAGGAACATCATCGGTTCCTAAGATTCGCCTTTCTGGACAAGCATTACCAGTTTGTGGCACTTCCATTCGGACTAGCCACTGCTCCAAGAATTTTCACAAAGGTACTAGGGTCCCTTCTAGCGGTGCTAAGGCCAAGGGGCATTGCAGTAGTACCCTACTTGGACGACATACTGATTCAAGCGTCGTCTCTACCACAAGCAAAGGCTCATACGGACATTGTCCTAGCCTTTCTCAGATCTCACGGGTGGAAAGTGAACGTAGAAAAAAGTTCTCTATTCCCGTCAACAAGAGTTCCCTTCTTGGGAACAATAATAGACTCCTTGGAAATGAAGATTTTTCTGACAGAAGCCAGAAAATCAAAACTTCTAAGCTCTTGTCAAGTACTTCATTCTGTTCTTCTTCCTTCCATAGCGCAGTGCATGGAAGTAATAGGTTTGATGGTTGCGGCAATGGACATAGTTCCTTTTGCGCGAATTCATCTAAGACCATTACAACTGTGCATGCTCAGACAGTGGAATGGGGATTATACAGATTTGTCCCCGACGATCCAAGTAGATCAGAGGACCAGAGATTCACTCCGTTGGTGGCTGACCCTGGACAACCTGTCCCAAGGGATGAGCTTCAGAAGACCAGAGTGGGTCATTGTAACGACCGACGCCAGCCTGGTGGGCTGGGGCGCGGTCTGGAAACACCTGAAGGCTCAGGGTCTATGGTCTCGGGAAGAATCTCTTCTCCCGATAAACATTCTGGAACTGAGAGCGATATTCAATGCTCTCAAGGCTTGGCCTCAACTAGCAAAGGCCAAATTCATAAGGTTTCAATCAGACAACATGACGACTGTTGCATATATCAACCATCAGGGGGGAACAAGGAGTTCCCTGGCGATGGAAGAAGTGACCAAAGTAATTCAATGGGCGGAGCTTCACTCCTGCCACTTGTCTGCAATCCTCATCCCAGGAGTGGAAAATTGGGAAGCGGATTTTCTGAGTCGTCAGACATTTCATCCGGGGGAGTGGGAACTCCATCCGGAAATCTTTGCCCAAATAACTCAATTATGGGGCATTCCAGACATGGATCTGATGGCGTCTCGTCAGAACTTCAAGGTTCCTTGCTACGGGTCCAGATCCAGGGATCCCAAGGCGACTCTAGTAGATGCACTAGTAGCGCCCTGGACCTTCAACCTAGCTTATGTGTTCCCACCGTTTCCTCTCATTCCCAGGCTGGTAGCCAGGATCAATCAAGAGAGGGCTTCGGTGATCTTGATAGCTCCTGCGTGGCCACGCAGAACTTGGTATGCAGACCTGGTGAATATGTCATCGGCTCCACCATGGAAGCTACCTTTGAGACGGGACCTTCTTGTTCAAGGTCCGTTCGAACAACCGAATCTGGCATCACTCCAACTGACTGCTTGGAGATTGAACGCTTGATTTTATTAAAGCGTGGGTTCTCAGATTCTGTCATTGATACTCTTATTCAGGCTAGAAAGCCTGTAACTAGGAAAATTTACCATAAAGTATGGAAGAAATATATCTGTTGGTGCGAATCGAAAGGATTCCCATGGAACAGGGTAAAAATTCCTAAGATTCTATCCTTTCTACAAGAGGGTTTGGAGAAAGGATTATCTGCAAGTTCTTTGAAGGGACAGATTTCTGCTTTATCTGTTTTACTTCACAAAAAGCTGGCGGCTGTGCCAGATGTTCAGGCTTTTGTTCAGGCTCTGGTTAGAATCAAGCCTGTTTACAAACCTTTGACTCCTCCTTGGAGTCTCAATTTAGTTCTTTCAGTTCTTCAAGGGGTTCCGTTTGAACCCTTACATTCCGTAGATATTAAGTTATTATCTTGGAAAGTTTTATTTTTGGTTGCAATTTCTTCTGCTAGAAGAGTTTCAGAGTTATCTGCTCTGCAGTGTTCTCCTCCTTATCTGGTGTTCCATGCAGATAAGGTGGTTTTGCGTACTAAACCTGGTTTTCTTCCGAAAGTTGTTTCTAATAAAAATATTAACCAGGAGATAGTTGTGCCTTCTTTGTGTCCGAATCCAGTTTCAAAGAAGGAACGTTTGTTGCACAATTTGGATGTAGTTCGTGCTCTAAAATTCTATTTAGAGGCTACAAAGGATTTCAGACAAACATCTTCCTTGTTTGTTGTTTATTCTGGTAAAAGGAGAGGTCAAAAAGCAACTTCTACCTCTCTCTCTTTTTGGCTTAAAAGCATCATCAGATTGGCTTATGAGACTGCCGGACGGCAGCCTCCTGAAAGAATCACAGCTCATTCCACTAGGGCTGTGGCTTCCACATGGGCCTTCAAGAATGAGGCTTCTGTTGATCAGATATGTAAGGCAGCGACTTGGTCTTCACTGCACACTTTTACCAAATTTTACAAATTTGATACTTTTGCTTCTTCTGAGGCTATTTTTGGGAGAAAGGTTTTGCAAGCCGTGGTGCCTTCCATCTAGGTGACCTGATTTGCTCCCTCCCATCATCCGTGTCCTAAAGCTTTGGTATTGGTTCCCACAAGTAAGGATGACGCCGTGGACCGGACACACCTATGTTGGAGAAAACAGAATTTATGTTTACCTGATAAATTACTTTCTCCAACGGTGTGTCCGGTCCACGGCCCGCCCTGGTTTTTTAATCAGGTCTGATGATTTAATTTCTCTAACTACAGTCACCACGGTATCATATGATTTCTCCTATGCAAATATTCCTCCTTTACGTCGGTCGAATGACTGGGGAAGGCGGAGCCTAGGAGGGATCATGTGACCAGCTTTGCTGGGCTCTTTGCCATTTCCTGTTGGGGAAGAGAATATCCCACAAGTAAGGATGACGCCGTGGACCGGACACACCGTTGGAGAAAGTAATTTATCAGGTAAACATAAATTCTGTTTCTCCAACATAGGTGTGTCCGGTCCACGGCGTCATCCTTACTTGTGGGATATTCTCTTCCCCAACAGGAAATGGCAAAGAGCCCAGCAAAGCTGGTCACATGATCCCTCCTAGGCTCCGCCTTCCCCAGTCATTCTCTTTGCCGTTGTACAGGCAACATCTCCACGGAGATGGCTTAGAGTTTTTTGGTGTTTAAATGTAGTTTTTATTCTTCAATCAAGAGTTTGTTATTTTAAAATAGTGCTGGTATGTACTATTTACTCTGAAACAGGAAAGAGATGAAGATTTCTGTTTGTAAGAGGAAAATGATTTTAGCAACCGTTACTAAAATCGATGGCTGTTTCCACACAGGACTGTTGAGAGGAATTAACTTCAGTTGGGGGAAACAGTGAGCAGACTTTTGCTGCTTGAGGTATGACACATTTCTAACAAGACTCGGTAATGCTGGAAGCTGTCATTTTCCCTATGGGAACCGGTAAGCCATTTTCTTTGTTTAAGTAAAAGAATAAAGGGCTTCATTAGGGCTTAAAAAACTGGTAGACATTTTTCTGGGCTAAAACGATTACTTTACTAAGTATATTTGGCAGATTATTACTTTTAATAGTTGTTAAATCTTGGGGATTGTTTTAATAAAAACGGCAGGCACTGTATTGGACACCTTTTTCACTGGGGGCCTTTTCTAGTCATAGACAGAGCCTCATTTTCGCGCCTCTAATGCGCAGTTGTTTTTGGAAAGCATGGCATGCAGATGCATGTGTGAGGAGCTAAGAACCACTGAAAAAGCTTATAGAAGGCATCATTTGGTATCGTATTCCCCTCTGGGCTTGGTTGGGTCTCAGCAAAGCAGATACCTGGGACTGTATAGGGGTTAAATGTAAAAACGGCTCCGGTTCCGTTATTTTAAGGGTTAAAGCTTTCAAATTTGGTGTGCAATACTTTTAAGGCTTTAAGACACTGTGGTGAAATTTTGGTGAAATTTGAACAATTCCTTCATACTTTTTCACATATTCAGTAATAAAGTGTGTTCAGTTTAAAATTTAAAGGGACAGTAACGGTTTTATTGTAAAACGTTTTTTGTGCTTTGTTAACAAGTTTAAGCCTGTTTAACATGTCTGAACCATCAGATAACGATGTTCTATATGTATGAAAGCCAATGTGTCTCCCCATTTAAATATATGTGATATATTTGTGTCATAATGTCCAAACAAAGTAGGGATAATAATGCCATAGATATGATATTGCCCAAGATGATTCCTCTAATGAGGGGAGTAAGCATGGTACTGCATCATCCCCTTCTGTGTCTACACCAGTTTTGCCCACACAAGAGGCCCCTAGTACATCTAGTGCGCCAATACTTATTACCATACAACAATTAATGGCTATAATGGATAATTCTATTGCATGCATTTTTTTCCAAAATGCCTACTTATCAGAGAAAGCGTGATTGCTCTGTTTTAAACACTGAGGAGCAAGAGGACGCTGATGATATCTTTTCTGACATACCCTCACACCTATCTGAAGGGGCCAGGAGGGAGGTTTTGTCTGAGGGAGAAATTTCAGATTCAGGGAAAATTTCTCAACAAGCAGAACCTGATATTGTAACTTTTAAATTTAAATTTCAACATCTCCACGCACTACTTAAGGAGGTATTATCTACTCTGGATGATTGTGACAATTTGGTCATTCCAGAGAAATTAGGTAAGATGGACAAGTTCCTAGAGGTTCCGGTGCCCCCCGATGTTTTTCCTATACCCAAGCGGGTGGCGGACATAGTAAATAAGGAGTGGGAAAGGCCCGGCATACCCTTTGTCCTCCCCCTATATTTAAGAAATTAGTTTCCTATAGTCGACCCCAGAAAGGACTTATAGCATACAGTCCCCAAGGTCGAGGGGGCGGTTTCTACTCTAAACAAACGCACTTCTATTCCTATAGAAGATAGTTGTACTTTCAAGATCCTATGGATTAAAGGTTAGAGGGTTTGCTTAAAAAGATGTTTGTTCAGCAAGGTTACCTTCTACAACCAATTTCATGCATTGTTCCTGTCACTACAGCTGCGTGTTTCTGGTTCGAAGAACTAGAAAAGTCGCTTAATAAAGAATCTTCGTACGAGGAGGTTTTGGACAGAGTTCAAGCTCTTAAATTGGCTAACTCTTTTTTATTTTAGATGCCGCTTTGCAATTAGCTAGATTAGCGGCGAATAATTCAGGGTTTGCTATCGTGGCGCGCAGAGCGCTTTTGCTTAACATCCCTTTCAAGGGTAAAACACTGTTTGGCCCTGACTTGAAAGAGATTATTTCAGACATCACTGGGGGAAAGGGCCACGCCCTCCCACAGGATAGGTCTTTTAAGGCTAAAAATAAGCCAAATTTTCGTCCCTTTCGCAGAAACGGACCAGCCTCAAATTCTACACCCTCTAAGCAAGAGGGTAATACTTCTCAAACCAAGCCAGCCTGGAGGCCGATGCAAGGCTGGAACAAGGGTAAGCAGGCCAAGTCACCTGCCACTGCTACCAAAACAGCATGAAGTGTTGGCCCCCGATCTGGGAAGGATCTGGTGGGGGGCAGACTTTCTCTCTTTGCTCAGGTTGGGGCAAGAGATGTTCAGGATCCTTGGGCGCTAGAAATAGTTTCTCAAGGTTATCTCCTGGAATTCAGGGAACTACTCCCAAGGGGAAGGTTCCACGGATCTCAATTATCTTCGAACAGGCATTCTTACACTGTGTAGAAGACCTGTTAAGCATGGGAGTGATTCATCCTGTTCCATTAGGAGAACAAGGGATGGGTTTTTACTCCAACCTGTTCATAATTCCCAAATAAGAGGGAACATTCAGACCTATTTTAGATCTCAAGATTCTAAACAAGTTTCTAAGGGTTTCATCATTCAAAATGGAAACCATTCGAACGATCCTTTTTACCATCCAGGAAGGTCAATTCATGACCACGGTGGTCTTAAGGATGCGTACCTACGTATTCCTATCCACAAGGAACATTTTCGGTTCCTAAGGTTCGCCTTTCTGGACAAGCATTACCTGTGGCACTTCCATTCGGATTAGCCACTGCTCCAAGGATTTTCACAAGGGTACTAGGGTCCCTTCTAGCGGTGCTAAGACCAAGGGGCATTGCAGTAGTACCTTACTTGGACGACATCCTGATTCAGGTGTCGTCTCTGTCAAAAGCAAGGGCTCATACGGACATTGTCCTAGCCTTTCTCAGATCTCACAGGTGGAAAGTGAACATAGAAAAAAGTTCTCTGTCCCCGTCAACAAGAGTTCCCTTCTTGGGAACAATAATAGTTTCCTTAGAAATGAAGGTTTTTCTGACAGAGGCCAGAAAATCAAAACTTCTAAGCTCTTGTCAGGTACTTCATTCTGTTCTTATTCCTTCCATAGCGCAGTCCATGGAAGTAATAGGGTTGATGGTTGCGGCAATGGACATAGTTCCTTTTGCACGAATTCATCTAAGACCATTGCACCTGGGCATGCTCAGACAGTGGAATGGGGATTATACAGTCTTGTCTCCGACGATACAAGTAGATCAAATAACCAGAGATTCACTCCGTTGGTGGCTGACCCTGGACAACCTGTCACAGGGAATGAGCTTCCGCAGACCAGAATAGGTCATTGTCACGACCGACGCCAGTCTGGTGGGCTGGGGCGCGGTCTGGGAACCCCTGAAAACTCAGGGTCTATGGTTTCGGGAAGACTCTCTTCTCCCGATAAACATAATGGAACTGAGAGCGATATTCAATGCTCTCAAGGCTTGGCCTAGACTAGCAAAGGCCAAATTCATAAGGTTTCAATCAGTCATCATGACGACTGTTACATATATCAACCATCAGGGGGTAACAAGGAGTTCCCTGGCGTTGGAGGAGCATCCGGGGGAGTGGGAACTCCATCTGGAAATCTTTGCCCAAATACCTCAATTATGGGGCATTCCAGACTTGGTTCTGATGGCCTCTCGTCAGAACTTCATGGTCCCTTGTTACGGGTCCAAATCCAGGGATCCCAAGGCGACTCTATTGGATACAATAGTAGCACCTTGGATCTTCAACCTAGCTTATGTATTCCCACCGTTTCCTCTCATTCCCAGGCTGGTAGCCAGGATCAATCTGGAGAGGGCTTCGGTGACCTTGATAGTTCCTGTGTGGCCACGCAGGACTTGGTATGCAGACCTGGTGAATGTGTCATCGGCTCCACCATGGAAGCTACCTTTGAGACAGGACCTTCTTATTCAGGGTCCATTTGAACATCCGAATCTGGTTTTCCTCCAACTGACTGCTTGGAGTTTGAACGCTTGATTTTATCAAAGCGTGGGTTTTCAGATTCTGTAGTAGATACTCTTATTCAGGCTAGAAAGCCTGTAACTAGAAAAATTTACCATAATATATGGAAAAAATATATCTGTTGGTGTGAATCTAAAGGATTCCCATGGAACAAGATAAAAATTCCTAAGTTTCTTTCCTTTCTACAAGAAGGTTTGGAGAAAGGATTTTCTGCGAGTTCTCTGAAGGGACAGATCTCTGCTTTATCTGTTTTACTTCACAAAAGGCTGGCAGCTGTGCCAGACGTTTAAGCGTTTGTTCAGGCTCTGGTTAGAATCAAGCCTGTTTACAGACCTTTGACTCTTCCCTGGAGTCTTAATCTAGTTCTTTCAGTTCTTCAAGGGGTTCCGTTTGAACCCTTACATTCCATAGATATTAAGTTATTATCTTGGAAAGTTTTGCTTTAGGTTGCAATTTCTTCTGCTAGAAGAGTTTCTGAGTTATCTGCTCTGCAGTGTTCTCCGCCCTATCTGGTCCATGCAGATAAGGTGGTTTTTACGTACTGAGCCTGGTTTTCTTCCGAAGGTTGTTTCCAACAAAAATATTAACCAGGAGATAGTTGTACCTTCTTTGTGTCCGAATCCAGTTTCATAGAAGGAACGTTTGTTACACAATTTGGACGTTGTCCGTGCTCTAAAATTCTATTTAGATGCTACAAAGGATTTCAGACAAACATCTTCCTTGTTTGTTGTTTATTCTGGTAAAAGGAGAGGTCAAAAAGCAACTTCTACCTCTCTATCTTTTTGGCTTAAAAGCATCATCAGATTGGCTTATGAGACTGCCGGACGGCAGCCTCCTGAAAGAATCACAGCTCATTCCACTAGGGCCGTGGCTTCCACATGGGCCTTTAAGAACGAGGCTTCTGTTGATCAGATATGTAAGGCAGCGACTTGGTCTTCACTGCACACTTTTACCAAATTTTACAAATTTGATACTTTTGCTTCTTCTGAGGCTATTTTTGGGAGAAAGGTTTTGCAAACCGTGGTGCCTTCCATCTAGGTGACCTGATTTGCTCCCTCCCATCATCCGTGTCCTAAAGCTTTGGTATTGGTTCCCACAAGTAAGGATGACGCCGTGGACCGGACACACCTATGTTGGAGAAAACAGAATTTATGTTTACCTGATAAATTACTTTCTCCAACGGTGTGTCCGGTCCACGGCCCGCCCTGGTTTTTTAATCAGGTCTGATGATTTATTTTCTTTAACTACAGTCACCACGGTATCATATGATTTCTCCTATGCAAATATTCCTCCTTTACGTCGGTCGAATGACTGGGGAAGGCGGAGCCTAGGAGGGATCATGTGACCAGCTTTGCTGGGCTCTTTGCCATTTCCTGTTGGGGAAGAGAATATCCCACAAGTAAGGATGACGCCGTGGACCGGACACACCGTTGGAGAAAGTAATTTATCAGGTAAACATAAATTCTGTTTTTTTTTCTTGGGCGTTAACCTACAGGTTGCCTTATATTTTCTTTTTATCCAATTAACATGTCTTTTATTTTGTTTATTTGTTTCCTTCGGGAATCTTAAACTGGGATCGATACGCTCTGTTACTTCTGTGGAGGTGTTTTTGGGGACATGTTAGTCCTATGTTTGTCTGTTTTCCCTTCTTCCCCTCTGAGGGAGGATTTATGCAGCTTGACGGTTAGGACCCTGGTTGCAGGCTGGTCCTATTAGGCTCGGTTCTGTCTTGGGGCTGTTCAGACATGTGGCGCTGTTCTGCTTGGCTGGTCCGGTTGAGGTGCCGATTGCTTATGTTATCCTTATTTTACAGTTTTCAGCAAAGCATTCTTGAGGACCTGTGGGCTTCGCTCAGCGTTTTCCCTTGTGGATCCCGTTGTTGGTTTTTATTGGACTTGACCTGATCACGGTTGGCCAGGTTTTCAGAGTGACTGTTGCTCATTGGGCTGTTTTGCACCTTACGGTCGGATTCCCTGGGTCAGCTTGCTGTAGTAACCCTTTGGATTCACTGCTCTGCAGACAAATGGGTTTGCAGTGTCTCTGCTGCGGCTATTGCGCATGGGATATGTGTTAGGGAGCTAGTCTTTGGGGTATCCCTTCCAAGGTGCATCTGTGCTAGGGATTGATTTCTCCTTTAGCCTGGGGCTTTGTGGTTTGTGGACAGGTGCTGCCTTTTGGCCCCATCCCTTTTCTTAGGATGAGGGCTTATGCTCCTTCTGGAGATGTGGTCCCTTTCTTAGGGCTTCTCCTGGTTTCAGGAGGTTGGAATTGTGGGTTAACCTTCAGAGAGAGATGTTCTCTCTGGGTTGTTACGTTCCATATGGAGTCTTGCTGGCTCCGTGTCGAGACTATGTTGGGCCTTTTTGTTAGATTCTTGGGTCTACGGCCTTGTCATCTGTTCTTGGAGTCGGGTTGTACCCATGCTCGGTTAAAGGGCGATGGCCATTCTTCGGCTCGTTTTTGAGCTGGTTTTGGGGTTTTCCTGTTCCCCTGCTTTAGACCTGCCGATGCTTGGGCTGGCCCGGCTGGGAGTGGGTTCTAAGAGACGTTGTCATTTCAGGACCTATGTGGGCATAGAGTTAGCTCCCTAGGCTTACAAGCAGGAGGTCCAGGTTTACACTACCTTCGGGTTCTGGGTGTAATCTCTCTTCTTGGGGGGCCTTGATTGAGGTTCTATGTATCCCCTTTTGGAGACCTGTGTGTAGGTCTGGCGGCTGGATTGCCTAGAGTGTGCCCTCTGTCTGGGGGTTTCTTTTTTGCAGTCTGTCTTCTTGCTGGCCGCTTCTGCTTCTCAGCAGTATTCTTCTGTGCCATCCTGATGCTCTCTGCGTGTTCTTGACTCAGGGTTTCGTCTGGGTTGTTGAATGTTCTTTTGTGGTAAAATACTTTGTATTTTAAGTTTGTACAATGTGAGGACTCCGTCTTCAGTTGCCTTTCAGTGCTTTGCATGAGGTTTGAGAGTACAGTTTCTCTGTTCCTATACAGGTCTTATACCTCTGGTTTTTGCCGGGTATAGGCGTAGCCTCCCCTTATCTGTCAGGACCTTGTGAGCTGGGCTCGCTATGAGGGGGTTTTCCTTTTTTGGATGTGGTGTACTTCCGGTTTTCTTTCGGTTCTCCCTTGTCTTGTCCCTTGGGAGTTCAGGCTGGTGTCCCCTTCGTTAGTGCGGGGTGAGTGGTGGGGAACCGCCTGTTGGGCGTCGGTGTCTACCAGAAGACTGTTGGCTCAGTTGAGTCCCATTTGTGGTCTATAGCTAGGCTCCTGGACTATCTGCGGGTCAGTGTCCTTGGGGCTTTTCCTTTTAAGTTCTTTCGGCTTCGGACGAAGCTGGGTTTTTTTTGTTGGGCAGTGGTTTCAGACTTGGTGTCCTCAGAATGGGCCGCCTATTGTACCCTTCCGTCTTGGCATTCAGTGTCCTCTATAGCTTGGGTATTGTTTTCCCAAAAGTAATGACTGCAGCTGTGGACTCTTTCCATTTTAGAAGAAAAACATAAATTATGCTTACCTCATAACTTTTCTTCTGATGGAAAGAGTCCACAGCTCCCCACCCGTAATTTTTATGTGGGGCGTCCTTTTTTATTCTTCTGGCACCTTTCACCCTGATATTTATTCTACTATTCCCTTTTTCTCAGCTGAATGATGGAAGATGAGGGAATTGGGAGGAGAATTTAAGCCTTTGGCTTGGGTGTCTTTGGCTCCTCCTGGTGGCCAGGTTCTTATTTCCCATAAGTAATGAATGCAGCTGTAGACTCTTTCTATCAGAAGAAAAGAAAATTATCAGGTAAGCATAATTTATGTTTTTTTATATATATTTAGCAAGCTTTAAATAAGATTTTCAAAAGCTACCTTTGCTCGGGAAATGGGTTAATTTTCTAAGGCTACCTTACTTGACATATGGATTTACACTTTTATATGAAACTCTGCTTCCCACCAAAATATCAAGTAGCCAGAAAAAATGTTTAGAAATTCTGGCTTATGAATTAGATACAGTACATAAAACAAGTACATAAAACGTGCACTGTGACCAGTTTCTCCCCAAAACTGTTCCAAAGATTCAGTATGCCGTTGCTACCTTGTTGAGATTATCTACCTAATTTAACCACCAATCAACAAGCACTACCCAGGTTCTGAACCAAAAATGGGCCGGCTCCTAAGCTTACATTCATGCTTTTCAAATAAAGATACCAAAAGAACGAATAAAAATTGGACTAAATTAGAAATTTGCTTAAAATTGCCTCCTTTATCTTAATAGGGAACTTTTATTTTTGCAACATGTAAGCTAATTACTTTCTTCAAAATATGTAGCTCTTCTTTGTTATGTTGTCTTTGCCAACAAGTTTATAAAAGCATTATTGGTCTGGGTATGCTTTTTGGAGAGTTAAAGGGACAGATATTGTGAAATATGTTAGTGCTGGGCAAACATCTAACATCACTTTGTGTGTTTAAAAAACATTTTTCGAATACTCTGTTAAAAAAATTAACCTTTACAAATACAATTTTTTGGGGTATTACCCTATTTAAAGTTTTAGTACTGCGTTGCTGCTGCTGGGTTACCAACCTATTATGAGTGAACTGGTCCTTTAATGAGGTTTATTGAAGAGGTGAGAGAGTATAACACCCTCTATGCCATAATTACATATCCTACTGGTTTCTTTTAACACCCAAACCCAAGACTAGAGAACTATCCTTTTATTACTATAAGCCGTCTTTATAATCTTGTATTTTATGTTACTGCATTATGTAGCATGATTCTCCTTAATCAATCATAGAAACTACTTCAAATATGGAATATCCCCTGATGCATATTAAAGAGGCACTAAAGTGAAAATTAAACGTTTATGATTTAGATAGAGCATGCAAATTTAAAACACTTTCCAAATTTCTTTCATTATCGAAATATGCTCAATCTTTTTCTACTGAGCATGTGCAAAAGTGCACAGTATATACCCATATGAGTCTGTGACTGATGGCTGTCGCATGATACAGGGATACAGGGGGAGGGAAATGGAATTAACTTTGAACTTTTCCAAAGTAAATGCTATTGCATTGTATTTTTACTATGTATTTGTCAAATATGCATTTCTACTGTATTTAATAATCCTTTAATATGTGATTGTTAATAATTTTTCTCATGTGATGTGCTGTGGTTGACTTACATGATTAATAGCTCAACCTGCCATAAAACGTGTCACATAACTTTGAATATTGGAGGTTTATCTAAATTAAACTTAAAGGGATACTTAACCAATTTTTTTTACTTTCAAGATTCAGATAGAGCATGCAATTTTAAGCAACTTTCTAATTTACTCTTACTATCAATTTTTCTTCGTTCTCTTGCTATCTTTATTTAGAAAACAGGAATTTAAAACTTAGGAGCCAGCCCATTTTAGGTTCAGCACCCTGGAAAGTCCTTGCGTATTTATCATCCATTTAGCAATGCTCAGATTTCATTTCTAAACACAAGAAAAACTAATGGATGAAGTCTATTTTACTAAAACATATTGGTTTTAAAACCCCTGCATGCTTTCTTATCTGTTATCTACAATGCAGCTTGAAGTGCAAAATCTCACACCTCACTCTGGCCTGAATCCTATAGAGCAGGGCAATGTAACCAGCCCCCACTGCTAACATTACTACAAACATTAGAAGCTATTTTAACCCCTTCACTGGAGAGGGAATGACCACCTATACGCCCTCACAGCTGCACTCCCTAAGACCCCAAAAAGCGGTTGCGGCACTCAGTCCCTCACTAGTGGCTACCCTAAAATCACTCAGCATTTTCAAAGGGACCGACGGGCTGTCGTGGAGGAAAATCAAAATTTTAAGTTCTATATCCTGAAACTATCACAGCTGCCCCACCACCCTGTACACCCGCAAGCCCAATTGAAGTGATCCAACCTAAAAACCGCACTATCAAATCAAGAAAATCTCTTTGTGTGATCCCCATTAGAAGACACACGCTGTCTCCAAAGTACAGAGCAAAAACTCTCAAAATCCCAAGACTGTCCTATCAGAGCAAGCCTGTGCAATGCCAGATCAATAAAGAACAAAACAGCTATTATTGCCGACCTTATTAAAACATGCAAATTAGCATGCATCACAGAATCATGGTTAGATGAAAATGCAGGGCCTATTCTAGAGGCAGCTATTCCAGACGGAGTTATGATCTGTGAGAAATCATCTTTAAATCCCAGACCAATATCAGTCCACAAAACCCAATCTTTTGAATGCGTAGCTGCCAGCCTCTCAATAGAGAGAGGTTTCCGAATACTGCTAATATACAGACCCCCAGGAGATGGGAAGAGATTTCTTCAGGTACTCCTGAATCCTTGAACACCCCAGATGGCTTATATTAGGAGACTTCAACACTTGGATTGACAACACCCTATCCCTGCTTGGGCAGGATCTCCTCAGCTTTACACAAATTGTCACCACTCCCACCCACAGAAAAGGTGATATACTTGATCTAGTGTTCCAGTCTGGACTAGAAGTTTCACCAGTAACTGTAAACCCAGTTACCTGGTCAGACCACCACTCCATTCACTTCTCAATTGTATCACAATCAACCAGACACCAGCCTCAGAACCTGGTCAAACACTGATCATTAAAAGGGGTGACACCACTGGATGTAGCATCACATATGGATCTAAGTGAACTAATGGGCACCTGCGAAGACCCCAGCTCCTTAGTCCGACTCTACAACAAAACCATGAAAGACACTCTAGAAAGCATTGCACCAACTCGCATACACACTGTTAAAACCCACAACAATGCACCGTGGTTTCATAGCTCCATCAGAGAAATGAAAAGAACAGGACGTAAACTCGAAAGAAAGTGGCGCAGAACACATGATCCAGAGGATAAAGCTGCTCTTATCAAACATCTAACTAAATATCTATCCAAGATAACTCAGAAAAAAATCTTCATTTTTATCACGCAAAATTGCACTCACCCACAATAGACCCAGGCAACTGTTTCGCACAGTAGAAAGGTTCTGCAAACCAGCATGCATGCTTAGCCCCACCAACTTTTCTCAGGATAAATGTGAAGCATTTGCGAACTTCTTCAGCGACAAGATTTCCTCAATCTGAACTGCTATTACAGCAGGCCAAACAGTTACACACCAGAACTACTACAATGGAATGCCAGATTGCCCCACTTTATGGTCCACTTTTACAACTGTGGATATAAAAGGAGTTAAAAACACCATACAAAAGTTGCACCCTACTACGTGTGACTTAGACTCTGCTCCAACTCAGCTCATATCTGGATGCATTGAAACACTCGTCCCAGCCCTCACAAAAGTAGTGCAGTGTTCACTAAAAACAAGAGACTACCCATATCCTCTAAGAAGCTGTGGTAAAACCACTCCTAAAGAAACCTTTATTAGACCCAGACTACATGACTAATTACAGACCAGTATCCAACCTCCCATTTCTGGGGAAAATAATTGAAAAAGTACTGGCAACTCAACTGGAAGCCCATCTATCACGCCTGAACATATTCAATCCTTTCCAGTCAGGCTTCAGATGCCACCACAGCACTGAAACAGCACTAGTCCAAGTGCTAAATGATCTCCTCATGGCAAGAGACAAAGGTGATTACTCCATTCTAATCCTCCTGAATCTCTCAGCTGCATTTGACACCATTGACCTTAGGATTCTAATAGAGGGCTTGCAGCACATCTGTGGTCTAGGAGGCACAGTCCTTAACTGGTTTAAATCTTTCCTCGCTGGTAGATCACAGAGAGTAATATCAGGATCAAGCTCATCAGCACCAACAGAACTGGCCTGCAGAGTTTCACAAGGATCCATCCTGTCTCCCATGCTATTCTTAATTTATTTACTACCACTGAGGAACATCATTAACCGACATGGCCTAAGGTATCATTGTTACGCTGATGACACACAACTCTACTTCTCCTTTGCTCCAGATACTACAGACCCAGCATGCCGCATAAACAGTTGTTTAACAGACCTCATAGAATGGATGAATGCTAGCTGTCTCAAAGTGAACCCGGACAAAACAGAGTTACTCTTGGTGAGGGGACCCCGGGTATCAAAAATATCCCACGATAACCCAACTGGCCTGGAGCTTGGAGGCTCTGAACTCATTAGTTCAGCAAAGGTACGAAACCTCGGAGTGCTGATTGACGCTGGACTAGCTTTTAAACAGCAGATTTCCTCTGTAATAAAATTTGCCTACTTTCATCTGAAAAACATAGCCAGGATACAACACTTAATTCCACCGGATGATATGCCAACATTAATCCATGCATTTGTGTCCTCTAAGCTAGATTACTGCAATGCACTTTACTTGGGCCTCCCAAAAAAAGAACTCCCATCGCCTTCAGACGGTACAAAACGCAGCAGCCAGACTACTGACCAATCAAACTCGCTCCTGCAACATAACACCTGTTCTCTTCTCCCTGCATTGGCTTCCAATTAAATGGCGAACATATTTTAAAATTGGCCTGCTGACCTTCAAAGCCTTAAACAACCAAGGCCCACAGTACCTGAAAGAGCTCCTGACACCCTACATCCCATCCTGCTCACTTAGGTCAGCCAACACATCCAGTACTAAAACCTTTTAAAGCAAATATACCACACTGGATACATGTTCTATATTCTCTAATTAGATACTGAGCTTCATATCTTGCTATCTTGCCAATTAAAACCTAGAAGGGGCATTAAAACAATCCTAACCATTGCAAAGGCAGACATTAGCATCTTGCAAAGTGCACATTACTTAATTGCAGCAGTGTTAGTAGATCAGCTACATTTAATACTGATCCCAAGTTCTCTGGGCCTTTTGCACTGTCCGCTGAGTAGTTTAAAATTTAATTAATACCCAGCTGCTGCCCTTTAGATTTATATGAATGGCTTAATTTGTTAAAGTGAAGTGCACAGCATGTCTTGTCAGTCAAATGTGGCTGATAAATTTTGTTATATCCTATTTCTTAATAATACACTTTAAAATTAAAAAAAATTATGCATGAGTTCCCCCTCCCCCAAATTGCATTACCTTCGGTGTATTTGCCATGCATCTATACGCTATAAATGTATTAAAGAGACAGAAAACACCAGTCATCATTAAAACTTGTAGTCAACTTATATATCATCAATAAAGCTCTGTGTTGCAACAATATGCATAGAAAAGAGAAGTTTAAAGCATTGAAAGCTGCCATTTTGCTAGCACCATTTGCTTTTTTACTACAGTCAATGAATTCTTCCCTTAAAATGGCTGTTAGAAATGTGTTCCCAGTCTCTTTACTGCTGTTATTCATTCTGATCTAAGAGACTTCTGAATCTTTACCCTATACACGTGTACCATGTATGGCACATCATAGTTTCTAATGGCACACTGAGTGTAACAATGGCAACCAGAACCAGCTAAGCTGCAATTGTCTTCACTCCTCCTGAACAGCTCCATGTGGTATATTAGATACAGTACACCACACCCAAGGAAACATAAACTGCCCCAGTGGTTGGCTGTATGGCCAGCTATCTGATGTGAGATTACATGTGGTTATGGGGCTGAGGGAGTGGCTGCAGTGCCAGGAATCTGTTCTGAAGTTTGGTGTGGGTATGGGGCTGGCATAGTTATTGCAAGGCCGTGGTTATAAGATCTGAGATCTGTTGTGGGAATTTAGTTGGCAGAGTAGCTGCAGGGCCAGGAATCTTATCTAAAGTCTGATGTGAATATGTGGATAACAAAGGGGCTGCAGGGTCAGGGGTCAAAGATTTGAGGCGTTATTTGGTTATACAATTAAAAAAGGGGTTGCAGATATGGTTATGTGACTGACAGAGAGCTACAGTACGATAGGTATGGTTTGATATGGGTATGTGACTGACGGGCTGGATTACCATAAGGTAAGGTTTAATATGGGTATATGACTAACAGAGGGCTGCAGTACCATAAGGTAAGGTTTGATATGGGTATGTGACTGACAGAGGGCTGCATTACCATAAGGTAAGGTTTGATATGGGTATGTGACTGACAGAGGGCTGCATTACCATAAGGCATAGTTTGATATGGGTATGTGACTGACAGAGGGCTGCAGTACCATAAGGCATAGTTTGATATGGGTATGTGACTGACAGAGGGCTGCATTACCATAAGGCATAGTTTGATATGGGTATGTGACTGACAGAGGGCTGCAGTACCATAAGGTATGGTTTGATATGGGTATATGACTGACAGAGAGATGCAGTACCATAAGGTATGGTTTGATATGGGTATATGACTGACAGAGGGCTGCAGTACCATAAGGTATGATTTGTTATGGATATGTGACTGACAGAGGGCTGCAGTGCTATAAGGTATGATTTGTTATGGGTATGTTACTGACAGAGGGCAGCAGTGCTATAAGGTATGGTTTGTTATGGGTATGTGACTGACAGAGGGCTGCAGTACCATAAGGTATGATTTGTTATGGGTATGTGACTGACAGAGGGCTGCAGTGCCATAAATTAAGGTTTAATATGGGTATGTGACTGACAGAGGGCTGCAGTACCATAAGGTATGATTTGTTATGGGTATGTGACTGACAGAGGGCTGCAGTACCATAATGTATGATTTTTTATGGGTATGTGACTGACAGAGGGCTGCAGTGCCATAAATTAAGGTTTAATATGGGTATGTGACTGACAGAGGGCTGCAGTACCATAAGGTATGATTTGTAATGGGTATGTGACTGACAGAGGGGTGCAGTGCCATAAGGTATGATTTGTTATGGGTATGTGACTGACAGAGGGCTGCAGTGCCATAAGGTATGATTTGTTATGGGTATGTTACTGACAGAGGGCTGCAGTACCATAATGTATGATTTTTTATGGGTATGTGACTGACAGAGGGCTGCAGTGCCATAAATTAAGGTTTAATATGGGTATGTGACTGACAGAGGGCTGCAGTGCCATAAGGTATGATTTGTTATGGGTATGTTACTGACAGAGGGCTGCAGTACCATAAGGTATGATTTGTTATGGGTATGTGACTGACAGAGGGCTGCAGTGCCATAAGGTATGATTTGTTATGGGTATGTGACTGACAGAAGACTGTAGTGCCATAAGGTATGATTTGTTATGGGTATGTGACTGACAGAGGGCTGCAGTGCCATAAATTAAGGTTTAATATGGGTATGTGACTGACAGAGGGCTGCAGTACCATAAGGTATGATTTGTTATGGGTATGTGACTGACAGAGGGCTGCAGTACCATAATGTATGATTTTTTATGGGTATGTGACTGACAGAGGGCTGCAGTGCCATAAATTAAGGTTTAATATGGGTATGTGACTGACAGAGGGCTGCAGTACCATAAGGTATGATTTGTAATGGGTATGTGACTGACAGAGGGGTGCAGTGCCATAAGGTATGATTTGTTATGGGTATGTGACTGACAGAGGGCTGCAGTGCCATAAGGTATGATTTGTTATGGGTATGTTACTGACAGAGGGCTGCAGTACCATAAGGTATGATTTGTTATGGGTATGTGACTGACAGAGGGCTGCAGTGCCATAAGGTATGATTTGTTATGGGTATGTGACTGACAGAAGACTGTAGTGCCATAAGGTATGATTTGTTATGGGTATGTGACTGACAGAGGACTGCAGTGCCATAAGGTATGATTTGTTATGGGTATGTTACTGACAGAGGGATGTAGCGCCATAAGGTATGATTTGTTATGGGTATGTTACTGACAGAGGGATGTAGTACCATAAGGTATGTTTGTTTTATAGGTATGTGACTGACAGAGGGCTGCAGGGCCATAAGGTATGATTTGTTATTGGTATGTTACTGACAGAGGGGTGCAGTGCCATAAGGTATGATTTGTTATGGGTATGTTACTAACAGAGGGATGTAGCGCCATAAGGTATGTTTGTTTTATAGGTATGTTACTGACAGAGGGATGTAGCGCCATAAGGTATGATTTGTTATGGGTATGTTACTGACAGAGGGATGTAGCGCCATAAGGTATGATTTGTTATGGGTATGTTACTGACAGAGGGATGTAGCGCCATAAGGTATGTTTGTTTTATAGGTATGTTACTGACAGAGGGATGTAGCGCCATAAGGTATGATTTGTTATGGGTATGTTACTGACAGAGGGATGTAGCGCCATAAGGTATGATTTGTTATGGGTATGTTACTTACAGAGGGATGTAGTACCATAAGGTATGTTTGTTTTATAGGTATGTGACTGACAGAGGGCTGCAGTGCCATAAGGTATGATTTGTTATGGGTATGTTACTGACAGAGGGTTGCAGTGCCATAAGGTCTGGTTTGATATGAGTATCTAATCTGATGTAATTGAGTTTGGGTCTAAGACACTATGACAAGCCATATTATTAAAAAAGCAGACAATATATAAAATGACTGTATATTGCAGTACTTTTTTTTTTTTTTTTTCAAAGAGCTTTATTATCATCCACAAAAAAAAAAGGATACAGAACAAGGAAAATGAAATGGGAATCTTCAGATACATAAATGTAGTCTTTTACATTCTTCTCCCAATGTTTAGACTTGGATGAGATTATCACATGGGTATGTAGATTCGTTGCTCCATATTAAAATTATATTCATAACTTTGGAACGAGAAACTTAACTATGAACTTTGGAACCACCATTCCTTCGAAGGGGAGGGCAACAGAGATAGGGGTCAGCAAGAGGAGTAGGAGGAAACGGAGAGAAAAGGAGAGAAAGGGAGACCGGGAGAGAGGGAACTCTATGTTATGGACCTAAGTAAAGGAACCTGTCGTGTAGTTAATTCTTCCCAAAGAAATTTGATGTCTGCAAAAGTGCCAATCTGCTTCCTTTTATAGTAACCATATTCCTCGAGTGTTAGCATGTCCGCGACCTTGTTAATCCATTCTAATAGTGTTGGCCTGTGCTGTGTTTTCCAGTGAAATGCTATTAGAGATTTAGCGCTTGTAATGCCTATTTGTAATAGTCTGAGTCTCAATTTGCAAGGGAACGGGGGGAGGTCATTTAGTAGAGCTACTCTAGGTGTCAGCTCAAATTCCTCAGTCAATATCTGCCTATAGAAAATTTCTATTTCTCCAACATTGGTGTGTCCGGTCCACGGTGTCATCCATTACTTGTGGGATATTCTCCTCCCCCACAGGGAAAGGCAAGGAGAGCACACAGCAAGAGCTGTCCATATAGTCCCTCCCAGGCTCCGCCCCCCCCAGTCATTCTCCTTGCCCGCTCTGAACAAGTAGCATCTCCTCGGGGATGGTGGGAGTTTGTGGTGTTTAGTTGTAGTTTTTTATTCTTCTATCAAGAGTTTGTTATTTTAAAATAGTGCTGGTATGTACTATTTACTCTGAAACAGAAAGAGATGAAGATTTCTGTTTGTGAGAGGATTATGATTTTAGCAGCAGTTACTAAAATCGTTTGCTGTTTCCACATAGGACTGTTGAGATGAGATAACTTCAGTTGGGGGGAACAGTTTGCAGACTTTTCTGCTCAAGGTATGACTAGCCATTTTCTACAAGACTGTGTAATGCTGGAAGGCTGGTCATTTTCCCCTCATGGGGATTGTGTAAGCCATTTTCTTAGTCTCAAAAGAATAAAGGGCTTAGTATGGGCTATAAACTGGTAGACACTTTTAGGGGCTAAATCGATTGCTTTTATTTAAGTATTATATGCAGTTTGAAGTTGAATTTTCCACACTTTATAACATTGGGGAACGTTTTTTAGCACCAGGCACTTGTTAAGACACCTTCCCAGTCAGGAAGGGCCTTTCTCTGTAGTAGGCAGAGCCTCATTTTTCGCGCCATTACTGTGCAGTTAATTTTGAGTTCAGTACATGCAGCTGCATGTGTATGGGTCTGGAATCCACTAAAAACGTTCCTAGAAGGCTTCATTTGTATCATATACCCCCCTGGGATTGGTGAAGTTTGCAGCAAAGGCTGTGGCTGGGACTGTAAGGGGTTAAAAATGAAAAACGGCTCCGGTTTCCCACATTTTAAGGGTTAACAGCTTGAAAATTGGGGGTGCAATACTTTGAATGTATTAAGACACTGTGGTGAAAAATTGGTAAAGATTGGATAATTCCTTCATAGTTTTTCCACATATTCAGTAATAAGGTGTTGCCCTGGTTTAACATTTAAAGAGACAAGTTAACGTTTGTTTGTAAAAACGGTTTTTGTGCTTTATTAACCAGTTAAGCCTGTTTAACATGTCTGTACCTTCAGATAGATCATGTTCTTTATGTATGGTAGCCAATGTGGTTCCCCCTTCAAATATAGTGTGATAATTGGTGCCATTGCGTCCAAACAAAGTAAGGACAGAACTGTCACAAATTGTAAAGTTGCCCAGGATGATTCCTCAGATGAAGGAAGTAGACACAGTTCTACATCATCTCCTTCTGTGTCTATACCAGTTATGCCTGCGCAGGCGACACCCTAGTACTTCTAGCGCGCCAATGCCTTGTTACTATGCAGTAATTGACGGCAGTAATGGATAAGCTCCATAGCTAATATTTTTATCCAAAATGCCGAGCATTTCAGAGAAAGCGCGATTGCTCTGTTTTAAAACACTGTAGAGCAGGAGGGCGCTGATGATAATTTTTCCTGTCCTCCCCTCACACCAATCTGAAGTGGCAGTGAGGGAGGGTTTGTCAGATGGGGAAATTTCTGATACAGAAGAATTTCTCAGCAGGCAGAACCTGATGTTGTGACATTTAAATTTAAATTAGAGCATCTCCGTGCATTACTTAAGGAGGTGCTATCTACTCTGGATGATTGTGACATCTGGTCAAAACCCAGAAAAAATTGTGCAAGATGGACAGTTCCTTGAGGTCCCGGTGCACCCTGATGCTTTTCCGATACCTAAAACGGGTGGCGGACATAGTGAATAAGGAGTGGGAGAAGCCAGGCATACCTTTGTTCCTCCTCCTATATTTAAGAATTGTTCTCCCTATGGACGACCCCAGGAAGGACACATGGCAAACAGTCCCTAAGGTCGAGGGAGGAGCTTTTTCTACTCTAGCCAAAGCGCAACGACCCATCTCCTATAGAGGACAATTGTGCTTTCAAAGATCCTATGGATAAAAAATTGGGAGGGTTTGCTTAAAAAGATTTTTGTACAGCAGGTTACCTCCTTCAACCTAATTTCGTGCATTACTTCCTGTCACTACAGAGGCGCTCAGTAGGGAGACTCCGTATGAGGAAGTCATGGACAGAATTTACGCACTTAAGTTAGCTAATTCCTTTATTTTAGACGCCGCTTTGCAGTTATGCGAGGTTAGCGGCAAAAAATTCAGGGTTTACAATTGTGGCGCGCAGAGCGCTATGGCTAAAGTCTTGGTCGGCGGATCGTATCTTCCAAGACAAAATTGCTTAATACCCCTTTCAAAGGTAGAAGACCCCTTTTGGGCCAGAATTGAAAGAGATTATTTCAGTCATCACTGGGGGAAAGGGCCATGCCCTCCCACAAGATAAACACCTTTCAAGGCTAAGATAAGTCCAATTTTCGTTCCATTTCGCAATTTCAGGAACTCGGCAGCCTCTAGACAAGAGGGTAACGCTTCCCAGACCTAAACCAGCTTGGAAATCAATGCAAGGCTGGAACAAGGGTAAACAGGCCAAGAAACCTGCTGCTGCTACCAAGACCGCATTGAAAGAGGTAGCCCCCGATCCAGAACCGGAGCTAGTAGGGGCCCATGACTCTCTCTCTTTGCTCAGGCTTGGGCAAGAGATGTTCAGGATGCCCTGGGCACTAGAAAATAGTCTCTCAGGGTTATCTTCTAGAATTCAAGGAACTACCCCAAGGGGAAGGTTCCACATGTCTCACTTATCTTCAAACCAAGTAAAGAGACAGGCATTCTTACCATTGTGTAGAAAGACCTGTTAAAGATGGAGTGATACTCCAGTTCCAACTGTGGAACAAGGTCAGGGGTTTTACTCAAATCTGTTTGTAGTTCCCAAAAAAAGAGGGAACTTTCAGACCAACTTCTGGATTTAAAAAATTCTAAACAAAATTTCTCAGTGTGCCATCGTTCAAAATGGAAACTATTCTGAACGATTTTACTACAATCCAGGAGGGTCAATATCTGACATACCGTGGATCTAAAGGATGCGTATCTGCATATTCCTATCCACAAAGATCATCATCAGTTCCTAAGGTTCGCCTTTCTGGACAAACATTACCTATTGTGGCTCTCCCATTCCGACTAGCCACTGCTCCAAGGATTTTCCACAAAGGTGCTCGGGTCCCTTCTAGCGGTTCTAAGACCCAGGGCATTGCAGTGGCAACCTTTCTTGGACGGACATCCTAATTCAAGCGTCGTCTCTTTCAAAGACAAAGGCTCACACGGACATTGTTCTAGCCTTTCTCAGATCTCACGGGTGGTAGTGAACACTAGAAAAAAGTTCCCCGTCTCCGTCAACAAGAGTCCCTTTCTTGGGAACAATAATAGATTCTTTAGAAATGAAGATTTTCCTGACAGATGTCAGAGAGTCAAAGCTTCTAAACGCTTGTCAAGTTCTTCACTCTGTTCTACGGCCTTCCATAGCTCAGTGCATGGAAGTAGTAAGGTTGTGGTTGCAGCAATGGACATAGTTCCCTTTTGCGCGAATTCATCTAAGACCATTACAACTGTGCATGCTCAAACAGTGGAATGGGGACTATACAGACTTGTCTCCAGTGATTTAAGTAGATCAGAAGACCAGAGACTCACTCCGTTTGTGGCTGACTCAGGATCCACCTGTCCCAGGGAATGAGCTTCCGCAGACCAGAGTGGGGTCATTGTCACGACCGCGCCAGTCTATTAGGCTGGGGGCGCGGTCCTGGGATTTCCCTGAAAGCTCAGGGTCTATGGTCTCGGGAAGAGTCTCTTCTCCCCGATAAACATCCTGGAAACTGAGAGCGATATTCAATGCTCTCCGGGCTTGGCCTCAACTAGCAAGGGCCAGATTCATAAGATTCCAATCAGACAAACATGAACGGGACTGTTGCTTACTTCAACCATCAGGGGGGAACAAGGAGTTCCCTGGCGAGTGAGAGAGGTGACCAAGATCATCAAATGGGCGGAGGATCACTCCTACCACCTGTCTGCGATCCACATCCCAGGAGTGGAAAACTGGGAGGCGGATTATCTGAGTCATCAGACCTTTCATCCGGGGGAGTGGGAACTCCACCCGGAGGTGTTTGCCCCAGTTGACCTAATTATGGGGCATTCCAGACATGGATCTGATGGCGTCTCATCAGAACTTCAAGGTTCCCTTGCTACGGGGTCCAGATCCAGGGATCCCAAGGCGACTCTAGTGGATGCATTAGTGGCGCTTGGACTTTCAACCTAGCTTATGCGTTTCCACCGTTCCTTATCATTCCAAGGCTGGTAGCCAGGATCAAACAGGAGAAGGCCTCAGTGATTTTGATAGCTCCTGCGTGGCCACGCAGGACTTGGTATGCAGAACCTGGTGAATATGTCATCGGCTCCACCATGGAAGCTACCTTTGAGACAGGATCTTCTAGTACAAGGTCCATTCGAACATCCAAATCTAGTTTCTCTCCAGCTGACTGCTTGGAAATTGAACGCTTGGATTTTGGTCTAAGCGTGGGTTTTCGGATTCTGTGATAGATACTCTGGTACAAGCCAGAAAACCTGTGGACTAGAAAGATTACCATAAAATATGGAAAAGATATATCTGTTGGTGTGAATCCAAGGGATTCTCATGGAGTAAGATTAAAATTCCTAGGATCCTTTCCTTCTCCAAGAAGGTTTGGATAAGGGATTATCAGCGAGTTCTCTAAAAGGACAGATTTCTGCTTTATCTGTCTTGTTACACAAACGACTGGCAGCTGTGCCAGATGTTCAAGCTTTTTGTTCAGGCTTTGGTCAGGAATCAAGCCTGTTTACAGACCCTTGACTCCTCCCTGGAGTCTAAAATTTGTTCTTTCAGTTCTTCAAGGGGTTCCGTTGAACCCTTACATTCCTAGTATCAAGTTGTTATCTTGGAAAGTTCTGTTTTTTGGTTGCTATTCCTCTGCTAGAAGAGTTTCTGAATTATCTGCTCTGCAGTGTAATCCGCCCTATCTGGTGTTCCATTCAGATAAGGTTGTTTTGCGTACTAAACCTGGTTTCCTTCCAAAGGTTGTTTCCAACAGAATATTAACCGATGAAATAGTAGTGCCTTCTTTGTGTCCGAATCCAGTTTCAAGAAGGAACGCTTGTTACACAATTTAGATGTAGATCCGTGCCTTTAAAGTTTATTTAGAAGCAACAAAGGATTTCAGACAAACGTCTTCTCTGTTTTGTAGTTTATTCTGGCAAGAGGATGAGGTCAAAAAGCTACTGCTACCTCTCTTTCCTTTTGGCTGAAAAGCATCATACGATGCTTACGAGACTGGCCGGACGGCAGCCTCCTGAACAAATCACAGCTCACTCTACTAGGGCATGTGGCTTCCACATGGGCCTTCAAGAACGAGGCTTCTGTTGATCAGATATGTAAGGCAGCGACCTGGTCTTCTCTGCACACTTTGTCCAAATTCTACAAATTTGATACTTTTGCTTCTTCGGAGGCTATTTTTGGGAGAAAGGTTTTGCAAGCCGTGGTGCCTTCTGTTAGGTAACCTGATTTGCGCCCTCCCCTTCATCCGTGTCCTAAAGCTTTGGTATTGGTTCCCACAAGTAATGGATGACACCGTGGACCGGACACACCAATGTTGGAGAAAAACAGAATTTTATGCTTACTGATAAATACTTTCTCCAACGGTGTGTCCGGTCCACGGCCCGCCCCTGGTTTTTTAATCAGGTTTGAAGAATTTCTTTCTCTATACACTACAGTCACACGGCACACTATAGTTTCTCCTTTTTTTTCTCCTAACCGTCGGTCGAATGACTGGGGGGGCGGAGCCTGGGAGGGACTATATGGACAGCTCTTGCTGTGTGCTCTCCTTGCTTTCCCTGTGGGGGAGGAGAATATCCCACAAGTAATGGATGACACCGTGGACCTGGGACACACCCGTTGGAGAAAGTAATTTATCAGGTAAGCATAAATTCTGTTTTCGCACCAGAGTGGCTTGATTTTATCACAGTCCCACCACATATGTAAATATTGGCCCCTAGTAGGGCAACCTCTCCAGCAGTTACTGCCTGCCTCTCTGGGTAGATGGATGGATGCGTGAGGGGGTTAAGTACCATCTCATCAGCACTTTAAAATAAGTTCTAGCATTTGGGTGAGCCTTGAAGACTTTTTTGTGTTTTGAAAGATCTTCTTCCACTCTTTCCCACTCAGATCATGTCCCAGCTCCTCGTGCCATTTGTCGTGTACGAGGGGAAGCGTGTGGTGTGTGTTCTATTTGTCTAAGTTTACGTGTCAAGGACAGCGAGTGCCGTTAGTGGGGTTATGTTTGTGCAAAGAGTTTCGAATGGGGTCAGTTCCCTAAGAAAGTCTTTCTGGTGCGGTGAGGTGTATATAAAATGGTGTAATTGAGAGTATTTTAGCCAGTTAGAGTACTCGTCCCCCCCTGCTACTGCACTCAGACTTTCTCTCCCTGCCAGCGTCCCCACGAAGCGTAAATTCTTTTAGTGGCACTGTGTATCCCCATTCAGTTAGTCTCTGTTGTCCTTTATCTAATCCTCCTATCATCTCAGCATTCAGTGGTATGGGAAAAAAGGGGAGAGCGAGCTCCAGTAAGATACGTCTGGTGAAGATAATATTATTCCCATGAGTCAAAAACGTGCTTATGAATCTTTAAATCATTACATTGTGGGGCCGTAAGGATTTTGGTACCCAGCAAAGAGCACCCACTGATGGAACTCTAAGGATGTTAGAGTCTAGTGAATACCAAGGCCTTCGAGTCACCTGCTCTATGCCAGTCTAGAATTCTTTGTAAGGTGACGCATTATAATATACTGTTAAGTCTGGTAGCCCCAGGTCTCCATTATTGTTGCTCTTTACATGTTGGACTTTGTTAATCCTGGGTTTACCCTTTCCCCAAATGAAGGCATTTAAGTGTCTTTGGAGTTGAGTTAGGTACCATTTGGGAAGAGGCTATGGGCACAGCCTGAAGTAGGTACAATACCCTGGGTAAAGTGGTCATTTTAAAGCATTGTGTGCGTCCCCCCCACCAGGAAATTGGTTTTAAGGACCAAGTGCGGAGGTCTTGTTGCGTTGTTAATAAAAGTTTGGTGTAATTTTCTTTAAATAATTTGTGTGTGGTTGGGGGAGATATGTATCCCTAGGTATTTTATGGACCCGTCCCGGGCAATCATTGGGCAGGTGTTTGAGACATTAAGGAAATCAGTGGTCATGGAGACATTTTAGGATCTCCGATATCTGTGGGTTATCGAGAAACCCGAGAAGCCGGCCAAAGGTGTTAATTTCCTTCAAGATCCTAGGTACTGTGTGGTGTGGATCAGTGATTGTGAATAGTACGTCGGACTGCATATAATGCAATTTTAAAATCGTGTGGGGCACTATCTTTAACACCATGTACTCTCTTTGTTTACTTCGAATATGGGCTGCAAAGACCCTCCATTGGTAAAAATAAACAGTATGGGTGACAAAGGGCAACCATGGCGTGTGCCATTTTGAATCCGAAAGGATTTGACAGCATTCCATATTGCCTTGTAACTTTTGCGGTGGGACTTGTGTAAAGGCTAAGTATACGGGAAATCAGTGTGTGGTCCAAATCCTATCGCCTTTAGTGTCTCTTCAAGGAATCTCCAATTTATGCGGTCGACCGCCTTCTCGGCGTCCACCGCCAGGAGGGCTGATGGAATTTTATTATGTTTGGCGTATGATATTAAAGTCAGGGCTCTGATTGTATTGTCCCTCGCCCTCCCGTTCCCGGACAAATCCCACTTGGTCCGTATGTATTAGGGAATGCCAGTACTATATTGATTCTTTTTGCTAAGATTTTGCCTAGAATTTTTATATCCGTGTTTAGGAGGGATATCGGCCTATAACTACTGGGGTCTGTTAAATTTTTTTTTGGGGTTTGGGTATTACAGAGAATATGTGCCGACAGCATGTCTTGCGAGAAAGAGCCCTCATTCTCTAATGTTTGGAAAAATTAAGTAGGTGTGGGGCTAGGATATGTTTATAGGTCTTATAATATGTGTTTGAGAAGCCGTCTGGTCCCGGGCTTTTACCCGTAGGTAAATCTTTTATTGCAGACAAGACCTCTAACAAGCTTATTGGGTTTTCCAATGTAGTGCATTGCTCTGGTTGAAAGAGGGCAAGTCTGCTTTGCTAATGTATGCCCGCATCTGTGCTAGGTGTTCGGGTGTGTCTTCTTTGCTAAGGTTATATCATTTGGCGTAATATTCTTTAAAGTGGTTAGCAATACCTTCACTGTCTAGTATGTCCTGCTTGTCAGGGGTTGATAACTTATGTATCTGTGCTCTTAGTGTTTGGGTTTTTAAGGCTCTGTCTAGAAGCGAAACCTGCTCTATTACCCTCGAAAAAGTAGATTTTTTTAAGATTCAATGCTCGTCTATGGGCCTCTTTCAAGAGTAATTTTATTGTAGTTCTCGTCTGATGTCTGTTACCCCTTTTTAGGTCATGTATTATCTTTCGGAGAATTTTTATGGGAGAGTTCCAAGCCGGCTAATTGTGTAGTCAGGGACGTCTATTGTCTGGTTGTACCTCTTCTTTCTATATGCAGTGTGTTTGATGCAATGACCTCTGATTACTGCTTTGTGGGCCTCCCCATAACGTGTGTGGAGAAGTGTTTGGTGTCGCGGTTAATACTAAAGTATTCCTTTAGTGAGGTCGCCAGAGCGTCAGTTGTGTCTGGTTGATGTAATAACGAGTCGTCCATTCTCCAAATAAAGGGGGTCGTTGGGTGATTGGGTCATTGTAGTTGGGTGCTAACTTGGGGAGTTGATCTGACCATGGGGTTGGCTGAATATCTGCGTCTTTAAGTAAAGAGAGATGGTTTCTATCTATGAAGATATAATCAATTCTAGTGTACACTGACCAGGGAAAGGAGAAAAAGGTTGTAGTTGCGTCTGTGACGGGTGTTTTAGTCTCCATGTATCGAGTAAGCCTAAATACGTTAGGAATTTTGTATACTAGGTTAGGAGGACCGTGTTTGGGCTGTTGGTCTATGAGAGGAGGCGTCCAGTGTAGGGTTTAGAGTGATGTTTAAATCTCCTCCTAAAATGAGGGTACCAATTTTATTTTCTACTATTAGGTTCTGCAGTATTTGGAAGAATAGGGCTTTCTTGCCATTGGGGGCATAAGCATTCACCCAACGTCACCGAGTTGGTGGAATAGTAAACCTGTTATGATTAATATTCTGCCTTCTGTATCTGTTATCTGTTTGTTAAGTTGGAAAGTGTATGTGTTTTTTATTAAGGTGCATACCCCATTTTTTTTTAACTCTGTCTGAGCTGTAATAACTTGTTGTGAATTTCTTTTGAGTGAATTTAGGTTCTGACCTCCCTTATTATAATGTGTCTCCTGTAAGAATATGATTGCATTTTTATTGCTTAGCTAGTCTGCGCCAGCGCAATCGCTCTCTTCGTAGGTGAGTGAGGGCCCTTCGCGTTCTGAGATATAATGTTTACTACTGGGTTAGCCATGTTTGGGGCAATGTGTGTTAGTGAACACTGTGGTCTTACCCTCAAGAGGATCATCTGTGGCTTGGGTTACAATACTCTACTAGCACAGCATAGGTAAAAGTGGAGGAGAGTTGTAGAGGAGAGGGCTGTTTTCCGTTCTCCGGAAGTGACACAAGAAAAAAGAGGAAGGGTGGATGGTGGTTCCAGTACTGAAATAAATAATCAAAACATGTAAGCAAAAACAACAAAGATAAAAGTATCAAACAACAATAACAATAACATTCCAGATGTCGTAGAGTACAATGTTCTATCATCGTACAATTAGGGGGGGGGCAAGGTAATGGGGAATTAGGGAGATGGATTTTCTTGTTTCCGCTGAGAGGGGATGGGAGGTAAGCGCGGTAGGGGGAGAAAGGGCATCTATTATGCCTATCCAATCTTGATATTATGTTAGGATACTTGTTGTGTGGTCATGGGGGCTAGCTTATAAGTTGGAGGGGGGTATAGGGCGGAGAAGGCGGAAGAGGGGGGAATCTCCGCAAGTCACTAAGCAATCTATTGTGGCTTTGTACTATATACTAGAGTCTTTGAGTTTGGATGGATATTTCCACAACAGTCATTGTTCAAAACTCTATTAGGAGGTTATATCAAGTGAAAGTCAAATATAAAAGGAAATAAAGTACTCCCTTCATGTTGGATCAGAGTCAGCTTCCGATTGGGCCTGCGAAGCTGTGGTGTTGTTTCTTCTTTTCTTCGGTACCGTTGACCAGTCTGATTGTTGATTAATTTTCAGAGTTTTCTTTTGTGTAGGTTTATCTGTGATGAGATCTTTTATTGAAGGCAACGTGGGTTGCGGGATATCAAGCTGTTGGCAGAATGTTTTCTAGATCCTCTGGGTCTTTATATGTGTAGGTTTTATTGTCCTTGATAACTTTTATAGCAAAGGGAAAACCCCATCTGTAGGGTATGTTTAAGTCTGTTAGATGCAATGTAAGGTATCTCGCCTCCTTCCTCTTTGCTAATGTTAGAGGGCTCAAATCTGAGAAGATCTGTAGAGAGTCCTCCCCGAATCTAAGAGGGGATCTTTTCCTTGCCGCCAGGATAATTTTTTTCCTTATCTGCAACTTGTGGCAACATAAGATTATATCTCTGGGCGGTGCCGATGGCGCTGGTTTGGGTCTGAGGGCACGATGTGCTCTGTCTAAAGATATCATGTCATCTTTGCCTAGACCTAGTAAAAATTTGAATAGATTTTGTAGGTATGATGGGATTTGTGGTGGTGTAATCTCCTCAGGCACCCCCTTAATTCTCAGGTTTTGGCGCCTGTCTCTATTATCAAGGTCCTCGACTTGGGATTGCAGTTGTAATATTGTCGTGTTCTGTTGTTGTAGTGCTATAGTCATGTCATCAGTGGTTCTGGTGTACTCCTCTGCTTGCTCCTCCAAATGCAGTACTCTGTGACCCAGTGCATTAACATCTCTCTTAACTTCAGCTAAACCATCCTTTATTGCATTGCTGACATGGGTCATGAATGTGCTTAGGTCATTTTTAGTGGGTAATAAGCTAAGGTCTGCCCGCGTTATAGGTGTGGGGTCAGTTGCGTGGTCTGTAAGGTCTGACATGTCCAATTGTGCAGTTTCCACAGAAAGCGCATTTTACATTGTCGAATGGCTTAAAGAATGAGTTTAATTTCCCCCACCAGGGGTTGCCGTTTTCTGCAGCTTGTCAGGTTTCTGTTTTTAGCAGCAATGTGGGCAATATTCACATAAAGTGTTAAACAATATAGTTGGTCTGAGCGGGGTTCCCTTGTGGTATCTTTTGCCTTGAAGTTGTGACCCTTTTTCCTCTATATATCCCTTTGATATAGCCTTGATGTGTCGCTGCAAAGTTATGTCCCCAGGGCCTAGTTTCATACATGTGTGGCAACCAGTTCCGTCTATATTATGTGGTTTTGGGTTATGTCCCCTTAGCTAACAGTTCGTTCAGTGTGCAGAGCCTCTCTCTTTGCCTAAGTATCTAAGAAGTTAAGATAAAGTTGAGTTGCTCGACTTACTTAATTTTGGTGCCGCTGCTGCTCTCTCCTGCTTGTCACAGGGTTGTTTCTGTACCTGCTTTACCGTGCGGCTCGTTCCCTGTATCGGGGTCTGTAGCGTCTTGTCAGCGATCCGTCTGGCGGCAGCAATTACTGTCTTTAAAGCCGGTGTCTGAAGTTGCCTTTGCAAGTGCGCTGCTCTATCAGCCCCAAACCTGTGTTGTCGACGGGAGATATGCTCGCCACGTGGGTAGTTCAGAGGGGCCTCTGCTAGTAACCCTCTGCAGCCTGGGTTCCTCTGCGTTTATACGTCTGCCCTTCGGTCTCCACACCTGACCCCCTGTTGTAGTGGTTATGGCACGCTATTTCATGCCCGTTTACTGTGCATTAGCCCCCTTAGCTGTGCTTATATCAAGTGGATGTAGCCGGAGCTTCAGTTAGTTGCGGCCATGTTCTTTCCCGGCCGGCTCCGCCCCCCTCTGCAGTACTTTTTATATGTCGAATTAAACATTTTCGAGTGGAGTGCTATCTTAACGTGCTCCGTAAAGCGACAAATAACGGTCGTACGTTAAATAAACAACCATTACAAATGGCTGGTTAATGCTACTTCAAGCTCGCGGTTTCACTTTGCGGAAAAGCGCAATTAACCATTGCCCCCAATATTAAAAAAATATATATACATCTTTTTTTATTTTAAACTGCACAAAGCAGTTTTTAAGGGGTTAAAGTGAGGGGATGTGGGCCTAAAGTGTCTTTACATGGAGGTCAATGGGGGGGGGGCTGTGTTTTTCTCTATAAATATGTATATATTGTGTATTTGATTGGATACATATATATATATATTTAATTTGTGTGTTAATATGTGTATATAAACATATAAACACAGTGCCTTGATTACCCCAGGCGCACTGGCTCCTTAAAAAGTGATGTCCGGCGACTATAAATATGTATATATATGCACATTTTAATTTTATCAGAAATAAAGTGTTCTAGATTATGGAGCAAATGCAATTTCTTTATTTTTACCTTCTATTTATTAAAAAAAATTCCTTTTTTAAAATAATATTTTTTAAACACAGGAAATTGTTCCTTACTAGATAATGGAATGTGTATGTCTATATACATACACATACATACATACCCATACATACATATGTACATACATACATATGTACATACATGCCATACATACAGTATAATATACACACCACACACATACATAAACCCCGAAAAATGCCTGGCTCCTAGATTTTTGGGCTGCTCCTAGATTTTGTCAAGCACTGTATAAACACATAAAATATATGTATGTAAGCATTATTAATGTATATAAGCATATTTATTGTTGCTCCCTGATCTGTGCTAGGCTGTTTGCCGTGTCTTCCGGTATGAAAACAAGGCTCCCATTGCAGCCTATGGAAGCACGCTCTTGTGAGTGCTTGGATCGCGTTCGCATAACGCTGTACTTGTAATACCAGCACACATTTACGTGGAATGGTATTACTGAATGGAGCGCAAATATAGCACTTGCGTAAGCGCAATATTGTGCTCCATTTGTAATCTGGCCCTTTATGTGAGATTTGCATTTGTGTGTTTAATGTAAATTTAATAAGTATTTGGTTTTGCAAAGTCTATGCTTGGCGTTCTGTTTCCTTTTTATCTTGGAACAAGTGGCAGGAGCATTTGCTAATCTACTGCACTACTGAAGCTATTTTTATGTTTCCTGTGCAGCAGCTTTAAAAATGAATAATAAATATAAAAGTATGGTGAACAGCAGACCTCAGACGGACAAGCAGAATATAGTCACGTAGCACATAAACTGGTGCTTTACCCTTGAGATTCCAGTTAGCAATCAAGCAATATATGGTGCTGCCCGCCCACCGTGTGTGACTGCTGCATCTTAAAGAGGAAATTGTTCCATGGTGTGTTTAAAATCGTCTACTGTTAATTAGAACCTTATTGTACATTCTGTCATAACACTTTCGTCAGAATTTGAGAGACCCCCAATCTCCTAATACTTAAGAGGATGACGCTGAGGCTCTGTAAAGGAAATTCCCGTTTCACCTCAGAATGGACGCACTGTTGTTTTTTTCACATTACTGTTGCTGTGCTCCAGTGCCAGTCATAATTACACAGCCAGTGCAGAGAAGCCAGATTTGAGAAGCTTTTATCTTATTGGGTTGCTGTAGACTGGGAGGGATAGGAAGGAAGGGCTGCAGTATTTCCATCAACACTTCAAGCCATCTCTCTCTGCTTCATCATCTGATGGGAAAATCCCCTGGAAGGGCAAAGCATCTCTGAGAGTGCCAAAAAGGGGAACTGAAGGGTGTCGTATTTATGCTCAGTAAAAAATATTGCAAAATAGATTATTAGCAGAGATGGTTGAATCTACTGACAATAAATAGCAAAGACTAGGAAGGCTCTGGAGGAGGTAAGAGATTGTAGTGTGCTTGGATGTAAAAGGAGTTTGCTGCAGTCTGGCTGCATACCATGTGTGCTGTTTTACAGAAGTCAGGGAATATCCTGCTAGAGAGGCAAGCATAGCTGAAGCTTTCCTGAACTACAGGATAGCAACGCATTTGAAATCAGAAATGTTGCTTGTTAACTATATTTTGATTGCAATTGTATTGCAGGTTTCACATGCATCCATAGTAAACAAGAAGTGCGTTTCAAAGACGATGCATTTGTCAGTTGTTCAGAGGATGAGTAATATGTATGTGTGTATATGTATACAATATATATATATATGTGTGTGTGTGTGTGTATATAATTTATTTTTTTGCATGTATGATACACAAGTGTGTGAACTCACACACTTCCATACACACACAGAAAAACTATACACGTGTGCTCACACACACAAACACACATGCACACTCTCACATGTGCACACACATGCACAGACACATACACAAATGTACTGCTCATTGCTCACAATATAAACTATTTAGAAATATATACTATTCCATTATTTATTGTTGTTGTAATTGTATTTTGAGCATGTAATTGGTAACTGTATATTGAATTAGCTTAGGTAAAAACGCCCTACTGCAATTATGCTATCTATGTTCATGGCAATATTTAATGAGAACACACAGCCAGCAGAATCAATTAATGAGAGAAGATTCTTCTAGCAATGCATTTGCTTTACAGCTCTATATCAGCTTTCCTTCTATATTTCAGCAGGGATGAAATAGATTTATGCATCTGATTTTCATGTCAGTAGCAAAGGGCGTATTAAAAACACTGTCCTTCCTGTTTCACATCTAAAAAGGCGTGTAAGGCATGCTAGGCCCTAGGAGCCAATATGCTTCTATGATTGTTTACTTTTACTCTTGCAGCCATAATTGGGAATTGGAAAGGGTACAATCTGTTGCTCCAATGGTCCTTTACTTCCTCCTACTTTTTACACTTATAGAAATAAACTGAGAACCTTTAACTATATAGATAGATAGAGATATACATAGATATATTAGCTACACAAAACACAGCATGACAATAATAATACATAGAGCAGTGATTGTTTACATTCTGTGCTTCAGCTGTGTGCTTGTGTCAAGTCTTTACTGCAGTCCTGAGGAGGGAGTTTGTAGAAGTGAGAGCAGTTGACTGCAGCACCCCCTGCAGTATGTATTTAATTGTTATGTCAACACATAAGCAATATTACAATGCATATTTAAAATTAACAATCAAATCATTTTATATTTTCTTTTGACACACTGTGTACTCTTAAATCAATTATGCTGTTTTTTTTTCATTTCTTTTTAGGATTCAGACATCTAATTTGCTGCTAGTTATATAGTTTGTGAGATTCGATTGACCATGGCATAGAATTATGTCATGTTGGGCAAATTCTAGAAACATTATCTTGTAACACGTTTCTACTTATAAATCTTTTTTTAGTTATATTTATAAAAAATATTATTCTGACCTATATCAATGTTATGATGTCTCTAAAAATAGCATCTTCTTATAAGTCCATGCTGTCCTGCGCCTATTTGTAGGAGATTGTGGAGACTGATATGTTGCTCTACATATGCACAGAGTATTCTTATTAGTTGACATAATATATGTCAATATATTGTTAACTGATGCAGGTGGTTAGGATATTGATGAAATGATGGTATTTTCTAAAGGTAAATTGCATGGTTGGCCCCTTATATTTACGTTGTTTGCACTTGTTATAGTATTGTCCTATAAACATAGGGAGACCATAAAAAAATATAATTTAAAATAGCCAAATACTGTAGGAAGTTTTGGCAGATTACCAAATTTATAATCTTTATGTAAATGTATTATAAAATATGCATATACTACATATTTCCATGTTTTTAAATGCTGGAGTTTAAAGGTGACACTTTTAATAAAAATCCTTTTAATTGTATATTTATTTTGCATATTTCAAACACCAAATTCTAAGCTCAATCACGATCTAGAACAGGGACAGCACTGGCAGCCTGAGGGCTACATGCGGCCCTTGGCACTAGTTTTTGTGGCCCTTCAGGAAATACAGGACTAACAACATGTGCCATAGTTTTGTGGTCCTAGGAAAAAGCAGAACTAAAAATGTGCTCTGGGGTGACCACAACTGAATAGATCCCTCTGGAGGAACAAACAGTAGACACAGGGTACCATTACAACCTTACCTAAATCTGGCCCTGTGCCACTGGAACATGTTTTGGACGTATTTTATTTGTTTAATACACATAGTATAATATATATAAAAAAACTCTGCACTATACTTTCATTATTTATTTATCCAATTTTCCCAGTAATTTCATTCTAAAATTGTAAACTTTTCATTTGAAATTGCAGAACTTTGTTATATTCCACACAGCCATTGGTTACACAATCTAGTGACTTATTTATAACTGTCCCTAATTGGCCACAGCATAGAAGGTAATCTAAGTTACAACATGGCAGCTCCCATTTTTTTTTTTAGACACTAAGGGGCATATTTATTAGCTCTGTATGGAGCTTGATGCCCTGTGTTTCTGGCGAGACTTCAGGCTTGCCAGAACACAAGTTATGAAGTAGCTGCTCCATAACCTGTCCGCCTGCTCTGAGACGGCGGATAGCCATAGCTGAAAGTCAAACCCGATCCAATACGATCGGGTTGATTGACACCCCCTGCTGGCGGCCGCGAATCTGCAGGGGGCGGCGTGTGCACCAGCAGCTCACAAGAACTGCTGGTGCAATGATAAATGCTGACAGCGTATGCTGTCGGCATTTATCGATGTGCGGCGGACATGATCCGCAATATCGGATCATGGTCCGCTCGCACATTAATAATAAGCCCACTAAAACTTTTGCACTTATTTTGTCAATATTTAAACACCTAAGAACTTTAAAAAATACATCTACATGATTATTCTCAGACTAATCTTTTCTTTGAATGCATCATTCTATCTAGCATTTATTTAGTGTTTAAAGGCAAGGTAAAGTTTAGCTGTATTGAATGCATATAATCAGTGTAATATTTATTTGAACGTAGTCGCTAAGTTTATTTTTAGTTTTATTATGTAATTTAGATGCAATCGTATGTTTATATTTCCTACCGTTTATTCGAATACTCCTCCCCCCATGCCACTTCCGTGTTTTCTATGTATAATGTCAGCGACGCGGTCTCACCCCCCCTCCTTACGTCAGGTCAATGCGCGTTCAAAAGTCGATTTCGTCTGCGCATGCGCCCACTTCCCCACACTGCCCGATACAAAGTTTGTATTGTTAGCACAGAGAGCATGCGCGACTCACCGAACGAAGCAACGGGTGAAACTAGTTGAGTGTAGTCAGACGCATGCGCTCAGTAATATAGTGACGTAGGAGGAATGGATGGGCTAAACCCCTGAAGGGGAAAAAGCTAATTTGACGGTATATCGATCGCAACTGTCAATGAAGTTTAAAAAATGTGGCGTGCGGACGAAAGGATTGGTGTCGGAACAGTAATTGTAAGGTAGAACAAATAAGTAATTAGGATAAATATTAGTATATTGATGAATGAAACTTATGCTTATTTTTAAATCTATGAAAGTTACGTTAAGTAGTGTGCTCAACTTTACCTTACCTTTAAGTCCCTTTAAGGCTTCTAAAATATTGATTTTGCGGCCCCCCATGTGGTAGAAAGTTTGCCATCACTGATCTAGAATATTCATTGCCACCTTTATAGTTAAAAGGTGACAATTGTTTTGAGGAAATATGGAAATAAATATCAACTAAAATAATTTTTTAGTTAGAACAAAATGTTTTCAGATTTTATTTTCCTGGTTAAACTGACTTATTATTAGATATAGCTGCATAAGTGAATACGTATTTTAGTTAAACAATGAGACGTGCATTTAACGTTATATAGTTAGCTGAGTAGTCATTTTTAATTGTATTTTTAAATTATTACAGCTGTAACCAATATTATTAAATATTAATATATTTCTTCTATAAGATACGACGAGTCCACGGATTCATCCTTTACTTGTGGGATATTATCCTCCTGCTAACAGGAAGTGGCCAAAGAGCACCACAGCAGAGCTTTCTATATAGCACCTCCCTTGACTCCACCCCCAGTCATTCTCTTTGCCTACTCTAAGTACTAGGAAGGGTAAATTGAAAGAGGTGATAAAATGTTAGTTTTTATTTTCTTCAAGCAGTCTGGAATTCCCTGAAAGCACAGGGTGTGTGGACTCAGGAGGAGGCTCTCCTTCCAATAAATATTCTAGAACTGAGAGCGATATTCAAAGCGCTTCAGGCGTGGCCTCAGCTGGCTTCGGCCAGATTCATAAGATTCCAGTCGGACAATATCACGACTGTAGCATATATCAATCGTCAAGGGGGAACAAAGAGTTCTCTAGCGATGATAGAGGTTTCCAAAATAATTTGATGGGTAGAGACTCACTCTTGCCATCTATCAGCAATCTATATCCCAGGAGTGGAGAACTGGGAAGCGGATTTTCTAAGTCGTCAGACTTTTCATCCGGGGGAGTGGGAGCTCCATCCGGAGGTGTTTGCATAATTGATTCATCAATGGGGCACACCAGAATTGGATCTGATGGCATCTCGTCAGAATGCCAAACTTCCTTGTTATGGGTCCAGATCAAGGGATCCCCAAGCAGTACTGATAGATGCTCTAGCAGTACCTTGGTCGTTCAACCTGGCTTATGTGATTCCACCATTTCCTCTCCTTCCTCGTCTGATTGCCAAAATCAAACAGGAGAGGGCTTCGGCGATTTTGATAGTACCTGCGTGGCCACGCAGGACTTGGTATGCAGACCTGGTGGAAATGTCATCTCTACCACCGTGGACACTGCCACTGAGACAGGACCTTCTCATTCAAAGTCCGTTCCAGCATCCAAATCTAGTTTCTCTGCGGCTGACTGCCTGGAGATTGAACGCTTGATTTTATCTAAGCGGGGATTCTCTGAGTCGGTCATAGATACCTTGATTCGGGCTCGAAAGCCTGTCACTAGGAAAATTTACCATAAGATATGGCGTAAATATCTTTATTGGTGTGAATCCAAAGGCTACTCATGGAGTAAGATCAGGATTCCTAGGATTTTGTCCTTTCTCCAAGAAGGGGTTATCAGCTAGTTCCCTTAAGAAACAGATATCTGCTTTATCAATTTTACTGTTCAAGCGTCTGTCAGATGTTCCAGACGTTCAGTCGTTTTGTCAGGCTTTAGTTAGAATTAAGCCTGTGTTTAAACCTGTTGCTCCGCCGTGGAGTTTGAAATTTAGTTCTTAAAGTTCTTCAAGGGGTTCCGTTTGAACCTATGCATTCCATAGATATTAAGCTTCTATCTTGGAAAGTCTGTTTTTAGTTGCTATCTCTTCGGCTCGAAGAGTTTTCTGAACTATCTGCATTGCAATGCGACTCGCCTTATCTTGTTTTCCATTCCGATAAGGTGGTTTTGCGTACCAAACCTGGATTCCTTCCTAAGGTAGTTACTAATAAGAATATTAATCAGGAAATTGTTGTTCCTTCTCTGTGTCCTAACCCCTTCTTCTAAGAAGGAGCGTCTGTTACACAACTTGGACGTGGTTCGTGCTTTGAAGTTTTACTTGCAAGCGACCAAAGATTTCCGTCAAACATCTTCTCTGTTTGTTGTCTATTCTGAAAAACGTAGAGGTCAAAAAGCTACGGCTACCTCTCTTTCTTTTTGGCTGAAAAGCATCATCCGTTTGGCATACGAGACTACTGGACAGCAGCCTCCTGGAAGAATTACAGCTCACTCTACTAGAGCGGTGGCTTCCACATGGGCTTTTAAAAATGATGCTTCTGTTGAACATATTTGTAAGGCTGCGACTTGGTCTTCCCTTCATACCTTTTACAAATTTTACAAATTTGATACTTTTGCTTCTTCGGAGGCTGTTTTTGGGGAGAAAAGTTCTTCAAGCAGTGGTGCCTTCTGTTTAGGCATCTGTCTTGTCCCTCCCGTTCATCCATGTCCTGTAGCTTTGGTATTGTATCCCACAAGGTAAAGGATGGAATCGTGGACTCGTGTATCTTATAGAAGAAAAGTAAACTTATGAGCTTACCTGATAAATTGAATTTCTTCATGATACGACGAGTCCATGGCCGCCCTGTCAATTTAAGACAGATTATATTTTTTGATTTAAAACTTCAGTCACCTCTGTACCCTTTTAGTTTCTCCTTTTTCTTCCTATACCTATCGGTCGAATGACTGGGGGGTGGAGTCAAGGGAGGAGCTATATAGACAGCTCTGCTGTGGTGCTCTTTGTCACTTCCTGTTAGCAGGAGGATAATATCCCACAAGTAAAGGATGAATCCGTGGACTCGTTGTATCATAGAAGAAATAAATTTATCAGGTAAGCATAAATTTACTTTTTTAGTAATGTCTAAAAGGACAGAAAGTAACACTTTTTTTATATTGTTCTTTATGTCATCAGTTCCCAATTTCAAGGTGAATTTATTTTAATTTTAAACTGTTAAACACAGGGCTGATGATCAAAAACTCACTGGCATGGAAAGAAAATTACTCAAATTGTATTGTGGCTATTTTGAGCATTATATTGTAATGTAGGTGTATCGCCTTCAGATCCAGAACTCTGAATAGTTAGATAAATAGCTCTCAATCTAAAATTTGTCTTTCAAAAAATATTTGAGGTATCTCGCAGTACTGGAGAGACTATTTAGATCTATCTCGTTAGATCATCAGGCCTTAGTCACTAATTATAATTGTCATAACCTACTCTTCAGAAACTACTCAATATCATTATCATCAATAATAGCTAGCTGGGACCTCAAAATAACCACTTTAGACATAATGACATTTCAGAGATCAGTGTAGTAACTAAAGTATGTCAAAACTATGGCTAGATGGGCTCTCCGGTATGTCAGCTATGTTAACTATGACTGAGACATTACAATGTCTGTTGGTGCATACACATGTATTATTCTTGTTATGACATGTTGATGATAGTTTGTATATCCCAAAAGACGCTGGGGGACCAGATATGGAACTTTATTATATATATATATATATATATATATATTTTTTTTTTTTTTCAAGTAATTAAAAGCATTATAAATGCAAAGTTTTATCATGTTTTTGAATAAGTATTGGTTTTGGCCATAATTTATTTGGTTGTTTTTCTCCTTGTGATGCAGGAAATTTACTGGAACTTTCTGCTTGCAATTGACTTTACACATGTAATATTCTTGATTATTTTGAAATGTACAGGGCTAGATTACGAGAGCGTATATTTGTGCTACCACTCAGTAATAACAGTGCATGGAAATGTGCACTGTTATTACAAGTGGCAATGCAAACGCGACCTTGCATTCCCATTTGCCCAGAAGCCTTGCGCTCATGAGAGTGTGCTTCCATAGGCCCCAAGTTATCAAGGTCTGTCAGACCTGATCCGACAGAGCTCGCATGAATACGGCGAGCAATACGCTCGCCATATTCAGCATTGCACCAGCAGACTACAAGAGCTGCTGGTGCAACGCCGCCCCCTGCAGACTCGTGGCCAAATGGGCCGCCAGCAGGGGGTGTCATTTCTGGCGATGTCTGTTCGCCTGCTCAGAGCAGGCGGACATGTTATGGAGCAGCGGTCTTTGTGACCGCTGCTTCATAACTGCTGTTTCTGGCGAGTCTGAAGACTCAACCAGAAACAGGGGCATCAAGCTCCTTAAGGAGCTTGTTAAATAGAGGCCATAGGCTTCAATGGTAAGCCTCATTCTGATGCCGATAGACATGGCAAACCCTCCTAGAGCAGCGTAGGGGGCAAAATCGCTCAGCGCCGGACAGCAATAAATATATATATGTTTGTGAATATAAACATATATCTTTTTGTGTTATATGTGTATATACACATATCAACACATTAATATATTTGTATATAAGCATAAACATATATATTTATTGTGAAAACACAGTCCCCCATTGAACTCCATGTAAAGGCACTTTAAGCAGTTTTTTTTATTTAAATAAATATGTTAATCTGTTTATTTAATGATACGCTACTGTCCTCATCCATTTTGGGGGACAATTGAGGCACCTTTTTTTCATTAGCTAGAGATCTAATCTCTGGTTAATGATTTCCAGTTCAAAGTGAAACCGCAAGCTTATTATTATTTTAAAGTGTGCCCGTAAAATGGGCAAATTGCCGCTTTACAGGCGCATGTTAAGAAAGTGCTTTACTCGTAATCTGGCCCCACAGTGGACTCCATTCCAGTCAATACAAATGTGCTTAGTACTCCAATGATTTTTGTAATTGTAATTTTTGTAAAAAGACAATAAACTACAATTTTTGTCCTGGACTGTATTTAAACATTGCAGCACAAACAGTATAACCCAAACAGACTTTTTAAACAGCAATATATTTTTTCCCACGCTGCCTGGGTGGCTGTTTACTCACATTGCTGGCTAACTTAGCCGTAAAGCTGTTTTTTTTTTTTTGTTTTTTAACTTTGAATGTGTGGGGCGGCACATACCCTACTGCTAGCCCCCATAGAAGAAAGATACATTTCACTTTTGCTAATGTAGCTTCTAAAAGTTGCGTGTACCAAAACATTTGAGTAAACCATCATCATTCAGGAGTTGTGCAAGCAGTATCAGTAAATACATATACATGGGACTGCAAAAAATAACATATTTCTATTTCAAAATCCGGCTTAGGTTTTACTATTTCCATATTTTAATACATTATAGTACAAACATTGCATTTACTATTCCGTTAAACAGCAAGTAAAAAATGTTACGAGCTAGGAATTTATAAATGAATATCTAAAGAATTAACCAAAACATTAGGCGCTAAAAGCAAATAATTTTAGAATCTGTGGCATCCAGAACTTGGCAGTCACCTTATTCATTGGACAGTGAGGGATATGAAACAGTGATCTTTTTGTAAAACAAAAACAAATGTTAAACCAAAGTAAGCACAAAAATGACAGATGTGTTAAAAACATCAAACAACTTGTTTTCTTGCAAAAAGAGCACTTAGAAATTCTCAGTGTTGCTACTGCCTTTAAAAAGATAAGGGGGTACCATTATAAAACTTAAGTTCTACTGTTACATGATTTTGCTGCAAAAGTCATCTACTCAGCATGGGCAAGAAACTGACAGGTGCTATTGCATGTGTCTCCTAGCAACCACTACAAAGGAAAAGCTACTCATTTGCCTTCCTGTACAGACTTCAGCCCCCTTGTAAGGCTGTGACAGGAAGTAACAGGCCCTGCACAAATGAGTTTAAAAATAAATAAAATGGTAATAATCCTTTAAAAAATGATGAATAATACATATTGCAATGATTTCTATTAAGTATAACCTACTACTTAGTGCTTTTTTATCACAACAATGAAACATATTGTTTTATATCTCCTTAAGCTTAATAAATTAAGTATTACATTTGTTAACAAGCTGTGCTATAAGGAAAAACAGACACTTGAGAAGCCTAGAGGACAAATCTTGCCTGGAAAGAGATAATTGTAGGCCTTTTCCTGATGCTAAACTTCTTTATCTAATCCTCTCTAACTGAGATAACCCTTCATTAAATACCTCTTGAAATAATTAGTGGCTGACACCGCCTTTACCTTTACCATATGCACCATATGGGTCTCTCTGCATACACTTCCTCTAAGCTCACTGTTTATTCCATGCTGTTTCCTCCAGCAGCTCTTTCCCAATCTGTTATTTGTAGACAAGAAGATACTAAGATAGTGGGATATGTGACTGGACTGCTTAGCTCATTATATGAATTATTCTCTTATCAGCAAAAAATCTCCAGAAATCCAAATGTTTGTGCATTTTTTTGTAAAGGACATTCAGGGGGCATATTATCAAGCTCCGTACGGAACTTGATGGCCTGAATGCTCACCAGAAACAGAAGTTATGAAGCAGCGGTCTAAAGACCACTGCTCCATAACCTTTCCGCCTGCTCTGAAGTGGCGGACAGACACCGCCCGAATCTGCTAGCGGGCGGGTATTGCACCAGGAGTTCACAAGAACTGCTGGTAGAAAGTTGTAAATGCATGTTTAAAACATTGCAGACTTTTTGAAAAGGAAAAAAAAGCAATCTTATCTCAATAAATATTACTAGTAATGCTGCTGAGGTGCTTTATCTTTTTCTCAGTGTCTCACCAAAGGGGAGGCTGGGTTATCCAAACCATTTTTACTAGTTCTTGATGTAATTCACTGAAGTTTACTTGATGAAATTTGTTTTAAATAATTTATATATGCTTCTGACCAATCTACTATATAACATAGATGTTGTTTATAATAGTAACCCAATGGTCTGGATTAGGGGCCTATGGACCACATTTCGTCTACGACTGGGTCACATGAGAGCTGTCAGGAACAGTGCTGATGTGCCACTGAACTCAAGGCAAGTCTTATGTTATCTGATGCTACAGCCTGAATGCTCTCTGTGTATAAGCATACATCAGTAACCTCACATATAACGGCTTGCTGTACTGTGACAGCAGCATGTTACACAGTACTACCTGCAGCTTGCTTGGAAGATATCATATATTAAAAGGACCAAAATGTTATATTACTAGTACAGTAATATGTTCTTACCATACATGTCAAACACTAGTTGGGCAGATGAGAAATGTAATAAGATTATTTTCTTTGTGTGGGGAGGGGGGTAATGATATGAAAAAATTAGATAGATAATCTCTTCTTCATTTTGTTCTTGACGTGATCAGTACAACGCTATAAAGCATCTAAAATCACAAATGCAGTGTCAATAGAGTTTCCTGTACTCCTCACATAGAAAAGCAAAATATAAATAAATAATAAGTATCACTGTTGTTCAGAATAAGGACTTTTAACATGATTGTTATCTTCATGATCAAAGAAAATAAACACAACAATGTTGGTGCTGAGTACTATGGATTTCTCCAACATAGGTGTGTCCGGTCCACGGCGTCATCCTTACTTGTGGGATATTCTCTTCCCCAACAGGAAATGGCAAAGAGCCCAGCAAAAGCTGGGTCACATGATCCCTCCTAGGCTCCGCCTACCCCAGTCATTCTCTTTGCCGTTGTACAGGCAACATCTCCACGGAGATGGCTTAGAGTTTTTTAGTGTTTAACTGTAGTTTTTATTATTCAATCAAGAGTTTGTTATTTTAAAATAGTGCTGGTATGTACTATTTACTCTGAAACAGAAAAGAGATGAAGATTTCTGTTTGTAAGAGGAAAATGATTTTAGCAACACGTACTAAAATCGATGGCTGTTCCACACAGGATGTTGAGAGGAATTTAACTTCAGTTGGGGGAACAGTGAGCAGACTTTTGCTGCATGACGGTATGACACAATTCTAACAAGACGATGTAATGCTGGAAGCTGTCATTTCTCCAACATAGGTGTGTCCGGTCCACGGCGTCATCCTTACTTGTGGGATATTCTCTTCCCCAACAGGAAATGGCAAAGAGCCCAGCAAAGCTGGTCACATGATCCCTCCTAGGCTCCGCCTACCCCAGTCATTCTCTTTGCCGTTGTACAGGCAACATCTCCACGGAGATGGCTTAGAGTTTTTTAGTGTTTAACTGTAGTTTTTCATTATTCAATCAAGAGTTTGTTATTTTCAAATAGTGCTGGTACGTACTATTTACTCAGAAACAGAAAAGAGATGAAGAATTCTGTTTGTATGAGGAAAATGATTTTAGCAACCGTAACTAAAATCCATGGCTGTTCCACACAGGACTGTTGAGAGCAATTAACTTCAGTTGGGGGAACAGTTTGCAGTCCCTTGCTGCTTGAGGTATGACACATTCTAACAAGACGATGTAATGCTGGAAGCTGTCATTTTCCCTATGGGATCCGGTAAGCCATGTTTATTTCGATTGTAAATAAGGGCTTCACAAGGGCTTATTTAAACTGTAGACTTTTTTTGGGCTAAATCGATTGATATTAACACTTATTTAGCCTTGAGGAATCATTTATTCTGGGTATTTTGATTTAATAATATCGGCAGGCACTGTTTTAGACACCTTATTCTTTAGGGGCTTTCCCAAAGCATAGGCAGAGTCTCATTTTCGCGCCGGTGTTGCGCACTTGTTTTTGAGAGGCATGGCATGCAGTCGCATGTGAGAGGAGCTCTGATACTTATAAAAGACTTCTGAAGGCGTCATTTGGTATCGTATTCCCCTTTGGGTTTGGTTGGGTCTCAGCAAAGCAGATACCAGGGACTGTAAAGGGGTTTAAAGCTTAAAACGGCTCCGGTTCCGTTATTTTAAGGGTTAAAGCTTCCAAAATTGGTGTGCAATATTTTCAAGGCTTTAAGACGCTGTGGTGAAAATTTGGTGAATTTGAACAATTCCTTCATGTTTTTTCGCAATTGCAGTAATAAAGTGTGTTCAGTTTAAAATTTAAAGTGACAGTAACGGTTTTATTTTAAAACGTTTTTTGTACTTTCTGATCAAGTTTATGCCTGTTTAACATGTCTGAACTACCAGATAGACTGTGTTCTGAATGTGGGGAAGCCAGAATTCCTATTCATTTAAATAAATGTGATTTATGTGATAATGACAATGATGCCCAAGATGATTCCTCAAGTGAGGGGAGTAAGCATGGTACTGCATCATTCCCTCCTTCGTCTACACGAGTCTTGCCCACTCAGGAGGCCCCTAGTACATCTAGCGCGCCAATACTCCTTACTATGCAACAATTAACGGCTGTAATGGATAATTCTGTCAAAAACATTTTAGCCAAAATGAACCCTTGTCAGCGTAAGCGTGGCTGCTCTGTTTTAGTTACTGAAGAGCATGACGACGCTGATATTAATATCTCTGAAGGGCCCCTAACCCAATCTGAGGGGGCCAGGGAGGTTTTGTCTGAGGGAGAAATTACTGATTTAGGGAACATTTCTCAGCAGGCTGAATCTGATGTGATTACATTTAAATTTAAATTGGAACATCTCCGCATTTTGCTTAAGGAGGTATTATCCACTCTGGATGATTGTGAAAATTTAGTCATCCCAGAGAAACTATGTAAAATGGACAAGTTCCTAGAGGTGCCGGGGCTCCCAGAAGCTTTTCCTATACCCAAGCGGGTGGCGGACATTGTTAATAAAGAATGGGAAAGGCCCGGTATTCCTTTCGTCCCTCCCCCCATATTTAAAAAATTGTTTCCTATGGTCGACCCCAGAAAGGACTTATGGCAGTCAGTCCCCAAGGTCGAGGGAGCGGTTTCTACTTTAAACAAACGCACCACTATTCCCATAGAGGATAGTTGTGCTTTCAAAGATCCTATGGATAAAAAATTAGAAGGTTTGCTTAAAAAGATGTTTGTTCAGCAGGGTTACCTTCTACAACCCATTTCATGCATTGTCCCTGTCACTACTGCCGCATATTTCTGGTTTGATGAACTGCTTAAGGTGCTCGATAGTGACTCTCCTCCTTATGAGGAGATTATGGACAGAATCAATGCTCTCAAATTGGCTAATTCTTTCACTCTAGACGCCTCTTTGCAATTGGCTAAGTTAGCGGCTAAGAACTCTGGGTTTGCTATTGTGGCGCGCAGAGCGCTTTGGTTGAAATCTTGGTCGGCTGATGCGTCTTCCAAGAACAAGCTACTAAACATTCCTTTCAAGGGGAAAACGCTGTTTGGTCCTGACTTGAAAGAGATTATCTCTGATATCACGGGGGGTAAGGGCCACGCCCTTCCTCAGGATCGGTCTTTCAAGGCAAAAAATAGACCTAATTTTCGTCCCTTTCGTAAAAACGGACCAGCCCAAGGTGCTACGTCCTCTAAGCAAGAGGGTAATACTTCTCAGGCCAAGCCAGCTTGGAGACCAATGCAAGGCTGGAACAAGGGAAAGCAGGCCAAGAAACCTGCCACTGCTACCAAGACAGCATGAAATATTGGCCCCCGATCCGGGACCGGATCTGGTGGGGGGCAGACTCTCTCTCTTCGCTCAGGCTTGGGCAAGAGATGTTCTGGATCCTTGGGCGCTAGAAATAGTCTCCCAGGGTTATCTTCTGGAATTCAAGGGACTCCCCCAAGGGGGAGGTTCCACAGGTCGCAGTTGTCTTCAGACCACATAAAAAGACAGGCGTTCTTACATTGTGTAGAAGACCTGTTAAAAATGGGAGTGATTCATCCTGTTCCATTAAGAGAACAAGGGATGGGGTTCTACTCCAATCTGTTCATAGTTCCCAAAAAAGAGGGAACGTTCAGACCAATCCTAGATCTCAAGATCTTAAACAAATTTCTCAAGGTCCCATCGTTCAAGATGGAAACCATTCGAACTATCCTTCCTTCCATCCAGGAAGGTCAATTCATGACCACGGTGGATTTAAAGGATGCGTATCTACATATTCCTATCCACAAGGAACATCATCGGTTCCTAAGGTTTGCATTCCTGGACAAACATTACCAGTTCGTGGCGCTTCCTTTCGGATTAGCCACTGCTCCAAGGATTTTCACAAAGGTACTAGGGTCCCTTCTAGCGGTGCTAAGACCAAGGGGCATTGCAGTAGTACCTTACCTGGACGACATTCTGATTCAAGCGTCGTCCCTTCCTCAAGCAAAGGCTCACACGGACATTGTCCTGGCCTTTCTCAGATCTCACGGCTGGAAAGTGAACGTGGAAAAGAGTTCTCTATCCCCGTCAACAAGGGTTCCCTTCTTGGGAACAATTATAGACTCCTTAGAAATGAGGATCTTTCTAACAGAGGCCAGAAAAACAAAGCTTCTGGACTCTTGTCGGATACTTCATTCCGTTCCTCTTCCTTCCATAGCTCAGTGCATGGAAGTGATCGGGTTGATGGTGGCGGCGATGGACATAGTTCCTTTTGCGCGCATTCATCTAAGACCATTACAACTGTGCATGCTCAGTCAGTGGAATGGGGACTATACAGACTTGTCTCCGAAGATACAAGTAAATCAGAGGACCAGAGACTCACTCCGTTGGTGGCTGTCCCTGGACAATCTGTCTCAAGGGATGATGTTCCACAGACCAGAGTGGGTCATTGTCACGACCGACGCCAGTCTGATAGGCTGGGGCGCGGTCTGGGGATCCCTGAAAGCTCAGGGTCTTTGGTCTCGGGAAGAATCTCTTCTACCGATAAATATTCTGGAACTGAGAGCGATATTCAATGCTCTCCAGGCCTGGCCCCAGCTTGCGAGGACCAGGTTCATACGGTTTCAATCAGACAACATGACGACTGTTGCGTACATCAACCATCAGGGGGGAACAAGGAGTTCCCTAGCGATGGAAGAAGTAACCAAAATTATTCTTTGGGCGGAGTCTCACTCCTGCCACCTGTCTGCTATCCACATCCCAGGAGTGGAAAATTGGGAAGCGGATTTTCTGAGTCGTCAGACATTGCATCCGGGGGAGTGGGAACTCCATCCGGAAATCTTTGCCCAAGTCACTCACCTGTGGGGCATTCCAGACATGGATCTGATGGCCTCTCGTCAGAACTTCAAAGTTCCTTGCTACGGGGCCAGATCCAGGGATCCCAAGGCGGCTCTAGTGGATGCACTAGTAGCACCTTGGACCTTCAAACTAGCTTATGTGTTCCCGCCATTTCCTCTCATCCCCAGGCTGATAGCCAGGATCAAGCAGGAGAGGGCGTCGGTGATCTTGATAGCTCCTGCGTGGCCACGCAGGACTTGGTATGCAGATCTGGTGAATATGTCATCGGCTCCACCTTGGAAGCTACCTTTGAGACGAGACCTTCTTGTTCAGGGTCCGTTCGAACATCCGAATCTGGTTTCACTCCAGCTGACTGCTTGGAGATTGAACGCTTGATTTTATCGAAGCGAGGATTCTCAGATTCTGTGATCGATACTCTTGTTCAGGCCAGAAAGCCTGTGACTAGAAAGATTTACCACAAAATTTGGAAAAAATATATCTGTTGGTGTGAATCTAAAGGATTCCCTTGGGACAAGGTTAAGATTCCTAGGATTCTATCCTTCCTTCAAGAAGGATTGGAAAAAGGATTATCTGCAAGTTCCCTGAAGGGACAGATTTCTGCCTTGTCGGTATTACTTCACAAAAAGCTGGCAGCTGTGCCAGATGTTCAAGCCTTTGTTCAGGCTCTGGTTAGAATCAAGCCTGTTTACAAACCTTTGACTCCTCCTTGGAGTCTCAATTTAGTTCTTTCAGTTCTTCAGGGGGTTCCGTTTGAACCCTTACATTCCGTTGATATTAAGTTATTATCTTGGAAAGTTTTGTTTTTAGTTGCGATTTCTTCTGCTAGAAGAGTCTCAGAATTATCTGCTCTGCAGTGTTCTCCTCCTTATCTGGTGTTCCATGCAGATAAGGTGGTTTTACGTACTAAACCTGGTTTTCTTCCAAAAGTTGTTTCTAACAAAAACATTAACCAGGAGATTATCGTACCTTCTCTGTGTCCAAAACCAGTTTCAAAGAAGGAACGTTTGTTGCACAATTTGGATGTTGTTCGCGCTCTAAAATTCTATTTAGATGCTACAAAGGATTTTAGACAAACATCTTCCTTGTTTGTTGTTTATTCAGGTAAAAGGAGAGGTCAAAAAGCAACTTCTACCTCTCTCTCTTTTTGGATTAAAAGCATCATCAGATTGGCTTACGAGACTGCCGGACGGCAGCCTCCCGAAAGAATCACAGCTCATTCCACTAGGGCTGTGGCTTCCACATGGGCCTTCAAGAACGAGGCTTCTGTTGATCAGATATGTAGGGCAGCGACTTGGTCTTCACTGCACACTTTTACCAAATTTTACAAGTTTGATACTTTTGCTTCTTCTGAGGCTATTTTTGGGAGAAAGGTTTTGCAAGCCGTGGTGCCTTCCATTTAGGTGACCTGATTTGCTCCCTCCCTTCATCCGTGTCCTAAAGCTTTGGTATTGGTTCCCACAAGTAAGGATGACGCCGTGGACCGGACACACCTATGTTGGAGAAAACAGAATTTATGTTTACCTGATAAATTTCTTTCTCCAACGGTGTGTCCGGTCCACGGCCCCGCCCTGGTTTTTTAATCAGGTCTGATAATTTATTTTCTTTAACTACAGTCACCACGGTACCATATGGTTTCTCCTATGCAAATATTCCTCCTTAACGTCGGTCGAATGACTGGGGTAGGCGGAGCCTAGGAGGGATCATGTGACCAGCTTTGCTGGGCTCTTTGCCATTTCCTGTTGGGGAAGAGAATATCCCACAAGTAAGGATGACGCCGTGGACCGGACACACCGTTGGAGAAAGAAATTTATCAGGTAAACATAAATTCTGTTTTTTCCCTATGGGATCCGGTAAGCCATTTCTCCAACATAGGTGTGTCCGGTCCACGGCGTCATCCTTACTTGTGGGATATTCTCTTCCCCAACAGGAAATGGCAAAGAGCCCAGCAAAGCTGGTCACATGATCCCTCCTAGGCTCCGCCTACCCCAGTCATACTCTTTGCCGTTGTACAGGCAACATCTCCACGGAGATGGCTTAGAGTTTTTTAGTGTTTAACTGTAGTTTTTATTATTCAATCAAGAGTTTGTTATTTTGAAATAGTGCTGGCATGTACTATTTACTCAGAAACAGAAAAGAGATGAAGATTTCTGTTTGTATGAGGAAAATGATTTTAGCAACCGTCACTAAAATCCATGGCTGTTCCACACAGGACTGTTGAGAGCAATTAACTTCAGTTGGGGGAACAGTGAGCAGTCTCTTGCTGCTTGAGGTATGACACATTCTAACAAGACGATGTAATGCTGGAAGCTGTCATTTTCCCTATGGGATCCGGTAAGCCATGTTTATTACGATCGTAAATAAGGGCTTCACAAGGGCTTATTAAGACTGTAGACTTTTTCTGGGCTAAATCGATTCATTATTAACACATATTTAGCCTTGAGGAATCATTTTATCTGGGTATTTTGATATAATAATATCGGCAGGCACTGTTTTAGACACCTTATTCTTAGGGGCTTTCCCAAAGCATAGGCAGAGCCTCATTTTCGCGCCGGTGTGGCGCACTTGTTTTTGAGAGGCATGGCATGCAGTCGCATGTGAGAGGAGCTCTGATACTTAGAAAAGGCTTTCTGAAGGCGTCATTTGGTATCGTATTCCCCTTTGGGCTTGGTTGGGTCTCAGCAAAGCAGATACCAGGGACTGTAAAGGGGTTAAAGTTCAAAACGGCTCCGGTTCCGTTATTTTAAGGGTTAAAGCTTCCAAATTTGGTGTGCAATACTTTTAAGGCTTTAAGACACTGTGGTGAAAATTTGGTGAATTTTGAACAATTCCTTCATGTTTTTTCGCAATTGCAGTAATAAAGTGTGTTCAGTTTAAAATTTAAAGTGACAGTAACGGTTTTATTTTAAAACGTTTTTTGTACTTTGTTATCAAGTTTATGCCTGTTTAACATGTCTGAACTACCAGATAGACTGTGTTCTGAATGTGGGGAAGCCAGAATTCCTATTCATTTAAATAAATGTGATTTATGTGACAATGACAATGATGCCCAAGATGATTCCTCAAGTGAGGGGAGTAAGCATGGTACTGCATCATTCCCTCCTTCGTCTACACGAGTCTTGCCCACTCAGGAGGCCCCTAGTACATCTAGCGCGCCAATACTCCTTACTATGCAACAATTAACGGCTGTAATGGATAATTCTGTCAAAAACATTTTAGCCAAAATGAACACTTATCAGCGTAAGCGCGATTGCTCTGTTTTAGATACTGAAGAGCATGACGACGCTGATAATAATATTTCTGAAGGGCCCCTAACCCAGTCTGATGGGGCCAGGGAGGTTTTGTCTGAGGGAGAAATTACTGATTCAGGGAACATTTCTCAACAAGCTGAACCTGATGTGATTGCATTTAAATTTAAGTTGGAACATCTCCGCATTCTGCTTAAGGAGGTATTATCCACTCTGGATGATTGTGACAAGTTGGTCATCCCAGAGAAACTATGTAAAATGGACAAGTTCCTAGAGGTGCCGGGGCTCCCAGAAGCTTTTCCTATACCCAAGCGGGTGGCGGACATTGTTAATAAAGAATGGGAAAGGCCCGGTATTCCTTTCGTCCCTCCCCCCATATTTAAAAAATTGTTTCCTATGGTCGACCCCAGAAAGGACTTATGGCAGACAGTCCCCAAGGTCGAGGGAGCGGTTTCCACTTTAAACAAACGCACCACTATACCCATAGAGGATAGTTGTGCTTTCAAAGATCCTATGGATAAAAAATTAGAAGGTTTGCTTAAGAAAATGTTTGTTCAGCAGGGTTACCTTCTACAACCAATTTCATGCATTGTCCCTGTCGCTACAGCCGCATGTTTCTGGTTCGATGAGCTGATAAAGGCGGTCGATAGTGATTCTCCTCCTTATGAGGAGATTATGGACAGAATCAATGCTCTCAAATTGGCTAATTCTTTCACCCTAGACGCCACTTTGCAATTGGCTAGGTTAGCGGCTAAGAATTCAGGGTTTGCTATTGTGGCGCGCAGAGCGCTTTGGTTGAAATCTTGGTCGGCTGATGCGTCTTCCAAGAACAAGCTACTTAACATTCCTTTCAAGGGGAAAACGCTGTTTGGCCCTGACTTGAAAGAGATTATCTCTGATATCACTGGGGGTAAGGGCCACGCCCTTCCTCAGGATCGGCCTTTCAAGGCAAAAAATAAACCTAATTTTCGTCCCTTTCGTAGAAACGGACCAACCCAAAGTGCTACGTCCTCTAAGCAAGAGGGTAATACTTCTCAAGCCAAGCCAGCTTGGAGACCAATGCAAGGCTGGAACAAGGGAAAGCAGGCCAAGAAACCTGCCACTGCTACCAAGACAGCATGAAATGTTGGCCCCCGATCCGGGACCGGATCTGGTGGGGGGCAGACTCTCTCTCTTCGCTCAGGCTTGGGCAAGAGATGTTCTGGATCCTTGGGCGCTAGAAATAGTCTCCCAAGGTTATCTTCTGGAATTCAAGGGACTTCCCCCAAGGGGGAGGTTCCACAGGTCTCAGTTGTCTTCAGACCACATAAAAAGACAGGCATTCTTACATTGTGTAGAAGACCTGTTAAAAATGGGAGTGATTCATCCTGTTCCATTAAGAGAACAAGGGATGGGGTTCTACTCCAATCTGTTCATAGTTCCCAAAAAAGAGGGAACGTTCAGACCAATCTTAGATCTCAAGATCTTAAACAAGTTTCTCAAGGTTCCATCGTTCAAGATGGAAACCATTCGAACTATTCTTCCTTCCATCCAGGAAGGTCAATTCATGACCACGGTGGATTTAAAGGATGCGTATCTACATATTCCTATCCACAAGGAACATCATCGGTTCCTAAGGTTCGCATTCCTGGACAAACATTACCAGTTCGTGGCGCTTCCTTTCGGATTAGCCACTGCTCCAAGGATTTTCACAAAGGTACTAGGGTCCCTTCTAGCTGTGCTAAGACCAAGGGGCATTGCTGTAGTACCTTACTTGGACGACATTCTGATTCAAGCGTCGTCCCTTCCTCAAGCAAAGGCTCACACGGACATTGTCCTGGCCTTTCTCAGATCTCACGGATGGAAAGTGAACGTGGAAAAGAGTTCTCTATCTCCGTCAACAAGGGTTCCCTTCTTGGGAACAATAATAGACTCCTTAGAAATGAGGATTTTCCTGACAGAGGCCAGAAAAACAAAACTTCTAGACTCTTGTCGGATACTTCATTCCGTTCCTCTTCCTTCCATAGCTCAGTGCATGGAAGTGATCGGGTTGATGTTAGCGGCAATGGACATAGTTCCTTTTGCGCGCATTCATCTAAGACCATTACAACTGTGCATGCTCAGTCAGTGGAATGGGGACTATACAGACTTGTCTCCGAAGATACAAGTAAATCAGAGGACCAGAGACTCACTCCGTTGGTGGCTGTCCCTGGACAACCTGTCACAAGGGATGACATTCCGCAGACCAGAGTGGGTCATTGTCACGACCGACGCCAGTCTGATGGGCTGGGGCGCGGTCTGGGGATCCCTGAAAGCTCAGGGTCTTTGGTCTCGGGAAGAATCTCTTCTACCGATAAATATTCTGGAACTGAGAGCGATATTCAATGCTCTCAAGGCTTGGCCTCAGCTAGCGAGGGCCAAGTTCATACGGTTTCAATCAGACAACATGACAACTGTTGCGTACATCAACCATCAGGGGGGAACAAGGAGTTCCCTAGCGATGGAAGAAGTGACCAAAATCATTCTATGGGCGGAGTCTCACTCCTGCCACCTGTCTGCTATCCACATCCCAGGAGTGGAAAATTGGGAAGCGGATTTTCTGAGTCGTCAGACATTGCATCCGGGGGAGTGGGAACTCCATCCGGAAATCTTTGCCCAAGTCACTCAGCTGTGGGGCATTCCAGACATGGATCTGATGGCCTCTCGTCAGAACTTCAAAGTTCCTTGCTACGGGTCCAGATCCAGGGATCCCAAGGCGGCTCTAGTGGATGCACTAGTAGCACCTTGGACCTTCAAACTAGCTTATGTGTTCCCGCCGTTTCCTCTCATCCCCAGGCTGGTAGCCAGGATCAATCAGGAGAGGGCGTCGGTGATCTTGATAGCTCCTGCGTGGCCACGCAGGACTTGGTATGCAGATCTGGTGAATATGTCATCGGCTCCACCTTGGAAGCTACCTTTGAGACGAGACCTTCTTGTTCAGGGTCCGTTCGAACATCCGAATCTGGTTTCACTCCAGCTGACTGCTTGGAGATTGAACGCTTGATCTTATCGAAGCGAGGGTTCTCAGATTCTGTTATCGATACTCTTGTTCAGGCCAGAAAGCCTGTAACTAGAAAGATTTACCACAAAATTTGGAAAAAATATATCTGTTGGTGTGAATCTAAAGGATTCCCTTGGGACAAGGTTAAGATTCCTAGGATTCTATCCTTCCTTCAAGAAGGATTGGAAAAAGGATTATCTGCAAGTTCCCTGAGGGACAGATTTCTGCCTTGTCTGTGTTACTTCACAAAAAGCTGGCAGCTGTGCCAGATGTTCAAGCCTTTGTTCAGGCTCTGGTTAGAATTAAGCCTGTTTACAAACCTTTGACTCCTCCTTGGAGTCTCAATTTAGTTCTTTCAGTTCTTCAGGGGGTTCCGTTTGAACCCTTACATTCCGTTGATATTAAGTTATTATCTTGGAAAGTTTTGTTTTTAGTTGCAATTTCTTCTGCTAGAAGAGTTTCAGAATTATCTGCTCTGCAGTGTTCTCCTCCTTATCTGGTGTTCCATGCAGATAAGGTGGTTTTACGTACTAAACCTGGTTTTCTTCCAAAGTTGTTTCTAACAAAAACATTAACCAGGAGATTATCGTACCTTCTCTGTGTCCGAAACCAGTTTCAAAGAAGGAACGATTGTTGCACAATTTGGATGTTGTTCGCGCTCTAAAATTCTATTTAGATGCTACAAAGGATTTTAGACAAACATCTTCCTTGTTTGTTGTTTATTCCGGTAAAAGGAGAGGTCAAAAAGCAACTTCTACCTCTCTTTCCTTTTGGATTAAAAGCATCATCAGATTGGCTTACGAGACTGCCGGACGGCAGCCTCCCGAAAGAATCACAGCTCATTCCACTAGGGCTGTGGCTTCCACATGGGCCTTCAAGAACGAGGCTTCTGTTGATCAGATATGTAGGGCAGCGACTTGGTCTTCACTGCACACTTTTACCAAATTTTACAAGTTTGATACTTTTGCTTCTTCTGAGGCTATTTTTGGGAGAAAGGTTTTGCAAGCCGTGGTGCCTTCCATTTAGGTGACCTGATTTGCTCCCTCCCTTCATCCGTGTCCTAAAGCTTTGGTATTGGTTCCCACAAGTAAGGATGACGCCGTGGACCGGACACACCTATGTTGGAGAAAACAGAATTTATGTTTACCTGATAAATTACTTTCTCCAACGGTGTGTCCGGTCCACGGCCCGCCCTGGTTTTTTTTTTTAATCAGGTCTGATAATTTATTTTCTTTAACTACAGTCACCACGGTACCATATGGTTTCTCCTATGCAAATATTCCTCCTTAACGTCGGTCGAATGACTGGGGTAGGCGGAGCCTAGGAGGGATCATGTGACCAGCTTTGCTGGGCTCTTTGCCATTTCCTGTTGGGGAAGAGAATATCCCACAAGTAAGGATGACGCCGTGGACCGGACACACCGTTGGAGAAAGTAATTTATCAGGTAAACATAAATTCTGTTTTTTATTACAGAGTAAATAAGGGCTTCACAAGGGCTTGTTAAGACTGTAGACATTTTCTGGGCTAAATCGATTCATATATAACATATTTAGCCTTGAGGAATCATTTAATATGGGTATTTTTGTAAAATAATATCGGCAGGCACTGTTTTAGACACCTTATTCTCTAGGGGCTTTCCCTAATCATAGGCAGAGCCTCATTTTCGCGCCGGTATTGCGCACTTGTTTTTGAGAAGCATGACATGCAGTCGCATGTGTGAGGAGCTCTGATACATAAAAAAGACTTTCTGAAGGCGTCATTTGGTATCGTATTCCCCTTTGGGCTTGGTTGGGTCTCAGCAAAGCAGATACCAGGGACTGTAAAGGGGTTAAAGATAAAAACGGCTCCGGTTCCGTTATTTTAAGGGTTAAAGCTTCCAAATTTGGTGTGCAATACTTTTAAGGCTTTAAGACACTGTGGTGAAATTACAGTAATAAAGTGTGTTCAGTTTAAAATTTAAAGTGACAGTAACGGTTTTATTTTAAAACGTTTTTTGTACTTTGTTATCAAGTTTATGCCTGTTTAACATGTCTGAACTACCAGATAGACTGTGTTCTGAATGTGGGGAAGCCAAGGTTCCTTCTCATTTGAATAGATGTGATTTATGTGACACTGAAAATGATGCCCAAGATGATTCCTCAAGTGAGGGGAGTAAGCATGGTACTGCATCATTCCCTCCTTCGTCTACACCAGTCTTGCCCACTCAGGAGGCCCCTAGTACATCTAGCGCGCCAATACTCCTTACTATGCAACAATTAACGGCTGTAATGGATAATTCTATCAAAAACATTTTAGCCAAAATGCCCACTTATCAGCGTAAGCGCGACTGCTCTGTTTTAGATACTGAAGAGCATGAGGACGCTGATGATAATGGTTCTGATATGCCCCTACACCAGTCTGAGGGGGCCAGGGAGGTTTTGTCTGAGGGAGAAATTTCAGATTCAGGGAAAATTTCTCAACAAGCTGAACCCGATGTGATTACATTTAAATTTAAGTTGGAACATCTCCGCGCTCTGCTTAAGGAGGTGTTATCCACTCTGGATGATTGTGAGAATTTGATCATCCCAGAGAAACTATGTAAAATGGACAAGTTCCTAGAGGTCCCGGGGCCCCCAGAAGCTTTTCCTATACCCAAGCGGGTGGCGGACATTGTAAATAAAGAATGGGAAAGGCCCGGTATACCTTTCGTCCCTCCCCCCATATTTAAAAAATTGTTTCCCATGGTCGACCCCAGAAAGGACTTATGGCAGACAGTCCCCAAGGTCGAGGGGGCGGTTTCTACTTTAAACAAACGCACCACTATACCCATAGAAGATAGTTGTGCTTTCAAAGATCCTATGGATAAAAAATTAGAAGGTTTGCTTAAAAAGATGTTTGTTCAGCAAGGTTACCTTCTACAACCAATTTCATGCATTGTCCCTGTCACTACAGCCGCGTGTTTCTGGTTCGATGAGCTAGAAAAGGCGATCGATAGTGATTCTCCTCCTTATGAGGAGTTTATGGACAGAATCCGTGCTCTCAAATTGGCTAATTCTTTCACCCTAGACGCCACTTTGCAATTGGCTAGGTTAGCGGCGAAAAATTCTGGGTTTGCTATTGTGGCGCGCAGAGCGCTTTGGTTGAAATCTTGGTCAGCGGATGCGTCTTCCAAGAACAAATTGCTTAACATTCCTTTCAAGGGGAAAACGCTGTTTGGCCCTGACTTGAAAGAGATTATCTCTAATATCACTGGGGGTAAGGGCCACGCCCTTCCTCAGGATAGGTCTTTCAAGGCCAAAAATAAACCTAATTTTCGGCCCTTTCGTAGAAACGGACCAGCCCCAAGTGCTACGTCCTCTAAGCAAGAGGGTAATACTTCTCAAGCCAAGCCAGCCTGGAGACCAATGCAAGGCTGGAACAAGGGAAAGCAGGCCAAGAAGCCTGCCACTGCTACCAAGACAGTATGAAATGTTGGCCCCCGATCCGGGACCGGATCTGGTGGGGGGCAGACTCTCTCTCTTCGCTCAGGCTTGGGCAAGAGATGTTCTGGATCCTTGGGCACTAGAAATAGTCTCCCAAGGTTATCTTCTGGAATTCAAGGGGCCTCCCCCCAAGGGGGAGGTTCCACAGGTCTCAATTGTCTTCAGACCACATAAAGAGACAGGCATTCTTACATTGTGTAGAAGACCTGTTAAAAATGGGAGTGATTCATCCTGTTCCATTAGGAGAACAAGGGATGGGGTTCTACTCCAATCTGTTCGTAGTTCCCAAAAAAGAGGGAACGTTCAGACCAATCTTGGATCTCAAGATCCTAAACAAGTTTCTCAAGGTTCCATCGTTCAAAATGGAAACTATTCGAACAATTCTTCCTTCCATCCAGGAAGGTCAATTCATGACCACGGTGGATTTAAAGGATGCGTATCTACATATTCCTATCCACAAGGAACATCATCGGTTCCTAAGGTTCGCATTCCTGGACAAGCATTACCAGTTCGTGGCACTTCCTTTCGGATTAGCCACTGCTCCAAGGATTTTCACAAAGGTACTAGGGTCCCTTCTAGCGGTACTAAGACCAAGGGGCATTGCAGTAGTACCTTACTTGGACGACATTCTGATTCAAGCGTCGTCCCTTCCTCAAGCAAAGGCTCACACGGACATAGTCCTGGCCTTTCTCAGATCTCACGGATGGAAAGTGAACGTAGAAAAGAGTTCTCTATCTCTGTCAACAAGGGTTCCCTTCTTGGGAACAATAATAGACTCCTTAGAAATGAGGATTTTTCTGACAGAGGCCAGAAAAACAAAACTTCTCAACTCTTGTCAAACACTTCATTCCGTTCCTCTTCCTTCCATAGCGCAGTGCATGGAAGTAATAGGTTTGATGGTAGCGGCAATGGACATAGTTCCTTTTGCGCGCATTCATCTAAGACCATTACAACTGTGCATGCTCAGCCAGTGGAATGGGGACTATACAGACTTGTCTCCGACGATTCAAGTAAATCAGAGGACCAGAGACTCACTCCGTTGGTGGCTGTCCCTGGACAACCTGTCACAAGGGATGACCTTCCGCAGACCAGAGTGGGTCATTGTCACGACCGACGCCAGTCTGATGGGCTGGGGCGCGGTCTGGGGACCCCTGAAAGCTCAGGGTCTTTGGTCTCGGGAAGAATCTCTTCTACCGATAAATATTCTGGAACTGAGAGCGATATTCAATGCTCTCAAGGCTTGGCCTCAGCTAGCAAAGGCCAAGTTCATACGGTTTCAATCAGACAACATGATGACTGTTGCGTACATCAACCATCAGGGGGGAACAAGGAGTTCCCTGGCGATGGAAGAAGTGACCAAAATCATTCAATGGGCGGAGACTCACTCCTGCCACCTGTCTGCAATCCACATTCCAGGAGTGGAAAATTGGGAAGCGGATTTTCTGAGTCGTCAGACATTACATCCGGGGGAGTGGGAACTCCATCCGGAAATCTTTGCCCAAATTACTCAATTGTGGGGCATTCCAGACATGGATCTGATGGCCTCTCGTCAGAACTTCAAGGTTCCTTGCTACGGGTCCAGATCCAGGGATCCCAAGGCGACTCTAGTAGATGCACTAGTAGCACCTTGGACCTTCAAACTAGCTTATGTATTCCCGCCGTTTCCTCTCATCCCCAGGCTGGTAGCCAGGATCAATCAGGAGAGGGCGTCGGTGATCTTGATAGCTCCTGCGTGGCCACGCAGGACTTGGTATGCAGATCTGGTGAATATGTCATCGGCTCCACCATGGAAGCTACCTTTGAGACGAGACCTTCTTGTTCAAGGTCCGTTCGAACATCCGAATCTGGTCTCACTCCAGCTGACTGCTTGGAGATTGAACGCTTGATCTTATCAAAACGAGGGTTCTCAGATTCTGTTATTGATACTCTTGTTCAGGCCAGAAAGCCTGTAACTAGAAAAATTTACCACAAAATATGGAAAAAATATATCTGTTGGTGTGAATCTAAAGGATTCCCTTGGAACAAGGTAAAGATTCCTAAGATTCTATCCTTTCTTCAAGAAGGATTGGAGAAAGGATTATCGGCAAGTTCCTTGAAGGGACAGATTTCTGCCTTGTCTGTGTTACTTCACAAAAAGCTGGCAGCTGTGCCAGATGTTCAAGCCTTTGTTCAGGCTCTGGTTAGAATCAAGCCTGTTTACAAACCTTTGACTCCTCCTTGGAGTCTCAACTTAGTTCTTTCAGTTCTTCAGGGGGTTCCGTTTGAACCCTTGCATTCCGTTGATACTAAGTTATTATCTTGGAAAGTTTTGTTTTTGGTTGCAATTTCTTCTGCTAGAAGAGTTTCAGAATTATCTGCTCTGCAGTGTTCTCCTCCTTATCTGGTTTTCCATGCAGATAAGGTGGTTTTACGTACTAAACCTGGTTTTCTTCCGAAAGTTGTTTCTAACAAAAACATTAACCAGGGTATAGTCGTGCCTTCTTTGTGTCCGAATCCAGTTTCAAAGAAGGAACGTTTGTTGCACAATTTGGATGTTGTTCGCGCTCTAAAATTCTATTTAGATGCTACAAAGGTTTTTAGACAAACATCTTCATTGTTTGTTGTTTATTCTGGTAAAAGGAGAGGTCAAAAAGCAACTTCTACCTCTCTCTCTTTTTGGATTAAAAGCATCATCAGATTGGCTTATGAGACTGCCGGACGGCAGCCTCCTGAAAGAATCACAGCTCATTCCACTAGGGCTGTGGCTTCCACATGGGCCTTCAAGAACGAGGCTTCTGTTGATCAGATATGTAGGGCAGCGACTTGGTCTTCACTGCACACTTTTACCAAATTTTACAAGTTTGATACTTTTGCTTCTTCTGAGGCTATTTTTGGGAGAAAGGTTTTGCAAACCGTGGTGCCTTCCATTTAGGTGACCTGATTTGCTCCCTCCCTTCATCCGTGTCCTAAAGCTTTGGTATTGGTTCCCACAAGTAAGGATGACGCCGTGGACCGGACACACCTATGTTGGAGAAAACAGAATTTATGTTTACCTGATAAATTACTTTCTCCAACGGTGTGTCCGGTCCACGGCCCGCCCTGGTTTTTTTAATCAGGTCTGATAATTTATTTTCTTTAACTACAGTCACCACGGTATCATATGGTTTCTCCTATGCAAATATTCCTCCTTTACGTCGGTCGAATGACTGGGGTAGGCGGAGCCTAGGAGGGATCATGTGACCAGCTTTGCTGGGCTCTTTGCCATTTCCTGTTGGGGAAGAGAATATCCCACAAGTAAGGATGACGCCGTGGACCGGACACACCGTTGGAGAAAGTAATTTATCAGGTAAACATAAATTCTGTTTTTTAAACAAAATGATATATTAAGAAACTACTAAATATTCATTCTTTAGTTGAGAATGTTGTCTTAATGAGTGATTTAATAAATATATGTGTCTGTCTGTCTATCTATCTATCTATCTATCTATCTATCTATCTATCTATCTGTATTTGTATAGATAGTAATTTTATTACATATATCAAATGAATTGGTTTACAGTTTATTCTTCACATTAATTTTAATTTTTAGAAAATAACACTGCTAATTTTGTAAAGCAAACCTAAATAACACTTATGAAACTAAACTTTTTTTTTTACTTTTGTTTTATTTATTTATTTTTGTTCAACTATTTTTTTACTGAGTCAGCTAAATGTATGTGTTTATATATTTATTTTGTGGGTATGCATCTAAAATCTTAGTCTTTGCCCTTTTAATTTCAAGTAGATTTTATATAATTTTTCAAATAACTTTAATTTTATTCTGTAAAGATAAAAGTGGAATTTCCTCAAAGTTATGCCAATAAGGTTTAGTACTTTTAAAAAGTTCATATTTTGTTAGCTTTTAATAATTTAAGTCTCAAGATTCCTGGATTAAAAAAATAAAATAATGCTGAATCTGTTTATTGCTAAACACTAAATACAGTTTATGTTGTTAATGTTATTGTTGATGAAAAATGTATATTTGTGTGGTATGATTGAGCAAATAGGTATTACTGCAAGCTAAACATAATATATTCATTAAATTAATATTTCACTAGTAAAAAAATGTGCAGCATATAATACTTTTATATGCAACAAAACGTGACGTTTATTGGAAATAAGGTGCTCCATAAAACAGTTTGGAAGCTAAGCACATTAGACAAAATTGTTTTAGAAGAGGGTTTTCTAATTATTGTGTCTGCCACATTCATCTATCTCTGAGTCACTCCCACCTCCTGGATTTCTGCCTAGAATATTGCTGCAATATGTGTTTCAATTGGTTATTCTCCTGTCATGCATAACTTTCCTTGGAAGACTAACTTTTTTTTTTACGATCAGAACAGAGAGCTGCATTATGCTGCGTATTTGACATTGCCTGTTCATTAGGGTGGGGTCGTGTTTTTATTGTACTAAAAGTTGTAGTAAACTGGCATTTTCTCTTCTTATTTGTTCCGTAGGTTTGCTGTGTACTTAAAAAAGTGCCTTTTATGAAGTCACTTTTGCCATAACATCGACAGCGAACCTTCTGTGTTTTTAACACAGGCTGCCAAACACCGAATCCTGTTCCAAAGTGTGGATGCATTTTTTTTGGACTCTCTTCATTTGCAATTAGCTCGACCAGAAATGGACTACGAATCAGCAAAGAAAGGAGAAAAGGAGAGAAACACTGTCCAGTGAAGAGTCTGAGTTTCCCATAAGGCTGACATAGTTGTCTGTCATTATCTAATCAATAACAAAAAGGGGCCAATCAAGAATTAATATTCCATCAACCAGTGCCATTGAATTGGAGAATCTTAATGGAAAGCCTTTGTCAGCAAAACTGTTCTGACCTTTCAAACTGCTGAGGATTAAGAGTATGTTGTCTAATCAGCCAAAACTGTATAAGTGGGGCAAATTGATTGATGAGTGACTTGGTACCGATACATTTGCCTTTTTAATGCAGTTTTTCTTCTTTTGGACTCCAGCAGTTATTTCCTTTTTAATTTACTGAAGATTTCTAAGGACTCTTATTGCTTAAACGGACATTTTGTGAGACTATTAATAGTAAGACTTGAGTCTGTTTTTATCCAATTCCAGCATGGCTTTGAATGTTGCTCCTGTAAGAGATACAAAATGGCTGACGCTGGAAGTGTGCAGACAGTATCAGAGAGGAACTTGTTCGAGATCTGACGAGGAATGTAAATTTGCACATCCACCAAAAAGTTGTCAAGTTGAAAATGGACGTGTCATTGCATGTTTTGATTCCCTTAAGGTTAGTAATATCAAATACATTTAAATGAGACATTTGAAAGTAAGTAAGGTCTGCACTCATTTAATAAGCCGCTGTAAGTAAAGGTGAATATCTAAATGTTTATTTGTCAAACGCAACACAATAATATTATAATATATTATTAACCTCTCTCTCTCACACACACAGCACACACATATATATATGTATTATGTATTTCATTTTTTGTTAACCAGTACCATGTTGCAGTGCTGTATCTAAATCAAACTTAGAAAGTTTTTGTTAAACCAATACCAATAAAATACTAAATACTTTTAAGGGAAAATTAAAATTCATATTGCAATTACACAGCCCAAAAAAAACTATTTAAAGTTTAAAGGACCACTAAACACAGTAGAATAGCATAATCACTTAATACATAATAAAAAGACAATGCAAAAGCACTTAGTTTGATTTTCAAGTAAATAGTAGATTTTTTTCTGATAATTCTATTTTCCTTCACACTGCATCATGTGACAACCCATTAGCCAATCACAAAATGCATTCACGTATATTTTGTGAATTCTTGCACATTTTCAGTAAGAGCTGGTGTCTCAGTTAGTGTGCATATAAAACAGATTTTGCACATTTCGATAATGGAAGTGAATTGAAAAGTTTAAAATTGTGTGCTTTATCTGAATCATGAAAGTTTAATTTTTCCTTTACTGTTCCTTTAAGGTGCACAGTAGACAAAGTAATAAAACTGCACTGCACATGTAATAAACCACTTGTGAAATTTGGATTTATAATACAAAATCGTGTTTATCATTTTCCCTATTGTAAAATGAGTTTCCCTGAATCTGCTAGTGGGCTAAACAGGTGCATTCCATGGGTGTTTCTGAAATTTCTCTGCCAGTTCTGGCATATTCTATAAATATTTTCCCCCTGTAAATATCATTGTTTTTTTTTCCAAGCTAAAAGTTGTCGAGCTTGTCTCAAAATGCACAAAACACTTATTACTTTAATAAAACAACACATGTATATGAAGTGAGATATAACTGGTTTCCCCTTAATGGCCCGGATTACAAGTGGAGTACTAATGATAGTGCAGGGTACAATATTAATATGAATTAATTAGTGTGCAAATTGATAAGTCCATAGTAAAACAGAATAACCAGAAAAGGTTTGCATGCTTAACATCTCTTGAGTGTGCCCTATACTTTCAATGGATATCTCGAGCATGCTAAACATTGCTCATGTTGGGCCAGATTACAAATGGCACGCTGTTTAGTGCTCCTGCCCGAGTTTTTAATTTGGTAGAAGTAAGCTTTTTGGAATGCGTCAGGTAGCACGCATATTACAAGTTGAAAGTACAAAAGGTTTTAACACTGGCGCTAACCCGACGCGCACAAAAAGCCGAACTTGTAATATCAAGACCGCATTAACATATTCCCCCATAGACTTCAATAGAGAGCGAAAAGTAGAAAAAACACCTTCCAGTGTTCTTCACATAGAATAATTTGTTCTATTTATATATAAATACAAACACACACACACATATATAGATAGATAGATAGATAGTGTTTTTCTTTGGTAAAATATCATACATGACTTGAGACCTGAAGTAAAGTTTTAGGGCTAGAATAAAAGTTGCATAAAACACATGTAATGTGTAAACATATTTAATGTAAAATTTAAGTTTAATATTGATAACAAATGTATTAAAATTATATACTATGTTTCAAGGTATTTGACTGGGAAGTGCTCAAACGTGTATAACTGCATATATATATATATATATATATATATACTATAATAGCGTTTGTAATGTCCGTCGCCGTCGGCAGTTGCTTACGCATCCTCAAAGAAATGTTGGCAGCGCGAGCCAAAAAAATTCACCTGGATGGCTACAGCCAGGTTGATTCCAAAAATGGCAGTCAACCGGGATGCAAACAACCGCATGCAAGTATGAAAAAAACACCTAATCGTCCGCAAAAAGTATTAAAAAAAAAACCCCCTAAGTGCCGCACAAAGTATTAAGAAAAAGCCCCCCAACTACCTAATAAAATTATTAACCCCTAAATCCGCAAACCCCAACATCGCAAACTACATCTATTAACCCCTAATCCGCCAACCTCCCACAACGCATTAAACCTAATTTACCTATTAACTTCTACACCGCCAACCCCCACAACGCAAAAAACTAATTTAATGAGTAAGCCCCCTAACCTAACACCCCCTTAATTAACCCCTTAATTACAATAACAATAAATTACTACATTACAATAAAATATATTTTTTTTTACAAATGTATTAAAATTATATACTGTTTCAAGGTTTTTGATTGGGAAGTGCTCAAACGTGTATATATGCATACATATATATATATATATACAGGGAGTGCAGAATTATTAGGCAAATTAGTATTTTGACCACATCATCCTCTTTATGCATGTTGTCTTACTCCAAGCTGTATAGGCTCGAAAGCCTACTACCAATTAAGCATATTAGGTGATGTGCATCTCTGTAATGAGAAGGGGTGTGGTCTAATGACATCAACACCCTATATCAGGTGTGCATAATTATTAGGCAACTTCCTTTCCTTTGGCAAAATGGGTCAAAAGAAGGACTTGACAGGCTCAGAAAAGTCAAAAATAGTGAGATATCTTGCAGAGGGATGCAGCACTCTTAAAATTGCAAAGCTTCTGAAGCGTGATCATCGAACAATCAAGCGTTTCATTCAAAATAGTCAACAGGGTCGCAAGAAGCGTGTGGAAAAACCAAGGCGCAAAATAACTGCCCATGAACTGAGAAAAGTCAAGCGTGCAGCTGCCAAGATGCCACTTGCCACCAGTTTGGCCATATTTCAGAGCTGCAACATCACTGGAGTGCCCAAAAGCACAAGGTGTGCAATACTCAGAGACATGGCCAAGGTAAGAAAGGCTGAAAGACGACCACCACTGAACAAGACACACAAGCTGAAACGTCAAGACTGGGCCAAGAAATATCTCAAGACTGATTTTTCTAAGGTTTTATGGACTGATGAAATGAGAGTGAGTCTTGATGGGCCAGATGGATGGGCCCATGGCTGGATTGGTAAAGGGCAGAGAGCTCCAGTCCGACTCAGACGCCAGCAAGGTGGAGGTGGAGTACTGGTTTGGGCTGGTATCATCAAAGATGAGCTTGTGGGGCCTTTTCGGGTTGAGGATGGAGTCAAGCTCAACTCCCAGTCCTACTGCCAGTTTCTGGAAGACACCTTCTTCAAGCAGTGGTACAGGAAGAAGTCTGCATCCTTCAAGAAAAACATGATTTTCATGCAGGACAATGCTCCATCACACGGGTCCAAGTACTCCACAGCGTGGTTGGCAAGAAAGGGTATAAAAGAAGAAATTCTAATGACATGGCCTCCTTGTTCACCTGATCTGAACCCCATTGAGAACCTGTGGTCCAACATCAAATGTGAGATTTACAAGGAGGGAAAACAGTACACCTCTCTGAACAGTGTCTGGGAGGCTGTGGTTGCTGCTGCACGCAATGTTGATGGTGAACAGATCAAAACACTGACAGAATCCATGAATGGCAGGCTTTTGAGTGTCCTTGCAAAGAAAGGTGGCTATATTGGTCACTGATTTGTTTTTGTTTTGTTTTTGAATGTCAGAAATGTATATTTGTGAATGTTGAGATGTTATATTGGTTTCACTGGTAAAAATAAATAATTGAATGGGTATATATTTGTTTTTTGTTAAGTTGCCTAATAATTATGCACAGTAATAGTCACCTGCACACACAGATATCCCCCTAAAATAGCTAAAAATAAAAATAAACTAAAAACTACTTCCAAAAATATTCAGCTTTGATATTAATGAGTTTTTTGGGTTCATTGAGAACATGGTTGTTGTTCAATAATAAAATTAATCCTCAAAAATACAACTTGCCTAATAATTCTGCACTCCCTGTATATATATATATATATATATATATATATATATATATACTATAATTGCGTTTGTAATGTCCGTCGCCAGTTGCTCACACATCCTCAAAGAAATGTTGGCAGCGCGAGGCAGCCAACAGAATGCTGGCTGCGCGTGCAGCCAAAAGAATTCACCTGGATTCAGCAAAGCTGCATTCAGGTTGATTATGAAAATGGCAGGGTGGTGAAAGAATCCACCGAAGGGTGAAAGAATCCACCAAAGGTGGATTCTTTCACTACCCTACCATTTTCGGAATCAACCGGGATGCAGCGAAGGCAAACTGAGCATTACAAAAAAAACAAAAAAAAAAAACTGCATGCAATAAGTATGAAAAAAACACCTAACCGCCCGCAATAAGTATTAAAAAATCTCCTAAGTGCCGCACAAAGTATAAAGAAAAAAACCCCAACTACCTAATATAATTATTAACCCCTAAATCCGCAAACCCCAACATCGCAAACTACCTAATACATCTATTAACCCCTAATCCGCCAACCACCAACAACGCATTACACCTAATTTACCCCCTAAATTAACCCCTTAATTACAATAAAAATAAATTACTACATTACAATTAAATATACAAAAAAATTACATTACATTAATCTAATTACAGAAAATAAAAAAACGCTAACATTACAAAAAATAATAAACAACACTATCCAAAGTAATTTTTTTTTTTACCTAATCCCTATGAAAATAAAAAATCCCCCCCAAATAAAAAAACCACTAATCTAATGCTAAACTACCAATAGCCCTTAAAAGGGCTTTTTGTAGGGCATTACTCTAAGTTAAATAGCTATTTTACATTACAAATAAATCAAGTCCCCCCTAACAGTAAAAAACCCCCACCCACCAAACCCCCAAAATATAAAAAACTTACACTAATAAACCTAATCTACCCATTGCCCTGAAATGGGCATTTGTATGGGCATTGCACTTAAAAGGGCATTCAGCTCTTTTTCACTGCCCTTAAAAGGGCATTCAGCTATTTTGAAATTTGCCCCAAAAAAACCCTAATCTAAAAAAAACTATTGATTTATTTGTAATGTAAAAGAGCTGTTAAACTTAAGGCAATGGCCTACAAAAAGCCCTTTTATGGGCTATTGGTAGTTCAGTATTAGATTAGGGGGTGTTTTTATTTTGGGGGGAATTTTTTATTTTTATAGGGGTATTAGTTTAAGTTTAATTATATTATTTTTGATAGCTTTGTTTATTTTTTTCTGTATTTCTATTTTTTATTTTTTGTAGCTTGGGTGGTTGTATTTTCAACACATAGACTGCCATCTTGGCAGGCTTATCAACTAGTATGTATATAAATATATATACATACATATATCAATCAGTGTTCTCCACAGAAACGTTTGCCAGCCGGGTGGCAGTGTAATATTTTCTAATATTTTCAATTTTTTTGCTATCCAAAGCACAAATTATTTGCATAATTTAACATAAATGTATTTAATGATAATTTGTACATTTTTGATATTAGCTAATTTAAGCTTAATATTGGCTAATTTTATAGCCATGTAGTCAATAAAATCAGCATGGTGGTGCACCCAGTAAAAAGGTTTTGGAGAGAACAGTGTGTGTGTGAACACTGTGTGTACATGTGTATATATATTTATATATATATATATATATATATATATATATATATATATATTCATATACATAATGTATGTTTATGTGTAAGTATATACTTTTGAGTCCTTCCCAGTTATATACCTTGTTAAATCCAAATATCTTTTGAAAACAAATTTTATATATATATATATATGCATACAGAAGAGAGAAGCACTCTAACAGGAACGAACAACAGCTCATCAGCTAGTTCTCTGGCGATTTACCACCTGGAGCAGCCTCTTTTAGACCAGTGTGCCTTTCACATTGGAAAACTATCCTGAAGCATATCAGTCTGATCCCGCCAGTTAAGGTCAGTCCAGCCCCGAAATACCAGGCAATTCTCCTTTGAACAAGGAACATGACAACCCCAGACGATCGTTTCGGCCTATTGGGCCTCATCGGTGAGGTGCAGCCACATTCCTCTAAGTAAGCACTGGCCAAGGAGACCATATCTGGTTGCCCCTAACACCCATAGGGAGACTTCCCCAGGGTCATAATTAATTTGCATACAGAAGAGAGAAGCGCTCTAACAGGAACGAACAACAGCTCATCAGCTAGTTCTCTGGCGATTTACCACCTGGAGCAGCCTCTTTTAGACCAGTGTGCCTTTCACATTGGAAAACTATCCTGAAGCATATCAGTCTGATCCCGCCAGTTAAGGTCAGTCCAGCCCCGAAATACCAGGCAATTCTCCTTTGAACAAGGAACATGACAACCCCAGACGATCGTTTCGGCCTATTGGGCCTCATCGGTGAGGTGCAGCCACATTCCTCTAAGCAAGCACTGGCCAAGGAGACCGTATCTGGTTGCCCCTAACACCCATAGGGAGACTCCCCCAGGGTCATAATTAATTTGCATACAGAAGAGAGAAGCGCTCTAACAGGAACGAACAACAGCTCATCAGCTAGTTCTCTGGCGATTTACCACCTGGAGCAGCCTCTTTTAGACCAGTGTGCCTTTCACATTGGAAAACTATCCTGAAGCATATCAGTCTGATCCCGCCAGTTAAGGTCAGTCCAGCCCCGAAATACCAGGCAATTCTCCTTTGAACAAGGAACATGACAACCCCAGACGATCGTTTCGGCCTATTGGGCCTCATCGGTGAGGTGCAGCCACATTCCTCTAAGCAAGCACTGGCCAAGGAGACCATATCTGGTTGCCCCTAACACCCATAGGGAGACTTCCCCAGGGTCATAATTATTTTGCATACAGAAGAGAGAAGCGCTCTAACAGGAACGAACAATAGCTCATCAGCTAGTTCTCTGGCGATTTACCACCTGGAGCAGCCTCTTTTAGACCAGTGTGCCTTTCACATTGGAAAACTATCCTGAAGCAGATCAGTCTGATCCCGCCAGTTAAGGTCAGTCCAGCCCCGAAATACCAGGCAATTCTCCTTTGAACAAGGAACATGACAACCCCAGACGATCGTTTCGGCCTATTGGGCCTCATCGGTGAGGTGCAGCCACATTCCTCTAAGCAAGCACTGGCCAAGGAGACCATATCTGGTTGCCCCTAACACCCATAGGGAGACTTCCCCAGGGTCATAATTAATTTGCATACAGAAGAGAGAAGCGCTCTAACAGGAACGAACAACAGCTCATCAGCTAGTTCTCTGGCGATTTACAACCTGGAGCAGCCTCTTTTAGACCAGTGTGCCTTTCACATTGGAAAACTATCCTGAAGCATATCAGTCTGATCCCGCCAGTTAAGGTCAGTCCAGCCCCGAAATACCAGGCAATTCTCCTTTGAACAAGGAACATGACAACCCCAGACGATCGTTTCGGCCTATTGGGCCTCATCGGTGAGGTGCAGCCACATTCCTCTAAGCAAGCACTGGCCAAGGAGACCATATCTGGTTGCCCCTAACACCCATAGGGAGACTTCCCCAGGGTCATAATTATTTTGCATACAGAAGAGAGAAGCGCTCTAACAGGAACGAACAATAGCTCATCAGCTAGTTCTCTGGCGATTTACCACCTGGAGCAGCCTCTTTTAGACCAGTGTGCCTTTCACATTGGAAAACTATCCTGAAGCAGATCAGTCTGATCCCGCCAGTTAAGGTCAGTCCAGCCCCGAAATACCAGGCAATTCTCCTTTGAACAAGGAACATGACAACCCCAGACGATCGTTTCGGCCTATTGGGCCTCATCGGTGAGGTGCAGCCACATTCCTCTAAGCAAGCACTGGCCAAGGAGACCATATCTGGTTGCCCCTAACACCCATAGGGAGACTTCCCCAGGGTCATAATTAATTTGCATACAGAAGAGAGAAGCGCTCTAACAGGAACGAACAACAGCTCATCAGCTAGTTCTCTGGCGATTTACCACCTGGAGCAGCCTCTTTTAGACCAGTGTGCCTTTCACATTGGAAAACTATCCTGAAGCATATCAGTCTGATCCCGCCAGTTAAGGTCAGTCCAGCCCCGAAATACCAGGCAATTCTCCTTTGAACAAGGAACATGACAACCCCAGACGATCGTTTCGGCCTATTGGGCCTCATCGGTGAGGTGCAGCCACATTCCTCTAAGCAAGCACTGGCCAAGGAGACCATATCTGGTTGCCCCTAACACCCATAGGGAGACTTCCCCAGGGTCATAATTAATTTGCATACAGAGGAGAGAAGCGCTCTAACAGGAACGAACAACAGCTCATCAGCTAGTTCTCTGGCGATTTACCACCTGGAGCAGCCTCTTTTAGACCAGTGTGCCTTTCACATTGGAAAACTATCCTGAAGCATATCAGTCTGATCCCGCCAGTTAAGGTCAGTCCAGCCCCGAAATACCAGGCAATTCTCCTTTGAACAAGGAACATGACAACCCCAGACGATCGTTTCGGCCTATTGGGCCTCATCGGTGAGGTGCAGCCACATTCCTCTAAGCAAGCACTGGCCAAGGAGACCATATCTGGTTGCCCCTAACACCCATAGGGAGACTCCCCCAGGGTCATAATTAATTTGCATACAGAAGAGAGAAGCGCTCTAACAGGAACGAACAACAGCTCATCAGCTAGTTCTCTGGCGATTTACCACCTGGAGCAGCCTCTTTTAGACCAGTGTGCCTTTCACATTGGAAAACTATCCTGAAGCATATCAGTCTGATCCCGCCAGTTAAGGTCAGTCCAGCCCCGAAATACCAGGCAATTCTCCTTTGAACAAGGAACATGACAACCCCAGACGATCGTTTCGGCCTATTGGGCCTCATGTTCCTTGTTCAAAGGAGAATTGCCTGGTATTTCGGGGCTGGACTGACTGATGCTTCAGGATAGTTTTCCAATGTGAAAGGCACACTGGTCTAAAAGAGACTGCTCCAGGTGGTAAATCGCCAGAGAACTAGCTGATGAGCTGTTGTTCGTTCCTGTTAGAGCGCTTCTCTCTTCTGTATGCAAAAAAAAAAAAAAAATATATATATATATATATATATATATATATATATATATATATATTTGTTTTTAAAATAGAAATACTTGAAACATAAATGTTTCTGTTTTTATATAAATATATATATACAGGGAGTGTAGAATTATTATGCAAGTTGTATTTTTGAGGATTAATTTTATTATTGAACAACAACCATGTTCTCAATGAACCCAAAAAACTCATTAATATCAAAGCTGAATAGTTTTGGAAGTAGTTTTTAGTTTGTTTTTAGTGGGGATATAGTGCTATTTTAGGGGGATATCTGTGTGTGCAGGTGACTATTACTGTGCATAATTATTAGGCAACTTAACAAAAAAAAAAAATATACCCATTTCAATTATTTATTTTTACCAGTGAAACCAATATAACATCTCAACATTCACAAATATACATTTCTGACATTCAAAAACAAAACAAAAACAAATGAGTGACCAATATAGCCACCTTTCTTTGCAAGGACACTCAAAAGCCTGCCATCCATGGATTCTGTCAGTGTTTTGATCTGTTCACCATCAACATTGCGTGCAGCAGCAACCACAGCCTCCCAGACACTGTTCAGAGAGGTGTACTGTTTTCCCTACTTGTAAATCTCACATTTGATGATGGACCACAGGTTCTCAATGGGTTTATTTAGAGATAAGGGGTTGGGGGGAGTAGAGTTATAAAAATAGTGCCAGGTTTTGCCCAAATTTACATATTTCACTTATTATTCAAATACTAGAATTATGGATTCTACAAAAAGGCAAAACTAGGAGTGGATTACTCACTGAGAGACCTAACAACAACTAGACAAACTAGTTGTAACTGAGAGTACAACAAAGTTATAAAGAGAGAGTAAATCCACTTATGTATATTCACACTTTTCCTCTACTTATAAGGTTTCCCAAAAAATAATAAAATCGTTCCCAATCATTCACACATTATAGTTTATTAATTCAACTAAGGAACTCACACTCATACAGTAGCAAAAGCTGTGAATTAAAACCACTTAAACTCTGTGGTTTGCATAATAGCCTTTAAGTCAAAATATCACTATCAAATATCCTCCATCCAGGTAAATTAAAGTTAACTAAGCCCTTACAATCCGAGGGCTGTTTTACTTTTACATATATAGTAAAGGATAAGAGGATATATTGTTATTAACTACTTAGTACATCATTTTCACAAGAGTAAGCAAAGTTAAAAACGGACGATAGGAGAGACAAAGCTGCCCCTATCGGACCCCTGACGCGCGTTTCACGAACGCTTCCTCAGAGGGGGTCAAACCTTATGATATAAGTAGAGGAAAAGTGTGAATATACATAAGTGGATTTACTCTCTCTTTATAACTTTGTTGTACTCTCAGTTACAACTAGTTTGTCTAGTTGTTGTTAGGTTCTCAATGGGGTTCAGATCAGGTGAACAAGGAGGCCATGTCATTAGATTTTCTTATTTTATACCCTTTCTTGCCAGCCACGCTGTGGAGTACTTGGACGCGTGTGATGGAGCATTGTCCTGCATGAAAATCATGTTTTTCTTGAAGGATGCAGACTTCTTCCTGTACGTGTGTATGGTAGACCGAGCGCTAGTATTTTACAGCCTTATGCTCACTGGCAAAAGTCCCCTAGTGGACTTGGGATGTGACTACAATTGTGTGATATAGTGAGCGCTGGGAAGCTTAAAAGGACTGTGAGGTATGGATATGTTAAAAATTGAATGTATTTATTACAGTTAATATACAATGAAAATACAATATAATACATACAAATTAAAAAGCTTCTAAAATTCTTCCTAAAATCTCTATGGATCCATGAGATATAAGTCTTAAGGATATAGTGTTACCTATATCTGTGGTGTTGGAACAAATATTACATTAGCTCCGACAACAGTCTAAGACCATAGTATTATGGTCTATAAAGTGCAGTTTAAGCACAGATATTTACAAACAGCAGATGTGATGTAAATGGACAAAGTTGGCGTAGTACAATGTCAATAATACAGATGTCAACAATACAGATGCAGTATAAAAGTATAAGTGATAGAAATACAATATAAATAAAAGTGTAGGAGCAATCCAATTGTGTATAATTGGAAATAAAATTTGTTGAAAAAATGAAGAAATTTATGTCTCTCAAATAGTTTCTTAAAAAATGTCTCTTTGGAAAATCAGTGTTCCAAAAAATATATATATATATATATATATATCAGAGTGTTCCACAAAAATTGCAAAAGTGTTCCACAAAAATTGTAAAAAATTATAAAAAATTGTAAAAAATTGTAAAAAATTAAAAAATGAATCCACAAATAAATATCAAAGTGTTCAAAAAATATGGTGGGTAAGTACGTTCAAAGAAATCCTAGATGATTAACTTCCAAAATAAACTCCAATAGCTGTGGTAGACGTGAAGGAGATTATAAGAATGCAGAATATAAAAAATATATAAAAATGTAGATTATAAAAATGCAGAAGAAAAAAAGTACAATAATGTGGCGGGTAGGTCCAAAGTCCTCCTCCTAATCTGTGGGTGAAATAAAGTGCAATAGTGTAATAACGTCTATATGTGGTATAATAAAATCAGAAATTTGCTCACCAGTATGTCGACGCGTTTCGGCCCTCCTAGGCCTTTCTCAAGACAATCTTGATTGTCTTGATTGTCTTGAGAAATCTTGATTGTCTTGAGAAAGGCCTAGGAGGGCCGAAACGCGTCGACATACTGGTGAGCAAATTTCTGATTTTATTATACCACATATAGACGTTATTACACTATTGCACTTTATTTCACCCACAGATTAGGAGGAGGACTTTGGACCTACCCGCCACATTATTGTACTTTTTTTCTTCTGCATTTTTATAATCTACATTTTTATATATTTTTTATATTCTGCATTCTTATAATCTCCTTCACGTCTACCACAGCTATTGGAGTTTATTTTGGAAGTTAATCATCTAGGATTTCTTTGAACGTACTTACCCACCATATTTTTTGAACACTTTGATATTTATTTGTGGATTCATTTTTTAATTTTTTACAATTTTTTACAATTTTTTATAATTTTTTACAATTTTTGTGGAACACTTTTGCAATTTTTGTGGAACACTCTGATATATATATATATATATATATATTTTTTGGAACACTGATTTTCCAAAGAGACATTTTTTAAGAAACTATTTGAGAGACATAAATTTCTTCATTTTTTCAACAAATTTTATTTCCAATTATACACAATTGGATTGCTCCTACACTTTTATTTATATTGTATTTCTATCACTTATACTTTTATACTGCATCTGTATTGTTGACATCTGTATTATTGACATTGACTTCTTCCTGTACCACTGCTTGAAGAAGGTGTCTTCCAGAAACTGGCAGTAGGACTGGAAGTTGAGCTTGACACCATCCTCAACCCGAAAAGGCCCCACAAGCTCATCTTTGATGATACCAGCCCAAACCAGTACTCCACCTCCACCTTGCTGGCGTCTGAGTCGGACTGGAGCTCTCTGCCCTTTACCAATCCAGCCACGGGCCCATCCATCTGGCCCATCAAGACTCACTCTCATTTCATCAGTCCATAAAACCTTAGAAAAATCAGTCTTGAGATATTTCTTGGCCCAGTCTTGACGTTTCAGCTTGTGTGTCTTGTTCAGTGGTGGTCGTCTTTCAGCCTTTCTTACCTTGGCCATGTCTCTGAGTATTGCACACCTTGTGCTTTTGGGCACTCCAGTGATGTTGCAGCTCTGAAATATGGCCAAACTGGTGGCAAGTGGCATCTTGGCAGCTGCACGCTTGACTTTTCTCAGTTCATGGGCAGTTATTTTGCGCCTTGGTTTTTCCACACGCTTCTTGCGACCCTGTTGACTATTTTGAATGAAACGCTTGATTGTTCGATGATCACGCTTCAGAAGCTTTGCAATTTTAAGAGTGCTGCATCCCTCTGCAAGATATCTCACTATTTTTGACTTTTCTGAGCCTTTCAAGTCCTTCTTTTGACCCATTTGCCAAAGGAAAGGAAGTTGTCTAATAATTATGCACACCTGATATAGGGTGTTGATGTCATTAGACCACACCCCTTCTCATTACAGAGATGCACATCACCTAATATGCTTAATTGGTAGTAGGCTTTCGAGCCTATACAGCTTGAAGTAAGACAACATGCATAAAGAGGATGATGTGGTCAAAATACTCATTTGCCTAATAATTCTGCACTCCCTGTATATACTGTATATGTGTGTGAGTATATATATATATATATACAGTTGTGCTCATAAGTTTACATACCCTGGCAGAATTTATTATTTCTTGGCCATTTTTAAGAGAATATGAATGATAACACAAAAACTTTAAGTGTTCTCCACAGAAACTTTTGCCAGCCGGGTGGCAGTGTAATATTTTCTAATATTTTATCATTTTTTGCTATCCAAAGCACAAATTAATTGCATAATTTAACATAAATGTATTTAATGATAATTTGTGCAATAAAAATGTAACATTTTTAATATTAGTTAATTTAAGCTTAAAATTAGCTAATACTTTAGCCGGGTAGTCAATAAAATCAACATGGTGGTGCACCCGGTAAAAAGGTCTTGGAGAGAACACTGTGTGTGTGTATATATATATATATATATATATATATATATATATATATATATATATATATATATATATATTTCAAAGAGGCTGGTGCACTCGCATTAACAGGTGTCCTGGTGCCAGGGTGCTGAATGCAAGTAGAGGTAGTAGAGGTATAAGTAATAGAAGACAGCACTCACTGGTTTTAAAGAATAGCAATAGTAGCTTTTATTTACGTGACATTTCGGGGACAGCTCCCCTTCATCAGACCAACAATGAAATGTGACTAGGAAACATTTATACCCTCTAAGACCCTCCCCCAGTGAAAAGAAATTGCGCCAAAATGGTTGTCATGGCAACCATCTACTGTTACACCCAAGAATATATACAAGCACAGACATATGTTGACTTATACCTAATACACTGTATAAAATCAAAAAGTGAAACCACAAAACAACCATAGCGAACATACAAATTAAATGAGTACATACATATAAGACAATATAGGATAAACTGGCAGCTATGCATTCGCCCACTTAAAATGTGAGATCGCCATTGGAATCATAGAGCAGAATATAATAAGCACGCCATAGAATAGCATGAAGGACATAAGAAATAATCTGTTTAGATGTATACTAAATGCGCAAACTACTGGTTGAGGATAATGGGAAGTCCTTAGTGTAGTGTTAATACGCTCAATGTAATAGTGTGAGACAGTAAGCACAATATGTACCTGTAGCACAGACATACCTAGCTTCTATCAGTAACAACCGGAATTCTGATCGCAACACACATCATTATAAGTAAATTTACCTTACAAAGCTCATAGCCGTAACAGAAGTAGCCCTGTGTGCATAGCAGAGTGCGTGAATTGACACCCTGAGCTGACCAGAGCGTCTATGTGGGAGGGGTAGAAATAGCCCTAGCATACCCAAAACTGTCAGTCATAGTGCCAGCGGCGTCTGATAGGGCAGGGGGACGCGCCTCTATGTGCACCACATAAAAGGAGGGATAAATAGGCAAAGACTACTGGCAACTAGTTTAAGGGATATTCTAGCCAAAATTGAAGTTCACATGGATGCATTTCAGTTTTGAATAGAAGCATATTTGTAATATATATGTATTAGTAAAAATGTTTCTTATAAAAGCTATAGCTCTTTTAAAAGGGTATTTAAGTATGCACAGTGCACCAGCATTTTAAACACAGCACTTGCTCAGAGAAGCAAAGGTACAGGTATCAGAATTCCGGTTGTTGCTGATAGAAGCTAGGTATGTCTGTGCTATTACATTGAGCGTATTAACACTACACTAAGGACTTCCCATTATCCTCAACCAGTAGCTTGCACATTTAGTATACATCTAAACAGATTATTTCTTATGTCCTTCATGCTATTCTATGGCGTGCTTATTATATTCTGCTCTGTGATTCCTATGGCGATTTGGCGATCTCATAGTGTATAATATATAATATATACTCTGTGCCTGCAATCTAGTCCATCCTATATGGTCTTATATGTATGTACTCATTTAATTTGTATGTTCACTATGGTTGTTTTGTGGTTTCACTTTTCGATTGTATACAGTGTATTAGGTATTAGTCAACATATGTCTGTACTTGTATATATTCTTGGGTGTAACAGTAGATGGTTGCCTTGATAACCATTTTGGCACAATTTCTGTTCACTGGGGGAGGGTCATAGAGGGTATACATGTTTGCTAGTCACATTTCATTGTTGGTCTGATGAAGGGGAGCTGTCCCCGAAACGTCACGTAAATAAAAGCTACTATTGCTATTCTTTAAGACCAGTGAGTGCTGTCTTTTATTACATATATATATATACGGTATAAATATATACGGTGTGTGTATATATATATATATATATATATATATATATATATAAGCAGAAGGAGAGCACTCTCACTTCAAAATTCAATGTGCCAGGGTGCATGCAAAAAGTGAATAATATCAATGAACAAATGGCTGCACTCACTGGTCCTTTCAATCAAAGTATTTATTTATGTGACGTTTCGGGGACCGTATCCCCTTCCTCATCGTCTGAGGAAGGGTATACGGTCCCCGAAACGTCACATAAATAAATACTTTGATTGAAAGGACCAGTGAGTGCAGCCATTTGTTCATTGGTATATATATATATATATATATATATATATATATTGTATGTTTATATGCATGTACAGTATATACTTTTGAACCCTTCACAGTTAAATCCAAATTTCTTTTGAAAACAAATTTTATATTGTGTATATATATTGTTTTTGAAATATAAATACTTGAAATACCAATGTTGTTTCTGTTTTTTATATATATATATATATATATATATATGTATGTGTATATATATATATATATATATATATATATATATATATATATATATATATTCATATATACAGTTGCAAGAAAAAGTATGTGAACCCTTTGGAATGATATGGATTTCTGCTCAAATTGGTCATAAAATGTGATCTGATCATCATCTAAGTCACAACAATAGACAATCACAGTCTGCTTAAACTAATAACACACAAAGAATGAAATGTTGCCATGTTTTTATTGAACACACCATGTAAACATTCACAGTGCAGTTGGAAAAAGTATGTGAACCCCTAGACTAATGACATCTCCAAGAGCTAATTGGAGTGAGATGTCAGCCAACTGGAGTCCAATCAATGAGATGAGATTGGAGGTGTTGGTTACAGCTGCCCTGCCCTATAAAAAACACACACCAGTTCTGGGTTTGCTTTTCACAAGAAACATTGCCTGATGTGAATGATGCCTCGCACAAAAGAGCTCTCAAAAGACCTACGATTAAGAATTGTTGACTTGCATAAAGCTGGAAAGGGTTATAAAAGTATCTCCAAAAGCCTTGCTGTTCATCAGTCCACGGTAAGACAAATTGTCTATAAATGGAGAAAGTTCAGCACTGCTGCTACTCTCCCTAGAAGTAGCCGTCCTGTAAAGATGACTGCAAGAGCACAGCGCAGACTGCTCAATGAGGTGAAGAAGAATCCTAGAGTGTCAGCTAAAGACTTACAAAAGTCACTGGCAAATGCTAACATCCCTGTTAGCGAATCAACAATACGTAAAACACTAAACAAGATTGGATTTCATGGGAGGATACCACAGAGGAAGCCACTGCTGTCCAAACAAAACATTGCTGCACGTTTACAGTTTGCACAAGAGCACCTGGATGTTCCACAGCAGTACTGGCAAAATATTCTGTGGACAGATGAAACCAAAGTTGAGTTGTTTGGAAGAAACACACAACACTATGTGTGGTGAAAAAGAGGCACAGCACACCAACATCAAAACCTCATCCCAACTGTGAAGTATGGTGATGGGGGCATCATGGTTTGGGGCTGCTTTGCTGTGTCAGGGCCTGGACGGATTTCCCAAGTTTATCAAGACATTGTGCAGGAGAACTTAAGGCCATCTGTCTACCAGCTGAAGCTCAACAGAAGATGGGTGTTGCAACAGGACAATGACCCAAAGCATAGAAGTAAACCAACAACAGAATGGCTTAAACAGAAGAAAATACACCTTCTGAAGTGGCCCAGTCAGAGTCCTGACCTCAACCCGATTGAGATGCTGTGGCGTGACCTCAAGAAAACAATTCACACCAGACATCCTAAGAATATTGCTGAACTGAAACAGTTCTGTAAAGAGGAATGGTCAAGAATTACTCCTGACCGTTGTGCACGTCTGATCTGCAACTACAGGAAATGTTTGGTTGAAGTTATTGCTGCCAAAGGAGGTTCAACCAGTTATTAAATCCAAGGGTTCACATACTTTTTCCACCTGCACTGTGAATGTTTACATGGTGTGTTCAATAAAAACATGGCAACATTTCATTCTGTGATTGTCTATTGTTGTGACTTAGATGATGATCGGATCACATTTTATGACCAATTTGTGCAGAAATCCATATCATTCCAAAGGGTTCAGATACTTTTTCTTGCAACTGTATATATATATATATATATATATATATATATATATATATATATATATATATATATATATATATATATATATATATAGCTTAAGTTAGAAAAGGATTTTAGTGTGTCCGAACCTCCAGTCTTTCGCTTGATCAATAACTTTTTACTTTTAACTTGTAATACCAGTGTAAACATAGGAGCGCCTTAAGCAATGTTAACCATCAACAGAGTTAAAACGTTTGTACTCCACTTGTAATCTAGCCCAGTGTGTTTCGAATGATGTTATACCAGCAGCAGATTATAAAATGTATGATATAATTCTTGTTTAGGTTTTTTTTTTGCTTTTAAAGTAACTGGTTTTAAAACAGGTTGAGCTTACAGGAAAATCACATCTCCTTATTTTACCACTTTCTAAACACACACATGCTTCCCTATCTCTCTGTACCAAAGCCCAATTGAATTTAAAATTAACATTTTATTACTTATCTCTCCTACTTCTTACTGGTGATGTAGCTATGTTTACATACATTTTCTATAGCCAATGCTTAATGGGACATGAAACCTAAACATTTTGTTTCATGATTCAGATAGAGAATACAATTTTAAACAGCTTTCCAATTTACTTCTATTGTTTAATTTGCTTCCTTCTCTTTTTATCCTTTGCAGAAAGATTTATCTAGGCAAGCTCAGGAGCAGAAAAGAACCTAGGTTCTAGCTGCTGATTGGTGGCTGCATATATATATACTGATTGTCATTGGCTCACCCATGTTTTCAGCTAGAAATCAGTAGAGCTGCGCATCTTCACTTGTCTCACGATTCGATTCGATTACGATTATCATCGTAACGATTCGATACGATTCGATTCTACGATGCATCGCGATGCATCACGATTACTGCCCATGATTTTCATGAACTTGTTCTATTCCATATTTTATATATATATATATATATATATATATATATATACACACACACACACACACAATATATATATATATATATATATACACACACACACACATACACACAAACTATATATATATATATATATATGTATATGTGTGTATATATATATATATATATATATATATATATATATATATATATATATATATATATATATAGTACACACACACAAATTTTGATAAATATATTAATTTTACTATAAAACCCCCAAAAAAGAGAGATACAATTAAAATATTAACCCTCCTTTTCAGGATGAATACACCATTAAACGTTTTATTGCAGTGTTTAAATAATTAAAGGTGTTTGCATACAATTATTAAACTTGGAAATCAATAATTTAAGCACTTGACTGCCTGGGAGGGCTGCACATCTACTTCTACATAATGTATGACAGCCCTCTATGGTGAGCAATGGGTTAAATACTTTGATTTCCTAGACTAAAGTATTGACAAGGAATACACAAACTTTAGTAAGGTTCACAGCCTGGCTCTTACATTATAGAATAAGCAGGGCAGGAAGGTGTAGGTCCGTTGTAGCTAATATGTCAGGCAGGGAGCGCAGATGCTTTAAAAAAAAAACAGACATTCCATGCTGCTGGCTTCCTTATCCTTCTTCCCCCGTTAATTTATTGTCTCTCTCTACTTTAGAAGACGCCCCTCTTATGCCGCATGGACAGAGACCTGTTAGCTTTAATGTCTCTGAAAGTGAATAAACAGTAGTTGGTTCCCTATTAACCCCATGCACTCTTCCTGTCCTGAACAAAAGGTGGAAGAAATCAGATAGGCAGAATTGCAGAGCTAAAACATTTGTGCACGCATTAAAACTGTCAGTTTTTTTTTTACTGAAAACAGCTGTAAGTTTTCTTACTGAAAACGGACTTCCCGGTCAAATCCCTGAACTTGGCAAACCTTGAACCCTGTGTGCTGTGTCACTCATTTTTACTCACAAGCAACCCTGTCCTCATGTGTAAAGCCCATGTAGCCTAGGAAGTTGCAGGAGGGACAGCTGCTGACTGAGCTGTGTCTTGAATCCTCCTGTGTGTGCGCACCTATCTTTCCTTGTGGAGGAGGGGTCACGTGACATTGTGTGAATCGATTCGGCTCTTCACTGCATCGATGCAGCATCGTTACAGGCTGCATCGTGATGCATCGTTGTGCCGATTGTTTTTGACACCCCTAGAAATCAGTAGTGCATTGCTGCTCCTTCGACTAATGATGCCAAGAGAATTAAACAAATAAGATAATAGAAGTAAATTAGAAAGTTGTTTAAAATTGTATAATCTATCTGAATCATGAAAGAAAATGTTTTCGTTTCATGTCCCATTAAGTATTGAAATTTTCAGTATTGGTGGGGAAACCACAAGCAAAATCAAATACCAAGATAAAGGTAAATTAGCTTTTTATAAACTATTTTATATACTACAGAATGTGAAATAGATACATGGAATTAAATGAAAGGGACAGTTCACCCAAAAATGTTCTCCCCTTTAAATTGTTCCCAATCATCAATTTTACCTGATGGAGTGTATTAAATTGTTTACAAGTTGCTCCTTTACTCCTATTTTGGTATTTGAAATAGCTAAATTATCCTGTGGTATTCCCAACTATACTGAAAGTTTCTATACTGAAGTTTAGGCTATTGATACGCCTAAGTAAACACAGCCAGCAGAGGAAATTACACTCTCAGTGGGAATCAGGATAGTTAAAGGGAAAGTCTATTCAAAATTAAACTTTCATGATTCTGATAGAGCAGGCAATTTTAAGCAATTTTCTAATTAACTCCTATTATGATTTTTTCTTCTTTATATTGGTATCTTTATTTGAAAGAGCAACAATGTAAGCTTAGGAGCTGGCCCATTTTTGATTCAGCACCTGGGTAGTGCTTGCTGATTGGTGTCTAAATGTAGCCACCAGTCAGCAAACGCGCTACCCAGGTGCTGAACCAAAAATGCTCTGTCTCCTAATCTTACATTCTTGCTTTTTCAAATAAAGATACCAAGAGAAAGAAGAAAATTGATAATAGGAGTAAATTAGAAAGTTGCTTAAAATCGCTTGCTCTATCTGAATCATGAAAGAAAAAATTGGGGTTTCATATCCCTTTAAGTACTGCTGGAAAGAAAAAGGGACTGGAAACATCAGCAGTATGAACTACCAGTGTTTTATATCTTGGTGCTGGAATAGAGCAGGGAAAAACACAAACACACTTTAAAAGGTAAAAAGCAGAAATGCTCTAATGTATTAACGTTTGAAGTACACTACTAGGACCTAGCTGAATACATCCGGTAAGCCAGCTCGCTCCCAGTACTGCATTACTAAGCTTACCTTGGTATTCTTTTCATCAAAGGACATCAATAGATTGAAGTAAATGTGATAATGGAAGTGAAAAGTCTCTGAAATGTGCAACCTCTTAACCATGAAACTTTATTTCCATCTAAAGGGGAGGAGAGTCCACGACTTCATTCATTACTATTGGTAATGAAGAACCTTGCCACCAGTAGGAGGCAACGACACCCCAGCCAAAGGCTTAAATACCTCTCCCACTCCACTCATCCCCCAGTCATTCTTTGCCTTTTGTCACAGGAGGTGGCAGAGAGGTGCCGAAGATTCGGAGGTCTCTTATGGAGGGTACTACTCTTCACAATTGGACAGGAGTTTTAAGTAGCCCTATAAGGCTTCTCAGGGTTTGGGTGAAAGTTAGAGTCCGGAGATGCAGGGAGAGTCTCTTTTGCGAAACCATGGCGACTCATATTAACAGCTCCTATAGCAATCGGCGTTGACAAGTTTCACAGACTGCTTTCTTCTCTCAAGTCCATGTCAGGAGCGCTGCTATGACCTGTTACACTTGAAGGGCCGTGTTCCTGTTCAACGGCGTGGATTCTGGTGAGAGTTTCATTTTATACACAATGTTAACATAGAAGACAAGGCAACAGTGTGGCGCCTTTTATCTTTACAGAATCACAGGTTAATATTCCTGCTTGGGGGATTATTGAACAAAGGGGGTTTATACATGATATTGTTTATTGTGTCATTGCTGCGCTGTGCGGGATGAGGCTCTGGCAATGGATGGAACTATCAGGTTCTTTTCCGGGAGTTTTTGCGCTGTCCTTTTTGGCGCATTTTCTCCTTTAGGCAGGGGCAGTCCTGCGAGGCATCCGTGTGACTGGGTGGGGCCATTCACTTCCGGTCTGATTATTATTATTATTGGTTATTTGTAGAGTGCCAACAGATTCCGCAGAGCTAATCTGATCTGCGACGTAGGAGACAAAGCGGTTTCTGTAGTCCGGTTCATAGGAGGTGGTGAGTGCCCCTCTTTTATTCTAATAAAGGCACATGCTATGGAGGATACTGACGTGTTAGAGGGTACTCCCTCTTTGACAAAGTCTCATACCTGTGTTTATTGTGAGGTTCCGGTAGACCAGCCTACTCAATTATGTTCCACATGCCTTGAGAGGGTCGAGACATCTAAGACTAAAAGAACGTCTAGTACCACTGAGCCGTCCACCTCTGGGGGTTCTACGTCCCGTGAGGTGCGTTCCCGAGTTGAGTCCCCTATTGCCATGCAACACCCCGGGGTCCGACTGTTGCTCCTTCAGGAGAGATCTGTTAGCCGCCAAATTTTGCAGATCAACTGCAGACTGCGGTTTCTAAAGTGATCCACGCCTTACCACATTCTGCTAAGTGCAAGCATAGGGCCTTTCAGAGCGGCCCGACTCAGGACTTGTCTTCGTCGGATGCTCCTGCGGAGTGGTTTGATGAAGGTGCCCACTCTGGCGCTTCGGAGGGGACTCCTGGGTCGGAATCCGTGTAATCTAACGCTCCGACAGAGGAGCCTGGCTATAGGTTTAAGATGGAGAATTTGCGCTTTTTGCCAAAGCAAGTGCTTGCTACTTTAGAGATTCCTGAGCTGAAGCTTCTGGAAGAAACTTCTATCCCTAAGCTAGATAAGGTTTATGAGGACAGGGTGGTACCCCAGCTCTTCCCGGTTCCTATAAAGATGACTAACATTATCAAGAACGAATGGGCTCGATTAGGTTCTTCCTTTTCCCCTTCCTAGTCCTTTAAGAAGCTTTTCCCCTTTCCGGAGGCTCAGTTGGAGCTGTGGGGGACCATTCCTAGAGTGGATGGGGCCATCTACATGCTCGCTAAGTGAACGACTATTCCCCTAGAGAATAGTTCATCGTTCAAAGAGCCCATGGATAAAAAGTTGGAGAACATGCTGAGAAAGATGTTTCAGCAGACAGGGTTTATTTTTCAGCCAGCAGCAGCCGTAGCCGCTGTTGCTGGAGCTGCGTCATATTGGTGTGATGTCCTGAGTGAAATGCTTGAGGGTGAACCCTCTTTCGAAGAGGTGCAGTAAAAGATTAAGGCTTTGAAGATAGTCAATTCTTTAATTTGTGACGCCAATATGCAAATTATTTGCCTGAATACTAAGGTGTCAGGGTTTTCGGTTTTAGCGCGCAGGGCCTTGTGGCTAAAATCTTGGTCGGCGGATATGACCTCTAAATTGAGGTTTCTGTCCCTGCCCTTTCAAGGAAAAATTCTATTCGACCCAGAGATTGAACGCTTAGTCCTAGCCATGAGAGGTTTTTCTGAAAGTGTGATTGACACTCTAGTTCAGGCAAGGAAGCCAGTTACTCGGCGCATCTACCATAAGGTGTGGAGGACGTGGAGGACTTACTTGACCTGGTGTGAGAAACATGGATACCCTTGGCACAAGGTGAGGTTGTCCGGAATTCTGTCCTTTCTTCAAGAAGGTCTAGAGAAGGGACTTGCCGCTAGTTCCTTAAAGGGACAGGTTTCGGCATTATCTGTTTTGTTACACAGGAGACTAACTGAGCTCCCTGACATCCAATCCTTTGTTCAGGCTTTGTCTCGAATCAGGCCTGTCTTTAGGCAGTCTGCTCCACCGTGGAGCTTGAACCTGGTCCTTAGGGTTTTGCAATAGGTACCGTTTGAGCCTATGCATTCCCTTGACATTAAGATTCTGTCCTGGAAGGTTCTTTTCCTGTTGGCCATTGCATCGGCTCGCAGAGTGCCTTAGCTGGCGGCCTTGCAACATGGGCCGCCTTTTTGGGTTTTTCATTTGGATAAGGCTGTTCTTCACACTGGCTTGGGATTTCTTCCCAAGGTGGTGTCCAATCGTAACATCAATCAGGAAATAGTTGTTCCTTCTCTGTGCTCTTACCCTTCTTCTTCAAAGGAGCGGTTACTTCATAATCTAGATGTGGTCCGTGCCCTGAAGTTCTATCTTCAGGCTACAAAAGACTTCAGACAATCGACATCTCTCTTTGTCGTGTATTCACGGAAGCGCAGGGGTCAGAGGGCTTCTGCTACTTCTTTGTCTTTGTGGCTGAGGAGCTTGATCTGTTTGACTTACGAGGCAGCAGGACATAAGCCTCCTTAGAGGATCACGGCTCATTCCACTAGAGCGCTGGCTTCATCTTAGGCCTTTAAGAATAAGGCCTCTATGGAGCAGATTTGTAAGGCGGCTACCTGGTCTTCTTACATAGTTTTATGAAGTTTTACAAATTTGACGTTTTTGCTTCTGCGGAAGCGGCTTTTGGGAGAAAGGTTCTATAGGCTGTGGTGCCCTCAGTTTAGGGTCCGCCTTTTACCCTCTCAGTTTCATTCAGTGTCCTCTAGAGCTTGGGTATATGTTCCCAATAGTAATGAATGAAGCCGTGGACTCTCCTCCCCTTTAGATGGAAAACTTAAATTATGCTTACCTGATAATTTCATTTCCATCGTGGGGAGGAGAGTCCACGGCTCCCGCCCGTATCTCCAGTGGGCGGATCTAAATTTAATTTCTCTTGTAAGATGTATCGAGTCCACGGATTCATCCATACTTGTGAGATATTCTCCTTCCTTACAGGGAAGTGGCAAAGAGAGCACCCACAGCAGAGCTGTCTATATAGCTCCTCCCTTAGCTCCACCCCCAGTCATTCTCTTTGCCTACTCTAAGTACTAGGAAGGGTAAAGTGAGTGTGGTGACAAAAATGTTAGTTTTTATTTTCTCAAGCAAAAGTTTGTTATTTTAAATGGTACTATTCACTCTCTGGCAGAAAAGGGATGAAGATTTCTGCAAGGAGGATGATGATCTTAGCACTTTGTAACTAAGATCCACTGCTGTTCTCACAAGGGCTGAAGAGTACAGGAAAACTTCAGTTGGGGGAACGGTTTGCATGCTAAGCTGCACTGTTCAGTCTATTTTTTTCTAGACAGGCTGTGATAATTCTAGAAAAGGCTGGCAATGTCCCCATGAGGGAAGGGTAAGCTGTATTCAGACACTTAGTAGGAATCCTAGCTTGCATAAAGGGCTCATTAGTTACTGGTGACACTGATAGGAAAAAACGTTTCTTTATTGAAAACATAACGTTTTTTGAGGGACTTTAAGGGGTCATTGTGGCTTATTTAGGGGTTATTAACCCACATGGCTAGTTTAGAAACACTCTGGTGTGTTTCTTTTAGGCCCCATAACATCGAGTGAGGTGGGAGGGGCCTATTTTCGCGCCTCAGTTGCGCAGTTTCTTTTACTCAGAGACATCCAGCTGCTTCTCCAGAGGGTCCTGCTGTGTTTGAGGGCTTAAAAGAAGTTTTTTCCCCCACAAATCTATCCTAAAGGGCAGGTAGGCGCCACAGCAGAGCTGTGGCAAGGTGCTAAACGTTTTTTTTTACTGGTTTTTGACGTTTTGTCAATCCGGTTTTTACATTAAGGGGTTAATCGTTTATTTGTCTGGCTGTGCAAACTTACTAAAGCTTTATGGTGCTATTGTAAAAATTTCATTAAGTTTACTGCTTTTTTACACTGTTTTGCAGAGTTTGTGCATCTTTTTTTCTCTTAAAGGCACAGTACCGTTTTTTTCTAAGTATTATTTGCTTTGATTAAAGTGTTTTCCAAGCTTTCTTGTTTCATTACTAGCCTGTTTAACATGTCTGACATCAAGGAAAATCCTTGTTCAATGTGTTTAGAAGACATTGTGGAACCCCCTCTTAGAATGTGTCCTACTTGCACTGATATGTCTATAAATTATAAAGAGCATATTTTAGCACTTAAAAATATAGCAATAGATGATTCTCAGACTGAAGGAAATGAGGGTTTGCCATCTAGCTCTCCCCAAGTGTCACAACCAGTAACGCCCGCACAAGTGATGCCAAGTACCTCTAGTGGCCACAGTTATGAATACAACCCTCACAGAGGTTTTATCTAAACGGCCTGGTTTACAAGGAAAGCGTGACAGCTCTGGGTTAAGAACAAATGCTGAGCCGCCTGCCGCTTTAGTAGCCGTATCCGATATACCCTCACAATGTTCTGAAGCAGGCTTAAGGGATTTGTTATCTGAGGGATAAATTTCTGATTCAGGAAAGATGCTCCCTCAGACAGATTCTGATATGACGGCCTTTAAATTCAAGCTTGAACACCTCCGCTTATTGCTCAGTGAGGTATTAGTGACTCTAGATGATTGTGACCCTATAGTGGTCCCAGAGAAATTGTGTAAAATGGACAAATACTTAGATGTGCCTGTTTACACTGATGTTTTTCCAGTCCCTAAGAGGATTGTGAATATTGTTACTAAGGAGTGGGATAGACCAGGTATTCCGTTCGCTCCCCCTCCTGTCTTTAAGAAAATGTTTCCCATATCTGACACCATGAAGGACTCGTGGCAGACGGTTCCTAAGGTGGAGGGAGCTATTTCTACTCTTGCTAAGCGTACAACTATACCTATCGAAGACAATTGTGCTTTCAAAGATCCTATGGATAAAAAATTAGAGGGTCTCCTGAAGAAAATTTTTGTTCATCAATGTTTTCTTCTCCAACCTATTGCGTTCATTGCTCCTGTAACTACTGCAGCTGCTTTCTGGTTTGAGGCTCTAGAAGAGGCTCTTCAGATGGAGACTCCATTAGAGGATATGCCCTTAAGTTGGCTAATTCTTTCATTACAGATGCCGCTTTCCAACTGACTAAATTAGCGGCAAAGAATTCAGGTTTTGCCATTTTAGCACGCAGGGCGTTATGGCTTAAGTCCTGGTTTGCTGATGTGTCATCAAAATTTTAACTTTTGAACATCCCTTTCAAATGAAAGACCCTATTCAGGCCTGAACTGAAAGAGAGGGTGGTCCTGCTTCAGCTTCCCCTGCTGCAAAGCAAGAGGGGAATTTTGCCCAATCCAAGTCAGTCTGGAGACCTAACCAGGCTTGGAACAAGCGTAAACAGGCCAAGAAGCCTGCAGCTGCCTCCAAGACAGCATGAAGGGGTAGCCCCCGATCCGGGACCGGATCTAGTAGGGGGCAGACTCTCTTCGCTCAGGCTTGGGCAAGAGATGTTCACGATTCCTGGGCTTTAGAAATTGTGTCCCAGGGATATCTTCTAGACTTCAAAGACTCACCCCCAAGGGGGAGATTTCACATTTCTCAATTGTCTGCAAACCAGACAAAGAGAGAGGCGTTCTTACACTGTGTAGAAGACCTACATACCATGGGAGTGATCCGCCCAGTTCCAAAAGCGGAGTCTGAACTTGGTTCTTAAAGTTCTTCAAGGGGTTCCGTTTGAACCCATGTATTCCATAGATATTAAGCTTCTATCTTGGAAAGTTTTGTTTTTAGTAGCTATCTCTTCGGCTCAAAGAGTTTCTGAGTTATCTGCTTTACAGTGTGATTCACCTTACCTTGTTTTCTATGCAGATAAGGTGATTTTGCGTACCAAACCGGGATTCCTTTCTAAGGTTGTTTCTAATAGGAATATCAATCAGGGAATTGTTGTTCCTTCGCTGTGTCCTAATCCTTCTTCAAAGAAGGAACGTCTGTTGCACAATCTTGATGTGGTTCGTGCTTTAAAGTTCTACTTACAAGCAACTAAAGATTTCCTTCAAACATCTTCATTGTTTGTTGTTTATTCTGGTAAGCGGAGAGGTCAGAAGGCTACGGCTACCTCTCTTTCTCTCATCATCCGTTTGGCTTATGAGACTGCTGGCCAGCAGCCTCCTGAAAGAATTACTGCTCATTCTACTAGAGCAGTGGCTTCCACATGGACTTTTAAAAATGAGGCTTCTGTTGAACAGATTTGTAAGGCAGCGACTTGGTCTTCGCTTCATACTTTTTCCAAATTTTCCAAATTCGATACTTTTGCTTCTTAGGAGGCTATTTTTGGGAGAAAGGTTCTACAAACAGTGGTGCCTTCCATTTAAGGTACCTGTCTTGTCCCTCCCTTCATCCGTGTCCTAAAGCTTTGGTATTGGTATCCCACAAGTATGGATGAATCCGTGGACTCGATACATCTTACAAGAGAAAACAGAATTTATGCTTACCTGATAAATTTCTTTCTCTTGTGATGTATCGAGTCCATGGCCCGCCCTGTTTATTTAAGACAGGTAGTATATTTTTATTTAAAACACTTCAGTCACCTCTGCACCCTATAGTTTCTCCTTTTTCTTCCTAGCCTTCGGTCGAATGACTGGGGGGTGGAGCTAAGGGAGGAGCTATATAGACAGCTCTGCTGTGGGTGCTCTCTTTGCCACTTCCTGTAAGGAAGGAGAATATCCCACAAGTATGGATGAATCTGTGGACTCGATACATCACAAGAGAAAGAAATTTATCAGGTAAGCATAAATTCTGTTTTCTCTTCTGGCACCATTTATACCCTGATGTTTCTCCTACTGTTCCTTGTTCCCTCAGCAGAATGACTGGGGGATGGGGGGAGTGGGAGAGGTATTTAAGCCTTTGGCTGGGGTGTCTTTGCCTCCTTGTGGTGGCCAGGTTCTTAATTCCCAATAGTAATGAATGAAGCCGTGGACTCTCCTCCCCACAATGGAAATTAAATTCAGGTAAGCATAATTTAAGTTTTTTCACTTTCATGTCCCTTTAACACACACATACACACATATAAATAAATATATATATATATATATATATATATATATATTTAATATGTTGTGACTTTGCTACATATAACATGTAGGTGTTTTTTAATTTAACTTGTCATATGCAGAATAAATATTTCCCCTCTATTTTATAAAAAACAGCAGAACTTAATTTATTTAAGGCTCCAATTCCTATTCTGTATTCCAGAAACACTTGAGCCTGAAACATGGGCTGCTTTTATTCAAAGACAGATTTAATTTCAGAGATGCTGTGTCCCTTTAACACACACATACACACATATAAATATATATATATATATATATATATATATATATATAGATATATATATATATAATATGTTGTGACTTTGCTACATATAACATGTAGGTGTTTTTTAATTTAACTTGTCATATGCAGAATAAATATTTCCCCTCTATTTTATAAAAAACAGCAGAACTTAATTTATTTAAGGCTCCAATTCCTATTCTGTATTCCAGAAACACTTGAGCCTGAAACATGGGCTGCTTTTATTGAAAGACAGATTTAATTTCAGAGATGCTGTCATATTCCTGTGACATGTTTGGGAACTTTCACTTCCATGTGTAAATAAATTTGAGGTCAGAATGTCTGTTATGTAATCGAATGTTTAAAATATATCATCAACATACCAACTCAATACAGTATTTCACTTATCAACTAATAGGCACACTTTAATACCTCCCTAAACATAGCCATTATGTTAGTGCGACAAATGTTTATTTACAAAGTTTCTTATTGGGAAATCCAGCTTTTATTTGTTGGATAACCTTTATTTGGTTCTGTTTTCATTAAAGGATATCAGTGGTTGTTTCCCCTTATGATATCTTGGCAGTATTTACATGGTTAGAATTTCCTCAAGACTACTTGAGTAAGCTGAAAATTGTCTCATTAGTAGGGCACATCTATTCCTGTTAGAAGGAAACAGGTGTTGTGGATAGCTTAGAGTTGAGACAATTACTGGTAACATAAGTATGTGTGAATATGTATACATCATTTTGTTTATGTGCGTCAAAATTTATATCTATTTCCTAAGTTTATATAAATTTCCTTTTGTTTTGTGTTTGAGTAACAACTCTAGCATTAATGAAATATTTCTACCATATTGTGTATATACCCTCTATATGGCAGAAATATTTCAGAAATATTTAATTAATGCTAGAGTTGTCACTTAAACACAAAACAAGAAAGTTCCCGTCTTTTAATTAAATATTTCTGCCCTATTGTGTATGTGTGTGTATATATATATATATATTTATTAGGGCTGCACGATTAATTGCGGATGCGTTTTTTAATCGCGATTAATCGCCGTGGTTTTAAAACCGTGAGAGTACGCGATTTTTGAAAAAAAAAAATACTCGGTTCGTCATGAAAACGGAGGCAGAGAGGGAGGATGAGAGGCGGACCAGTGTGCGGCCATGGGCGGACCTGAGAATGCCCGCGACATGGCCATTTTGGAAGAGATTGCAGAGTGTGTGTGGGAGCATTCATCTGGGAGTCATCTGGGAGTAGTGTGGCAGTGGTCAAGCGGTGATGGGGCGGTGGTCAAGTGGTGGTGTGCCTCATTGACTTTTTTTTTTGTTTTTTACTTCTGTGACGCATAAATTTTTTTTTATATATGTTCATTAAGGGTTGCTTGTAGGATGTATTGTGAAGTGAATTGTACATAATAATATATTCAACTTTTTACTTCTGTGACGCATAACATTGAGTTTGATTACATTTTACAATATTTTTTTTTTTTTATATATGTTCATTAAGGGTTGCTTGTAGGATGTATTGTGAAGTGAATTGTAAATAATAATATATTCAACATGATGGTTAGTGGCTACTATGTAACCACAGCACAGGCAGCTAATTTCTCCAACATAGGTGTGTCCGGTCCACGGCGTCATCCTTACTTGTGGGATATTCTCTTCCCCAACAGGAAATGGCAAAGAGCCCAGCAAAGCTGGTCACATGATCCCTCCTAGGCTCCGCCTACCCCAGTCATTCTCTTTGCCGTTGTACAGGCAACATCTCCACGGAGATGGCTTAGAGTTTTTTAGTGTTTAACTGTAGTTTTTATTATTCAATCAAGAGTTTGCTATTTTGAAATAGTGCTGGTATGTACTATTTACTCAGAAACAGAAAAGAGATGAAGATTTCTGTTTGTATGAGGAAAATGATTTTAGCAACCGTCACTAAAATCCATGGCTGTTCCACACAGGACTGTTGAGAGCAATTAACTTCAGTTGGGGGAACAGTGAGCAGTCTCTTGCTGCTTGAGGTATGACACATTCTAACAAGACGATGTAATGCTGGAAGCTGTCATTTTCCCTCTGGGATCCGGTAAGCCATGTTTATTACGATTGTAAATAAGGGCTTCAAAAAAGGGCTTATTAAGACTGTAGACTTTTTTTGGGCTAAATCGATTGATTATTAACACATATTTAGCCTTGAGGAATCATTTTATCTGGGTATTTTGATATAATAATATCGGCAGGCACTGTTTTAGACACCTTATTCTTTAGGGGCTTTCCCAAAGCATAGGCAGAGCCTCATTTTCGCGCCGGTGTTGCGCACTTGTTTTTGAGAGGCATGGCATGCAGTCGCATGTGAGAGGAGCTCTGATACTTAGAAAAGACTTTCTGAAGGCGTCATTTGGTATCGTATTCCCCTTGGGGCTTGGTTGGGTCTCAGCAAAGCAGATACCAGGGACTGTAAAGGGGTTAAAGTTCAAAACGGCTCCGGTTCCGTTATTTTAAGGGTTAAAGCTTCCAAATTTGGTGTGCAATACTTTTAAGGCTTTAAGACACTGTGGTGAAAATTTGGTGAATTTTGTACAATTCCTTCATGTTTTTTCGCATTTGCAGTAATAAAGTGTGTTCAGTTTAAAATTTAAAGTGACAGTAACGGTTTTATTTTAAAACGTTTTTTGTACTTGTTATCAAGTTTATGCCTGTTTAACATGTCTGAACTACCAGATAGACTGTGTTCTGAATGTGGGGAAGCCAGAATTCCTATTCATTTAAATAAATGTGATTTATGTGACAATGACAATGATGCCCAAGATGATTCCTCAAGTGAGGGGAGTAAGCATGGTACTGCATCATTCCCTCCTTCGTCTACACGAGTCTTGCCCACTCAGGAGGCCCCTAGTACATCTAGCGCGCCAATACTCCTTACTATGCAACAATTAACGGCTGTAATGGATAATTCTGTCAAAAACATTTTAGCCAAAATGAACACTTATCAGCGTAAGCGCGACTGCTCTGTTTTAGATACTGAAGAGCATGACGACGCTGATATTAATATTTCTGAAGGGCCCCTAACTCAGTCTGATGGGGCCAGGGAGGTTTTGTCTGAGGGAGAAATTACTGATTCAGGGAACATTTCTCAACAAGCTGAACCTGATGTGATTGCATTTAAATTTAAGTTGGAACATCTCCGCATTCTGCTTAAGGAGGTATTATCCACTCTGGATGATTGTGACAAGTTGGTCATCCCAGAGAAACTATGTAAAATGGACAAGTTCCTAGAGGTGCCGGGGCTCCCAGAAGCTTTTCCTATACCCAAGCGGGTGGCGGACATTGTTAATAAAGAATGGGAAAGGCCCGGTATTCCTTTCGTCCCTCCCCCCATATTTAAAAAATTGTTTCCTATGGTCGACCCCAGAAAGGACTTATGGCAGACAGTCCCCAAGGTCGAGGGAGCGGTTTCCACTTTAAACAAACGCACCACTATACCCATAGAGGATAGTTGTGCTTTCAAAGATCCTATGGATAAAAAATTAGAAGGTTTGCTTAAAAAGATGTTTGTTCAGCAGGGTTTCCTTCTACAACCAATTTCATGCATTGTCCCTGTCGCTACAGCCGCATGTTTCTGGTTCGATGAGCTGATAAAGGCGGTTGACAGTGATTCTCCTCCTTATGAGGAGATTATGGACAGAATCAATGCTCTCAAATTGGCTAATTCTTTCACCCTAGACGCCACTTTGCAATTGGCTAGGTTAGCGGCTAAGAATTCTGGGTTTGCTATTGTGGCGCGCAGAGCGCTTTGGTTGAAATCTTGGTCGGCTGATGCGTCTTCCAAGAACAAGCTACTTAACATTCCTTTCAAGGGGAAAACGCTGTTTGGCCCTGACTTGAAAGAGATTATCTCGGATATCACTGGGGGTAAGGGCCACGCCCTTCCTCAGGATCGGCCTTTCAAGGCAAAAAATAAACCTAATTTTCGTCCCTTTCGTAGAAACGGACCAGCCCAAAGTGCTACGTCCTCTAAGCAAGAGGGTAATACTTCTCAAGCCAAGCCAGCTTGGAGACCAATGCAAGACTGGAACAAGGGAAAGCAGGCCAAGAAACCTGCCACTGCTACCAAGACAGCATGAAATGTTGGCCCCCGATCCGGGACCGGATCTGGTGGGGGGCAGACTCTCTCTCTTCGCTCAGGCTTGGGCAAGAGATGTTCTGGATCCTTGGGCGCTAGAAATAGTCTCCCAAGGTTATCTTCTGGAATTCAAGGGACTTCCCCCAAGGGGGAGGTTCCACAGGTCTCAGTTGTCTTCAGACCACATAAAAAGACAGGCATTCTTACATTGTGTAGAAGACCTGTTAAAAATGGGAGTGATTCATCCCGTTCCATTAAGAGAACAAGGGATGGGGTTCTACTCCAATCTGTTTATAGTTCCCAAAAAAGAGGGAACGTTCAGACCAATCTTAGATCTCAAGATCTTAAACAAGTTTCTCAAGGTTCCATCGTTCAAGATGGAAACCATTCGAACTATTCTTCCTTCCATCCAGGAAGGTCAATTCATGACCACGGTGGATTTAAAGGATGCGTATCTACATATTCCTATCCACAAGGAACATCATCGGTTCCTGAGGTTCGCATTCCTGGACAAACATTACCAGTTCGTGGCGCTTCCTTTCGGATTAGCCACTGCTCCAAGGATCTTCACAAAGGTACTAGGGTCCCTTCTAGCTGTGCTAAGACCAAGGGGCATTGCTGTAGTACCTTACTTGGACGACATTCTGATTCAAGCGTCGTCCCTTCCTCAAGCAAAGGCTCACACGGACATTGTCCTGGCCTTTCTCAGATCTCACGGATGGAAAGTGAACGTGGAAAAGAGTTCTCTATCTCCGTCAACAAGGGTTCCCTTCTTGGGAACAATAATAGACTCCTTAGAAATGAGGATTTTTCTGACAGAGGCCAGAAAAACAAAACTTCTAGACTCTTGTCGGATACTTCATTCCGTTCCTCTTCCTTCCATAGCTCAGTGCATGGAAGTGATCGGGTTGATGGTAGCGGCAATGGACATAGTTCCTTTTGCACGCATTCATCTAAGACCATTACAACTGTGCATGCTCAGTCAGTGGAATGGGGACTATACAGACTTGTCTCCGAAGATACAAGTAAATCAGAGGACCAGAGACTCACTCCGTTGGTGGCTGTCCCTGGACAACCTGTCACGAGGGATGACATTCCGCAGACCAGAGTGGGTCATTGTCACGACCGACGCCAGTCTGATGGGCTGGGGCGCGGTCTGGGGATCCCTGAAAGCTCAGGGTCTTTGGTCTCGGGAAGAATCTCTTCTACCGATAAATATTCTGGAACTGAGAGCGATATTCAATGCTCTCAAGGCTTGGCCTCAGCTAGCGAGGGCCAAGTTCATACGGTTTCAATCAGACAACATGACAACTGTTGCGTACATCAACCATCAGGGGGGAACAAGGAGTTCCCTGGCGATGGAAGAAGTGACCAAAATCATTCTATGGGCGGAGTCTCACTCCTGCCACCTGTCTGCTATCCACATCCCAGGAGTGGAAAATTGGGAAGCGGATTTTCTGAGTCGTCAGACATTGCATCCGGGGGAGTGGGAACTCCATCCGGAAATCTTTGCCCAAGTCACTCAGCTGTGGGGCATTCCAGACATGGATCTGATGGCCTCTCGTCAGAACTTCAAAGTTCCTTGCTACGGGTCCAGATCCAGGGATCCCAAGGCGGCTCTAGTGGATGCACTAGTAGCACCTTGGACCTTCAAACTAGCTTATGTGTTCCCGCCGTTTCCTCTCATCCCCAGGCTGGTAGCCAGGATCAATCAGGAGAGGGCGTCGGTGATCTTGATAGCTCCTGCGTGGCCACGCAGGACTTGGTATGCAGATCTGGTGAATATGTCATCGGCTCCTCCTTGGAAGCTACCTTTGAGACGAGACCTTCTTGTTCAGGGTCCGTTCGAACATCCGAATCTGGTTTCACTCCAGCTGACTGCTTGGAGATTGAACGCTTGATCTTATCGAAGCGAGGATTCTCAGATTCTGTTATCGATACTCTTGTTCAGGCCAGAAAGCCTGTAACTAGAAAGATTTACCACAAAATTTGGAAAAAATATATCTGTTGGTGTGAATCTAAAGGATTCCCTTGGGACAAGGTTAAGATTCCTAGGATTCTATCCTTCCTTCAAGAAGGATTGGAAAAAGGATTATCTGCAAGTTCCCTGAAGGGACAGATTTCTGCCTTGTCTGTGTTACTTCACAAAAAGCTGGCCGCTGTGCCAGATGTTCAAGCCTTTGTTCAGGCTCTGGTTAGAATTAAGCCTGTTTACAAACCTTTGACTCCTCCTTGGAGTCTCAATTTAGTTCTTTCAGTTCTTCAGGGGGTTCCGTTTGAACCCTTGCATTCCGTTGATATTAAGTTATTATCTTGGAAAGTTTTGTTTTTAGTTGCAATTTCTTCTGCTAGAAGAGTTTCAGAATTATCTGCTCTGCAGTGTTCTCCTCCTTATCTGGTGTTCCATGCAGATAAGGTGGTTTTACGTACTAAACCTGGTTTTCTTCCAAAAGTTGTTTCTAACAAAAACATTAACCAGGAGATTATCGTACCCTCTCTGTGTCCGAAACCAGTTTCAAAGAAGGAACGTTTGTTGCACAATTTGGATGTTGTTCGCGCTCTAAAATTCTATTTAGATGCTACAAAGGATTTTAGACAAACATCTTCCTTGTTTGTTGTTTATTCCGGTAAAAGGAGAGGTCAAAAAGCAACTTCTACCTCTCTCTCTTTTTGGATTAAAAGCATCATCAGATTGGCTTACGAGACTGCCGGACGGCAGCCTCCCGAAAGAATCACAGCTCATTCCACTAGGGCTGTGGCTTCCACATGGGCCTTCAAGAACGAGGCTTCTGTTGATCAGATATGTAGGGCAGCGACTTGGTCTTCACTGCACACTTTTACCAAATTTTACAAGTTTGATACTTTTGCTTCTTCTGAGGCTATTTTTGGGAGAAAGGTTTTGCAAGCCGTGGTGCCTTCCATTTAGGTGACCTGATTTGCTCCCTCCCTTCATCCGTGTCCTAAAGCTTTGGTATTGGTTCCCACAAGTAAGGATGACGCCGTGGACCGGACACACCTATGTTGGAGAAAACAGAATTTATGTTTACCTGATAAATTACTTTCTCCAACGGTGTGTCCGGTCCACGGCCCGCCCTGGTTTTTTTTTTAATCAGGTCTGATAATTTTTTTTTTTCTTTAACTACAGTCACCACGGTACCATATGGTTTCTCCTATGCAAATATTCCTCCTTAACGTCGGTCGAATGACTGGGGTAGGCGGAGCCTAGGAGGGATCATGTGACCAGCTTTGCTGGGCTCTTTGCCATTTCCTGTTGGGGAAGAGAATATCCCACAAGTAAGGATGACGCCGTGGACCGGACACACCGTTGGAGAAAGTAATTTATCAGGTAAACATAAATTCTGTTTTTATTTAAACTATTTTGTGGTTTGTATTTTTATGCTCCAAGAGTGTATTGGACATTGAGAAACATGTACAGTAAGATTCTGTAGTGTTAAATAAACGTTTTATTGAAAAATTAAGGTATTATAGTAATTTTTAATAAAATCGTGATTAAATCACAATCACAGTTTTTTTTTTTAAAAACGCGATTTTGTTTTCGCCCATATCGCCCAGCCCTAATATATATATATATATATATATATATATATATATATATACACACACAATATGGCAGAAATATTTAATTCATGCTAGTCACTTAAACACTAAAAACCCCCAAGGAAATTGCTGTCTTTTAATGAAATATTTCTGATCTATATCCGTATTTGCTTGATTATAACAACCCTGATTATAAGACGACCCCCCCCAAACTGTGGATCTTATTGAAAGAAAAACCTGCCACTTATATGCACACTTAAAACCTGCCACTCACTCATATACACTGGGGACAGGGGGTAATAATGTGGGGGGGTAATGTGCATGTTGCTCACCTATCAAGTCAGTGTCTCACAAGTGAGTAGTACATCTTTTAGAAAATTTTCTATGATGCTCAGTCACCCTTAAGGCAGCCTGAGAATCATGGGATATGTAGTTCACAAAGATGTGCTCTAACCAGGAGCACAGACTGATAGATAGGGCTAAGGAGCATACTGTATACCGTACTACAGCATAGCTCATGTGACCCACGCTTAAGTTTGCCAGTTTGCTCCCTAGCCCAGTTGCCCCGTATGGACTAGGGAGCAGACGAGCAAACTTAATCACAGGGTCACATAAGCTACACAGTACATACTTTGTAGAATGCTGTAGTACGGTATTTAGTATGCACCTTAGCCCTTCCTATCAGTTTGTGCTCCTGTGATCAGTACCGGTACATATACGGTACTTCTGTGAGATCTGGGTAAAGAGACACTGCGCCGCTCACATGACCCCCATGCAGCTCTTGTGACCCCGCGCAGCTCACGTGACCTCCACGCGACTTATGTGACAAACTAAAGTTTGAAGACGTCTTCTCGGTGCCCCTAATAGAGTTTGAAAGTAAGACGACCTCGATTATAAGACATGGTCTTTTTTTCTTATAATCGAGCAAATACAGTGTATATATATATATATATATATATATACACACACACAGCAATTGGTGTATGTGCACTCTCACCAACAATAGCAACTGCCAGGGTGCTTTGAAAGTAATTGTAGAAAATTGAAAAAAGAAGCACTCACTGATCCATCAGCAACTGTGGCAAACAAGTTTAATTTCCTGATGTTTCGGGACAACAACAGTCCCTTCCTCTGACAAGTTGACAGTTTGCAAAATCAGCCTTTAAATAGGCCCCAAATAACACTCCCCTCAGGATCAGCCAATCAAGGCCGAATAGAGAATCATACCCCTTCAATAACCAATAATATTCAGTGACAGATCTTTTCATAAATATGCTGTGAAAATAATAAACAATAAACATAGTGATATCATACCCAAATAGACAATCTTTCCAAGAAGTAATCATGCCCACCTCTGATATATAATAAATGACAAATTCTCGTAAATATAAACTCCGTGAACAAGAAAGAACTTTGCATTAGCAGTGTGGCCAATCCTCACCAGTGTTGTATCTAGTTCTGAAACATCATACAAGGCAACCGTGGCTTGGTCAACCCTGTTGCTAAGGAAGCCCCGAATGTCAACCAATCAAAACAACCGTTTTCACCCTAATAGGGATATAGACTCATAGAGCCATGTTCGGAATCCCATACCCTATCAGCTGATCGAGACTGCAAAAAGACTCAGTAACTTAACGAACATTCAACCTCAGATGTAAACAAACAGAATAAAATAACCATTATGATAGAGGTTTTCAATAAAACGCAACCATGAAGTGTGCGTGTGTGAGTAGTGTCCATAAGGTCAACTAATACACTGCGTGAAGATAGCGAGCTAGCTCAAGAGACAATCACTAACAAACATTGATCAAAATGATGACCAATGGAGTTCTCTCATTAAGAATGTATACAAAAGCATAAAGCTCTGCATAACCTCAGCTGATCACCACCGTAATAACTCATAGCAAACATTCAACCTCAGATGTAAATAAACAAAGCAGCCATGGCAGCAGACGTTTTTTGATAGGATGCCGCTATGAAGAGAGCGTGTATGAGTAGTGTCCATAATCACAAACAGTATAAAGCGTGAGGCTCGCAAAGCAGCTTCAAAAAACATACACGAAAAACAAAAAATAAACAGAGGTATCTGATAGAATTCACTCATAAAAACACAGTAAAAAATTTACAAATAACAGCTAATAAAAGCTGTGTTAGTCCGTAGCAAAGACATAGCAAAAAACATACAACCTCAGATGTAAGCAAATAGAGTAACTATGGCAACAAAGATTTTTAATAACACGCAGCCATAAAATGGGCGTGTATAAGTGGTATCCTCAAAACAATATAACACGTGAAACACTTAGTACAACTCAAGAAGCAATAATTCATGTATAAAGTAACCCCATGTAGAACACCATGGCCTAGATTTAGAGTTCGGCGGTAGCTGTCAAAACCAGCGTTAGAGGCTCCTAACGCTGGTTTTGGCCGCCCGCTGGTATTTGGAGTCAGTGATTAAAGGGTCTAACGCTCACTTTTCAGCCGCGACTTTTCCATACCGCAGATCCCCCTACGCCATTTGCGTAGCCTATCTTTTCAATGGGATCTTCCTAACGCCGGTATTTAGAGTCGTTTCTGCAGTGAGCGTTAGAGCTCTAACGACAAGATTCCAGCCGCCTGAAAATAGCAGGAGTTAAGAGCTTTCTGGCTAACGCCGGTTCATAATGCTCTTAACTACTGTACCCTAAAGTACACTAACACCCATAAACTACCTATGTACCCCTAAACCGAGGTCCCCCCACATCGCCGCCACTCGATTAAAATTTTTAACCCCTAATCTGCCGACCGCCACCTACGTTATACTTATGTACCCCTAATCTGCTGCCCCTAACACCGCCGACCCCTGTATTATATCTATTAACCCCTAACTTGCCCCCCACAACGTCGCCGCAAGCTACTTAAAATAATTAACCCCTAATCTTCCGACCGCAAATCGCCGCCACCTACGTTATCCCTATGTACCCCTAATCTGCTACCCCTAACATCGCCGACCCCTATGTTATATTTATTAACCCCTAATCTGCCCCCCTCAACGTCGCCGACACCTACCTACACTTATTAACCCCTAATCTGCCGAGCGGACCTGAGCGCTACTATAATAAAGTTATTAACCCCTAATCCGCCTCACTAACCCTATAATAAATAGTATTAACCCCTAATCTGCCCTCCCTAACATCGCCGACACCTACCTTCAATTATTAACCCCTAATCTGCCGACCGGAGCTCACCGCTATTCTAATAAATGTATTAACCCCTAAAGCTAAGTCTAACCCTAACACTAACACCCCCCTAAGTTAAATATAATTTTTATCTAACGAAATAAATTAACTCTTATTAAATAAATAATTCCTATTTAAAGCTAAATACTTACCTGTAAAATACATCCTAATATAGCTACAATATAAATTATAATTATATTATAGCTATTTTAGGATTAATATTTATTTTACAGGCAACTTTGTAATTATTTTAACCAGGTACAATAGCTATTAAATAGTTAAGAACTATTTAATAGTTACCTAGTTAAAATAATAACAAATTTACCTGTAAAATAAATCCTAACCTAAGATATAATTAAACCTAACACTACCCTATCAATAAAATAATTAAATAAACTACCTACAATTACCTACAATTAACCTAACACTACACTATCAATAAATTAATTAAACACAATTGCTACAAATAAATACAATTAAATAAACTATCTAAAGTACAAAAAATAAAAAAGAACTAAGTTACAGAAAATAAAAAAATATTTACAAACATAAGAAAAATATTACAACAATTTTAAACTAATTACACCTACTCTAAGCCCCCTAATAAAATAACAAAGCCCCCCAAAATAAAAAATTCCCTACCCTATTCTAAAATACAAATATTACAAGCTCTTTTACCTTACCAGCCCTGAACAGGGCCCTTTGCGGGGCATGCCCCAAGAATTTCAGCTCTTTTGCCTGTAAAAAAAAACATACAATACCCCCCCCCCAACATTACAACCCACCACCCACATACCCCTAATCTAACCCAAACCCCCCTTAAATAAACCTAACACTAATCCCCTGAAGATCTTCCTACCTTGTCTTCACCATACCAGGTTCACCGATCCGTCCTGGCTCCAAGATCTTCATCCAACCCAAGCGGGGGTTGGCGATCCATAATCCGGTGCTCCAAAGTCTTCCTCCTATCCGGCAAGAAGAGGACATCCGGACCGGCAAACATCTTCTCCAAGCGGCATCTTCTATCTTCTTCCATCCGATGACGACCGGCTCCATCTTGAAGACCTCCAGCGCGGATCCATCCTCTTCTTCCGACGACTAGACGACGAATGACGGTTCCTTTAAGGGACGTCATCCAAGATGGCGTCCCTCGAATTCCGATTGGCTGATAGGATTCTATCAGCCAATCGGAATTAAGGTAGGAATTTTCTGATTGGCTGATGGAATCAGCCAATCAGAATATAGTTCAATCCGATTGGCTGATCCAATCAGCCAATCAGATTGAGCTCGCATTCTATTGGCTGATCGGAACAGCCAATAGAATGCGAGCTCAATCTGATTGGCTGATTGGATCAGCCAATCGGATTGAACTATATTCTGATTGGCTGATTCCATCAGCCAATCAGAAAATTCCTACCTTAATTCCGATTGGCTGATAGAATCCTATCAGCCAATCGGAATTCGAGGGACGCCATCTTGGATGACGTCCCTTAAAGGAACCGTCATTCGTCGTCTAGTCGTCGGAAGAAGAGGATGGATCCGCGCTGGAGGTCTTCAAGATGGAGCCGGTCGTCATCGGATGGAAGAAGATAGAAGATGCCGCTTGGAGAAGATGTTTGCCGGTCCGGATGTCCTCTTCTTGCCGGATAGGAGGAAGACTTTGGAGCACCGGATTATGGATCGCCAACCCCCGCTTGGGTTGGATGAAGATCTTGGAGCCAGGACGGATCGGTGAACCTGGTATGGTGAAGACAAGGTAGGAAGATCTTCAGGGGATTAGTGTTAGGTTTATTTAAGGGGGGTTTGGGTTAGATTAGGGGTATGTGGGTGGTGGGTTGTAATGTTGGGGGGGGGGTATTGTATGTTTTTTTTTACAGGCAAAAGAGCTGAAATTCTTGGGGCATGCCCCGCAAAGGGCCCTGTTCAGGGCTGGTAAGGTAAAAGAGCTTGTAATATTTGTATTTTAGAATAGGGTAGGGAATTTTTTATTTTGGGGGGCTTTGTTATTTTATTAGGGGGCTTAGAGTAGGTGTAATTAGTTTAAAATTGTTGTAATATTTTTCTTATGTTTGTAAATATTTTTTTATTTTCTGTAACTTAGTTCTTTTTTATTTTTTGTACTTTAGATAGTTTATTTAATTGTATTTATTTGTAGCAATTGTGTTTAATTAATTTATTGATAGTGTAGTGTTAGGTTAATAGTAGGTAATTGTAGGTAGTTTATTTAATTATTTTATTGATAGGGTAGTGTTAGGTTTAATTATATCTTAGGTTAGGATTTATTTTACAGGTAAATTTGTTATTATTTTAACTAGGTAACTATTAAATAGTTCTTAACTATTTAATAGCTATTGTACCTGGTTAAAATAATTACAAAGTTGCCTGTAAAATAAATATTAATCCTAAAATAGCTATAATATAATTATAATTTATATTGTAGCTATATTAGGATTTATTTTACAGGTAAGTATTTAGCTTTAAATAGGAATCATTTATTTAATAAGAGTTAATTTATTTCGTTAGATAAAAATTATATTTAACTTAGGGGGGTGTTAGTGTTAGGGTTAGACTTAGCTTTAGGGGTTAATACATTTATTAGAATAGCGGTGAGCTCCGGTCGGCAGATTAGGGGTTAATAATTGAAGGTAGGTGTCGGCGATGTTAGGGAGGGCAGATTAGGGGTTAATACTATTTATGATAGGGTTAGTGAGGCGGATTAGGGGTTAATAACTTTATTATAGTAGCGCTCAGGTCCGCTCGGCAGATTAGGGGTTAATAAGTGTAGGCAGGTGTCGGCGACGTTGTGGGGGGCAGATTAGGGGTTAATAAATATAACATAGGGGTCGGCGATGTTAGGGCAGCAGATTAGGGGTACATAGGGATAACGTAGGTGGCGGCGGTTTACGGAGCGCCAGATTAGGGGTTAAAAGTGTAATGCAGGGGTCAGCGATAGCGGGGGCGGCAGATTAGGGGTTAATAAGTGTAAGGTTAGGGGTGTTTAGACTCGGGGTACATGTTAGAGTGTTAGGTGCAGACGTAGGAAGTGTTTCCCCATAGGAAACAATGGGGCTGCGTTAAGAGCTGAACGCTGCTTTTTTGCAGGTGTTAGGTTTTTTTTCAGCTCAAACAGCCCCATTGTTTCCTATGGGAGAATCGTGCACGAGCACGTTTTTGATGCCGGCCGCGTCCGTAAGCAACTCTGGTATCGAGAGTTGCATTTGCGGTAAATATGCTCTACGCTCCTTTTTTGGAGCCTAACGCAGCATTTGTTTGAACTCTCGATACCAGAGTTAAATTTATGGTGCGGCCAGAAAAAAACCCGCGGAGCGTTAACAGCCCTTTTACCGCCGAACTCCAAATCTAGGCCCATATAAGCAATAAAAATAAATATAAAAATAGAAACACAGCAGATATTTCACTAGTGTTTCTTTTTTAAAGTGTATACATTGTTTTTTCTTAATAGATTTTATAACGTTTTAAATAATAGTTTATAATAGTTTTTTTAAATTTAAAGAATACATTGTTACATTCTAATCATCAAATATACTTTAGGTATAAGTGAAAGCATGACATTCATTTGCAGGGTTTACAATACAGGCCAAAATTTCTCAGTAAATCCTTGAATGTAATTTGTTAACGGGGGATAAAACCACTGAATATAATGGAAAAAAAGCCTATATATAATGTGTAATCAGAAAAAACACAGATTAAAATGTTATATCTAATAATGAAGTGTGTTTGAGGGTATTATTCTGGTAGATACCTCAAGTAAATTGCAAGGATAAAATAATTATTGATACAGTTTTGATTTCACTATCAATAATCTGTTATCAAAATCTTCCTCTAATTAATCTTTCTGCTGAGTTTGTGCCATTTTTCTAAGGCTACAAACTGTGAACTGAGTGTTTTGAATTGAAATACATTGTTAATATCTCAATTTATTTAAATTAAAGGTAAATTAAGGCCTAGATTACAAGTGGAGTGCAACTAATAGTAAAGTGTGTGTTTGACGTATCATGACCCTACAATAAGGATAGAGCACCATCTGATATTAGAAGTGAATGGTAAAAATAATCTTAATACAACATTTTTTAGCGCGCACCCAATACTTTGAATAGAAAGTGCCCAGTGCACTATTATTCCATTATTCCTCATATTACAAGTGGCAAGTTATGTGTTGCTCTCAAGAATAACACATAATAGCACTGGAAGTTTTAGCGCTCTTGGCGAGCTGAAATAAAGGGTTGAATATATATGCATAACAAAGCACATGTAAAGTACCTTAAAATAAAGTATTATATATATATATATATATATATATATATATATATATAGTACATTTTACATGGAAATTACAATATTTTGTTTGGAAATTATGTTTTGCATGTGGTTTAACGGGATTTGGTATATGCAAAGGTGTTGGACTGGAAAGGGCTAGATATATAGGTGTCAAAGTACGTGTGTACATATGTGTGTGTTTATACTTCATATGTATTTATGTATATGTGTGTATATTTGTGTGTGTTTGTATGTATGTATGTGTGAAGTGTTGATGTATTTTAATACAAAAATATTGGCAACTGGAGTAAAAACAAAGGATACCAAAAGAACTAAGCAAAATAGGTAATATAAGTAAATTGAAAAGATGTTTACAATTTCAAGCTGTATTTGAATTATGAACATTTAATTTTGACTTTGGTGTCCATTTAATAAAATTTATTTAACCCTTTGAGTGCTAAGCACTTTCCCACCTGGGTGCTAAGCTAGATTTGAGGAGTTTTTATTTTTTAAAATGTATATATTTATTTTAGATCTTATACCATTGGAAAGGTTAGGTGATTACCTTTCCAACGGTGGGTCTTGGGGGTCTGTAGGTGCTTAGATGCCTAAAATACAGGCTTCTAAGCAGTATGCCCCATTTCCCTATACTTTCTATTGTATTTTTTTTTAAATAAAGTTGTGTGGTGACGTCATCACGTCATTGCGCGTGACGTCACTGTGCAAAACGTGAAACCCTGGCGATTGCCAGGGTAGGATCGGGTGGGAGCCCCCAGATCTCCCTCAAGGTGGGAGAGTGCTAGCGATGGCTCTGAGCCGTAGTTAGCACCTGACTGAGAATTTGCGATGGCTCAGAGCCGTCGTTAGCACTCAAGGGGTTGGCCTTCAAGCCTTACTGCACCTTCGGGTTAGAGCTCAAGAGATTGCCAAAAAGTTTTTCAGTGGGCCACCAAATAAGTCTATTATTTGAGGGATTTAGCGCACTCACTCGATCTGACATCCAGATGTTAGCGTGCCCTAGGCTTTTGCTGGACTGCTTACTTATTACTTTGAACTTGTAATTTGAGTGGAAAAATAAAAGCGTTATTTATTTAACATGAGCAGTGTTCACACACAATAGCACTTATTTTTTTGTGCTTGTAATCCAGACCTAAATATCTTTATGACATAGTCATAGTCACTACTAAGTCCAGCAGGGTTAACGCGCAAGCTTCACTCGTAATCTAGCCAAAATGTGTGGGTCTTTTGTGATATGGATGCTAAAATTCCTGTTGCTGCTTTTATGTTTAGAGGTTCCAGCTGTGATCTAGGGCATGTTATTGCTGATCTTAAAAGGGCCCTGAATGTGTTCCTGATGATACATTTTACTTCCTAGAGTGTATTAAATTCTTTACAAATAACTTTTTTGCCGATATTTTGCCTTTTTGAAATAGCTGCTTTTGCTTAGTGAAGCTGCCACCTATACTGAAAATTGTAGTACTGCAGTATTGGCCATAAGAAAGTTATGTAAGCATAAGACAACAGCAGAAAGCAACCTCCCATTGAAGGTGGGAGGTAGCTCAATGTATCTGAAAGAAGATTCTTGCAGCTGCTTTGCATACAAGGAACTGTAATCATCTGCATGCCTGAGTACATTGTCCCTTTCAAGAAATCAAGAATTTAATTTTGTGTGCAAGACCAGTTTACATATTGCTTCTTCATCTGCTTTTTGTGCATATTATATTATTACTTTACCAATCTCTAGACTCTAAAGTACTATGTCATACTTTTATACATGATGAGTGTTCAATTGCAATGCCAGTAATCATACCAGTGCTTGTCAATTAGTTTAATAATGACCAAAGCAATTAATTGCTGCTCCCAGCATACATTTTACTGTGTTTTATTTGGTAAAGAAATGGCTTTTGTACTGTATTTTTGTTACACGCAGACATGCTTTTGAGGCTTCATCTGGTCTTGCTGGGCTGTCTTGTTTGCTTTCAGTACAGCTCAACATTCTCATTTCCTCCACAACAGATTGCAAAGTCACAGTCACGGATTAGCGCCTCAGGTGCACCTGAATGAAAAAATTCTGCAATTTATATGGCAAATTTGTCCTCTCTAAGCAGACATAAGTGTTGTTGATAAAAACAAAATGTATGCGGCAATTCATTAAGCACTTTCAGTCCTCTATAGGAGTAAAGAAATTCTAAATGTGTAACTAGTCGAATTAATGAGGAGTACTATAGGAAATACGACTAAAAGGATCTAATTTAACCCTTTTCCAAGGAGAATTAGAACAGAGTAGGAGAATTTTACAGACGAACTTGTCAAATTTTAGACACATTTTTGAATGATAAATAGGGGCATTATTTATCATACACATTGTTAGGGGCAAATATAGGAGAATAAGAATGATTGTGAGCCATATAGATATGTGAAAAAAGAGAGAATAATATGGAATCTAGAAAGAAACCATAAGATTCAGACAACACAGGCACTATACAGCATAAAATAGAAAAATAAATAAAAATAATTTTTGTGCATATAACGCCAAATATAAGTGCGAGTGACAACACTTGGTGCAAACCAAATAACCCAAAAAGTGCTGGCAACAAGGGAATTGTATAAAAAGATATATATTTATTACAAGTGTAGAATAAAATAAAAAACAAATTTGACAAACACAATAGCGCTGATTAGACGCAAGGATAAAGTGTAGTATACAGACAGCAACAATGTATCAGAGAATACAATACAAATGTAACAATGCAGGGAGCGAAGATGGAATATGAATATAAACGATCTCCTGAAGTGATTCGATGTGGCAGTCTTTACATAAGCCCAGATTGAAGAGGGATTACAATCTTCAGTTGAAAACCGGAGGTCGGTGAATCAATCCTGTGAGTTCCTCTCAATGGCGCAAGACTCCAAATCGCGGGAAGCAGCAAATTCAGCCCAGCACGGATATTTGCAAACACCTTTACACACAGGTAACTGGGAAACTGCACCTACGGAGGCCGAAGAGGGACAAGAAACAAACAAAGCAGAGCAACGCGTTTCAACCCGTAAGCAGGGTCTTTTTCAAGCTGCATACAAAGAGAGAAGCGCTCTACCAGGAACGAACAACAGCTCAGTGGCTTGTTCTATGGCGATTTACCACCCGGAAGCAGCCTCTTTTAGACCAGTGTGCTTTTCACAGAAGAAAACTTTCCTGAAGTATATCAGTCTGATCCCGCCAAGTAAGGTCAGTCCAGCCCCGAAATACCAGGCAATTCTCCTCTGAACAAGGAACATGACAACCCCAGACGATCGTTTCGGCCTCCTATGGGCCTCGTCAGTGAGGTGCAGCCACATTCCTCTAAGCACACTGGGCAAGGAGTCCACGTCTGGTTTCCCCCATCACCCATAGGGAGACTTCCCCAGGGTCATAATAATTTGCATACAAAGAGAGAAGCGCTCTACCAGGAACGAACAACAGCTCAGTGGCTTGTTCTATGGCGATTTACCACCCGGAAGCAGCCTCTTTTAGACCAGTGTGCTTTTCACAGAAGAAAACTTTCCTGAAGTATATCAGTCTGATCCCGCCAAGTAAGGTCAGTCCAGCCCCGAAATACCAGGCAATTCTCCTCTGAACAAGGAACATGACAACCCCAGACGATCGTTTCGGCCTGCCAACGTTGATTAAGATTGTACTATATATAGCCGTTACAATCAGGCTATTGGTTATTTACTAGTGGGCGTATATGATCAAAGGCGAGAGAGGTCATTACCGGACATTGTCATTCATTGAAAAAGACCCTGCTTACGGGTTGAAACGCGTTGCTCTGCTTTGTTTGTTTCTTGTCCCTCTTCGGCCTCCGTAGGTGCAGTTTCCCAGTTACGTGTGTGTAAAGGTGTTTGCAAATATCCGTGCTGGGCTGAATTTGCTGCTTCCCACGGTTTGGAGACTTGCGTCATTGAGAGGAACTCACAGGATTGAATCACCGACCTCCGGTTTTCAACTGAAGATTGTAATCCCTCTTCAATCCGGGCTTATGTAAAGACCGCCACATCTAATCACTTCAGGAGATCGTTTACATTCATATTCCATCTTCGCTCCCTGCATTGTTACATTTGTATTGTATTCTCTGATACATTGTTGCTGTCTGTATACTACACTTTATCCTTGCGTCTGATCAGCGCTATTGTGTTTGTCAAATTTGTTTTTTATTTTATTCTACACTTGTAATAAATATATATCTTTGTATACAATTCCCTTGTTGCCAGCACTTTTTGGGTTATTTGGTTTGCACCAAGTGTTGTCACTCGCACTTATATTTGGCGTTATATGCACAAAAATTATTTTTATTTTATTTTTCTATTTTAAGCTGTATAGCGCCTGTGTTGTCTGAATCTTATGGTTTCTTTCTAGATTCCATATTATTCTCTCTTTTTCACATATTTATTAGAGGTTGAGAGTTTCCTCTTGTTAATCACAGGCTTAATAGGGTTTCATTTGCGCAGTTAACCCTTTTCCTTTTTTCCGAGCCATATAGATAACATTGTGCTCACGCCCATGGGTCAATAGATAATAAATAGCAATGTAATCAGGGGGCTGTTAGAAAAGGCTTAGATACAAGGTAATCACAGAGGTAAAAAGTGTATTAATATAACAATGTTGGCTGTGCAAAACTGGGGAATGGGTAATAAAGGGATTATCTATCTTTCTCCAACATAGGTGTGTCCGGTCCACGGCATCATCCTTACTTGTGGGATATTCTCTTCCCCAACAGGAAATGGCAAAGAGCCCAGCAAAGCTGGTCACATGATCCCTCCTAGGCTCCGCCTACCCCAGTCATTCTCTTTGCCGTTGTACAGGCAACATCTCCACGGAGATGGCTTAGAGTTTTTTAGTGTTTAATGAGCTAGTAAAGGCGATCGATAGTGATTCTCCTCCTTATGAGGAGATTATGGACAGAATCCGTGCTCTCAAATTGGCCAATTCTTTCACCCTAGACGCCACTTTGCAATTGGCTAGGTTAGCGGCGAAAAATTCTGGGTTTGCTATTGTGGCGCGCAGAGCGCTTTGGTTGAAATCTTGGTCAGCGGATGCGTCTTCCAAGAACAAACTACTTAACATTCCTTTCAAGGGGAAAACGCTGTTTGGCCCTGACTTGAAAGAGATTATCTCTGATATCACTGGGGGTAAGGGCCACGCCCTTCCTCAGGATAGGTCTTTCAAGGCCAAAAATAAACCTAATTTTCGTCCCTTTCGTAGAAACGGACCAGCCCCAAGTGCTACGTCCTCTAAGCAAGAGGGTAATACTTCTCAAGCCAAGCCAGCCTGGAGACCAATGCAAGGCTGGAACAAGGGAAAGCAGGCCAAGAAACCTGCCACTGCTACCAAGACAGCATGAAATGTTGGCCCCCGATCCGGGACCGGATCTGGTGGGGGGCAGACTCTCTCTCTTTGCTCAGGCTTGGGCAAGAGATGTTCTGGATCCTTGGGCACTAGAAATAGTCTCCCAAGGTTATCTTCTGGAATTCAAGGGGCTTCCCCCAAGGGGGAGGTTCCACAGGTCTCAATTGTCTTCAGACCACATAAAGAGACAGGCATTCTTACATTGTGTAGAAGACCTGTTAAAAATGGGAGTGATTCATCCTGTTCCATTAGGAGAACAAGGGATGGGGTTCTACTCCAATCTGTTCATAGTTCCCAAAAAAGAGGGAACGTTCAGACCAATCTTAGATCTCAAGATCTTAAACAAGTTTCTCAAGGTTCCATCGTTCAAAATGGAAACCATTCGAACAATTCTTCCTTCCATCCAGGAAGGTCAATTCATGACCACGGTGGATTTAAAGGATGCGTATCTACATATTCCTATCCACAAGGAACATCATCGGTTCCTAAGGTTCGCATTCCTGGACAAGCATTACCAGTTAGTGGCGCTTCCTTTCGGATTGGCCACTGCTCCAAGGATTTTCACAAAGGTACTAGGGTCCCTTCTAGCGGTACTAAGACCAAGGGGCATTGCAGTAGTTCCTTACTTGGACGACATTCTGATTCAAGCGTCGTCCCTTCCTCAAGCAAAGGCTCACACGGACATAGTCCTGGCCTTTCTCAGATCTCACGGATGGAAAGTGAACGTGGAAAAGAGTTCTCTATCTCCGTCGACAAGGGTTCCCTTCTTGGGAACAATAATAGACTCCTTAGAAATGAGGATTTTTCTGACAGAGGCCAGAAAAACAAAACTTCTAAACTCTTGTCAAACACTTCATTCCGTTCCTCTTCCTTCCATAGCGCAGTGCATGGAAGTAATAGGTTTGAGGGTAGCGGCAATGGACATAGTTCCTTTTGCGCGCATTCATCTAAGACCATTACAACTGTGCATGCTCAGTCAGTGGAATGGGGACTATACAGACTTGTCTCCGAAGATACAAGTAAATCAGAGGACCAGAGACTCACTCCGTTGGTGGCTGTCCCTGGACAACCTGTCACAAGGGATGACCTTCCGCAGACCAGAGTGGGTCATTGTCACGACCGACGCCAGTCTGATGGGCTGGGGCGCGGTCTGGGGACCCCTGAAAGCTCAGGGTCTTTGGTCTCGGGAAGAATCTCTTCTACCGATAAATATTCTGGAACTGAGAGCGATATTCAATGCTCTCAAGGCTTGGCCTCAGCTAGCAAAGGCCAAGTTCATACGGTTTCAATCAGACAACATGACGACTGTTGCGTACATCAACCATCAGGGGGGAACAAGGAGTTCCCTGGCGATGGAAGAAGTGACCAAAATCATTCAATGGGCGGAGACTCACTCCTGCCACCTATCTGCAATCCACATCCCAGGAGTGGAAAATTGGGAAGCGGATTTTCTGAGTCGTCAGACATTACATCCGGGGGAGTGGGAACTCCATCCGGAAATCTTTGCCCAAATCACTCAACTGTGGGGCATTCCAGACATGGATCTGATGGCCTCTCGTCAGAACTTCAAGGTTCCTTGCTACGGGTCCAGATCCAGGGATCCCAAGGCGACTCTAGTAGATGCACTAGTAGCACCTTGGACCTTCAAACTAGCTTATGTATTCCCGCCGTTTCCTCTCATCCCCAGGCTGGTAGCCAGGATCAATCAAGAGAGGGCGTCTGTGATCTTGATAGCTCCTGCGTGGCCACGCAGGACTTGGTATGCAGATCTGGTGAATATGTCATCGGCTCCACCATGGAAGCTACCTTTGAGACGAGACCTTCTTGTTCAAGGTCCGTTCGAACATCCGAATCTGGTCTCACTCCAGCTGACTGCTTGGAGATTGAACGCTTGATCTTATCAAAACGAGGGTTCTCAGATTCTGTTATTGATACTCTTGTTCAGGCCAGAAAGCCTGTAACTAGAAAAATTTACCACAAAATATGGAAAAAATATATCTGTTGGTGTGAATCTAAAGGATTCCCTTGGGACAAGGTAAAGATTCCTAAGATTCTATCCTTTCCTCAAGAAGGATTGGAGAAAGGATTATCTGCAAGTTCCTTGAAGGGACAGATTTCTGCCTTGTCTGTGTTACTTCACAAAAAGCTGGCAGCTGTGCCAGATGTTCAAGCCTTTGTTCAGGCTCTGGTTAGAATCAAGCCTGTTTACAAACCTTTGACTCCTCCTTGGAGTCTCAACTTAGTTCTTTCAGTTCTTCAGGGGGTTCCGTTTGAACCCTTACATTCCGTTGATATTAAGTTATTATCTTGGAAAGTTTTGTTTTTGGTTGCAATTTCTTCTGCTAGAAGAGTTTCAGAATTATCTGCTCTGCAGTGTTCTCCTCCTTATCTGGTGTTCCATGCAGATAAGGTGGTTTTACGTACTAAACCTGGTTTTCTTCCAAAAGTTGTTTCTAACAAAAACATTAACCAGGAGATAGTCGTACCTTCTTTGTGTCCGAAACCAGTTTCGAAGAAGGAACGTTTGTTGCACAATTTGGATGTTGTTCGCGCTCTAAAATTCTATTTAGATGCTACAAAGGATTTTAGACAAACATCTTCCTTGTTTGTTGTTTATTCTGGTAAAAGGAGAGGTCAAAAAGCAACTTCTACCTCTCTCTCTTTTTGGATTAAAAGCATCATCAGATTGGCTTATGTGACTGCCGGACGGCAGCCTCCTGAAAGAATCACAGCTCATTCCACTAGGGCTGTGGCTTCCACATGGGCCTTCAAGAATGAGGCTTCTGTTGATCAGATATGTAGGGCAGCGACTTGGTCTTCACTGCACACTTTTACCAAATTTTACAAGTTTGATACTTTTGCTTCTTCTGAGGCTATTTTTGGGAGAAAGGTTTTGCAAGCCGTGGTGCCTTCCATTTAGGTGACCTGATTTGCTCCCTCCCTTCATCCGTGTCCTAAAGCTTTGGTATTGGTTCCCACAAGTAAGGATGACGCCGTGGACCGGACACACCTATGTTGGAGAAAACAGAATTTATGTTTACCTGATAAATTACTTTCTCCAACGGTGTGTCCGGTCCACGGCCCGCCCTGGTTTTTTAATCAGGTCTGATAATTTATTTTCTTTAACTACAGTCACCACGGTATCATATGGTTTCTCCTATGCAAATATTCCTCCTTAACGTCGGTCGAATGACTGGGGTAGGCGGAGCCTAGGAGGGATCATGTGACCAGCTTTGCTGGGCTCTTTGCCATTTCCTGTTGGGGAAGAGAATATCCCACAAGTAAGGATGACGCCGTGGACCGGACACACCGTTGGAGAAAGTAATTTATCAGGTAAACATAAATTCTGTTTTTAAAACAATAAAATCTTTTCAGTTGACTATCCTTTTAACAGTATGGGATATTAATATCTTACAAAACCAAGTGGCTACTACTTTTCCTTTCCCCATTTACAGTAGTGGGCTTTAAACAGTTTTAGATTATACATTGTGTTGTTACAAATTGGTGAGCTTTCCAACATTGAAACTATTGAGCCGCTTTAATTACACAAAACTGTATTTTCCCACAATTCTGCATAACTGAAGAAGCTCAATTGTTGGAAGTCTCAGCATTTTGTCAAAACTCAATTTACCGTGTAAGATAAGCAGTTTTACAGTATAATGCATATAAATAACACTTGTAATGTTTTGTTTTCTTAACATCCAACTAGTAAAACATCCTCACAATATTGTTTGCTTGACTCAAGATAATGATTCCCATTAGTGGCTATAGCTGTGATTTAAGTTCTCCATAGATACTGACATAAGAGGCCTGCAATAGCCATGTGCCTAATCTGAAATCTGATTTTGGTATGGGTTGCTGGGGACACACATCTGATCTGACCTGAGGATTCATGGTGGGGACACACATCTGATCTGACCTGAGGTCTCATGGTGGGGACACACATCTGACCTGAGGTCTCATGGTGGGGACACACATCTGATCTGACCTGAAGTCTCATTGTGGGGGGACACTTCTGATCTGTCCTGAGTTATCATGGTGGGGGGACACATCTGATCTGACCTGAGGTCTTATGGTGGGGGGACACATCTGATCTGACCTGAGGTCTCATGGAAGAGCCATGTGCCTAATCTGAAATCTGATTTTGGTATGGGTTGCTGGGGACACACATCTGATCTGACCTGAGGATTAATGGTGGGGACACACATCTGATCTGACCTGAGGTCTCATGGTGGGGACACACATCTGATTTGACCTGAGGTCTCATGGTGGGGGACACAAATCTGACATGACCTGAGGTCTCATGGTGGGGACACACATCTGATTTGACCTGAGGTCTCATGGTGGGGACACACATCTGATCTGACGTGAGGTCTTATGGTGGGGACACACATTGGATCTGACCTGAGGTCTCATGGTGGGGACACACATCTGATCTGACCTGAGGTCTCATGGTGGGGGACACATCTGATCTGACCTGAGGTCTTATGGTGGGGGGACACATCTGATCTGATCTTCCATAAACATGCCTATATTATTTTTAAAAATATATTTAACCCCTTAGTGACCAGACTATTTTTAAATTTTCTTACCGTTAAGGGCCAGGGCTATTTTTACATTTCTGTGGTGTTTGTGTTTAGCTGTAATTTTCCTCTTACTCATTTACTGTACCCACACATATTATGTACTGTTTTTCTCGCCATTAAATGGAATTTCTAAAGATACCATTATTTTCATCATATCATATAATTTACTATAAATTTTTTAATAAAATATGATTAAAAAAATTGGAAAAAACACACTTTTTTGAACTTTGACCTCCAAAACACATTTAAAACCACCAAAAACACCCATGCTAAATAGTTTCTAAATTTTGTCCTGATTTTAAAAATACTCAATGTTTACATGTTCTTTGCTTTTTTTTTTACAAGTTATAGAGCAGTAAGTACAAGTAGCACTTTGCTACTTCCAAACAATTTTTTCTCAAAATTAGCGATAGTTACTATTCATTGCAACACTGATATCTATCAGGAATCCCTGAATAACCCTTCACATGTATATATTTTAGTAGACAACCCAAAGTATTGATCTAGACCCATTTTGGTATATTTCATGCCACAATTTCATCACCAAATGCGATCAAATAAAAAAAATCGTTAACTTTTTCACAAACTTTAGGTTTCTCACTGAAATTATTTACAAACTGCTTATGCAATTATGGCACAAATGGTTGTAAATGCTTCTCTGAAATCCATTTTAAGTACTGGCAGAAAATCGGCCAGAACTAAAATAAAAGGCTTTTTTTTTTTTACTTTTTTTTTTTTACTTTTTTTTTTCTAAAATATATATTGTTCAGTGTTCAGTGTAGGATCCTCCCTTACCCCCCAACCTCCCTGATCTCCCCCCCCCCCCCAACAGCTCTCTAACCCTCCCACCTCTACCTATTTGCCGCCATCTTTGGTACTGGCAGTACCCAGTTTGCTAAAAAAAATTGCTTTTCTCCAACATTGGTGTGTCCGGTCCACGGCGTCATCCATAACTTGTGGGAATATTCTCCTCCCCAACAGGAAATGGCAAAGAGCACAGCAAAAGCTGTCCATATAGTCCCTCCCAGGCTCCGCCCCCCCCAGTCATTCTCTTTGCCGCTCTGAACAAGTAGCATCTCCACGGAGATGGTGAAGAGTATGTGGTGTTTAGTTGTAGTTTTTATTCTACTATCAAGAGTTTGTTATTTCTCCAACATAGGTGTGTCCGGTCCACGGCGTCATCCTTACTTGTGGGATATTCTCTTCCCCAACAGGAAATGGCAAAGAGCCCAGCAAAGCTGGTCACATGATCCCTCCTAGGCTCCGCCTTCCCCAGTCATTCTCTTTGCCGTTGTACAGGCAACATCTCCACGGAGATGGCTTAGAGTTTTTTGGTGTTTAACTGTAGTTTTTATTATTCAATCAAGAGTTTGTTATTTTAAAATAGTGCTGGTATGTACTATTTACTCTGAAACAGAAAGGTGATGAAGATTTCTGTTTGTAAGAGGAAAATGATTTTAGCAACCGTTACTAAAATCGATGGCTGTTTCCACACAGGACTGTTGAGAGGAATTAACTTCAGTTGGGGGAAACAGTGAGCAGAATTTTGCTGCTTGAGGTATGACACATTTCTAACAAGACGATGTAATGCTGGAAGCTGTCATTTTCCCTATGGGATCCGGTAAGCCATTTTTATTACATAAGAAAAAAAGGGCTTCACAAGGGCTTTTAAGACTGTAGACATTTTCTGGGCTAAAACGATTGATATATAAACATATTTTATACTTCATAGCTTTGAGGAATTATTTTATTCTTGGGAATTATGTAAAATAACCGGCAGGCACTGTATTGGACACCTTATCCTCTAGGGGCTTTCCCTAATCATAGGCAGAGCCTCATTTTCGCGCCTCTATTGCGCACTTGTTTTTAGGAAGCATGACATGCAGATGCATGTGTGAGGAGCTCTGATACACAGAAAAGACTTTCTGAAGGCGTCATTTGGTATCGTATTCCCCTTTGGGCTTGGTTGGGTCTCAGCAAAGCAGATACCAGGGACTGTAAAGGGGTTAAATATAAAAACGGCTCCGGTTCCGTTATTTTAAGAGTTAAAGCTTTCAAATTTGGTGTGCAATACTTTTAAGGCTTTAAGACACTGTGGTGAAATTTTGGTGAATTTTGAACAATTCCTTCATACTTTTTCACATTTGCAGTAATAAAGTGTGTTCAGTTTAAAATTTAAAGTGACAGTAACGGTTTTATTTTAAAACGTTTTTTGTACTTTGTTATCAAGTTTATGCCTGTTTAACATGTCTGAACTACCAGATAGACTGTGTTCTGTATGTGGGGAAGCCAAGGTTCCTTCTCATTTAAATAGATGTGATTTATGTGACACAAAATTTAGAGAAAATGATGCCCAAGATGATTCCTCAAGTGAGGGGAGTAAGCATGGTACTGCATCATCCCCTCCTTCGTCTACGCCAGTCTTGCCCACACAGGAGGCCCCTAGTACATCTAGTGCGCCAATACTCCTTACTATGCAACAATTAACGGCTGTAATGGATAATTCTATCAAAAACATTTTAGCCAAAATGCCCACTTATCAGCGAAAGCGCGACTGCTCTGTTTTAGAAAATACTGAAGAGCATGAGGACGCTGATGATATTGGTTCTCAAGTGCCCCTACACCAGTCTGAGGGGGCCAGGGAGGTTTTGTCTGAGGGAGAGATTTCAGATTCAGGGAAAATTTCTCAACAAGCTGAACCTGATGTGATTACATTTAAATTTAAATTGGAACATCTCCGCGCCCTGCTTAAGGAGGTGTTATCTACTCTGGATGATTGTGAGAATTTGGTCATTCCAGAGAAATTATGTAAAATGGACAAGTTCCTAGAGGTCCCGGGGCCCCCCGAAGCTTTTCCTATACCCAAGCGGGTGGCGGACATTGTAAATAAAGAATGGGAAAGGCCCGGCATACCTTTCGTCCCTCCCCCTATATTTAAGAAATTGTTTCCTATGGTCGACCCCAGAAAGGACTTATGGCAGACAGTCCCCAAGGTCGAGGGGGCGGTTTCTACTCTAAACAAACGCACCACTATACCCATAGAAGATAGTTGTGCTTTCAAAGATCCTATGGATAAAAAATTAGAGGGTTTGCTTAAAAAGATGTTTGTTCAGCAAGGTTATCTTCTACAACCAATTTCATGCATTGTTCCTGTCACTACAGCAGCGTGTTTCTGGTTCGATTAACTAGAAAAGGCGCTCAATAAAGATTCTTCTTATGAGGAGATTTTGGACAGAATTCATGCTCTCAAATTGGCTAACTCTTTCACCCTAGACGCCACTTTGCAATTGGCTAGATTAGCGGCGAAAAATTCTGGGTTTGCTATTGTGGCGCGCAGAGCGCTTTGGCTAAAATCTTGGTCAGCGGATGCGTCTTCCAAGAACAAATTGCTTAACATTCCTTTCAAGGGGAAAACGCTGTTTGGCCCTGACTTGAAAGAGATTATTTCTGATATCACTGGGGGCAAGGGCCACGCCCTTCCTCAGGATAGGTCTTTCAAGGCCAAAAATAAACCTAATTTTCGTCCCTTTCGCAGAAACGGACCAGCCCCAAGTGCTACGTCCTCTAAGCAAGAGGGTAATACTTCTCAAGCCAAGCCAGCCTGGAGGCCAATGCAAGGCTGGAACAAAGGAAAGCAGGCCGAGAAACCTGCCACTGCTACCAAGACAGCATGAGATGTTGGCCCCCGATCCGGGACCGGATCTGGTGGGGGGCAGACTCTCTCTCTTCGCTCAGGCTTGGGCAAGAGATGTTCTGGATCCTTGGGCGCTAGAAATAGTCTCCCAAGGTTATCTTCTGGAATTCAAGGGGCTTCCCCCAAGGGGGAGGTTCCACAGGTCTCAATTGTCTTCAGACCACATAAAAAAACAGGCATTCTTACATTGTGTAGAAGACCTGTTAAAAATGGGAGTGATTCATCCTGTTCCATTAGGAGAACAAGGGATGGGGTTCTACTCCAATCTGTTCGTAGTTCCCAAAAAAGAGGGAACATTCAGACCAATCTTAGATCTCAAGATCCTAAACAAGTTTCTCAAGGTTCCATCGTTCAAAATGGAAACCATTCGAACAATTCTTCCTTCCATCCAGGAAGGTCAATTTATGACCACGGTGGATTTAAAGGATGCGTATCTACATATTCCTATCCACAAGGAACATCATCGGTTCCTAAGGTTCGCATTCCTGGACAAGCATTACCAGTTTGTGGCACTTCCGTTCGGATTAGCCACTGCTCCAAGAATTTTCACAAAGGTACTAGGGTCCCTTCTAGCGGTGCTAAGACCAAGGGGCATTGCAGTAGTACCTTACTTGGACGACATTCTGATTCAAGCGTCGTCCCTTCCACAAGCAAAGGCTCACACGGACATTGTCCTGGCCTTTCTCAGATCTCACGGGTGGAAAGTGAACGTAGAAAAAAGTTCTCTATCTCCGTCAACAAGGGTTCCCTTCTTGGGAACAATAATAGACTCCTTAGAAATGAGGATTTTTCTGACAGAGGCCAGAAAATCAAAAATTCTAAACTCTTGTCAAGTACTTCATTCTGTTCCTCTTCCTTCCATAGCGCAGTGCATGGAAGTAATAGGTTTGATGGTAGCGGCAATGGACATAGTTCCTTTTGCGCGAATTCATCTAAGACCATTACAACTGTGCATGCTCAGTCAGTGGAATGGGGATTATACAGACTTGTCTCCGACGATACAAGTAGATCAGAGGACCAGAGATTCACTCCGTTGGTGGCTGTCCCTGGACAACCTGTCACAGGGGATGAGCTTCCGCAGACCAGAGTGGGTCATTGTCACGACCGACGCCAGTCTGGTGGGCTGGGGCGCGGTCTGGGGACCCCTGAAAGCTCAGGGTCTTTGGTCTCGGGAAGAATCTCTTCTCCCGATAAATATTCTGGAACTGAGAGCGATATTCAATGCTCTCAAGGCTTGGCCTCAGCTAGCAAAGGCCAATTTCATACGGTTTCAATCAGACAACATGACGACTGTTGCGTACATCAACCATCAGGGGGGAACAAGGAGTTCCCTGGCGATGGAAGAAGTGACCAAAATCATTCAATGGGCGGAGACTCACTCCTGCCACTTGTCTGCAATCCACATCCCAGGAGTGGAAAATTGGGAAGCGGATTTTCTGAGTCGTCAGACATTTCATCCGGGGGAGTGGGAACTCCATCCGGAAATCTTTGCCCAAATTACTGAGTTGTGGGGCATTCCAGACATGGATCTGATGGCCTCTCGTCAGAACTTCAAGGTTCCTTGCTACGGGTCCAGATCCAGGGATCCCAAGGCGACTCTAGTAGATGCACTAGTAGCACCTTGGACCTTCAAACTAGCTTATGTATTCCCGCCGTTTCCTCTCATTCCCAGGTTGGTAGCCAGGATCAATCAGGAGAGGGCATCGGTGATCTTGATAGCTCCTGCGTGGCCACGCAGGACTTGGTATGCAGACCTGGTGAATATGTCATCGGCTCCACCATGGAAGCTACCTTTGAGACGGGACCTTCTTGTTCAAGGTCCGTTCGAACATCCGAATCTGGTCTCACTCCAACTGATTGCCTGGAGATTGAACGCTTGATCTTATCAAAGCGAGGGTTCTCAGATTCTGTCATTGATACTCTTGTTCAGGCCAGAAAGCCTGTAACTAGAAAAATCTACCACAAAATATGGAAAAAATATATCTGTTGGTGTGAATCTAAAGGATTCCCTTGGGACAAGATAAAAATTCCTAAGATTCTATCCTTTCTTCAAGAAGGTTTGGAGAAAGGATTATCTGCAAGTTCTTTGAAGGGACAGATTTCTGCCTTATCTGTGTTACTTCACAAAAAGCTGGCAGCTGTGCCAGATGTTCAAGCCTTTGTTCAGGCTCTGGTTAGAATCAAGCCTGTTTACAAACCTTTGACTCCTCCTTGGAGTCTCAATTTAGTTCTTTCAGTTCTTCAGGGGGTTCCGTTTGAACCCTTACATTCCGTTGATATTAAGTTATTATCTTGGAAAGTTTTGTTTTTGGTTGCAATTTCTTCTGCTAGAAGAGTTTCAGAATTATCTGCTCTGCAGTGTTCTCCTCCTTATCTGGTGTTCCATGCAGATAAGGTGGTTTTGCGTACTAAACCTGGTTTTCTTCCGAAAGTTGTTTCTAACAAAAACATTAACCAGGAGATAGTCGTGCCTTCTTTGTGTCCGAATCCAGTTTCAAAGAAGGAACGTTTGTTGCACAATTTGGATGTAGTTCGTGCTTTAAAATTCTATTTAGATGCTACAAAGGATTTTAGACAAACATCTTCCTTGTTTGTTGTTTACTCTGGTAAAAGGAGAGGTCAAAAAGCAACTTCTACCTCTCTCTCCTTTTGGCTTAAAAGCATCATCAGATTGGCTTACGAGACTGCCGGACGGCAGCCTCCTGAAAGAATCACAGCTCATTCCACTAGGGCTGTGGCTTCCACATGGGCCTTCAAGAACGAGGCTTCTGTTGATCAGATATGTAAGGCAGCGACTTGGTCTTCACTGCACACTTTTACTAAATTTTACAAATTTGATACTTTTGCTTCTTCTGAGGCTATTTTTGGGAGAAAGGTTTTGCAAGCCGTGGTGCCTTCCATCTAGGTGACCTGATTTGCTCCCTCCCTTCATCCGTGTCCTAAAGCTTTGGTATTGGTTCCCACAAGTAAGGATGACGCCGTGGACCGGACACACCTATGTTGGAGAAAACAGAATTTATGTTTACCTGATAAATTACTTTCTCCAACGGTGTGTCCGGTCCACGGCCCGCCCTGGTTTTTTAATCAGGTCTGATAATTTATTTTCTTTAACTACAGTCACCACGGTATCATATGATTTCTCCTATGCAAATATTCCTCCTTTACGTCGGTCGAATGACTGGGGAAGGCGGAGCCTAGGAGGGATCATGTGACCAGCTTTGCTGGGCTCTTTGCCATTTCCTGTTGGGGAAGAGAATATCCCACAAGTAAGGATGACGCCGTGGACCGGACACACCGTTGGAGAAAGTAATTTATCAGGTAAACATAAATTCTGTTTTTAAAATAGTGCTGGTATGTACTATTTACTCTGAAACAGAAAAAGATGAAGAGTTCTGTTTGTGAGAGGAGTATGATTTTAGCAGCAGTAACTAAAATCGATTGCTGTTCCCACACAGGACTGTTGAGATGAGATAACTTCAGTTGGGGGGAGCAGTTGGCAGACTTTTCTGCTTAAGGTATGACTAGCCATATTTCTAACAAGACTGTGTAATGCTGGAAGGCTGTCATTTTTCCCCTCATGGGGATCGGTAAGCCATTTTCTTAGTCTCAAACAGAATAAAGGGCTTAATATGGGCTATAAAACTGGTAGACACTTTTATGGGCTAGATCGATTGCTTTATTTAGGCATTTTATACAGTTTGATGTTGAAATTCACACTTTATAACTGTGGGGAACGTTTTTTTTACGTCAGGCACGGGTTTAGACACCTTCCCAGTCAGGAAGGGCCTTTCTCTGTAGTAGGCAGAGCCTCATTTTCGCGCCATTACTGCACAGTTACTTTTGACAGCAGGACATGCAGCTGCATGTGTGTGGGTCTGGAATTAGTTGAAAAGGTTCCTAGAAGGCTTAATTTGGTATCGTATACTCCCCTGGGTTTGGTGAAGTCGCAGCAAAGGCTGGGGCTGGGACTGTAAGGGGGTTAAAACTGTAAAAGGCTCCGGTTTCCACATTTTAAGGGTTAACAGCCTGAAATTTGGTTAAAATTGAACAATTCCTTCATAGTTTTTCACATATTCAGTAATAAAGTGTGCCCTGTTTAAAATTTAAAGAGACAGTAACGGTTTTGTTTTAAAACGGTTTTTGTATTTTATTGACAAGTTTAAGCCTGTTTAACATGTCTGTGCCTTCAGATAGACTATGTTCTGTATGTATGGAAGCCAATGTGTCTCCCCCTTCAAATATGTGTGATTATTGTGCCATAGCGTCCAAACAAAGTAAGGACAGTACTGCCACAGATAGTAAAGTTGCCCAAGATGATTCATCAGATGAAGGAAGTAGACATAGTTCTACATCATCTCCTTCTGTGTCTACACCAGTTTTGCCCACGCAGGAGACCCCTAGTACTTCTAGCGCGCCAATGCTTGTTACTATGCAACAATTGACGGCAGTAATGGATAACTCCATAGCAAATATTTTATCCAAAATGCTTGCATTTCAGAGAAAGCGCGATTGCTCTGTTTTAAACACTGTAGAGCAGGAGGGCGCTGATGATAATTGCTCTGTCATACCCTCACACCAATATGAAGTGGCTATGAGGGAGGTTTTGTCAGATGGGGAAATTTCTGATTCAGGAAGAATTTCTCAGCAGGCAGAACCTGATGTTGTGACATTTAAATTTAAATTAGAGCATCTCCGCGCATTGCTTAAGGAGGTGCTATCTACTCTGGATGATTGTGACAACCTGGTCATCCCAGAAAAATTGTGCAAGATGGACAAGTTCCTAGAGGTCCCGGTGTCCCGGTGCACCCCGACGCTTTTCCAATACCCAAGCGGGTGGCGGACATAGTGAATAAGGAGTGGGAGAAGCCTGGCATACCTTTTGTCCCTCCTCCTATATTTAAGAAATTATTTCCTATGGTCGACCCCAGAAAGGACTTATGGCAAACAGTCCCTAAGGTCGAGGGGGCAGTTTCTACACTAGCCAAACGCACGACCATTCCTATTGAGGACAATTGTGCTTTCAAAGATCCTATGGATAAAAAATTGGAGGGTTTGCTTAAAAAGATTTTTATACAGCAAGCTTACCTCCTTCAACCTATTTCGTGTATTATTCCTGTCACTACAGCAGCGTGGTTCTGGCTCGAAGAACTAGAAAAGTCGCTCAGTAGAGAGACTCCATATGAGGAGGTTATGGACAGAATTCACGCACTTAAGTTAGCTAATTCCTTTATTTTAGATGCCGCTTTGCAGTTAGCTAGATTAGCGGCGAAAAATTCAGGGTTTGCAATTGTGGCGTGGAGAGCGTTCTGGCTAAAGTCTTGGTCAGCGGATGTATCTTCCAAGACTAAATTGCTTAATATCCCTTTCAAAGGTAAGACCCTCTTTGGGCCAGAATTGAAAGAGATTATTTCAGACATCACTGGGGGTAAGGGCCATGCCCTCCCACAAGATAGGCCTTTCAAGGCTAAGAATAAGTCCAATTTTCGTTCCTTTCGCAATTTCAGGAACGGACCGGCCTCCAACTCTGCAGCCTCTAGACAAGAGGGTAATGCTTCCCAGACCAAACCAGCTTGGAAACCGATGCAAGGCTGGAACAAGGGTAAACAGGCCAAGAAACCTGCTGCTGCTACCAAAACAGCATGAAGGGGTAGCCCCCGATCCGGGACCGGATCTAGTAGGGGGCAGACTCTCTCTCTTTGCTCAGGCTTGGGCAAGAGATGTTCAGGATCCCTGGGCACTAGAAATAGTCTCTCAGGGTTATCTTCTAGAATTCAAGGAACTACCCCCAAGGGGAAGGTTCCACATCTCTCGTTTATCTTCAAACCAAATAAAGAGACAGGCGTTCTTACATTGTGTAGAGGACCTGTTAAAAATGTGAGTGATACACCCAGTTCCAACTGTGGAACAAGGACTGGGGTTTTACTCAAATCTGTTTGTAGTTCCCAAAAAAGAGGGAACCTTCTGACCAATTCTGGATTTAAAGATTCTAAACAAATTTCTCAGAGTGCCATCGTTCAAATTGGAAACTATTCGAACGATTTTACCTACAATCCAGGAGGGTCAATTTATGACTACCGTGGATCTAAAGGATGCGTATCTACATATTCCTATCCACAAAGATCATCATCAGTTCCTAAGCTTCGCCTTTCTGGACAAACATTACCAGTTTGTGGCTCTCCCATTCGGGCTAGCCACTGCTCTAAGGATTTTCACAAAGGTGCTCGGGTCCCTTCTAGCGGTTCTAAGACCAAGGGGCATTGCAGTGGCACCTTACTTGGACGACATTCTAATACAAGCGTCGTCCCTTTCAAAGGCAAAGGCTCACACAGACATCGTTCTGGCCTTTCTCAGATCTCACGGGTGGAAGGTGAACATAGAAAAAAGTTCCCTGTCTCCGTCGACAAGAGTTCCTTTCTTGGGGACAATAATAGATTCTTTAGAAATTAAAATTTTCCTGACAGATGTCAGAAAGTCAAAGCTTCTAAACGCTTGTCAAGTTCTTCACTCTGTTCTACGGCCTTCCATAGCTCAGTGCATGGAAGTAGTAGGGTTGATGGTTGCAGCAATGGACATAGTTCCTTTTGCGCGAATTCATCTAAGACCATTACAACTGTGCATGCTCAAACAGTGGAATGGGGACTATACAGACTTGTCTCCAGTGATTCAAGTAGATCAGAAGACCAGAGACTCACTCTGTTGGTGGCTGACCCAGGATCACCTGTCCCAGGGAATGAGCTTCCGCAGACCAGAGTGGGTCATCGTCACGACCGACGCCAGTCTATTAGGCTGGGGCGCGGTCTGGGATTCCCTGAAAGCTCAGGGTCTATGGTCTCGGGAAGAGTCTCTTCTCCCGATAAACATTCTGGAACTGAGAGCGATATTCAATACTCTCAGGGCTTGGCCTCAACTAGCAAAGGCCAAATTCATAAGATTCCAATCAGACAACATGACGACTGTTGCTTACATCAATCATCAGGGGGGAACAAGGAGTTCTCTGGCGATGAGAGAGGTGACCAAAATCATCAAATGGGTGGAGGATCACTCCTGCCACCTATCTGCGATCCACATCCCAGGAGTGGAAAACTGGGAGGCGGATTATCTGAGTCGTCAGACCTTCCATCCGGGGGAGTGGGAACTCCACCCGGAGGTATTTGCCCAACTGACCCAATTATGGGGCATTCCAGACATGGATCTGATGGCGTCTCGTCAGAACTTCAAGGTTCCTTGCTACGGGTCCAGATCCAGGGATCCCAAGGCGACTCTAGTGGATGCATTAGTGGCGCCTTGGACCTTCAACCTAGCTTATGCGTTTCCACCGTTCCCTCTCATTCCCAGGCTGGTAACCAGGATCAAACAGGAGAAGGCCTCGGTGATTTTGATAGCTCCTGCGTGGCCACGCAGGACTTGGTATGCAGACCTGGTGAATATGTCATCGGCTCCACCATGGAAGCTACCTTTGAGACAGGACCTTCTAGTACAAGGTCCATTCGAACATCCAAATCTAGTTTCTCTCCAGCTGACGGCTTGGATATTGAACGCTTGATGTTATCTAAGCGTGGGTTTTCGGATTCTGTGATAGATACTCTGGTACAAGCCAGAAAATGTGTGACTAGAAAGATTTACCATAAAATATGGAAAAGATATATCTGTTGGTGTGAATCCAAGGGATTCTCATGGGGTAAGATTAAAATTCCTAGGATCCTTTCCTTTCTCCAAGAAGGTTTGGATAAGGGATTGTCAGCGAGTTCTCTAAAAGGACAGATTTCTGCTTTATCTGTCTTGTTACACAAACGACTGGCTGCTGTGCCAGATGTTCAAGCTTTTGTTCAGGCTTTGGTCAGGATCAAGCCTGTTTACAGACCTTTGACTCCTCCCTGGAGTCTAAATTTTTTTTTTGTTTAAATAATTTTTATTGAGGTTTATATTGATATGACATACAAACATGAGAAATATAACATCACATAATGAACTAAAATATAGCATATCATACAGTAGATTCCACTTCCGGGATAATAGTAGTCCATATTATGTCATATTCAGAGTTCCAAGTCAAAAGTAGACCTCATATTTTTTCTTTTTTTTTCTTGCTTTACACCGTTTCTTCAGTAATTAAATAACATATAAGCATAATATAAACATGGATACCAAGATATACAGAGATAGTGAGCTTTGAAAGAGAAACAAGAAAACCCAACATTTTATTACATATACAAAGTTATTGCAGATTTTTAAAGAACTATGATTAATTTTGCAGTATATTCGAGGATAAACCGCGTTAGAAGTCTCTGGTACGCAACTTACCAGAGATCTATAACAGTATTTAGTGAACACTGGTCTATGAAAAATTGAATCAAAACTTCAATGTTTAACTAAAGAAGTGGTTTAGTTACTGAGTAAATAGATGAGTAAGTGTATGAGTGAGTGAAGGGGGGAGGTCGGTGCCAGAATTTCAATACCTCTGAACCTATGGTTATCGGGTGGACAATATGCCTGGGACAGTGTTTATAATATGGAGGTAAGAAAGTTCTAGGGTGCAGAGAAGTGGAGTAAAAGCATAGAGCTTAATATGTCTCAGGAGGAGTACATGGCACAAAGACAGTATAGTATCCCGAAAAATACCTGAGAACTATGTGTTAAATTGTAACTCCACAATAAACCATTATGAGCACAGGATGTGATCTGTATCACCCCTCAGGGAATGTTGTCCCCACTGGACACAGACGGAAAAGGGATATTGGATATGACCCACTCCGATGGACAGAGTGGGAAAGGGTGAGGGGAGATACGACATTGCATTCAAAGTTTCTGAATGTAGTTATATATATATATATATGGTCAGGTTGATAAAAACCAAATTTCAAACAATCTGAGACCTAACACGTCACATGTTTAAAGATAATCTATTAACTAGCTATGTGTGGTGTAGATACTAAAAACAAAGCTAAATGCTTCACTGTGATTGTGGCCGCTCACAGGTCGAATATTTCCACCAGTTATATTAACATGGGAGAAGGGAAATGCTTAGGTTCTTAGTTGCTGAAGTGGATTATAGTATTAGATGGGGTGTAAGTATCTTCAATATAACAAAGATTATGACAGTGACTAGTTGCGGATATACAGAATTGTATTAATAGTGTGCCAAAGAGAGAAAATCTAGTTTACTATAATTCTGTTATGTGGGTACGGGCCCTATACCCCCAAACAGAAAAATGAGAATACAGCACTTGGCTTGTTGTAATGTAAGGGTGCAACAATAAGTAGTGTATTAGCCTCAGCCTGCTTTATATAACCATCGCCCACAAATTGCAATACAAATGGATTTTACAGGGTAGGTAGTGGGAAATCAATAATAGATAGAATATGGAAATATGCTATTATATAGATTATATTGAGATCAAAAAACAATTAAGAGCATAATAAAAAACCATTAACCATCTCCCAATAATACAATAAAATTGACATTATGTATAATAATAGCAGCAACATCTATCCAATCTCTTCCATGGGATATACTGTAAAAGCAAGACCCTGGGTGAAAAATGAAACATAGCCTAGTTTCTTTAGATCACAAACAGACACAGTATACATACAATTAACTGTTTCTCAAAGCCAATTGCATAAACTAATAATATAAACCTACATGATAGAAAAGCAAGCAGTTAGAACATGAGGAGGTAAATCACAGAAACATGGAACTTGGTATCACGTGTTAACTAAATAACGGGCTCTTCTAACTAATGTCTCTGAACAGAGCTAAAATTTCCTATAGGGAAAGGTGGATTTTTTAAAGCTTAATCTCTGAACACTGGGTTCAAGTTTTAACTATTGGAGAGCTATTCTGTCGCAGAATATATAAAATTCTATTTCAAATATCAGTACTACAACTAACATTAAGGGACATAAAACAATATAGTTAGAGTTCTCATGCAGTCTGTAGCGTCAATAGTAGCAAATAGGCAAAAGAAATTGACGTTAAAAAAAAAAAAAAAAAAAATCACTGTTTGCCAGTTTTCATGAGGGCTGCAGAAATCCGTTATGTCCCAATACTGTGTATCCTTATCTCGCTATGTTCACAGTGGGGCCAGACCGGGTCAGTGAAACTTTATCCTATTCCGGCTCTCTGGTGATCTCTGAAGGTGGAATAACGGTCTCGCAAGAAGTTCATCAGCCACAGAGGCCAGCACCCGGCCATAAGACGATCCAGCCCCGTGGGACAAGGTTTCCACCACAGTAAGTTCTCCAACATCAAAAAGGAGGCCACCGGGGCAAACAGATAGAGCTTCCCAGTCATCACCACTCCAGAACAATCATAGCGGTCACTGCGTTTTTTGACTCTCGCTAGAACTTCTGTACCGCACCACTCCCCGGGAAGGAGTGAGGCAGGTAGAAGCCGGAGATGTTGTAAACAGGGCCTAGGATGCAGCGGTTCCTCTTGGCAGTTAGAAGTCGACTGTTGCGCAGCCGGCGACTTAGATTGAGTGGTAGCATTAGTGAAGAGAGTAGTAGAAGACCCGGGCGGTATTAGGGTGTTCGGCATAGCCAAGTCTCCTTCTTGTTTCCGGGCAGTCTCATAATATCGATTCCCATATAGGGAGGGCTCAGAAATATCATACAGAATGCCCTCATGTGAATCTTGTAACTTCTCCAGGTTTTCCGGCTCTGCGCTAGCCTGTAGCTCCTGACCAAACGCCTTAATAAGCGTTAGCTTTAATTGTGCGAAATGAGCCTCTAGTAGATCTAGGATTTCCCTATCCCACGAGGTCGGCGCCATCTTCAGTTCAGATATAAGAGTCCTTAAATGGCTTGTTTTGCCGGGGTGGCAAATCAAATGCAGCAAAGTCTATGTATATTCTTGGATTTAGGGTAGCTTATAGTACTGTGGTGCACCTCAAAGTGGATTAGAGCTATAGAAAAAAGGCAAATAGGTTCTCCTAAAAATATTTGGAGCGAGAGCTCTGTAGAGATGCGACCATCCACCTCGGCGGCTGGCTCCGCCCCCCCAACTAAAAACTTTTAATCCCACCGTTCCCTGGAGTCTAAATTTAGTTCTTTCAGTTCTTCAAGGGGTTCCGTTTGAACCCTTACACTCCATAGATATCAAGCTGTTATCTTGGAAAGTTCTGTTTTTGGTTGCTATTTCTTCTGCGAGAAGAGTTTCTGAATTATCTGCTCTGCAGTGTAATCCGCCCTATCTGGTGTTTCATTCAGATAAGGTTGTTTTGCGTACTAAACCTGGTTTCCTTCCAAAAGTTGTTTCCAACAAGAATATTAACCAGGAAATAGTTGTACCTTCTTTGTGCCCGAATCCAGTTTCAAAGAAGGAACGTTTGTTACACAATTTAGATGTAGTCCGTGCTTTAAAGTTCTATTTAGAAGCAACAAAGGATTTCAGACAAACATCTTCTCTGTTTGTCGTTTATTCTGGCAAGAGGAGAGGTCAAAAAGCTACTGCTACCTCTCTTTCCTTTTGGCTGAAAAGCATCATCCGATTGGCTTACGAGACTGCCGGACGGCAGCCTCCTGAACGAATCACAGCTCACTCTACTAGGGCTGTGGCTTCCTCATGGGCCTTCAAGAACGAGGCTTCTGTTGATCAGATATGTAAGGCAGCGACTTGGTCTTCTCTGCACACTTTTGCCAAATTCTACAAATTTGATACTTTTGCTTCTTCGGAGGCTATTTTTGGGAGAAAGGTTTTGCAAGCCGTGGTGCCTTCTGTTTAGGTAACCTGATTGGCTCCCTCCCTTCATCCGTGTCCTAAAGCTTTGGTATTGGTTCCCACAAGTTATGGATGACGCCGTGGACCGGATACACCAATGTTGGAGAAAACAGAATTTATGCTTACCTGATAAATTACTTTCTCCAACGGTGTGTCCGGTCCACGGCCCACCCTGGTTTTTTAATCAGGTTTGATAAATTTCTTTCTTTAACTACAGTCACCACGGCACCCTATAGTTTCTCCTTTTTTTCTCCTGTCCGTCGGTCGAATGACTGGGGGGGCGGAGCCTGGGAGGGACTATATGGACAGCTTTTGCTGTGCTCTTTGCCATTTCCTGTTGGGGAGGAGAATATTCCCACAAGTTATTGATGACGCCGTGGACCGGACACACCGTTGGAGAAAGTAATTTATCAGGTAAGCATAAATTCTGTTTTTTTTTTTATAAAAAAAATAAAAACCCAATATTTCTGTAGTGTAGCTGCACCCCCTCAATACTATACCCCCTTCCCCAACACTTATTCCTCTCCCTCCTTCACAGGGTACACTTATGTACAGAGTACAGAGAGTGGCCCTCTCTGCATTGGTAGTTGCCTAAAGGGTATTGCACAATCCCTCATTATCGAGGCATCGCTGCAATACCCTGAGAGCGGTTGGAAGCGATCACAATCACTTCCAGCGCTCAGTTTGACTGAGGACGTGCTATGTATGTCCTTGGTCCTTAAAGGGACATTAAACCCATTTTTTTCTTTCATGATTCAGATAGAGAATACCATTTTAAACAACTTTCTAATTTACTTCTATTATCTAATTTGCTTCATTCTCTTGCTATTCTTTCCTTAAAAGCATATCTAGATAGGCTCAGTAGCTTCTGATTGGTGGCTGCACATAGATGCCTCATGTGATTGGCTCACCAATGTGCATTGCTATTTCTTTAACAAAGGATATCTAAAGATTGCAGCAAATTAGATAATAGAAGTAAATTGGAATGTTGTTTAAAATCGTATTCTCTATCTGAATCATGAAAGAAAAATTTGGGGTTTAGTGGCCCTTTAACTGTCCTTGGTCATTAAGGCGTTAAATTGCAAGGAGTGCAGTTACATTTCACAAAATTATTCACAGAATATATCACATTATTTTTGTTCATTTACAAACAAATCAACAATAGAGTATTCCTAAAATGTGGATGCTTACGGTAAACAAGATATACTGTATCTATTCTAAGTCAAGGTAAATCGGTAAATTAAAAAAAAACACATACAGGGAGTGCAGAATTATAAGGCAAGTTGTATTTTTGAGGATTAATTTTATTATTGAACAACAACCATGTTCTCAATGAACCCAAAAAACTCATTAATATCAAAGCTGAATATTTTTGGATGTAGTTTTTAGTTTGTTTTTAGTTTTAGCTATTTTAGGGGGATATCTGTGTGTGCAGGTGACTATTACTGTGCATAATTATTAGGCAACTTAACAAAAAACAAATATATACCCATTTCAATTATTTATTTTTACCAGTGAAACCAATATAACATCTCAACATTCACAAATATACATTTCTGACATTCAAAAACAAAACAAAAACAAATCAGTGACCAATATAGCCACCTTTCTTTGCAAGGACACTCAAAAGCCTGCCATCCATGGATTCTGTCAGTGTTTTGATCTGTTCACCATCAACATTGCGTGCAGCAGCAACCACAGCCTCCCAGACACTGTTCAGAAAGGTGTACTGTTTTCCCTCCTTGTAAATCTCACATTTGATGATGGACCACAGGTTCTCAATGGGGTTCAGATCAGGTGAACAAGGAGGCCATGTCATTAGATTTTCTTCTTTTATACCCTTTCTTGCCAGCCACGCTGTGGAGTACTTGGACGCGTGTGATGGAGCATTGTCCTGCATGAAAATCATGTTTTTCTTGAACGATGCAGACTTCTTCCTGTACCACTGCTTGAAGAAGGTGTCTTCCAGAAACTGGCAGTAGGACTGGGAGTTGAGCTTGACTCCATCCTCAACCCGAAAAGGCCCCACAAGCTCATCTTTGATGATACCAGCCCAAACCAGTACTCCACCTCCACCTTGCTGGCGTCTGAGTCGGACTGGAGCTCTCTGCCCTTTACCAATCCAGCCACGGGCCCATCCATCTGGCCCATCAAGACTCACTCTCATTTCATCAGTCCATAAAACCTTAGAAAAATCAGTCTTGAGATATTTCTTGGCCCAGTCTTGACGTTTCAGCTTGTGTGTCTTGTTCAGTGGTGGTCGTCTTTCAGCCTTTCTTACCTTGGCCATGTCTCTGAGTATTGCACACCTTGTGCTTTTGGGCACTCCAGTGATGTTGCAGCTCTGAAATATGGCCAAACTGGTGGCAAGTGGCATCTTGGCAGCTGCACGCTTGACTTTTCTCAGTTCATGGGCAGTTATTTTGCGCCTTGGTTTTTCCACACGCTTCTTGCGACCCTGTTGTCTATTTTGAATGAAACGCTTGATTGTTCGATGATCACGCTTCAGAAGCTTTGCAATTTTAAGAGTGCTGCATCCCTCTGCAAGATATCTCACTATTTTTGACTTTTCTGAGCCTGTCAAGTCCTTCTTTTGACCCATTTTGTCAAAGGAAAGGAAGTTGCCTAATAATTATGCACACCTGATATAGGGTGTTGATGTCATTAGACCACACCCCTTCTCATTACAGAGATGCACATCACCTAATATGCTTAATTGGTAGTAGGCTTTCGAGCCTATACAGCTTGGAGTAAGACAACATGCATAAAGAGGATGATGTGGTCAAAATACTCATTTGCCTAATAATTCTGCACTCCCTGTTTGGCAGAGGTATTTTTCGTACAGTAGGTACAACCTTCACACAAACAAGTGACACTGTTAGGATACAGTACATTAATTCCTCCATACTCCTCGTTACCTATACAAATTTTTTGTCATTTAAAAATGAAAACCTACCTATTTTATTGCTTAACTATAATTCTCTAAGCTCACTTCAACTATATTATTTTTATACTTGAAGCTATGCTGCATAGCAAACCTTATGTTTCATGTGCAATAGCTTTCTCATGCAGCTTTATTATTGTGCATTATTTTATGTCACTTTAACAGTGACACTACAACTTCTTTGCTATGCAGAGTAATGACTAAATAGAATACACGTTATGTATAATATTTGGCTAGGCCTTTTACAATGTGATCTGACACTGTTTATCTTTTTGTGCTGGTTCTCCCCAGAGATGGTTCAGTAAAATGATAAGAATTCTGTCTTCTAATCAGATCTTTTATTTGAGTTAATTTCACCATCAGACAAATGGATAAGCAGTTTCCCTGTTTGTCCTATTTTTAAGTTCACCAGCTGAGAGCGCATACAGAATGTGTTTAATAAGCTGAGCAGTTTATTAATAGGTTTTAAGAATGAGTCTGTTCTCTCTAATTAGTTATTAACCTTTAAATCCGGGATACACCAGGGAATATAATTCAATCCCTGTCATTCAAGCCACTGGGTGTTTTAATGTTATTTATTCAGTACATAAGCTTTTTGGATCAAAGTTATTTGGTATATTTTTATTTTCTTTGTGTTTCATGATTTTTTGACATGTTGGTAGTGCATTTTCAACTTTTGAAAAGGCTCAACAATAAAATAGTAGAGTTATTATTCTTTATAACGTTGTTATTCTTTTGCAATTTAGTTCTTTGTATTGTGAAAAAACAGTTTGGTAAATTTGCGACTCATTCTCAGTTTAATATGCTGTAATTTTTCCTTAACCTAAAATGTTATCCATATGCTAAAATATTTTAAGGGCTATATTACTCAAAATCTAAATTGTGCTCTAAGTTTAGGTTAAACTGGGCTTATAACATTTTTAATAACTTACTTTAAAGGGACATTGAAGTGAAAATGTCATGCTCCTTTTTATTGATGCATGTGATTTGTTGAAGTACTCATCGTAGAACTCTTATGTGGTAACGACTGATAAGAGGTTAAACACATAGAGGCCTACTTATCAAGCCGTCAACTTACTTGCATTTAACGGCACCAATACGCTCGCCTGACATCGCCTAACATCGCGGCCGTGGACCTGAATACGCTCTCCATATTTATATAAAAATCTGTCAAAAAGCCACGCACCAAGTACGGGCCGATGAGCAGCGGACTGTTGTTAAAGGGACATGAAACCCACATTTTTTATTTTGTGATTTAGAAAGAGGATGCTAGTTTAAACAACTTTCTAATTTACTTATATTATCTAATTTGCTCCATTCTCTTTATATCCTTTTGCTGAAAAGCATATCTAGATAGGCTCAGTAGCTGCTGATTGGTGGCTGCACATAGATGCATTGTGTGATTGGCTCACCCTTGTGCATTGTTATTTCTTCAACAAAGGATGACTAAAGAATGAAGCAAATTAGATAATAGAAGTAAATTGGAATGTTGTTTAAAATTATATTCTCCATCTGAATCATGAAAGAAAAATGTTGGGTTTAATGTCCCTTTAACTAACAGTCATCGATCTCGCTGCTCTTCAGCTTTTTCACAGCTTTATTTGTATACTGTCACTAAACACAGCCACTATACTAAACTTTTTAACACCTATCCAGCCACTCCCAGAACCCACAGCAACTCTAATAAACTTATTAACCCCTATTCCGCCGCTCCCGGACCCCGCCGCAACTAACTAAAGGTATTAACCCCTAAACCTCTGGCCTCCCAAATCCCTACTACTTACTAAACCTATTAACCCCTAAACCGCCAGCCCCCCACATCGCCATAAACTAAATTAACCTATTAACCCCTAAACCTAACAACCCGCTAACTTTATATTAAATATTAACTCATCCTTATCTTATAATAAATTTAAACTTACCTTTAGATATAAATTAATCTATATTAAACTAATAATTGACCTACCCTAACTATTATACTAAAATTTCATTAAACTATATTAAACTATTAATTAACATACCCTGTTATACTAAAATTACATTAAACTTTATTAAACTATTAATTAATCTACCCTAACTGTTATACTAAAATTGCATTAAACTATATTAAACTAATAATTAATCTACCCTAACTGTTATGCTAAAACTACATTAAACTACAAATTAAATTAACTATATTATATATTTAAACACCTAACCCTACTCAAATAATTTAAATCTACAATAAAAAAATACAAAGTTACAAAAAACTAACAACTAAGTTACAAAAAATAACAAACACTTAGTTACAAAAAAAATAAACACTAAGTTACACAAAATAAAAAATAAATTATCAGATATTTAAACTAATTACACCTAATCTAAAAGCCATATAAAAATAATAAAGCCAATAGAATGCAAGCTCAATCCTATTGGCTGATTGGATTTTTTATTTTGTGTTACTTAGTGTTTAATTTTTTTTGTAACTGACCGCTAGATTTGGAGTTTTGTCGGTAACGACCCGAAAAACTAACGCCGGCTTTTCTTCTGTTATGTGTGATCAGTCCACGGGTCATCATTACTTCTGGGATATAACTCCTCCCCAACAGGAAATGCAAGAGGATTCACCCAGCAGAGCTGTATATAGCTCCTCCCCTCTACGTCAGTCCCAGTCATTCTCTTGCACCCAACGACTAGATAGGATGTGTGAGAGGACTATGGTGATTATACTTAGTTTTTATGACTTCAATCAAAAGTTTGTTATTTTACAATAGCACCGGAGCGTGTTATTACTTCTCTGGCAGAGTTTGAGGAAGAATCTGCCAGAGTTTTTTACTATGATTTTATCCGGAGTTGTTAAGATCATATTGCTGTTCTCGGCCATCTGAGGGAGGTAAAGGCTTCAGATCAGGGGACAGCGGGCAGATGAATCTGCATTGAGGTATGTAGCAGTTTTTATTTTCTGAATGGAATTGATGAGAAAATCCTGCCATACCGTTAAAATGACATGTATGTATACACTTCAGTATTCTGGGGATGGTATTTCACCGGAACTACTCTGTTAAAGGTCACTAATCCTTTTAATAACTATTTATCATGTAAACGTTTTTGCTGGAATGTAGAATCGTTTACATTGCTGAGGTACTGTGTGAATAAATATTTGGGCATTATTTTCCACTTGGCAGCCTTTTTTTTTTTTTTTCTTTTATTTGTGACAGTTTCGTTTCTCTTCACTGCTGTGTGGGAGAGGGAGGGGCCGTTTTTGGCGCTCTTTGCTACGCATCAAAAAATTCCAGTCAGTTACTTTTATATTTCCTGCATGATCCGGTTCATCTCTGACAGATCTCAGGGGTCTTCAAACTTCTTTGAAGGGAGGTAAATTCTCTCAGCAGAGCTGTGAGAATTCTTATAGTGACTGTGAATAAAAACGTTGCTTTGCATTTTTTATGTCAAATTTAATTAGTGTTATTTTACTAATGGGAACAAGCCTTTGCTAAAAGTTGTGTTGTTTTAAAGTTTGATGCTATAACTGTTTTTCAGTTCATTATTTCAACTGTCATTTAATCGTTTAGTACCTCTTTGAGGCACAGTACGTTTTTGCTAAAAAAGATTATAACCAAGTTGTAAGTTTTTTTGCTAGTGTGTTAAACATGTCTGACTCAGAGGAAGATATCTGTGTCATTTGTTCCAATGCCAAGGTGGAGCCCAATAGAAATTTATGTACTAACTGTATTGATGCTACTTTAAATAAAAGTCAATCTGTACAATGTGAACAAATTTCACCAAACAGCGAGGGGAGAGTTATGCCGACTAACTCGCCTCACGCGGCAGTACCTGCATCTCCCGCCCGGGAGGTGCGTGATATTATGGCGCCTAGTACATCTGGGCGGCCATTACAGATAACATTACAAGATATGGCTACTGTTATGACTGAAGTTTTGTCTAAATTACCAGAACTAAGAGGCAAGCGTGATCACTCTGGGGTGAGAACAGAGTGCGCTGACAATACTAGGGCCATGTCTGATACTGCGTCACAGCTCGCAGAGCATGAGGACGGAGAGCTTCATTCTGTGGGTGACGGTTCTGATCCAAACAGATTGGATTCAGATATTTCAAATTTTAAATTTAAATTGGAAAACCTCCGTGTATTACTAGGGGAGGTCTTAGCAGCTCTTAATGATTGTAACACCGTTGCAATACCAGAGAAACTGTGTAGGTTGGATAAATACTTTGCGGTACCGGCGAGTACTGACGTTTTTCCTATACCTAAGAGACTAACTGAAATTGTTACTAAGGAGTGGGATAGACCCGGTGTGCCGTTCTCACCCCCTCCAATATTTAGAAAGATGTTTCCAATAGACGCCACCACTCGGGACTTATGGCAAACGGTCCCTAAGGTGGAGGGAGCAGTTTCTACTTTAGCTAAGCGTACCACTATCCCGGTGGAGGATAGCTGTGCTTTTTCAGATCCAATGGATAAAAAATTAGAGGGTTACCTTAAGAAAATGTTTGTTCAACAAGGTTTTATATTGCAACCCCTTGCATGTATCGCGCCGATTACGGCTGCGGCAGCATTTTGGATTGAGTCTCTGGAAGAGAACCTTAGTTCATCTACGCTAGACGACATTACGGACAGGCTTAGAGTCCTTAAACTAGCTAATTCTTTCATTTCGGAGGCCGTAGTACATTTAACCAAACTTACGGCTAAGAACTCAGGATTCGCCATACAGGCACGTAGGGCGCTGTGGCTAAAATCCTGGTCAGCCGATGTTACTTCTAAGTCCAAATTACTTAATATACCTTTCAAGGGGCAGTCTTTATTTGGGCCCGGTTTGAAAGAAATTATCGCTGACATTACAGGGGGTAAGGGCCACGCCCTACCTCAAGACAAAGCCAAAGCTAAGGCTAGACAGTCTAATTTTCGTCCCTTTCGGAATTTCAAAACAGGAGCAGCATCAACCTCCACTGCACCAAAACAGGAGGGAGCTGTTGCTCGTTACAGGCAAGGCTGGAAGCCTAACCAGTCCTGGAACAAGAGCAAGCAGGCCAGGAAACCTGCTGCTGCCCCAAAGACAGCATGAATCGAGAGCCCCCGATCCGGGACCGGATCTAGTGGGGGGCAGACTTTCTCTCTTCGCCCAGGCCTGGGCAAGAGATGTTCAGGATCCCTGGGCACTAGAGATCATATCTCAGGGATACCTTCTAGACTTCAAATTATCTCCCCCAAGAGGGAGATTTCATCTGTCAAGGTTGTCAACAAACCAGATAAAGAGAGAGGCGTTTCTACGCTGTGTACAAGATCTGTTATTAATGGGAGTGATCCATCCGGTTCCGCGGTCGGAACAAGGACAAGGGTTCTACTCAAACCTGTTTGTGGTTCCCAAAAAAGAGGGAACTTTCAGGCCAATCTTAGATTTAAAGATTCTAAACAAATTCCTAAGAGTTCCATCCTTCAAAATGGAAACTATTCGGACAATCTTACCCATGATCCAAAAGGGTCAGTACATGACCACAGTGGATTTAAAAGATGCTTACCTTCACATACCGATCCACAAAGATCATCACCGGTATCTAAGGTTTGCCTTCTTAGACAGGCACTACCAGTTTGTAGCTCTTCCATTCGGATTGGCTACGGCTCCAAGAATCTTCACAAAGGTTCTGGGTGCCCTTCTGGCGGTACTAAGACCGCGAGGGATTTCGGTAGCTCCGTACCTAGACGACATTCTAATACAAGCTTCAAGCTTTCAGACTGCCAAGTCTCATACAGAGTTAGTTCTGGCATTTCTAAGGTCGCATGGATGGAAAGTGAACGAAAAGAAGAGTTCTCTTTTTCCTCTCACAAGAGTTCCATTCTTGGGGACTCTTATAGATTCTGTAGAAATGAAGATTTACCTGACAGAAGACAGGTTAACAAAGCTTCAAAATGCATGCCGTGTCCTTCATTCCATTCAACACCCGTCAGTAGCTCAATGCATGGAGGTGATCGGCTTAATGGTAGCGGCAATGGACATAGTACCTTTTGCACGCCTACACCTCAGACCGCTGCAATTGTGCATGCTAAGTCAGTGGAATGGGGATTACTCAGATTTGTCCCCTACTCTGAATCTGAATCAAGAGACCAGAAATTCTCTTCTATGGTGGCTTTATCGGCCACACCTGTCCAGGGGGATGCCATTCAGCAGGCCAGACTGGACAATTGTAACAACAGACGCCAGCCTACTAGGTTGGGGCGCTGTCTGGAATTCTCTGAAGGCTCAGGGACTATGGAATCAGGAGGAGAGTCTCCTTCCAATAAACATTCTGGAATTGAGAGCAGTTCTCAATGCCCTTCTGGCTTGGCCCCAATTAACAACTCGGGGGTTCATCAGGTTTCAGTCGGACAACATCACGACTGTAGCTTACATCAACCATCAGGGAGGGACAAGAAGCTCCCTAGCAATGATGGAAGTATCAAAGATAATTCGCTGGGCAGAGTCTCACTCTTGCCACTTGTCAGCAATCCACATCCCGGGAGTGGAGAACTGGGAGGCGGATTTCTTGAGTCGACAGACTTTTCATCCGGGGGAGTGGGAACTTCATCCGGAGGTCTTTGCCCAAATACTTCGACGTTGGGGCAAACCAGAGATAGATCTCATGGCGTCTCGCCAGAACGCCAAACTTCCTCACTACGGGTCCAGATCCAGGGATCCGGGAGCGGTTCTGATAGATGCTTTGACAGCACCTTGGAACTTCGGGATGGCTTATGTGTTTCCACCCCTCCCGCTGCTTCCTCGATTGATTGCCAAAATCAAACAGGAGAGAGCATCAGTGATTCTAATAGCGCCTGCATGGCCACGCAGGACTTGGTATGCAGATCTAGTGGACATGTCATCCTGTCCGCCTTGGTCTCTACCTCTAAGACAGGACCTTCTGATACAGGGTCCATTCAGACATCAAAATCTAAATTCTCTGAAGCTGACTGCTTGGAAATTGAACGCTTGATTTTATCAAAACGTGGTTTTTCTGAGTCGGTTATTGATACCCTGATACAGGCTAGGAAGCCTGTTACCAGAAGGATTTACCATAAAATATGGCGTAAATACCTATACTGGTGCGAATCCAAAGGTTACTCCTGGAGTAAGGTTAGGATCGCTAGGATATTGTCTTTTCTTCAAGAAGGTTTAGAAAAGGGTTTATCAGCTAGTTCATTAAAGGGACAGATTTCAGCTCTGTCCATCTTGTTACACAGGCGTCTGTCAGAAAATCCAGACGTCCAGGCTTTTTGTCAGGCTTTAGCTAGGATCAAGCCTGTGTTTAAAGCTGTTGCTCCGCCATGGAGTTTAAACTTAGTTCTTAACGTTTTACAAGGTGTTCCGTTTGAACCCCTTCATTCCATTGATATAAAATTGTTATCTTGGAAAGTTCTGTTTTTAATGGCTATTTCCTCGGCTCGAAGAGTCTCTGAGTTATCAGCCTTACATTGTGATTCTCCTTATCTGATTTTTCACTCAGACAAGGTAGTTCTGCGTACTAAACCTGGGTTCTTACCTAAGGTAGTCACTAACAGGAATATCAATCAAGAGATTGTTGTTCCATCCTTGTGTCCAAATCCTTCTTCAAAGAAGGAACGTCTTCTACACAATCTGGATGTAGTTCGTGCCCTCAAGTTCTACTTGCAGGCAACTAAAGATTTTCGCCAAACTTCTTCCCTGTTTGTCGTTTATTCTGGACAGAGGAGAGGTCAAAAAGCTTCTGCTACCTCTCTCTCTTTTTGGCTTCGTAGCATATTACGTTTAGCCTATGAGACTGCTGGACAGCAGCCTCCTGAAAGAATTACAGCCCACTCCACTAGAGCTGTGGCTTCCACTTGGGCCTTTAAGAATGAGGCCTCTGTTGAACAGATTTGCAAGGCTGCAACTTGGTCTTCGCTTCATACTTTTTCCAAATTTTACAAATTTGACACTTTTGCTTCTTCGGAGGCTATTTTTGGGAGAAAGGTTCTTCAGGCAGTGGTTCCTTCTGTATAATGAGCCTGCCTATCCCTCCCGTCATCCGTGTACTTTTGCTTTGGTATTGGTATCCCAGAAGTAATGATGACCCGTGGACTGATCACACATAACAGAAGAAAACATAATTTATGCTTACCTGATAAATTCCTTTCTTCTGTTGTGTGATCAGTCCACGGCCCGCCCTGTTTTAAGGCAGGTAAATATTTTTTAAATTATACTCCAGTCACCACTTCACCCTTGGTTACTCCTTTCTCGTTGATTCTTGGTCGAATGACTGGGACTGACGTAGAGGGGAGGAGCTATATACAGCTCTGCTGGGTGAATCCTCTTGCATTTCCTGTTGGGGAGGAGTTATATCCCAGAAGTAATGATGACCCGTGGACTGATCACACAACAGAAGAAAGGAATTTATCAGGTAAGCATAAATTATGTTTTTTCTGGCCGCACCATAAAAATAACTCTGGTATTGAGAGTCCACATAAAGGCTGCGTTAGGCTCCAAAAAAGGAGCGTAGAGCATTTTTAACGCAGCTTCAACTCTCAATACCAGAGTTGCTTACGCAAGCGGCCAGCCTCAAAAACGTGCTCGTGCACGATTCCCCCATAGGAAACAATGGGGCTGTTTGAGCTGAAAAAAAACCTAACACCTGCAAAAAAGCCGCGTTCAGCTCCTAACGCAGCCCCATTGTTTGCTATGGGGAAACACTTCCTACGTCTGCACCTAACACTCTAACATGTACCCCGAGTCTAAACACCCCTAACCTTACACTTATTAACCCCTAATCTGCCGCCCCCGCTATCGCTGACACCTGCATTTTATTTTTAACCCCTAATCTGCCGCTCGGTAAACCGCTGCTACTTACATTATCCCTATGTACCCCTAATCTGCTGCCCCTAACACCGCCGACCCCTATATTATATTTATTAACCCCTAATCTGCCCCCCTCAACGTCGCCTCCACCTGCCTACACTTATTAACCCCTAATCTGCCGACCGGACCTGAGCGCTACTATAATAAAGTTATTAACCCCTAATCCGCCTCACTAACCCTATAATAAATAGTATTAACCCCTAATCTGCCCTCCCTAACATCGCCGACACCTAACTTCAATTATTAACCCCTAATCTGCCGACTGGAGCTCACCGCTACTCTAATAAATGTATTAACCCCTAAAGCTAAGTCTAACCCTAACACTAACACCCCCCTAAATTAAATATAATTTAAATCTAACGAAATTAATTAACTCTTATTAAATAAATTATTCCTATTTAAAGCTAAATACTTACCTGTAAAATAAATCCTAATATAGCTACAATATAAATTATAATTATATTATAGCTATTTTAGGATTAATATTTATTTTACAGGTAACTTTGTATTTATTTTAACCAGGTACAATAGCTATTAAATAGTTAAGAACTATTTAATAGCTAAAATAGTTAAAATAATTACAAATTTACCTGTAAAAGAAATCCTAACCTAAGTTACAATTAAACCTAACACTAGACTATCAATAAATTAATTAAATAAACTACCTACAATTACCTACAATTAACCTAACACTACACTATCAATAAATTAATTAAATACAATTGCTACAAATAAATACAATTAAATAAACTAGCTAAAGTACAAAAAATAAAAAAGAACTAAGTTACAAAAAATAAAAAAATATTTACAAACATAAGAAAAATATTACAACAATTTTAAACTAATTACACCTACTCTAAGCCCCCTAATAAAATAACAAAGCCCCCCAAAATAAAAAAATGCCCTACCCTATTCTAAATTACTAAAGTTCAAAGCTCTTTTACCTTACCAGCCCTGAACAGGGCCCTTTGCGGGGCATGCCCCAAGAAATACAGCTCTTTTGCCTGTAAAAAAAAACATACAATACCCAAGCCCCCCAACATTACAACCCACCACCCACATACCCCTAATCTAACCCAAACCCCCCTTAAATAAACCTAACACTAAGCCCCTGAAGATCATCCTACCTTGTCTTCACCTCACCGGGTATCACACCGATCCGTCCAGAAGAGCTCCTCCGATGTCCTGATCCAAGCCCAAGCGGGGGGCTGAAGAGGTCCATGATCCGGCTGAAGTCTTCATCCAAGCGGCATCCATCCGGAGCGAAGCGGCAGCATCCTGAAGACCTCCACCGCAGAACATCCATCCTGGCCGACGAATGACGGTTCCTTTAAATGACGTCATCCAAGATGGCGTCCCTCGAATTTCCGATTATAAACTAGCTAAAGTACAAAAAATAAAAAAGAACTAAGTTACAAAAAATAAAAAATTTTTTTCAAACATAAGAAAAATATTACAACAATTTTAAACTAATTACACCTACTCTAAGCCCCCTAATAAAATAACAAAGCCCCCCAAAATAAAAAAATGCCCTACCCTATTCTAAATTACTAAAGTTCAAAGCTCTTTTACCTTACCAGCCCTGAACAGGGCCCTTTGCGGGGCATGCCCCAAGAAATACAGCTCTTTTGCCTGTAAAAAAAAACATACAATACCCAAGCCCCCCAACATTACAACCCACCACCCACATACCCCTAATCTAACCCAAACCCCCCTTAAATAAACCTAACACTAAATTGGAAACCAGCTCACCGCTGACTTAAACAGCGCTGGTATTGGAGTGCGGTATGGAGCTCAATTTTGCTCTACGTTCACTTCTTGTTTTTTAATGCTGGGTTTATAAAAACCCATAATACCAGCGCTGCAGGTAAGTGAGCGGTGAGATAAAAGTGTACGTTAGCACCGCACAGCTCATAACGCAAAACTTGTAATCTGGCCGCGTATGTTTTAATGAATCAGTGCATGACATTTCTGCACTTTTAATGTCCCTTTAATTGATTATGTCAAATAGGGTTACTTGCTGTCCTCCACAAAATACATGATGACCAGTGGTGATCCCAGGAAACCAGTATGTGTTTTCAGTGTCTAGATGGGATAGATTGGATTCCATGGGCTTGTTAACCTTATGGTCCAACAATTTAAAAAAAAAACTTTTTGGGATTCACTTATGTCATATTGGAAACACAACAAACAAAAAAAATTGATATCCTCTCATTCAGTTTTATAATTGCAAATAATCTTTTTAGTGCAGAGGTGGGGTCTAGATTATTGTTACGTATTGTTCATGAAAAACACCTGTTTCTAATTGAGGCTTTGGTTGAGAAATAACTTTTGGGCGAATCTGCTTTAGAGAAATGAAACAATAGGTTTTGTTTTGATTCATTTTTAGTCAAATTATATGTAAAAATGTACACATTAAAGTCTTGTAAAGTATGCAATCTTGCCTATGTTCTGGGTATGCATTTATTGTCCAGTTTTATTGCTTCCCATATTGCAGTGCGCAGGAAAGAATCACGTAGATACATGTTTACATGTCATTGTAACAAATTAATTTATTTTCCTTTGAAAGTAAAGTAAAAGTAAATTGGGCCATAATAATTTATTGTTAAATATGATATTGTTAGAGTATGGTATATTAACCCCTCTGTTTCAAAGATACTTTTTTAATTAAAAAAAGAAAGGTTTTATAATACATTTGCTGTAAAAACATTAGCATATGTCTTAAATCTGTCAGATAAAATTTGGATGCAACCTCAGCATTTTTGGTAATAATAAAAATAGTCAGAGCAATGAAAATGACATTTAGAATTTCTATGATTTAATATAGTTTTGACATTTAAAGCATGTTCAAAATGATGATGTTATAGTCTAAAACCTAGTGAATAAAGTGAACTGGATAACCTAAGATTAGAGAGAATTATTTTAATGGAAAATAATTTCACTTCATAGTACATCAGGAGTCATTTTGAAACAATGCTTTCTTTTTAAAGGTCCATTAAGGTCAAAATATCAGTGCATTAAAATTTTGATTATTAACAGTGCACATCTATAGACAAAAAGCTCCATGAACGAAGCAGCGTAAGCTGCTCCGGAGCCTGCTTCTCGCAATGTAAGAAGCAGCGGTCCTTAGACCGCTGCTTCTTAAATTCTTCGCCTATTCCTGAGGTGGCGAAGAGAAATCACAGATAGCTTGCTCGCTCTTGGTGATTGACAGTCCCTTCTCTCGCACGATCTCAGTGGAGTGTTTAAAGATACATATGGGCCAGCGTATGAACAGATCTGCTGCCCAAATGCAGCGATGGCGTGTGGACAGATTCTATTACATGGGGCCCAAAGTGCTTCTAGAAAAAGCTGTTACTGGTTTGGAGACAGCTTTTACTGTGCACTATAGAGAGCAACTGTTTATATGATGAGTCACCTGCACTTGCAGATTACATCTGCTTAGAGAACTCAGCATAATACGCATTGACACATTTCAGTTTTACTACAATGTCCCTTTAATTAAACTCCAATTATATGAATTAACTTTTTACTCACTATGTTCAAGAGCAAAAGACATTTGTGGCATGGTGTCTCCTGAGAATTCATAGGGCGTGATGATAAAAAATTCTCCATCTTGGACTGAAATTATAGTGCAGATGTCATAGGTGCTGAGCTCACTGAATTCTGAAAGAAAAAGGGTGGAACCTAGTATGGAAGAGCTGCCTCCCATGGAAAGTAATAAGGCTCTCTGAGATAGAGAATCTTACAAGGGAGAGTGAATTTAACATGGGAGCAGCAGGCAATTATATAATGTTTCAGTTTACAGCAAAAACAAATTAAAATGAAATGTTTTCACTACAGTTTAACTTGCATTTGCTTTTAGTTTAGTACAAATTACTTTTCTGACAGTTAAATTTGAATTTTTAAAATGTGAGTAAATTAGAAAGTTGCTTAAAATTGCATGCTCTATCTCAGGGGTGGGCAGACTTTTGTAAGGCAAGGGCTACCTCTAATTTTATTCCAAGTGATGTGGTCACCTAACTAAAAAAAAAAAAAACACAATTCGCTGGCTGAAAATTGTATTTTTGCCACAAATAGAACCTGCTGGCTGAAAATTGTATTTTTGCCTCAAATAGGACCTGCTGGCTGAAAATTTTATTTTTGCCTCAAATAATACAGCTCTAAAAATCAGCCATGCTCTTTAATAATAAATATAGCCGTGCTTTTTCCTTACTGCGAGAGCTCTCTCTTTAAAGAGCCACTGTAAGTAAATATTTTCTATGCCTGTTACTAACTAACTACCCCAAATACACTTTTTATCAATAGCATTTCATTAACATATCTCTACCGTATATCAGAAATCTTGCCTGCAAATTTAATTGTTTTCCAAACCCACTTCGTGGGTATCCTTTGCTCTGTACCAATCCGTTTACAATACCTAGGTTTCAAAATGGCGCTTTAAACACAAAGTTATTGGTTTAAGTATTTTGAACACTCAGTGCTGAAAATAGTGGGCAGGATAACGTGACATCATCGGCGAATAAAAGATATAACTTTTAGAACGTTATGAAACTTCGTTTTGGAGAAAATATAGGTCAGTAGGTTTTAATTAATGTTTATTAACGTTAATATGTTAGTTGTTTAGCTTAAAAATTATAACAGAAAGTAATCCTTTAAAGGGATACTAACCCCTCATTTTTTCTTTCATGATTCAGATAGAGCCTGCAATTTTAAGCAACTTTCTAATTTACTCCTATTATCAATTTTTCTTTGTTCTCATGTTATCTTGATTTGAAAAAGCAGTAATAAAAGGTTAGGAGCCGGCCCTTTTTTTAGTTCAGCACCTTGGTAGAGCTGCTGATGGGTTTGCTACATTTAGCCACAAATCAGCAAGTTCTACCCATGTGCTGAACAAAAAATGGTCTGGCTCTAAAACTTACAGTACTGCTTTTTCAAATCAAGATAGCATGAGCACAAAGTAAAATGATAATAGGAGTAAATTAGAAAGGTGCTTAAAATCTCATGCTCTATCTGAATCATGAAATAAAAAAATGGGTTTAGTATCCCTTTAAGTCACGCTGGGACCATCAAGCAACCTTATCTGTGTACTGCACCTGCATATGGACAAGTGGTCTCACAATCAAGACGGCTCGAGTCTACGGCTAGATGAGTAGTCAAGCCTGGAACACATGGGAAACCCACCACTCATGTACAACAATGACAATGAACTGTTCTCAGCCAATCATAGACAGACTCGTTCTACAAAGTAATTTTATTACCTGGACGCCATGTCAGGTTGATTAGGGCGCAGGTCCTGTTGGCTGTTCTCCATCTGTCCGCTACTAGCTGAAGACTACTGCAAATAGTTGGGACAGTGTCAGTGGCAGGACCTGCAGGCTCTGTACTGCCTTATACAGCAACCAGAGACTAGTATGGCAGCAACAGCACTGACCTGCACAATTTGGTGTCAGCAAATTCTGGGGACAGAAAGCTGCAGAAACTAGCACAAAGTATAGCTAATATTAGTGTGTCAGAGAAAGTATCAGAGAGCAGCATTTAAGCCTGGTAAAGAGTAAGTAAAAGAAACTGAGGGGGGAGTAACAGACCCTGGGGAAAAAACAACACCAGTCCATTCACTCAGCAGAGCCTGGTGACAAGTAACGGAGGACAGAACTAGAAAGTAGCAGTAGAATATCAGACAGAACAGGACCTGGAATTGCCAAACCCAGGGATACCGAACAGCATCTCAGCCTAGATGTGTGAGAAATGTTTCTCTTATTATTCAGAATTTTGAAATCTTCCAGACGGTCACCTCAAAATTCCCTTGCGGTTTATTCAACCTGAGGGCTTTTTATTAGAGTGGATTAATTCCACCAAGCAACTTGGCATATAATTTAAAATGTATGATAGAGGTTATTGTATAACCCTACTAATTTTTGTATTATTATGAAGTTGTGTATTTCAGAGACCTTCATGGGAGGCAACTATATGCACCCAAAGCCATAGCAAATCATGACAGATAATTAAGTGATGATGACTTTAATATGTTTGAATGTAGTTTTTTTTTTTACCTAATCATTCATTTATGTTGTGTGATTAATAATTTCTCCAACATAGGTGTGTCCGGTCCACGGCGTCATCCTTACTTGTGGGATATTCTCCTCCCCAACAGGAAATGGCAAAGAGCCCAGCAAAGCTGGTCACATGATCCCTCCTAGGCTCCGCCTACCCCAGTCATTCTCTTTGCCGTTGTACAGGCAACATCTCCACAGAGATGGCTTAGAGTTTTTTAGTGTTTAACTGTAGTTTTTATTATTCAATCAAGAGTTTGTTATTTTAAAATAGTGCTGGTATGTACTATTTACTCTGAAACAGAAAAGAGATAAAGATTTCTGTTTGTATGAGGAAAATGATTTTAGCAACCGTTACTAAAATCCATGGCTGTTCCACACAGGACTGTTGAGAGGAATTAACTTCAGTTGGGGGAACAGTGAGCAGTCTCTTGCTGCTTGAGGTATGACACATTCTAACAAGACGATGTAATGCTGGAAGCTGTCATTTTCCCTATGGGATCCGGTAAGCCATGTTTATTAAGATAGTAAATAAGGGCTTCACAAGGGCTTATTAAGACTGTAGACTTTTTCTGGGCTAAATCGATTCATATATTACACATATTTAGCCTTGAGGAATCATTTAATCTGGGTATTTTGATAAGATTATATCGGCAGGCACTGTTTTAGACACCTTATTCTTTAGGGGCTTTCCCAAATCATAGGCAGAGCCTCATTTTCGCGCCGGTGTTGCGCACTTGTTTTTGAGAGGCATGACATGCAGTCGCATGTGTGAGGAGCTCTGATACATAGAAAAGACTTTCTGAAGGCGTCATTTGGTATCGTATTCCCCTTTGGGCTTGGTTGGGTCTCAGCAAAGCAGATACCAGGGACTGTAAAGGGGTTAAAGTTAAAAACGGCTCCGGTTCCGTTATTTTAAGGGTTAAAGCTTCCAAATTTGGTGTGCAATACTTTTAAGGCTTTAAGACACTGTGGTGAAATTTTGGTGAATTTTGAACAATTCCTTCATATTTTTTCGCAATTGCAGTAATAAAGTGTGTTCAGTTTAAAATTTAAAGTGACAGTAACGGTTTTATTTTAAAACGTTTTTTGTACTTTGTTATCAAGTTTATGCCTGTTTAACATGTCTGAACTACCAGATAGACTGTGTTCTGAATGTGGGGAAGCCAGAGTTCCTTATCATTTAAATAAATGTGATTTATGTGACAATGACAATGATGCCCAAGATGATTCCTCAAGTGAGGGGAGTAAGCATGGTACTGCATCATTCCCTCCTTCGTCTACACGAGTCTTGCCCACTCAGGAGGCCCCTAGTACATCTAGCGCGCCAATACTCCTTACTATGCAACAATTAACGGCTGTAATGGATAATTCTATCAAAAACATTTTAGCCAAAATGCCCACTTATCAGCGTAAGCGCGACTGCTCTGTTTTAGATACTGAAGAGCATGACGACGCTGATGATAATGGTTCTGAAAGGCCCCTACACCAGTCTGATGGGGCCAGGGAGGTTTTGTCTGAGGGAGAAATTTCAGATTCAGGGAAAATTTCTCAACAAGCTGAACCCGATGTGATTACATTTAAATTTAAGTTGGAACATCTCCGCGCTCTGCTTAAGGAGGTATTATCCACTCTGGATGATTGTGAGAATTTGGTCATCCCAGAGAAACTATGTAAAATGGACAAGTTCCTAGAGGTCCCGGGGCTCCCAGAAGCTTTTCCTATACCCAAGCGGGTGGCGGACATTGTAAATAAAGAATGGGAAAGGCCCGGTATACCTTTCGTCCCTCCCCCCATATTTAAAAAATTGTTTCCTATGGTCGACCCCAGAAAGGACTTATGGCAGACAGTCCCCAAGGTCGAGGGAGCGGTTTCCACTTTAAACAAACGCACCACTATACCCATAGAAGATAGTTGTGCTTTCAAAGATCCTATGGATAAAAAATTAGAAGGTTTACTTAAAAAGATGTTTGTTCAGCAGGGTTACCTTCTACAACCAATTTCATGCATTGTCCCTGTCACTACAGCCGCGTGTTTCTGGTTCGATGAGCTAGTAAAGGCGGTCGATAGTGATTCTCCTCCTTATGAGGAGATTATGGACAGAATCAGTGCTCTCAAATTGGCTAATTCTTTCACCCTAGACGCCACTTTGCAATTGGCTAGGTTAGCGGCTAAGAATTCTGGGTTTGCTATTGTGGCGCGCAGAGCGCTTTGGTTGAAATCTTGGTCAGCTGATGCGTCTTCCAAGAACAAACTACTTAACATTCCTTTCAAGGGGAAAACGCTGTTTGGCCCTGACTTGAAAGAGATTATCTCTGATATCACTGGGGGTAAGGGCCACGCCCTTCCTCAGGATCGGCCTTTCAAGGCCAAAAATAAACCTAATTTTCGTCCCTTTCGTAGAAACGGACCAGCCCAAAGTGCTACGTCCTCTAAGCAAGAGGGTAATACTTCTCAAGCCAAGCAAGCTTGGAGACCAATGCAAGGCTGGAACAAGGGAAAGCAGGCCAAGAAACCTGCCACTGCTACCAAGACAGCATGAAATGTTGGCCCCCGATCCGGGACCGGATCTGGTGGGGGGCAGACTCTCTCTCTTCGCTCAGGCTTGGGCAAGAGATGTTCTGGATCCTTGGGCACTAGAAATAGTCTCCCAAGGTTATCTTCTGGAATTCAAGGGGCTTCCCCCAAGGGGGAGGTTCCACAGGTCTCAGTTGTCTTCAGACCACATAAAAAGACAGGCATTCTTACATTGTGTAGAAGACCTGTTAAAAATGGGAGTGATTCATCCTGTTCCATTAGGAGAACAAGGGATGGGGTTCTACTCCAATCTGTTCATAGTTCCCAAAAAAGAGGGAACGTTCAGACCAATCTTAGATCTCAAGATCTTAAACAAGTTTCTCAAGGTTCCATCGTTCAAAATGGAAACCATTCGAACAATTCTTCCTTCCATCCAGGAAGGTCAATTCATGACCACGGTGGATTTAAAGGATGCGTATCTACATATTCCTATCCACAAGGAACATCATCGGTTCCTAAGGTTCGCATTCCTGGACAAGCATTACCAGTTCGTGGCGCTTCCTTTCGGATTAGCCACTGCTCCAAGGATTTTCACAAAGGTACTAGGGTCCCTTCTAGCGGTGCTAAGACCAAGGGGCATTGCTGTAGTACCTTACTTGGACGACATTCTGATTCAAGCGTCGTCCCTTCCTCAAGCAAAGGCTCACACGGACATCGTCCTGGCCTTTCTCAGATCTCACGGATGGAAAGTGAACGTGGAAAAGAGTTCTCTATCTCCGTCGACAAGGGTTCCCTTCTTGGGAACAATAATAGACTCCTTAGAAATGAGGATTTTTCTGACAGAGGCCAGAAAAACAAGACTTCTAAACTCTTGTCGGATACTTCATTCCGTTCCTCTTCCTTCCATAGCGCAGTGCATGGAAGTGATAGGTTTGATGGTAGCGGCAATGGACATAGTTCCTTTTGCGCGCATTCATCTAAGACCATTACAACTGTGCATGCTCAATCAGTGGAATGGGGACTATACAGACTTGTCTCCGAAGATACAAGTAAATCAGAGGACCAGAGACTCACTCCGTTGGTGGCTGTCCCTGGACAACCTGTCACAAGGGATGACCTTCCGCAGACCAGAGTGGGTCATTGTCACGACCAACGCCAGTCTGATGGGCTGGGGCGCGGTCTGGGGATCCCTGAAAGCTCAGGGTCTTTGGTCTCGGGAAGAATCTCTTCTACCGATAAATATTCTGGAACTGAGAGCGATATTCAATGCTCTCAAGGCTTGGCCTCAGCTAGCGAGGGCCAAGTTCATACGGTTTCAATCAGACAACATGACGACTGTTGCGTACATCAACCATCAGGGGGGAACAAGGAGTTCCCTGGCGATGGAAGAAGTGACCAAAATCATTCAATGGGCGGAGACTCACTCCTGCCACCTGTCTGCAATCCACATCCCAGGAGTGGAAAATTGGGAAGCGGATTTTCTGAGTCGTCAGACATTGCATCCGGGGGAGTGGGAACTCCATCCGGAAATCTTTGCCCAAATCACTCAACTGTGGGGCATTCCAGACATGGATCTGATGGCCTCTCGTCAGAACTTCAGAGTTCCTTGCTACGGGTCCAGATCCAGGGATCCCAAGGCGACTCTAGTAGATGCACTAGTAGCACCTTGGACCTTCAAACTAGCTTATGTATTCCCGCCGTTTCCTCTCATCCCCAGGCTGGTAGCCAGGATCAATCAGGAGAGGGCGTCGGTGATCTTGATAGCTCCTGCGTGGCCACGCAGGACTTGGTATGCAGATCTGGTGAATATGTCATCGGCTCCACCATGGAAGCTACCTTTGAGACAAGACCTTCTTGTTCAAGGTCCGTTCGAACATCCGAATCTGGTCTCACTCCAGCTGACTGCTTGGAGATTGAACGCTTGATCTTATCGAAGCGAGGGTTCTCAGATTCTGTTATTGATACTCTTGTTCAGGCCAGAAAGCCTGTAACTAGAAAAATTTACCACAAAATTTGGAAAAAATATATCTGTTGGTGTGAATCTAAAGGATTCCCTTGGGACAAGGTTAAGATTCCTAAGATTCTATCCTTCCTTCAAGAAGGATTGGAAAAAGGATTATCTGCAAGTTCCTTGAAGGGACAGATTTCTGCCTTGTCTGTGTTACTTCACAAAAAGCTGGCAGCTGTGCCAGATGTTCAAGCCTTTGTTCAGGCTCTGGTTAGAATCAAGCCTGTTTACAAACCTTTGACTCCTCCTTGGAGTCTCAACTTAGTTCTTTCAGTTCTTCAGGGGGTTCCGTTTGAACCCTTACATTCCGTTGATATTAAGTTATTATCTTGGAAAGTTTTGTTTTTGGTTGCAATTTCTTCTGCTAGAAGAGTTTCAGAATTATCTGCTCTGCAGTGTTCTCCTCCTTATCTGGTGTTCCATGCAGATAAGGTGGTTTTACGTACTAAACCTGGTTTTCTTCCACAAGTTGTTTCTAACAAAAACATTAACCAGGAGATTATCGTACCTTCTCTGTGTCCGAAACCAGTTTCGAAGAAGGAACGTTTGTTGCACAATTTGGATGTTGTTCGCGCTCTAAAATTCTATTTAGATGCTACAAAGGATTTTAGACAAACATCTTCCTTGTTTGTTGTTTATTCCGGTAAAAGGAGAGGTCAAAAAGCAACTTCTACCTCTCTCTCTTTTTGGATTAAAAGCATCATCAGATTGGCTTACGAGACTGCCGGACGGCAGCCTCCCGAAAGAATCACAGCTCATTCCACTAGGGCTGTGGCTTCCACATGGGCCTTCAAGAACGAGGCTTCTGTTGATCAGATATGTAGGGCAGCGACTTGGTCTTCACTGCACACTTTTACCAAATTTTACAAGTTTGATACTTTTGCTTCTTCTGAGGCTATTTTTGGGAGAAAGGTTTTGCAAGCCGTGGTGCCTTCCATCTAGGTAACCTGATTTGCTCCCTCCCATCATCCGTGTCCTAAAGCTTTGGTATTGGTTCCCACAAGTAAGGATGACGCCGTGGACCGGACACACCTATGTTGGAGAAAACAGAATTTATGTTTACCTGATAAATTACTTTCTCCAACGGTGTGTCCGGTCCACGGCCCGCCCTGGTTTTTTAATCAGGTCTGATAATTTATTTTCTTTAACTACAGTCACCACGGTATCATATGGTTTCTCCTATGCAAATATTCCTCCTTAACGTCGGTCGAATGACTGGGGTAGGCGGAGCCTAGGAGGGATCATGTGACCAGCTTTGCTGGGCTCTTTGCCATTTCCTGTTGGGGAGGAGAATATCCCACAAGTAAGGATGACGCCGTGGACCGGACACACCGTTGGAGAAAGTAATTTATCAGGTAAACATAAATTCTGTTTTCATATAATTTTTATCAGTTTAGTAATTGACATGTTTAGACCTCCAAACATTTCATTTTAATCATAAATTAACATTTAAATTATTGTATGTAATTTGTGTAAATGTTCATAATTTAACATTAATATAACATTAATATGGGGGGGGGGGGGGGGGACAAGCCAAGAAAAGTCACTCGAAACAGATAAAATGTGTTTTAACCAGGTTCAGTGTCTTGCATTTTAAAAGATAAAAAATGCTTTGAAAAACTGTCGGAAAAGTGTTTTCTTGTTGTATGGACAACCTGAGTTGCATTACCAATGCATTACCAATTCAAGCTATAGGGGGGCCTGCCTGTGGCACAAATGCATTTTAAAAATGTTAGCTAAATGGGCCATTGTGTGGTTTTCTAATGATTTAGAATGGATCTTAATACAAAAAAAGTAGTAATCTCCTAAAAAAACTTTTAATTACACTATTATTATTTATTATTATACTTTATTTATGAAGCGCCAACATATTCGGCAGCGCTGTCCATAGGTACAATTCATTTAAATAAAACAATGATATAAAACTTGTAAGAGACAGGACAAAATTTACAAACACATACAGGAGGAATTGAGGGCCCTATTCCCGTGGGAATTTACAATCTAGAAGGGTAAGAGGATAAGAAACAGGAGGTGAGGACAGCAAGATTGAGAAAGATGTTAATGCAGAGTTAGATAAGGGAAATTTTGTAAGGTAAGTGAAATTAATTTATTACTGAGTTGGGTGGTAGGCTTCTCTGAACAAAAAAAGTCTTCAGCGAGCATTTAAAGGAAGAAAGATTAGGGTACAGCCTGACAGCACGAGGGAGCGTGTTCCAGAGGGTAGGTGCTGCACAACAGAAGTTCTGCAGTCTAGCATGGGAAGAGGTGATCGTTGAAGATGCAAGGAGAGGTGCAGCAGATACAGAGCGAGGGGATTAGCCTGGTAGAGGCATTTAGGATGGATTGAAGGAGGGAGATGCGGGAAAGAGGAAGGCCAATAAGTAAATTATTGCAGTAGTCAAGTCAGGAAATAACAAGTGAGTGGATTATTTGCTTTGTGGTGTTAGCTCTCAGAAAAGGGCGAATCTTGGAAATATTGCATAGGTGGTTGCGACAGGATGTAGAAGTCAGAAGTCGACGTAGAGCTTGAGGGGGGATTAGAAGGAGCTTAGTCTTGGACATGTTAATCTTTAGGTGGTGAGAGGCCATCCAGGAAAGGACAGAGGGAGAGAGAGCAAGGGTGGAGACGTAGATCTGTGTGTCATCAGCATAGAGGTGATATTAGAAGCCGTAACTGTTGAAGAAGTATAAATGGAGGAGAGTAGAGGACCCAGAATAAATCCTTAAAGTACTCTAACAGACAGAGGCATTGGAGAGGAGGAGTTGCCAGCAAATGACACAGAGAAAGACCTGTGAGAAAGATAGAAGTGAATCCAAGAAAGAACAGTGTCACAGAGGCCAAAAGAGCTAAGGGTCTGTAGGAGGAGGGGGTGGCCAACTGTGTCGAAGGCAGCTGAGAGGTCAAGTAGGATGAGTATAGAATAGTATTTAATACTTTTAGCAGAGAGACGATCGATAGTAACCTTGGTAAGGGCAGTCTCAGTTGAGTGTTTGGGGCGGAATCCAGATTGCAGGGGGTCAGGCTAGGAGTTAGTGGACAGGAAGTGGGTTAGGTGATTGTAAACTATTTTTTCAAGGAATTTTGATGTTAGTGGAAGCAGTGATATGGGGCGGTAGCTGTCAGGAGAATTAGGGTCGAGGGAGGGTTTTTTGAGTATGGGAGTGACTTTTGCGTGTTTGAAAGAAGATGGCAATGAACCGGTAGAGAGAAATAGGTTGAATATGTGAGTAAGAGCAGGAGTGAGGGTGGAAGACAGAGAGGGTATTAGATGGGAAGGGATAGGGTCGACCGGGCAGGTAGTGAGGCGTGAGGAAGATAGTAAGTAAGAAACTTAATTTCTCCAACATAGGTGTGTCCGGTCCACGGCGTCATCCTTACTTGTGGGATATTCTCTTCCCCAACAGGAAATGGCAAAGAGCCCAGCAAAGCTGGTCACATGATCCCTCCTAGGCTCCGCCTACCCCAGTCATTCTCTTTGCCGTTGTACAGGCAACATCTCCACGGAGATGGCTTAGAGTTTTTTAGTGTTTAACTGTAGTTTTTCATTATTCAATCAAGAGTTTGTTATTTTCAAATAGTGCTGGTACGTACTATTTACTCAGAAACAGAAAAGAGATGAAGAATTCTGTTTGTATGAGGAAAATGATTTTAGCAACCGTAACTAAAATCCATGGCTGTTCCACACAGGACTGTTGAGAGCAATTAACTTCAGTTGGGGGAACAGTTTGCAGTCCCTTGCTGCTTGAGGTATGACACATTCTAACAAGACGATGTAATGCTGGAAGCTGTCATTTTCCCTATGGGATCCGGTAAGCCATGTTTATTACGATTGTAAATAAGGGCTTCACAAGGGCTTATTTAAACTGTAGACTTTTTCTGGGCTAAATCGATTGATTATTAACACATATTTAGCCTTGAGGAATCATTTTATCTGGGTATTTTGATATAATAATATCGGCAGGCACTGTTTTAGACACCTTATTCTTTAGGGGCTTTCCCAAAGCATAGGCAGAGTCTCATTTTCGCGCCGGTATGGCGCACTTGTTTTTGAGGACAGCATGGCATGCAGCTGCATGTGTGTGGAGCTCTGATACATAGAAAGGTCTTTCTGAAGGCATCATTTGGTATCGTATTCCCCTTTGGGCTTGGTTGGGTCTCAGCAAAGCAGATTCCAGGGACTGTAAAGGGGTTAAATATAAAAACGGCTCCGGTTCCGTTATTTTAAGGGTTAAAGCTTCCAAATTTGGTGTGCAATACTTTTAAGGCTTTAAGACTCTGTGGTGAAATTTTGGTGAATTTTGAACAATTCCTTCATACTTTTTCGCAATTGCAGTAATAAAGTGTGTTTAGTTTAAAATTTAAAGTGACAGTAACGGTTTTATTTTAAAACGTTTTTTGTGCTTTGTTATCAAGTTTATGCCTGTTTATCATGTCTGAACTACCAGATAGATTGTGTTCTGACTGTGGGGAAACCAAGGTTCCTTCTCATTTAACTATATGTATTTTATGTCATAAAAAAATTTAGTAAAAATGATGCCCAAGATGATTCCTCAAGTGAGGGGAGTAAGCATGGTACTGCATCATCCCCTCCTTCGTCTACACCAGTCTTGCCCATACAGGAGGCCCCTAGTACATCTAGTGCGCCAATACTCCTTACTATGCAACATTTAACGGCTGTAATGGATAATTCTATCAAAAACATTTTAGCCAATATGCCCACTTATCAGTGAAAGCGCGACTGCTCTGTTTTAGAAAATTCTGTAGAGCATGAGAGCGCTGATGATATGGTTTCTGAAGGGCCCCTACACCAGTCTGAGGGGGCCAGGGAGGTTTTGTCTGAGGGAGAAATTTCAGATTCAGGAAACATTTCTCAACAAGCTGAACCTGATGTGATTACTTTTAAATTTAAGTTGGAACATCTCCGCGCTCTGCTTAAGGAGGTGTTATCCAATTTGGATGATTGTGATTATCTGGTCATTCCAGAACCACTATGTAAAATGGAAAAGTTCTTAGAGGCCCCGGGGCCCCCCGAAGCTTTTCCTATATCCAAGCGGGTGGCGTACATTGTTAGTACAGAATGGGACAGGCCCGGTATACCTTTAGTACCTCCCCCCATATTTATAAAATTGTTTTCCTATAGTCGACACCAGAAAGGACTGATGGCAGACAGTCCCCAAGGTCGAGGGGGCGGTTTCTACTCTACACAAGCGCGCCACTATACCCATAGAAGATAGTTGTGCTTTCCAAGATCCTATGGATAAAAAATTAGAAGGTCTGCTAAAGATGTTTGTTCAGCAAGGTTCCCTTCTACAACCAATTGCATGCATTGTCCCTGTCACTGCAGCCGCGTGTTTCTAGTTTGAGCTAGGAAAGGCGATTATTAGTAATTCTTCTTCTTATAAGGAGATTATGGACAGAATTCGTGCTCTTAAATTGGCTAATTCTTTCACCCTAGACGCCACCTTGCAATTGGCTAGGTTAGCGGCGAAAAAATTCTGGGTCTGCTATTGTGGCGCAGAGCGCTTTGGTTAAAATCTTGGGCAGCGGATGCGTCTTCCAAGAACAAATTGCTTGACATTCCTTTCAAGGGGAAAACACTCTTTGGCCCTGACTTGAAAGAGATTATCTTTGATATCACTGGGGGCAAGGGCCACGCCCTTCCTCAGGATAGGTCTTTTCAAGACCAAAAATAAACCTAAGTTTCGTCCCTTTCGCAGAAACGGATCAGCCCCAAGGGCTACGTCCTCTAAGCAGGAAGGTAATACTTCTCAAGCCAATCCAGCCTGGAGACCTATGCAAGGCTGGAACAAAGGAAAGCAGGCCAGGAAACCTGCCACTGCTACCAAGACAGCATGAAATGCGGGCCCCCGATCCGGGACCGGATCTGGTGGGGGGCAGACTCTCTCTCTTCGCTCAGGCTGGGGCAAGAGAGGTTCTGGACCCTTGGGCGCTAGAAATAGTCTCCCAAGGTTATTCTCTGGAGTTCAAGGGGCTTCCTCCAAGGGGGAGGTTCCACAGGTCTCAGTTGTCTTCAGACCACATAAGAAGACAGGCATTCTTACATTGGGTAGAAGACCTGCTAAAAATGGGAGTGATTCATCCTGTTCCATTAGGAGAACAAGGGATGGGGTTCTACTCCAATCTGTTCATAGTTCCCAAAAATAGAGGGAACGTTCAGACCAATCTTAGATCTCAAGATCTTGAACAAGTTTCTCAAGGTTCCATCGTTCAAGATGGAAACCATTCGAACACTTCTTCCTTCCATCCAGGAAGGTCATTTCATGACCAAGGTGGATTTCAAGGATGCGTATCTACATATTCCTATCCACAAGGAACATCATCGGTTCCTAAGGTTTGAATTCCTGGACAAGCATTTCCAGTTCGTGGCGTTTTCTTTCGGATTAGCCACTGCTCCTAGGATTTTCTCATAGGTACTAGGGTCCCTTCTGGCGGTGCTAAGACCAAGGGGCATTGCTGTAGTACCTTACTTGGACGACATTCTGATTCGTGCGTCGTCCCTTCCTCAAGTAAAGGCTCACACGGACATTGTCCTGGCCTTTCTCAGATCTCACGGATGGAAAGTGAACGTGGAAAAGAGTTCTCTATCTCCGTCAACGAGGGTTCCCTTCTTGGGAACTATAATAGACTCCTTAGAAATGAGGATTTTTCTGACAGAAGCCAGAAAAACAAAACTTCTAGACTCTTGTCGGATACTTCATTCCGTTCCTCTTCCTTCCATAGCGCAGTGCATGGAAGTGATAGGTTGATGGTAGCGGCAATGGACATAGTTCCTTTTGTGCGCATTCATCTAAGACCATTACAACTGTTCCTGCTCAGTCAGTGGAATGGGGACTATTCAGACTTATCTCCGAAGATACAAGTAAATCAGAGGACCAGAGACTCATTCCGTTGGTGGCTGTCCCTGGACAACCTGTCACAAGGGATGACCTTCCGCAGACCAGAGTGGGTCATTGTCACGACCGACGCCAGTCTGATGGGCTGGGGCGCGGTCTGGGGATCCCTGAAAGCTCAGGGTCTTTGGTCTCGGGTAGAATCTCTTCTACCGATAAATATTCTGGAACTGAGAGCGATATTCAATGCTCTCAAAGCTTGGCCTCAGCTAGCGAGGGCCAAGTTCATACATCAACCATCAGGGGGGAACAAGGAGTTCCCTAGCGATGGACGAAGTGACCAAAATCATTCTATGGGCGGAGTCTCACTCCTGCCACCTGTCTGCTATCCACATCCCAGGAGTGGAAAATTGGGAAGCGGATTTTCTGAGTCGTCAGACATTGCATCCGGGGGAGTGGGAACTCCATCCGGAAATCTTTGCCCAAGTCACTCAACCGTGGGGCATTCCAGACATGGATCTGATGGCCTCTCGTCAGAACTTCAGAGTTCCTTACTACGGGTACAGATCCAGGGATCCCAAGGCGGCTCTAGTGGATGCACTAGTAGCACCTTGGACCTTCAAACTAGCTTATGTGTTCCCGCCGTTTCCTCTCATCCCCAGGCTGGTAGCCAGGATCAATCAGGAGAGGGCGTCGGTGATTTTGATAGCTCCTGCGTGGCCACGCAGGACTTGGTATACAGATCTGGTGAATATGTCATCGGCTCCACCATGGAAGCTACCTTTGAGACGAGACCTTCTTGTTCTAGGTCCGTTCGACCCACTCCAGCTGACTGCTTGGAGATTGAACGCTTGATCTTATCAAAGCGAGGGTTCTCAGATTCTGTCATTAATACTCTTGTTCAGGCCTGAAAGCCTGTAACCAGAAAGTTACCACATAATTTGGTATATCTGTTGGTGTGAATCTGCAGGATTCCCTTGGGACAAGGTTAAGATTCCTAAGAGTCTATCCTTCCTTCGAGAAGGATTGGAAAAAGGATTATCTGCAAGTTCCTTGATGGGACAGATTTCTGCCTTGTCTGTGTTACTTCACAAAAAGCTGGCAGCTGTGCCAGATGTTCTAGCCTTTGTTCAGGCTCTGGTTAGAATCAAGCCTGTTTACAAAATTTTGACTCCTCCTTGGAGTCTCAACCTAGTTCTTTCAGTTCTTCAGGGGGTTCCGTTTGAACCCTTACATTCCGTTGATATTAAGTTATTATCTTGGAAAGTTTTGTTTTTGGTTGCAATTTCTTCTGCTAGAAGAGTTTCAGAATTATCTGCTCTGCAGTGTTCTTCTCCTTATCTGGTGTTCCATGCAGATAAGGTGGTTTTGCGTACTAAACCTGGTTTTCTTCCAAAAGTTGTTTCTAACAAAGACATTAACCAGGAGATAGTTGTGCCTTCTTTGTGTCCTAATCCAGTTTCAAAGAAGGAACGTTTGTTGCACAACTTGGATGTAGTTCGTGCTCTCAAATTTTACTTAGCAGCTACTAAGGTTTTCAGACAAACTTTGGCTTTGTTTGTTGTTTATTCTGGTAAACGGAGAGGTCAAAAAGCAACTTCTACCTCTCTCTCCTTCTGGATTAAAAGCATTATCCGATTGGCTTATGAGACTGCCGGACGGCAGCCTCCTGAAAGAATCACAGCTCACTCCACTAGGGCTGTGGCTTCCACATGGGCCTTCAAGATCGAGGCTTCTGTTGATCAGATATGTAAGGCAGCGACTTGGTCTTCACTGCACACTTTTTCTAAATTTTACAAATTTGATACTTTTGCTTCTTCTGAGGCTATTTTTGGGAGAAAGGTTTTGCAAGCCGTGGTGCCTTCCATTTAGGTGACCTGATTTGCTCCCTCCCTTCATCCGTGTCCTAAAGCTTTGGTATTGGTTCCCACAAGTAAGGATGACGCCGTGGACCGGACACACCTATGTTGGAGAAAACAGAATTTATGTTTACCTGATAAATTACTTTCTCCAACGGTGTGTCCGGTCCACGGCCCGCCCTGGTTTTTTTAATCAGGTCTGATAATTTATTTTCTTTAACTACAGTCACCACGGTAACATATGGTTTCTCCTATGCAAATATTCCTCCTTTACGTCGGTCGAATGACTGGGGTAGGCGGAGCCTAGGAGGGATCATGTGACCAGCTTTGCTGGGCTCTTTGCCATTTCCTGTTGGGGAAGAGAATATCCCACAAGTAAGGATGACGCCGTGGACCGGACACACCGTTGGAGAAAGTAATTTATCAGGTAAACATAAATTCTGTTTCTCAGTTGGAAGATGCAGAGGGTGGCAGAGGGAGTAACTGGGCCTGTTGTTGGAATATTGCAGGTTGATGTTGGGATGTTGATTCAGATAGTACGTGTTTTGTTTAAAAAGTAGTCTGCCAGGTCTTGAGCACTAAAGACAGACAGGGGTTGGAGCAGGTGGGTAGAGGAGAGAGTTAAAGGTGGAGAAGAGTTGTTTAGGGTTTGAGGCAAGAGTAGGTATGAGAGAAGAGAAGTAGGTTTGCTTGGCTAAGTGAAGGGCAGAAGTGTACGAACGAAGAATAAACTTATAGTGTATGAAATCAGGTTCAGAGTGAGTTTTCCTCCAGACACACTCAGCAGTACAGGAGCATTTTTGCAAATAGCGTGTTTGCTGAGAGTGCCAGGGCGGCGGGATATTTTGTGCAGTCGTGGAGGGGCAAGTGTGTCTTGTGCAGAGGAGAGAGTTTTGTTATAGTGGGCTGTAGCGAGATCAAGGCAGGTTATGGTGGAAGTGTGAGGGAAGAGATCTTGAATGATTTTTGAAAATTGGAGCGGATCCACAGCGTGTAGATTTCTACAGGTGCAGGGGCAGGATGGAGAAGTGGGTTTAGCTGTTGAGGTCAGATATAGAGCAGAGGTAGAAAAATACCAGGTCGATGGAGTGTCCATCATGGTGGTAGGGAATAGGGTGGATTGTGAGTATAATGATTGTATTTTTTTCTATGATTTATTTGCTTACCAATTTCTTTTCACCTATTTCAAATAAAAGATAATGGCTTTGCCTATCATGTGGGATAATATACAAGTATATACAAGTAATTTTAATTGCATGTTAATTTTGCATTTTCAAATTTATATATTCTGTTTTTAAATTCTTTTCCATCTTAATGGGAGGAGACTCCACTGCTTCATTCATTACTTGTGGGAATTAAGAACCTGGCCAACAGGAGGAGGCTAAGACACCCCAGTAAAAGGCTTAAATACCTCCCCCACTCCCCTCATCCCCCAGTCATTCTTTGCCTTTTTTTTTTTATTGTTTTTATTGTAAATTTCCAAAAATTCCACAAAGTTATATAAATTCTTAGTTGCACACATCTAGTATTAATGGATAAGTTATAAATATGCCTTTTTTTTTTCTTTTTTTTTTTTCTTTTTTTTTCCACAACATAAAAATACCTTTACATACAACATTTATACAAAATCTTATATAAGCTTAGAGTGTAGTCTTATACAAAATATGACACTTAGTTAACTTACACTTATTTCTTATATTACTGTCTACAGACAACATCCCAATTGTGAGGGGGGAGAGAGGAGAAAAAAAAAAAAAAGAAAAAAGGGGGTAAACGGGGTAAACAGGGGCAAACCCCTCCTCCCACCTTGCCTCTACCTGTTCTCATCTCTGTTTAAAAATTCATCCCAGTGAAAACGAATCAACTGAAATGTGTGTTCCCTTTTTGTTTTTAAATAAGCATATTCTTCAAGTACTAAAAGTTCATTAATTCTATCATATACTATTTCTTTATCAGGAACATACATTTTTTTCCAATTTCTAGCTAGTATCGATTTTATGCCATTTAGTATATACATTATCAGTTTAGCTCTTATTTTACATACATCTTTAATGGGTTTATATAATAAGGCCGTATATATATATCTAGTTGAAACTCCTTTTTCCCACTTATCTTATGTATGCATCTCGAGATTTCTCCCCAGACGGATTTAATCATGGGACAGTCCCACCATATATGTTGCATACTACTTATCATACCACAACCTCTCCAGCAGTAATTAGATGAGTTTGAATAAATACTGTGTAACCTAGCTGGTGTTAAATACCATCTTGTTAAGATTTTATAATTTAATTCTTGTATATTAGATGATGAAGATGAACTAGCTGTATTTTTATATATACTTTTCCATTCTGAATCCTCTAGTTGAATCCCTGTTTCACCTTCCCATTTTTGTACATATCCGTATTTTATACTCTCCTCAGATGCCGCAAGAAGTTTATAACTAAATGAAATGGTATTTTTTATAGGGCTCTCCTTTAGACAGACTTTTTCAAAGTTAGTCAATTGTCTAATTAAATTCATTCTTTCTGGATGTTGTTCTAAGAAGTTTTGCAATTGTAGATATTTTAACCAATTGCTATGGGTACCTCTAGCCAAATTCAATAATTCCCCTTGAGGTTTAAGTTTACCATTTTCTATAAATTGAATTAAAGGTATAGAATCTTGTTGGATCTGTTGACTATAATACTTAGAAATATGTCCCCCTTGAAATTCTACATTAGTTGTTATTGGTATTAAAGGGGATGGGATAGTTGATATATTAGATGAATCTTTTATTATCTTTTCCCAATTATTAAAGGTATGTTTTATCATTGGGAATTGTTTAATACTTGTTGGTCTCCCTTCCACTGAGGTCCAGATAATTTTTTTCAGTGGTTGTTGGGATATTAGACTGTTTTCCAATTGTATCCATGCTTTATTCTTATCATTAATATGCCAATCCAAGATTCTTTGTAGAGTTATTGCCCTATGATAATTTTTAATATTTGGAACTCCTAGGCCCCCTAAATTCTTAGGCTTATATAGTATAGAACTTTTAATTCTGGGTTTTGTTTGTTTCCAGATAAATAAATTAATAATTTTCTGAAGGTTGATACAGTATGTGTATGGAATATTTATAGGTACTGTCTGAAAAATATATAAAATACGTGGAAGAATATTCATTTTTACCGTGTGGATACGGCCTATCCAAGACAGGGATTTTGATGACCATTTTTTTAGGTCTGTTTGAAGACTTACTAACAGCTTGGAGTAATTCTCAGAAAACAGTCTAATATCGCTTGATGTTAATTGTACCCCTAAATATTTTAACGAGGTTTCTTTCCATATAAATGCACTGTGTGTTTTACATTCTTGAAACACCCTCTTTGATAATGAGATCTTAATTGCCTCTGATTTATTTTTTATTAATTGAGAAATTGGAGTGTATCCCATATTCCTGAAGTAGATGTTCCAAATTTATAACGGACTGCACTGGTTCCGTCATTGTTAATAGAACATCATCTGCATATAGATTTACTTTATATTCTTGGTCCCCTATTTTTATACCTTTAATATTTCTATCTGCTCTTATTTTTATTGCTAATATCTCCAAAGCTAGCACAAACAACAGGGGGGACAGAGGGCACCCCTGTCTTGTGCCATTTGAAATATCGAATGGATCCGAGAGTAACCCATTAATTTTCACTTTGGCCGAGGGAGACTTATATAGATATGATATACATTGTCTAATGTTTTCCCCAAATCCAAATTTTTTGAGTGTTAACTGCAAAAAGGACCAATCTAGCCGGTCGAAAGCCTTTTCGGCGTCTAATGATAGTATTACTGATGGTATTCTATGCAATTTAGCGTATTTTATCAAGTGCAGAGCTTTGATGGTATTGTCTCTGGCTTCTCTCTTTGGAACAAAGCCATCCTGATCATTATTTATAATTTCAGGTAATAGTTTATTTATCCTATTAGATATTAACTTAGCATATATTTTCACATCATTATTCAACAGCGAGATTGGTCTATAATTTGCTGTCAAGCTATGATCTTTATCTGGTTTAGGTAAAACAATTATCCTTGCTTCTAACATTTCTTTAGAGAAGGCCGCTTCCGGACTAAGGGAATTAAAGAGTGCCCAAAGTTTAGGGGCTAATACATCCAAAAAAGTTTTATAATAATTGGAGCTAAAGCCATCTGGCCCAGGGCTTTTTCCTGTGACCAGATTTTGGATTGTCTGCTTTATCTCTTGTAGAGAGAAAGGCTCACCTAGCATTTTTTTTTTTTTAATTTCCGATATAACAGGGGTTTTTACCTCTTCAATATACTTAATTTTATCTTTTAAAGAACTTTTAGATTTGTTTTGGTTATCTAAGTTATATAGCTGTTTATAATATCCCTGGAATTCCTTAGCAATATCCTGACTCCCTACTTTATAATTACCCTGTTTATCTTTTATTTTGGAAATATATGTTTGTAACATCTTTTTTTTTATTGCTCTTGCTAGTAGTCTTCCCGCTTTATTACCTCCATTGAAGAACACCTTTTTAAGTTGTAAAGCTCTACGTTGGGCGCCCTTTAGTAGATATTCGTTTAGCTTTTCTCTGGCCTCTTTAAGGGATTCAGATAATTGACTATTATAGGGGTCTTTTTTATGTTTCATTTCTGATTTGGCGAGTGTGTCCAATAGTTTATTGTACAATTCTCTCGAATTTTTATTTAATCTAGATTTATGTTTAACAAATTCCCCCCTGATTACCGCCTTATGTGCTTCCCACCATGTGCTTGAAGAAGTATCTGAGATATTATTATTATTCAATGGAGTTCAGTATAGACTGTTTTATATGTATATCTTTTAGCAGATTATCCTCTAAGCTCCATTGATATATTGTTAATGGTTTATCTGGCCATGTTAAATCCATTGATATCATTGAGTGGTCCGACCAGGTAATGTTATGGATCTTAGCATCTTGAACTAGAGTATAATTATTTTGGTCTATTAAAAAATAATCGATACGCGTATATGATTTCTCCAACATAGGTGTGTCCGGTCCACGGCGTCATCCTTACTTGTGGGATATTCTCTTCCCCAACAGGAAATGGCAAAGAGCCCAGCAAAGCTGGTCACATGATCTCTCCTAGGCTCCGCCTTCCCCAGTCATTCTCTTTGCCGTTGTACAGGCAACATCTCCACGGAGATGGCTTAGAGTTTTTTGGTGTTTAACTGTAGTTTTTATTATTCAATCAAGAGTTTGTTATTTTAAAATAGTGCTGGTATGTACTATTTACTCTGAAACAGAAAGGTGATGAAGATTTCTGTTTGTAAGAGGAAAATGATTTTAGCAACCGTTACTAAAATCGATGGCTGTTTCCACACAGGACTGTTGAGGGGAATTAACTTCAGTTGGGGGAAACAGTGAGCAGACTTTTGCTGCTTGAGGTATGACACATTTCTAACAAGACGATGTAATGCTGGAAGCTGTCATTTTCCCTATGGGATCCGGTAAGCCATTTTTATTACATAAGAAAAAAAGGGCTTCACAAGGGCTTTTAAGACTGTAGACATTTTCTGGGCTAAAACGATTGATATATAAGCATATTTTAATACTTCATAGCTTTGAGGAATTATTTTATTCTTGGGAATTATGTAAAATAACCGGCAGGCACTGTATTGGACACCTTATCCTCTAGGGGCTTTCCCTAATCATAGGCAGAGCCTCATTTTCGCGCCTCTATTGCGCACTTGTTTTTGGGAAGCATGACATGCAGATGCATGTGTGAGGAGCTCTGATACACAGAAAAGACTTTCTGAAGGCGTCATTTGGTATCGTATTCCCCTTTGGGCTTGGTTGGGTCTCAGCAAAGCAGATACCAGGGACTGTAAAGGGGTTAAATATAAAAACGGCTCCGGTTCCGTTATTTTAAGAGTTAAAGCTTTCAAATTTGGTGTGCAATACTTTTAAGGCTTTAAGACACTGTGGTGAAATTTTGGTGAATTTTGAACAATTCCTTCATACTTTTTCACATTTGCAGTAATAAAGTGTGTTCAGTTTAAAATTTAAAGTGACAGTAACGGTTTTATTTTAAAACGTTTTTTGTACTTTGTTATCAAGTTTATGCCTGTTTAACATGTCTGAACTACCAGATAGACTGTGTTCTGTATGTGGGGAAGCCAAGGTTCCTTCTCATTTAAATAGATGTGATTTATGTGACACAAAATTTAGAGAAAATGATGCCCAAGATGATTCCTCAAGTGAGGGGAGTAAGCATGGTACTGCATCATCCCCTCCTTCGTCTACACCAGTCTTGCCCACACAGGAGGCCCCTAGTACATCTAGTGCGCCAATACTCCTTACTATGCAACAATTAACGGCTGTAATGGATAATTCTATCAAAAACATTTTAGCCAAAATGCCCACTTATCAGCGAAAGCGCGACTGCTCTGTTTTAGAAAATACTGAAGAGCATGAGGACGCTGATGATATTGGTTCTGAAGTGCCCCTACACCAGTCTGAGGGGGCCAGGGAGGTTTTGTCTGAGGGAGAAATTTCAGATTCAGGGAAAATTTCTCAACAAGCTGAACCTGATGTGATTACATTTAAATTTAAATTGGAACATCTCCGCGCCCTGCTTAAGGAGGTGTTATCTACTCTGGATGATTGTGAGAATTTGGTCATTCCAGAGAAATTATGTAAAATGGACAAGTTCCTAGAGGTCCCGGGGCCCCCCGAAGCTTTTCCTATACCTAAGCGGGTGGCGGACATTGTAAATAAAGAATGGGAAAGGCCCGGCATACCTTTCGTCCCTCCCCCTATATTTAAGAAATTGTTTCCTATGGTCGACCCCAGAAAGGACTTATGGCAGACAGTCCCCAAGGTCGAGGGGGCGGTTTCTACTCTAAACAAACGCACCACTATACCTATAGAAGATAGTTGTGCTTTCAAAGATCCTATGGATAAAAAATTAGAGGGTTTGCTTAAAAAGATGTTTGTTCAGCAAGGTTACCTTCTACAACCAATTTCATGCATTGTTCCTGTCACTACAGCAGCGTGTTTCTGGTTCGATGAACTAGAAAAGGCGCTCAATAAAGATTCTTCTTATGAGGAGATTTTGGACAGAATTCATGCTCTCAAATTGGCTAACTCTTTCACCCTAGACGCCACTTTGCAATTGGCTAGATTAGCGGCGAAAAATTCTGGGTTTGCTATTGTGGCGCGCAGAGCGCTTTGGCTAAAATCTTGGTCAGCGGATGCGTCTTCCAAGAACAAATTGCTTAACATTCCTTTCAAGGGGAAAACGCTGTTTGGCCCTGACTTGAAAGAGATTATTTCTGATATCACTGGGGGCAAGGGCCACACCCTTCCTCAGGATAGGTCTTTCAAGGCCAAAAATAAACCTAATTTTCGTCCCTTTCGCAGAAACGGACCAGCCCCAAGTGCTACGTCCTCTAAGCAAGAGGGTAATACTTCTCAAGCCAAGCCAGCCTGGAGGCCAATGCAAGGCTGGAACAAAGGAAAGCAGGCCAAGAAACCTGCCACTGCTACCAAGACAGCATGAGATGTTGGCCCCCGATCCCGGACCGGATCTGGTGGGGGGCAGACTCTCTTCGCTCAGGCTTGGGCAAGAGATGTTCTGGATCCTTGGGCGCTAGAAATAGTCTCCCAAGGTTATCTTCTGGAATTCAAGGGGCTTCCCCCAAGGGGGAGGTTCCACAGGTCTCAATTGTCTTCAGACCACATAAAAAAAAACAGGCATTCTTACATTGTGTAGAAGACCTGTTAAAAATGGGAGTGATTCATCCTGTTCCATTAGGAGAACAAGGGATGGGGTTCTACTCCAATCTGTTCGTGGTTCCCAAAAAAGAGGGAACATTCAGACCAATCTTAGATCTCAAGATCCTAAACAAGTTTCTCAAGGTTCCATCGTTCAAAATGGAAACCATTCGAACAATTCTTCCTTCCATCCAGGAAGGTCAATTCATGACCACGGTGGATTTAAAGGATGCGTATCTACATATTCCTATCCACAAGGAACATCATCGGTTCCTAAGGTTCGCATTTCTGGACAAGCATTACCAGTTTGTGGCACTTCCGTTCGGATTAGCCACTGCTCCAAGAATTTTCACAAAGGTACTAGGGTCCCTTCTAGCGGTGCTAAGACCAAGGGGCATTGCAGTAGTACCTTACTTGGACGACATTCTGATTCAAGCGTCGTCCCTTCCACAAGCAAAGGCTCACACGGACATTGTCCTGGCCTTTCTCAGATCTCACGGGTGGAAAGTGAACGTAGAAAAAAGTTCTCTATCTCCGTCAACAAGGGTTCCCTTCTTGGGAACAATAATAGACTCCTTAGAAATGAGGATTTTTCTGACAGAGGCCAGAAAATCAAAACTTCTAAACTCTTGTCAAGTACTTCATTCTGTTCCTCTTCCTTCCATAGCGCAGTGCATGGAAGTAATAGGTTTGATGGTAGCGGCAATGGACATAGTTCCTTTTGCGCGAATTCATCTAAGACCATTACAACTGTGCATGCTCAGTCAGTGGAATGGGGATTATACAGACTTGTCTCCGACGATACAAGTAGATCAGAGGACCAGAGATTCACTCCGTTGGTGGCTGTCCCTGGACAACCTGTCACAGGGGATGAGCTTCCGCAGACCAGAGTGGGTCATTGTCACGACCGACGCCAGTCTGGTGGGCTGGGGCGCGGTCTGGGGACCCCTGAAAGCTCAGGGTCTTTGGTCTCGGGAAGAATCTCTTCTCCCGATAAATATTCTGGAACTGAGAGCGATATTCAATGCTCTCAAGGCTTGGCCTCAGCTAGCAAAGGCCAAATTCATACGGTTTCAATCAGACAACATGACGACTGTTGCGTACATCAACCATCAGGGGGGAACAAGGAGTTCCCTGGCGATGGAAGAAGTGACCAAAATCATTCAATGGGCGGAGACTCACTCCTGCCACTTGTCTGCAATCCACACCCCAGGAGTGGAAAATTGGGAAGCGGATTTTCTGAGTCGTCAGACATTTCATCCGGGGGAGTGGGAACTCCATCCGGAAATCTTTGCCCAAATTACTCAGTTGTGGGGCATTCCAGACATGGATCTGATGGCCTCTCGTCAGAACTTCAAGGTTCCTTGCTACGGGTCCAGATCCAGGGATCCCAAGGCGACTCTAGTAGATGCACTAGTAGCACCTTGGACCTTCAAACTAGCTTATGTATTCCCGCCGTTTCCTCTCATCCCCAGGCTGGTAGCCAGGATCAATCAGGAGAGGGCATCGGTGATCTTGATAGCTCCTGCGTGGCCACGCAGGACTTGGTATGCAGACCTGGTGAATATGTCATCGGCTCCACCATGGAAGCTACCTTTGAGACGGGACCTTCTTGTTCAAGGTCCGTTCGAACATCCGAATCTGGTCTCACTCCAACTGACTGCCTGGAGATTGAACGCTTGATCTTATCAAAGCGAGGGTTCTCAGATTCTGTCATTGATACTCTTGTTCAGGCCAGAAAGCCTGTAACTAGAAAAATCTACCACAAAATATGGAAAAAATATATCTGTTGGTGTGAATCTAAAGGATTCCCTTGGGACAAGATAAAAATTCCTAAGATTCTATCCTTTCTTCAAGAAGGTTTGGAGAAAGGATTATCTGCAAGTTCTTTGAAGGGACAGATTTCTGCTTTATCTGTGTTACTTCACAAAAAGCTGGCAGCTGTGCCAGATGTTCAAGCCTTTGTTCAGGCTCTGGTTAGAATCAAGCCTGTTTACAAACCTTTGACTCCTCCTTGGAGTCTCAATTTAGTTCTTTCAGTTCTTCAGGGGGTTCCGTTTGAACCCTTACATTCCGTTGATATTAGGTTATTATCTTGGAAAGTTTTGTTTTTGGTTGCAATTTCTTCTGCTAGAAGAGTTTCAGAATTATCTGCTCTGCAGTGTTCTCCTCCTTATCTGGTGTTCCATGCAGATAAGGTGGTTTTGCGTACTAAACCTGGTTTTCTTCCGAAAGTTGTTTCTAACAAAAACATTAACCAGGAGATAGTCGTGCCTTCTTTGTGTCCGAATCCAGTTTCAAAGAAGGAACGTTTGTTGCACAATTTGGATGTAGTTCGTGCTTTAAAATTCTATCTAGATGCTACAAAGGATTTTAGACAAACATCTTCCTTGTTTGTTGTTTATTCTGGTAAAAGGAGAGGTCAAAAAGCAACTTCTACCTCTCTCTCCTTTTGGCTTAAAAGCATCATCAGATTGGCTTACGAGACTGCCGGACGGCAGCCTCCTGAAAGAATCACAGCTCATTCCACTAGGGCTGTGGCTTCCACATGGGCCTTCAAGAACGAGGCTTCTGTTGATCAGATATGTAAGGCAGCGACTTGGTCTTCACTGCACACTTTTACTAAATTTTACAAATTTGATACTTTTGCTTCTTCTGAGGCTATTTTTGGGAGAAAGGTTTTGCAAGCCGTGGTGCCTTCCATCTAGGTGACCTGATTTGCTCCCTCCCTTCATCCGTGTCCTAAAGCTTTGGTATTGGTTCCCACAAGTAAGGATGACGCCGTGGACCGGACACACCTATGTTGGAGAAAACAGAATTTATGTTTACCTGATAAATTACTTTCTCCAACGGTGTGTCCGGTCCACGGCCCGCCCTGGTTTTTTAATCAGGTCTGATAATTTATTTTCTTTAACTACAGTCACCACGGTATCATATGATTTCTCCTATGCAAATATTCCTCCTTTACGTCGGTCGAATGACTGGGGAAGGCGGAGCCTAGGAGGGATCATGTGACCAGCTTTGCTGGGCTCTTTGCCATTTCCTGTTGGGGAAGAGAATATCCCACAAGTAAGGATGACGCCGTGGACCGGACACACCGTTGGAGAAAGTAATTTATCAGGTAAACATAAATTCTGTTTTTTGAGATGCAGAATAGAAGGTAAAGTCTCTAGTGGATGGATGAAGTGTCCTCCATACATCCAACAGAGATAGAGATGAGAAATTAGATTTAAAGGGACAGTCTACACCAGAATTTTTATTGTTTTAAAAGATAGATAATCCCTTTATTACCCATTTCCCAGTTTTGCATAACCAACACAGTTATAATAATATACTTTTAACCTCTGTGATTATCTTGTGTCTAAGCCTCTGCAAACTGCCCCTTTTTCAGTTCTTTTGACAGACTTGCAGTCTAGCCAATCAGTGCCTGCTCCCAGATATCTTCTCGTGCACGAGCACAGTGTTATCTATATGTAATACGTGAACTAACACCCTCTAGTGGTGAAAAAACTGTTAAAATGCAATCTGAAAGAGGTGGGCTTCAAGGTCTAAGAAATTAGCATATGAACCTCCTAGGTTAAGCTTTCAACTAAGAATACCAAGAGAACAAAGCAAAATTGGTGATAAAAGTAAATTGGAAAATTGTTTAAAATTACATGCTCTATCTGAATCATGAAAGTTTATTTTGGCCTAGACTGTTCCTTTAACTGCTTTTATAATATGTTTTGAGATGTTACTTTTAGACTTAGAGCAATCTTCTTTAGGTTCTAACGGAATATTGAAGTCGCCTCCTATAATTAATGTACCTTTTTGTAGATCCAAAATTTGATTATGCATTTTCTTAAAAAAATGTTTCTGGCCTCTATTAGGAGCATAAATATTCACCAAGGTAACTGGTCTATTATACAACAACCCTACTATACATATAAACCTACCTTCTTCATCCCTTTCAACTTGAATAAGTTTAAAGGGTATATCCTTATGTAACAAAATGCATACCCCATTCTTTTTCAGCTTATTTGTGCTCTGATATATATTTGGATAGTACTTTTTCGTGAAGTTTGGTATATTGTTACTGGCGAAATGGGATTCTTGAATGAATATAATGTCTCCCCTCTCTTTGTGAAAACTATTTAAGGCTAAGTTTCTTTTTTGTGGATTATTGAACCCTTTTGTATTTTGTGATAGTAAACGTATTTGTCTTTTAGCTGTCATCCGCTAATACATAACGTATAATGTTTAAAGGGATATATATACTTTGGGACAATAGTAGAGGCAAGGGAAAAAAAGAGGGGGGAGAGAGAAAAAGAGAGAAAAAAAAACAACAACAAAAACCCCACAACCCTCCCCCACCACATGTAATCCACATTTGTACAATTTATGGGAAGAATAAATCCGAAAAAGATGGATCTCCTCCTATGGCAACTATTTCAAAAAGAAATGTATCCTATATGTACTTCCTATGTATGAGAAAGAGATAAATCTACCTCGCTTATTAATAACCACTTGTTTTATATTTCTTTATTAGAATCTCAAAAAAAAATAAAAAAAAAATAATTTTTTCCTTTTCCTTCCTTCCTCCCCTTCCCTCCCCCTCTCTCCCTCTGTATTTTATATCTCTAAGCTATGTTAGCAAAAAATGCCAACTGAGAAGAGAAAAAAGAGGGAGAGAGGAGAAAAAAAAAACAAAAAAAACCCCTCTTTTCTCCAAAAATGGAGAGGGGAGAAAAAAAAACAAAAAAAAAAAAAACCGTTTCACAGTGATACCTAGTGTAATTTCAAGACTCATATTAACCCTCTGTGCAATGTTAGCAGTGTTGCTAGCTTGGTGATAATCCCGTCAATATTTTACCTCTGTGTTGTTAGCAATTGCTTATCAATCAATGCCCCCAACAATATTATGCCTCTGTGTTTGATTATTTGCTATATAGCTAAACAACCATTGTACCATATTACTTTAAAACTTAAATGTAGTGCTACCTCTCATAGACAGTATGTGTTATATAAAAAAAACAAAAAAAAAACCCCACAGTGACAACCAGTGTGATTAAAAAATATTAAACCTCTGTGTTTTATAAACAAATTCTACACACTAAGTGATACTTCCAACTATATTATACCTCTGTGTTTGTTTACAAAAAAAACAAAAAAAAACAAAAAAAAAACCAATGTGTTTTATACCTTTAAAACTTAAGTATACTACTAACTTCCGTCAGCAGTATATATTACTTGTTAAAAAATAGATCTCTGTTCACAAAAAAAAAAGAACCCCAAAAGGGGTGTAACAGTCAGTGATTACACACCAATATTAAACCTCTGTACTTTGTTAAAAAAAAAAAAAAAAAAAAAAACGAGAGAAAAAAAAAAAACAAAAAACAAGGGGTTAATACAATTAAATGTTCAAATATTAGGGCTAGAGTTTCTCTCAGTCTGGGGTCTTGTCTTTTCTTGTTGTTTTTTACTCCCCATTACTTTAGTCCACTGTTGGTTCGAAGACCCAGAAGTAACGTTTTTATTTTGTGAAAGCACATTTCTCTCTTTCTCTGCATCCTTTACTATATTACTTTCCTCTGGTGGGTTAATCCCTAATGTGTCACAGAAAGATTTAATCTCATCCATGGTATGTAAGGTAGCCACTTTCCCATTCCGTGTAGCTGTTAAACAAAAGGGAAATCCCCACCTATATATGACATTCAAACTGCTTAAATATGATGTAAGGAATCTAAGCTCTCTCCTTTTTTGTAAAGTCCTTGGGCAAATGTCTGTATATATCTGTATTAGCTGGCCTTCAAATCTGATATCTTGTTGCTTTCTTGCTGCTTGTGAGATGGCTTCTTTATCTTTAAAGTGGGCAAATTTAATAATTACGTCCCTAGGGGGATCACCATTTTTTTGCCTGGGTTTTAAGGCTCTATGGCAACGTTCCAATGTCTTGGTGGTATACGTATCATCCCCTGTTAATGTGGCAAAAAATTGTAGTAGCTGCTGTTCTAGATTTGTATGTGGAATACTCTCTGGGATCCCCCTAATTCTTAAATTTGACCTCCTCTGTCTATTCTCCAGGTCTTCCACCTGGTTTTGTAGATTTATTAAAGCATCTCCTTGCCTACGGCATTGTTGGGATAGGGTTTCATAAGAGATAGTGTCTGTCTCTTTCTCTTCTTCTAATTGTGCCACCCTATTCCCTATTTCTACTATGTCTTTTTTAATAGTGGAAAGTTCACTTTTAATACATAGTTTGACCTGGCTAATTTCTTCCAGGAGAGTTTGAATATCAGCTTTAGTGGGTAAGGATTGTAAGTCTGCTTTTGTAAGTGGTGCTAACCCATGTTCAGGGGTATTTGATAATTGTTTGTAAGGTGAAGTAATGTCTGCTGACTGGTTCAGTATAGAGGAGTCTGTTGCTTTAAAATATGCATCTACCTTTGGTACCTGAGATGCATTAGTTTTCACCCCTTTATCTTGTTTAGTTAATTTCTTTGAGGTCATTTTGAGCCTAGTTTATATACCTTGAAAATATATTTATTACGGGGAATATTTAGTTTAATGTCTCTTCTTTTACTCTCTTACTGTACCTATATCCAGGTTACCAGTTTTGCCCCTTTTTCTCCAACATAGGTGTGTCCGGTCCACGGCGTCATCCTTACTTGTGGGATATTCTCTTCCCCAACAGGAAATGGCAAAGAGCCCAGCAAAGCTGGTCACATGATCCCTCCTAGGCTCCGCCTTCCCCAGTCATTCTCTTTGCCGTTGCACAGGCAACATCTCCACGGAGATGGCTTAGAGTTTTTTGGTGTTTAAATGTAGTTTTTATTCTTCAATCAAGAGTTTGTTATTTTAAAATAGTGCTGGTATGTACTATTTACTCTGAAACAGAAAAGAGATGAAGATTTCTGTTTGTAAGAGGAAAATGATTTTAGCAACCGTTACTAAAATCGATGGCTGTTTCCACACAGGACTGTTGAGAGGAATTAACTTCAGTTGGGGGAAACAGTGAGCAGACTTTTGCTGCTTGAGGTATGACACATTTCTAACAAGACTTGGTAATGCTGGAAGCTGTCATTTTCCCTATGGGATCCGGTAAGCCATTTTTATTAAATAAGAATAAAGGGCTTCACAAGGGCTTTAAAGACTGGTAGACATTTTTCTGGGCTAAAACGATTGATTTATAAGCATTTTTAATAGTTTATAGCTTTGAGGAGTTATTTTATTCTTGGGAATTATGTTAAAGAAACGGCAGGCACTGTATTGGACACCTTTTTCACTGGGGGCCTTCTCTAATCATAGGCAGAGCCTCATTTCTCCAACATAGGTGTGTCCGGTCCACGGCGTCATCCTTACTTGTGGGATATTCTCTTCCCCAACAGGAAATGGCAAAGAGCCCAGCAAAGCTGGTCACATGATCCCTCCTAGGCTCCGCCTACCCCAGTCATTCTCTTTGCCGTTGTACAGGCAACATCTCCACGGAGATGGCTTAGAGTTTTTTAGTGTTTAACTGTAGTTTTTCATTATTCAATCAAGAGTTTGTTATTTTCAAATAGTGCTGGTACGTACTATTTACTCAGAAACAGAAAAGAGATGAAGAATTCTGTTTGTATGAGGAAAATGATTTTAGCAACCGTAACTAAAATCCATGGCTGTTCCACACAGGACTGTTGAGAGCAATTAACTTCAGTTGGGGGAACAGTTTGCAGTCCCTTGCTGCTTGAGGTATGACACATTCTAACAAGACGATGTAATGCTGGAAGCTGTCATTTTCCCTATGGGATCCGGTAAGCCATGTTTATTTCGATTGTAAATAAGGGCTTCACAAGGGCTTATTTAAACTGTAGACTTTTTTTGGGCTAAATCGATTGATATTAACACTTATTTAGCCTTGAGGAATCATTTATTCTGGGTATTTTGACTTAATAATATCGGCAGGCACTGTTTTAGACACCTTATTCTTTAGGGGCTTTCCCAAAGCATAGGCAGAGTCTCATTTTCGCGCCGGTGTTGCGCACTTGTTTTTGAGAGGCATGGCATGCAGTCGCATGTGAGAGGAGCTCTGATACTTATAAAAGACTTCTGAAGGCGTCATTTGGTATCGTATTCCCCTTTGGGTTTGGTTGGGTCTCAGCAAAGCAGATACCAGGGACTGTAAAGGGGTTTAAAGCTTAAAACGGCTCCGGTTCCGTTATTTTAAGGGTTAAAGCTTCCAAAATTGGTGTGCAATATTTTCAAGGCTTTAAGACGCTGTGGTGAAAATTTGGTGAATTTTGAACAATTCCTTCATGTTTTTTCGCAATTGCAGTAATAAAGTGTGTTCAGTTTAAAATTTAAAGTGACAGTAACGGTTTTATTTTAAAACGTTTTTTGTACTTTCTGATCAAGTTTATGCCTGTTTAACATGTCTGAACTACCAGATAGACTGTGTTCTGAATGTGGGGAAGCCAGAATTCCTATTCATTTAAATAAATGTGATTTATGTGATAATGACAATGATGCCCAAGATGATTCCTCAAGTGAGGGGAGTAAGCATGGTACTGCATCATTCCCTCCTTCGTCTACACGAGTCTTGCCCACTCAGGAGGCCCCTAGTACATCTAGCGCGCCAATACTCCTTACTATGCAACAATTAACGGCTGTAATGGATAATTCTGTCAAAAACATTTTAGCCAAAATGAACCCTTGTCAGCGTAAGCGTGGCTGCTCTGTTTTAGTTACTGAAGAGCATGACGACGCTGATATTAATATCTCTGAAGGGCCCCTAACCCAATCTGAGGGGGCCAGGGAGGTTTTGTCTGAGGGAGAAATTACTGATTTAGGGAACATTTCTCAGCAGGCTGAATCTGATGTGATTACATTTAAATTTAAATTGGAACATCTCCGCATTTTGCTTAAGGAGGTATTATCCACTCTGGATGATTGTGAAAATTTAGTCATCCCAGAGAAACTATGTAAAATGGACAAGTTCCTAGAGGTGCCGGGGCTCCCAGAAGCTTTTCCTATACCCAAGCGGGTGGCGGACATTGTTAATAAAGAATGGGAAAGGCCCGGTATTCCTTTCGTCCCTCCCCCCATATTTAAAAAATTGTTTCCTATGGTCGACCCCAGAAAGGACTTATGGCAGTCAGTCCCCAAGGTCGAGGGAGCGGTTTCTACTTTAAACAAACGCACCACTATTCCCATAGAGGATAGTTGTGCTTTCAAAGATCCTATGGATAAAAAATTAGAAGGTTTGCTTAAAAAGATGTTTGTTCAGCAGGGTTACCTTCTACAACCCATTTCATGCATTGTCCCTGTCACTACTGCCGCATATTTCTGGTTTGATGAACTGCTTAAGGTGCTCGATAGTGACTCTCCTCCTTATGAGGAGATTATGGACAGAATCAATGCTCTCAAATTGGCTAATTCTTTCACTCTAGACGCCTCTTTGCAATTGGCTAAGTTAGCGGCTAAGAACTCTGGGTTTGCTATTGTGGCGCGCAGAGCGCTTTGGTTGAAATCTTGGTCGGCTGATGCGTCTTCCAAGAACAAGCTACTAAACATTCCTTTCAAGGGGAAAACGCTGTTTGGTCCTGACTTGAAAGAGATTATCTCTGATATCACTGGGGGTAAGGGCCACGCCCTTCCTCAGGATCGGCCTTTCAAGGCAAAAAATAGACCTAATTTTCGTCCCTTTCGTAAAAACGGACCAGCCCAAGGTGCTACGTCCTCTAAGCAAGAGGGTAATACTTCTCAGGCCAAGCCAGCTTGGAGACCAATGCAAGGCTGGAACAAGGGAAAGCAGGCCAAGAAACCTGCCACTGCTACCAAGACAGCATGAAATATTGGCCCCCGATCCGGGACCGGATCTGGTGGGGGGCAGACTCTCTCTCTTCGCTCAGGCTTGGGCAAGAGATGTTCTGGATCCTTGGGCGCTAGAAATAGTCTCCCAGGGTTATCTTCTGGAATTCAAGGGACTTCCCCCAAGGGGGAGGTTCCACAGGTCGCAGTTGTCTTCAGACCACATAAAAAGACAGGCGTTCTTACATTGTGTAGAAGACCTGTTAAAAATGGGAGTGATTCATCCTGTTCCATTAAGAGAACAAGGGATGGGGTTCTACTCCAATCTGTTCATAGTTCCCAAAAAAGAGGGAACGTTCAGACCAATCCTAGATCTCAAGATCTTAAACAAATTTCTCAAGGTCCCATCGTTCAAGATGGAAACCATTCGAACTATCCTTCCTTCCATCCAGGAAGGTCAATTCATGACCACGGTGGATTTAAAGGATGCGTATCTACATATTCCTATCCACAAGGAACATCATCGGTTCCTAAGGTTTGCATTCCTGGACAAACATTACCAGTTCGTGGCGCTTCCTTTCGGATTAGCCACTGCTCCAAGGATTTTCACAAAGGTACTAGGGTCCCTTCTAGCGGTGCTAAGACCAAGGGGCATTGCAGTAGTACCTTACCTGGACGACATTCTGATTCAAGCGTCGTCCCTTCCTCAAGCAAAGGCTCACACGGACATTGTCCTGGCCTTTCTCAGATCTCACGGCTGGAAAGTGAACGTGGAAAAGAGTTCTCTATCCCCGTCAACAAGGGTTCCCTTCTTGGGAACAATTATAGACTCCTTAGAAATGAGGATCTTTCTAACAGAGGCCAGAAAAACAAAGCTTCTGGACTCTTGTCGGATACTTCATTCCGTTCCTCTTCCTTCCATAGCTCAGTGCATGGAAGTGATCGGGTTGATGGTGGCGGCGATGGACATAGTTCCTTTTGCGCGCATTCATCTAAGACCATTACAACTGTGCATGCTCAGTCAGTGGAATGGGGACTATACAGACTTGTCTCCGAAGATACAAGTAAATCAGAGGACCAGAGACTCACTCCGTTGGTGGCTGTCCCTGGACAATCTGTCTCAAGGGATGATGTTCCACAGACCAGAGTGGGTCATTGTCACGACCGACGCCAGTCTGATAGGCTGGGGCGCGGTCTGGGGATCCCTGAAAGCTCAGGGTCTTTGGTCTCGGGAAGAATCTCTTCTACCGATAAATATTCTGGAACTGAGAGCGATATTCAATGCTCTCCAGGCCTGGCCCCAGCTTGCGAGGACCAGGTTCATACGGTTTCAATCAGACAACATAACGACTGTTGCGTACATCAACCATCAGGGGGGAACAAGGAGTTCCCTAGCGATGGAAGAAGTAACCAAAATTATTCTTTGGGCGGAGTCTCACTCCTGCCACCTGTCTGCTATCCACATCCCAGGAGTGGAAAATTGGGAAGCGGATTTTCTGAGTCGTCAGACATTGCATCCGGGGGAGTGGGAACTCCATCCGGAAATCTTTGCCCAAGTCACTCACCTGTGGGGCATTCCAGACATGGATCTGATGGCCTCTCGTCAGAACTTCAAAGTTCCTTGCTACGGGGCCAGATCCAGGGATCCCAAGGCGGCTCTAGTGGATGCACTAGTAGCACCTTGGACCTTCAAACTAGCTTATGTGTTCCCGCCATTTCCTCTCATCCCCAGGCTGATAGCCAGGATCAAGCAGGAGAGGGCGTCGGTGATCTTGATAGCTCCTGCGTGGCCACGCAGGACTTGGTATGCAGATCTGGTGAATATGTCATCGGCTCCACCTTGGAAGCTACCTTTGAGACGAGACCTTCTTGTTCAGGGTCCGTTCGAACATCCGAATCTGGTTTCACTCCAGCTGACTGCTTGGAGATTGAACGCTTGATTTTATCGAAGCGAGGATTCTCAGATTCTGTGATCGATACTCTTGTTCAGGCCAGAAAGCCTGTGACTAGAAAGATTTACCACAAAATTTGGAAAAAATATATCTGTTGGTGTGAATCTAAAGGATTCCCTTGGGACAAGGTTAAGATTCCTAGGATTCTATCCTTCCTTCAAGAAGGATTGGAAAAAGGATTATCTGCAAGTTCCCTGAAGGGACAGATTTCTGCCTTGTCGGTATTACTTCACAAAAAGCTGGCAGCTGTGCCAGATGTTCAAGCCTTTGTTCAGGCTCTGGTTAGAATCAAGCCTGTTTACAAACCTTTGACTCCTCCTTGGAGTCTCAATTTAGTTCTTTCAGTTCTTCAGGGGGTTCCGTTTGAACCCTTACATTCCGTTGATATTAAGTTATTATCTTGGAAAGTTTTGTTTTTAGTTGCGATTTCTTCTGCTAGAAGAGTCTCAGAATTATCTGCTCTGCAGTGTTCTCCTCCTTATCTGGTGTTCCATGCAGATAAGGTGGTTTTACGTACTAAACCTGGTTTTCTTCCAAAAGTTGTTTCTAACAAAAACATTAACCAGGAGATTATCGTACCTTCTCTGTGTCCAAAACCAGTTTCAAAGAAGGAACGTTTGTTGCACAATTTGGATGTTGTTCGCGCTCTAAAATTCTATTTAGATGCTACAAAGGATTTTAGACAAACATCTTCCTTGTTTGTTGTTTATTCAGGTAAAAGGAGAGGTCAAAAAGCAACTTCTACCTCTCTCTCTTTTTGGATTAAAAGCATCATCAGATTGGCTTACGAGACTGCCGGACGGCAGCCTCCCGAAAGAATCACAGCTCATTCCACTAGGGCTGTGGCTTCCACATGGGCCTTCAAGAACGAGGCTTCTGTTGATCAGATATGTAGGGCAGCGACTTGGTCTTCACTGCACACTTTTACCAAATTTTACAAGTTTGATACTTTTGCTTCTTCTGAGGCTATTTTTGGGAGAAAGGTTTTGCAAGCCGTGGTGCCTTCCATTTAGGTGACCTGATTTGCTCCCTCCCTTCATCCGTGTCCTAAAGCTTTGGTATTGGTTCCCACAAGTAAGGATGACGCCGTGGACCGGACACACCTATGTTGGAGAAAACAGAATTTATGTTTACCTGATAAATTTCTTTCTCCAACGGTGTGTCCGGTCCACGGCCCGCCCTGGTTTTTTAATCAGGTCTGATAATTTATTTTCTTTAACTACAGTCACCACGGTACCATATGGTTTCTCCTATGCAAATATTCCTCCTTAACGTCGGTCGAATGACTGGGGTAGGCGGAGCCTAGGAGGGATCATGTGACCAGCTTTGCTGGGCTCTTTGCCATTTCCTGTTGGGGAAGAGAATATCCCACAAGTAAGGATGACGCCGTGGACCGGACACACCGTTGGAGAAAGAAATTTATCAGGTAAACATAAATTCTGTTTTTCGCGCCACTAATGCGCAGTTGTTTTTGGGAAGCAAGGCATGCAGATGCATGTGTGAGGAGCTCAGATACATAGAAAAAGCTTACTGAAGGCGTCATTTGGTATCGTATTCCCCTCTGGGCTTGGTTGGGTCTCAGCAAAGCAGATACCAGGGACTGTATAGGGGTTAAATATAAAAACGGCTCTGGTTCCGTTATTTTAAGAGTTAAAGCTTTCAAATTTGGTGTGCAATACTTTTAAGGCTTTAAGACACTGTGGTGAAATTTTGGTGAATTTGAACAATTCCTTCATACTTTTTCACATATTCAGTAATAAAGTGTGTTCAGTTTAAAATTTAAAGTGACAGTAACGGTTTTATTTTAAAACGTTTTTTGTACTTTGTTATCAAGTTTATGCCTGTTTAACATGTCTGAACTATCAGATAGACTATGTTCTGTATGTGAGGAAGCCAAGGTTCCTTCTCATTTAAATAGATGTGATGTATGTGACAAACAATTTAGAGAAAATGATGCCCAAGATGATTCCTCAAGTGAGGGGAGTAAGCATGGTACTGCATCATCCCCTCCTTCGTCTACGCCAGTCTTGCCCACACAGGAGGCCCCTAGTACATCTAGTGCGCCAATACTCCTTACTATGCAACAATTAACGGCTGTAATGGATAATTCTATCAAAAACATTTTAGCCAAAATGCCCACTTATCAGCGAAAGCGCGACTGCTCTGTTTTAGAAAATACTGAAGAGCATGAGGACGCTGATGATAATGGTTCTGACATGCCCCTACACCAGTCTGAGGGGGCCAGGGAGGTTTTGTCTGAGGGAGAAATTTCAGATTCAGGGAAAATTTCTCAACAAGCTGAACCTGATGTGATTACATTCAAATTTAAATTGGAACATCTCCGCGCTCTGCTTAAGGAGGTGTTGTCTACTCTGGATGATTGTGACAATTTGGTCATTCCAGAGAAATTATGTAAGATGGACAAGTTCCTAGAGGTCCCGGGGCCCCCCGAAGCTTTTCCTATACCCAAGCGGGTGGCGGACATTGTAAACAAAGAATGGGAAAGGCCCGGCATACCTTTTGTCCCTCCCCCTATATTTAAGAAATTGTTTCCTATGGTCGACCCCAGAAAGGACTTATGGCAGACAGTCCCCAAGGTCGAGGGGGCGGTTTCTACTCTAAACAAGCGCACTACTATCCCTATAGAAGATAGTTGTGCTTTCAAAGATCCTATGGATAAAAAATTAGAGGGTTTGCTTAAAAAGATGTTTGTTCAGCAAGGTTACCTTCTACAACCAATTTCATGCATTGTTCCTGTCACTATAGCAGCGTGTTTCTGGTTCGATGAACTAGAAAAGTCACTCGATAAAGATTCTTCTTATGAGGAGATTATGGACAGAGTTCACGCTCTTAAATTGGCTAACTCTTTTACTTTAGACGCCACTTTGCAATTAGCTAGATTAGCGGCGAAAAATTCAGGGTTTGCTATTGTGGCGCGCAGAGCGCTTTGGCTAAAATCTTGGTCAGCGGATGCGTCTTCCAAGAACAAATTGCTTAACATACCTTTCAAGGGGAAAACGCTGTTTGGCCCTGACTTGAAAGAGATTATTTCAGATATCACTGGGGGTAAGGGCCACGCCCTTCCTCAGGATAGGTCTTTTAAGGCTAAAAATAAACCAAATTTTCGTCCCTTTCGCAGAAACGGACCAGCCTCAAGTTCTACATCCTCTAAGCAAGAGGGTAATACTTCTCAAACCAAGCCAGCCTGGAGGCCAATGCAAGGCTGGAACAAAGGTAAGCAGGCCAAGAAACCTGCCACTGCTACCAAGACAGCATGAGATGTTGGCCCCCGATCCGGGACCGGATCTGGTGGGGGGCAGACTTTCTCTCTTCGCTCAGGCTTGGGCAAGAGATGTTCTGGATCCTTGGGCGCTAGAAATAGTCTCCCAAGGTTATATTCTGGAATTCAAGGAGCTACCCCCAAGGGGGAGGTTCCACAGGTCTCAATTGTCTTCAGACCACATAAAAAGACAGGCATTCTTAGGCCTAGATTTAGAGTTCGGCGGTAGCCGTCAAAACCAGCGTTAGAGGCTCCTAACGCTGGTTTTGGGCGCCCGCTGGTATTTGGAGTCAGTGATTAAAGGGTCTAACGCTCACTTTTCAGCCGCGACTTTTCCATACCGCAGATCCCCCTACGCCATTTGCGTAGCCTATCTTTTCAATGGGATCTTTCTAACGCTGGTATTTAGAGTCGTTTCTGCAGTGAGCGTTAGAGCTCTAACGACAAGATTCCAGCCGCCTGAAAATAGCAGGAGTTAAGAGCTTTCTGGCTAACGCCGGTTTATAAAGCTCTTAACTACTGTACCCTAAAGTACACTAACACCCATAAACTACCTATGTACCCCTAAACCGAGGTCCCCCCACATCGCCGCCACTCGATTAAAATTTTTAACCCCTAATCTGCCGACCGCCACCTACGTTATACTTATGTACCCCTAATCTGCTGCCCCTAACACCGCCGACCCCTGTATTATATCTATTAACCCCTAACTTGCCCCCCACAACGTCGCCGCAAGCTACTTAAAATAATTAACCCCTAATCTTCCGACCGCAAATCGCCGCCACCTACGTTATCCCTATGTACCCCTAATCTGCTACCCCTAACATCGCCGACCCCTATGTTATATTTATTAACCCCTAATCTGCCCCCCACAACGTCGCCGACACCTACCTACACTTATTAACCCCTAATCTGCCGAGCGGACCTGAGCGCTACTATAATAAAGTTATTAACCCCTAATCCGCCTCACTAACCCTATCATAAATAGTATTAACCCCTAATCTGCCCTCCCTAACATCGCCGACACCTACCTTCAATTATTAACCCCTAATCTGCCGACCGGAGCTCACCGCTATTCTAATAAATGTATTAACCCCTAAAGCTAAGTCTAACCCTAACACTAACACCCCCCTAAGTTAAATATAATTTTTATCTAACGAAATAAATTAACTCTTATTAAATAAATAATTCCTATTTAAAGCTAAATACTTACCTGTAAAATAAATCCTAATATAGCTACAATATAAATTATAATTATATTATACCTATTTTAGGATTAATATTTATTTTACAGGCAACTTTGTAATTATTTTAACCAGGTACAATAGCTATTAAATAGTTAAGAACTATTTAATAGTTACCTAGTTAAAATAATTACAAATTTACCTGTAAAATAAATCCTAACCTAAGATATAATTAAACCTAACACTACCCTATCAATAAAATAATTAAATAAACTACCTACAATTACCTACAATTAACCTAACACTACACTATCAATAAATTAATTAAACACAATTGCTACAAATAAATAACATTAAATAAACTATCTAAAGTACAAAAAATAAAAAAGAACTAAGTTACAGAAAATAATAAAATATTTACAAACATAAGAAAAATATTACAACAATTTTAAACTAATTACACCTACTCTAAGCCCCCTAATAAAATAACAAAGCCCCCCAAAATAAAAAATTCCCTACCCTATTCTAAAATACAAATATTACAAGCTCTTTTACCTTACCAGCCCTGAACAGGGCCCTTTGCGGGGCATGCCCCAAGAATTTCAGCTCTTTTGCCTGTAAAAAAAAACATACAATACCCCCCCCCCAACATTACAACCCACCACCCACATACCCCTAATCTAACCCAAACCCCCCTTAAATAAACCTAACACTACCCCCCTGATGATCTTCCTACCTTGTCTTCACCATGCCAGGTTCACCGATCCGTCCTGGCTCCAAGATCTTCATCCAACCCAAGCGGGGGCTAGACATCCACTGAAGAAGTCCAGAAGAGGGTCCAAAGTCTTCCTCCTATCCGGCAAGAAGAGGACATCCGGACCGGCAAACATCTTCTCCAAGCGGCATCTTCTATCTTCTTCCATCCGATGACGACCGGCTCCATCTTGAAGACCTCCAGCGCGGATCCATCCTCTTCTTCCGACGACTAGACGACGAATGACGGTTCCTTTAAGGGACGTCATCCAAGATGGCGTCCCTCGAATTCCGATTGGCTGATAGGATTCTATCAGCCAATCGGAATTAAGGTAGGAATTTTCTGATTGGCTGATGGAATCAGCCAATCAGAATATAGTTCAATCCGATTGGCTGATCCAATCAGCCAATCAGATTTAGCTCGCATTCTATTGGCTGATCGGAACAGCCAATAGAATGCGAGCTCAATCTGATTGGCTGATTGGATCAGCCAATCGGATTGAACTATATTCTGATTGGCTGATTCCATCAGCCAATCAGAAAATTCCTACCTTAATTCCGATTGGCTGATAGAATCCTATCAGCCAATCGGAATTCGAGGGACGCCATCTTGGATGACGTCCCTTAAAGGAACCGTCATTCGTCGTCTAGTCGTCGGAAGAAGAGGATGGATCCGCGCTGGAGGTCTTCAAGATGGAGCCGGTCGTCATCGGATGGAAGAAGATAGAAGATGCCGCTTGGAGAAGATGTTTGCCGGTCCGGATGTCCTCTTCTTGCCGGATAGGAGGAAGACTTTGGACCCTCTTCTGGACTTCTTCAGTGGATGTCTAGCCCCCGCTTGGGGTGGATGAAGATCTTGGAGCCAGGACGGATCGGTGAACCTGGCATGGTGAAGACAAGGTAGGAAGATCATCAGGGGGGTAGTGTTAGGTTTATTTAAGGGGGGTTTGGGTTAGATTAGGGGTATGTGGGTGGTGGGTTGTAATGTTGGGGGGGGGGTATTGTATGTTTTTTTTTACAGGCAAAAGAGCTGAAATTCTTGGGGCATGCCCCGCAAAGGGCCCTGTTCAGGGCTGGTAAGGTAAAAGAGCTTGTAATATTTGTATTTTAGAATAGGGTAGGGAATTTTTTATTTTGGGGGGCTTTGTTATTTTATTAGGGGGCTTAGAGTAGGTGTAATTAGTTTAAAATTGTTGTAATATTTTTATTATGTTTGTAAATATTTTATTATTTTCTGTAACTTAGTTCTTTTTTATTTTTTGTACTTTAGATAGTTTATTTAATTTTATTTATTTGTAGCAATTGTGTTTAATTAATTTATTGATAGTGTAGTGTTAGGTTAATTGTAGGTAATTGTAGGTAGTTTATTTAATTATTTTATTGATAGGGTAGTGTTAGGTTTAATTATATCTTAGGTTAGGATTTATTTTACAGGTAAATTTGTAATTATTTTAACTAGGTAACTATTAAATAGTTCTTAACTATTTAATAGCTATTGTACCTGGTTAAAATAATTACAAAGTTGCCTGTAAAATAAATATTAATCCTAAAATAGGTATAATATAATTATAATTTATATTGTAGCTATATTAGGATTTATTTTACAGGTAAGTATTTAGCTTTAAATAGGAATTATTTATTTAATAAGAGTTAATTTATTTCGTTAGATAAAAATTATATTTAACTTAGGGGGGTGTTAGTGTTAGGGTTAGACTTAGCTTTAGGGGTTAATACATTTATTAGAATAGCGGTGAGCTCCGGTCGGCAGATTAGGGGTTAATAATTGAAGGTAGGTGTCGGCGATGTTAGGGAGGGCAGATTAGGGGTTAATACTATTTATGATAGGGTTAGTGAGGCGGATTAGGGGTTAATAACTTTATTATAGTAGCGCTCAGGTCCGCTCGGCAGATTAGGGGTTAATAAGTGTAGGTAGGTGTCGGCGACGTTGTGGGGGGCAGATTAGGGGTTAATAAATATAACATAGGGGTCGGCGATGTTAGGGCAGCAGATTAGGGGTACATAGGGATAACGTAGGTGGCGGCGGTTTACGGAGCGGCAGATTAGGGGTTAAAAGTGTAATGCAGGGGTCAGCGATAGCGGGGGCGGCAGATTAGGGGTTAATAAGTGTAAGGTTAGGGGTGTTTAGACTCGGGGTACATGTTAGGGTGTTAGGTGCAGACTTAGGAGGTGTTTCCCCATAGGAAACAATGGGGCTGCGTTAGGAGCTGAACGCTGCTTTTTTGCAGGTGTTAGGTTTTTTTTCAGCTCAAACAGCCCCATTGTTTCCTATGGGAGAATCGTGCACGAGCACGTTTTTGATGCCGGCCGCGTCCGTAAGCAACTCTGGTATCGAGAGTTGCATTTGCGGTAAAAATGCTCTACGCTCCTTTTTTGGAGCCTAACGCAGCATTTGTTTGAACTCTCGATACCAGAGTTAAATTTATGGTGCGGCCAGAAAAAAACCCGCGGAGCGTTAACAGCCCTTTTACCGCCGAACTCTAAATCTAGGCCTTACATTGTGTAGAAGACCTGTTAAAAATGGGAGTGATTCATCCGGTTCCATTAGGAGAACAAGGGATGGGATTCTACTCCAATCTGTTCATAGTTCCCAAAAAAGAGGGAACATTCAGACCAATCTTAGATCTCAAGATCCTAAACAAATTTCTCAAGGTTCCATCGTTCAAAATGGAAACCATTCGGACAATTCTTCCTACCATCCAGGAAGGTCAATTCATGACCACGGTGGATTTAAAGGATGCGTATCTACATATTCCTATCCACAAGGAACATCATCGGTTCCTAAGGTTCGCCTTTCTGGACAAGCATTACCAGTTTGTGGCACTTCCATTCGGATTAGCCACTGCTCCAAGAATTTTCACAAAGGTACTAGGGTCCCTTCTAGCGGTGCTAAGACCAAGGGGCATTGCAGTAGTACCTTACTTGGACGACATACTGATTCAAGCGTCGTCTCTACCACAAGCAAAGGCTCATACGGACATTGTCCTGGCCTTTCTCAGATCTCACGGGTGGAAAGTGAACGTAGAAAAAAGTTCTCTATCTCCGTCAACAAGAGTTCCCTTCTTGGGAACAATAATAGACTCCTTAGAAATGAGGATTTTTCTGACAGAGGCCAGAAAATCAAAACTTCTAAGCTCTTGTCAAGTACTTCATTCTGTTCTTCTTCCTTCCATAGCGCAGTGCATGGAAGTAATAGGTTTGATGGTCGCGGCAATGGACATAGTTCCTTTTGCGCGAATTCATCTAAGACCATTACAACTGTGCATGCTCAGTCAGTGGAATGGGGATTATACAGACTTTTCTCCGACGATACAAGTAGATCAGAGGACCAGAGATTCACTCCGTTGGTGGCTGACCCTGGACAACCTGTCACAAGGGATGAGCTTCCGCAGACCAGAGTGGGTCATTGTCACGACCGACGCCAGTCTGGTGGGCTGGGGCGCGGTCTGGGAACCCATGAAAGCTCAGGGTCTTTGGTCTCGGGAAGAATCTCTTCTCCCGATAAATATTCTGGAACTGAGAGCGATATTCAATGCTCTCAAGGCTTGGCCTCAGCTAGCAAAGGCCAAATTCATACGGTTTCAATCAGACAACATGACGACTGTTGCGTATATCAACCATCAGGGGGGAACAAGGAGTTCCCTGGCGATGGAAGAAGTGACCAAAATAATTCAATGGGCGGAGACTCACTCCTGCCACTTGTCTGCAATCCACATCCCAGGAGTGGAAAATTGGGAAGCGGATTTTCTGAGTCGTCAGACATTTCATCCGGGGGAGTGGGAACTCCATCCGGAAATCTTTGCCCAAATAATTCAATTGTGGGGCATTCCAGACATGGATCTGATGGCGTCTCGTCAGAACTTCAAGGTTCCTTGCTACGGGTCCAGATCCAGGGATCCCAAGGCGACTCTAGTGGATGCACTAGTAGCACCTTGGAGCTTCAACCTAGCTTATGTGTTCCCACCGTTTCCTCTCATTCCCAGGCTGGTAGCCAGGATCAAACAGGAGAGGGTATCGATGATCTTGATAGCTCCTGCGTGGCCACGCAGGACTTGGTATGCAGATCTGGTGAATATGTCATCGGCTCCACCATGGAAGCTACCTTTGAGACAGGACCTTCTTGTTCAAGGTCCGTTCGAACATCCGAATCTGGCCTCACTCCAACTGACTGCTTGGAGATTGAACGCTTGATTTTATCAAAGCGAGGGTTCTCAGATTCTGTCATTGATACTCTTGTTCAGGCCAGAAAGCCTGTAACTAGAAAAATCTACCATAAAATATGGAAAAAATATATCTGTTGGTGTGAATCTAAAGGATTCCCATGGAACAAGATAAAAATTCCTAAGATTCTATCCTTTCTTCAAGAAGGTTTGGAGAAAGGATTATCTGCAAGTTCTTTAGAAGGGACAGATTTCTGCTTTATCTGTTTTACTTCACAAAAAGCTGGCGGCTGTGCCAGATGTTCAAGCTTTGTTCAGGCTCTGGTTAGAATCAAGCCTGTTTACAAACCTTTGACTCCTCCTTGGAGTCTCAATTTAGTTCTTTCAGTTCTTCAGGGGGTTCCGTTTGAACCCCTACATTCCGTTGATATCAAGTTATTATCTTGGAAAGTTTTGTTTTTGGTTGCAATTTCTTCTGCTAGAAGAGTTTCAGAGTTATCTGCTCTGCAGTGTTCTCCTCCTTATCTGGTGTTCCATGCAGATAAGGTGGTTTTGCGTACTAAACCTGGTTTTCTTCCGAAAGTTGTTTCTAACAAAAATATTAACCAGGAGATAGTCGTGCCTTCTTTGTGTCCGAATCCAGTTTCAAAGAAGGAACGTTTGTTGCACAATTTGGATGTAGTTCGTGCTCTAAAATTCTATTTAGAGGCTACAAAGGATTTCAGACAAACATCTTCCTTGTTTGTTGTTTATTCTGGTAAAAGGAGAGGTCAAAAAGCAACTTCTACCTCTCTCTCTTTTTGGCTTAAAAGCATCATCAGATTGGCTTATGAGACTGCCGGACGGCAGCCTCCTGAAAGAATCACAGCTCATTCCACTAGGGCCGTGGCTTCCACATGGGCCTTCAAGAACGAGGCTTCTGTTGATCAGATATGTAAGGCAGCGACTTGGTCTTCACTGCACACTTTTACAAAATTTTACAAATTTGATACTTTTGCTTCTTCTGAGGCTATTTTTGGGAGAAAGGTTTTGCAAGCCGTGGTGCCTTCCATCTAGGTGACCTGATTTGCTCCCTCCCATCATCCGTGTCCTAAAGCTTTGGTATTGGTTCCCACAAGTAAGGATGACGCCGTGGACCGGACACACCTACGTTGGAGAAAACAGAATTTATGTTTACCTGATAAATTACTTTCTCCAACGGTGTGTCCGGTCCACGGCCCGCCCTGGTTTTTTAATCAGGTCTGATGATTTATTTTCTCTAACTACAGTCACCACGGTATCATATGATTTCTCCTATGCAAATATTCCTCCTTTACGTCGGTCGAATGACTGGGGAAGGCGGAGCCTAGGAGGGATCATGTGACCAGCTTTGCTGGGCTCTTTGCCATTTCCTGTTGGGGAAGAGAATATCCCACAAGTAAGGATGACGCCGTGGACCGGACACACCGTTGGAGAAAGTAATTTATCAGGTAAACATAAATTCTGTTTTTTTTTTCCTTTCCCTCCTCTTTTTTTCTCCTTTTCTTTTCCTTATTCCCTGGTAATCTTTATCCCTTTAACTTTTATCCCAGTTATCAGCATATATTTTTCTTATGAATATCCCACAAACAATGTATTGTAGTACCTTTAATTCCGGTAGTCCAAGCTGACTGGGTATCGTACTGGGGTAAATTTCTTTACTTCCAATCTAGCCGAGCTTGATTGCGTACGCTGCACTCAGCTCTGGGGCTGCGTTCTTCCCTTTCCTCCTCTTATCTCCCCTCTGTCTGTTGTAAAGACGGGAGTGATCTTCTCCGGAGGCACCGCTGATCCTTTGCAGCTACAAGCGCTATTTCCTCCAACAGAGTGTCTTGTTCCAAGAGTCAACAACTGTTACAGTCTGGCGCCTTTTATCTTATGGAATCAAGGGTTAATATTCCTGGTAAGGGGATTATTGAACAGGGGAGTTTATACATGATATTGTTTATTATGTGATTGCTGCGTTATGTGCGAGATGAGGCTCTGGCAATGGTGGAACTTTCAGGTTGACTTCCGGGAGATTTGCGTGGCTGGTTTTGGCACGTTTTCTCCTTAGTGCAGGGTTGGTCCTGCGAGGCATCCCATGTGACCGGGTGTGGTGGTCTCCACTTCCTCTGTTGATCTGCGACGCAGGAGACAAAGCGGTTTCTGTAGTCTGGGTCATAGGAGGTGGTGAGTGCCCCGGTCATTGGAGGTATAAAGGTGCCTGTTTATTAAGTTAATCTAGTCCATAATAAAAGCGCAAGCTATGGAGGACTCTGACACGTTAGAGGGTACTCCCTCTTTAACAAAGTCTCATTCCTGTGTTTATTGTGAGGAGGTTCTCATAGATCAGCTTGTTCAACTATGTTCCACATGCCTCAATAAAGTTGCGACATCTAAAAATAAGGGGATGTCTAGTACTACTGAGCAGTCCACCTCTGAGGTTTCTCCATCCCGTGAGGTGTGTTCCCTGCTTTCATCTCCGAGTGCAGATGCAGCGCCCCAGGGTCAAACCATTACTCCTACGGGAGAGATTCGTTGGCCGACAGATTTTGCGGATCAACTGCAAATGGCGGTATCAAAAGTGATCCATGCCTTACCACGTTCTGCTAAGTGCAAGTGTAGGACGTATCATGGCGGCCCGGCCCAGGGGTTGTCTACGCATATGAAAATATCGGAGGCGTTATACGATGATGAGGCCCACTCCGACTCTTCGGAGGAGGCTCCTTCTGGGTCTGAGTCCGTGTCATCTCATCCTCCTGCTGTGGAGGAGCCTGACTTGAGGTTTAGGATAGAGAATTTTCATTTTTTGCTGAATCAAGTACTTGCTACTCTGGAGGTTCCGGATTCCTAAGCTTGATAAGGTATACGAGGTGGTGCCTCAGACCTTCCCGGTTCCTGTTAAGATGGCTAATAATATTAAGAATGAATGGGAACGATTAGGTTCTTCCTTTTCCCCTTCTTCTTCCTTTAAGAAACTGTTCCCCGTTCCGGACTCTCAGCTCAAGCTGTGGGGGACTGTCCCTAAAGTGGATGGTGCTATTTCCACACTCGCAAAGCGGACAACTATTCCTCTCGAGAATAGTTCATTGTTTAAAGAGCCCATGGATAAAAGGTTGGAAAACATATTAAGGAAAATGTTTCAGCACACAGGGTTTGTTTTTCAACCGGCAGCGGCTGTAGTTTCCGGAGCTGCAACATATTGGTGTGAATCCCTGTGTGATATGGTCGAAAGGTAGACTTCCATCAACAAGATACAGGATAAGATTAAGGCATTGAGGGTTAACAGTTCTTTGATTTGTGAAGCCAATATGCAAATTATTCTCCTGAACGCAAAGGTTTCAGGATTCTCCGTTTTAGCTTGCAGGGCTCTGTGGCTCTAAGTCGAGGCTGTTGTCTCTGCCATTTCAAGGAAAGATTCTGTTCGGTCCAGGATTGGATTCGATCATATCCACGATTACAGGAGGCAAGGGAGCTTTCCTACCGCAGGATAAGAAGGCTAAGCCTAAAGGATCTACTTTTCGACCCTTTTGTGTGGACAAGGCCCAGCACCAGTAGCCCGCCATGAAAGCGGATCAGTCCAAGGGAACAGTCTTGGAACATGTCCAAGCAGAACAAAAAGCCCACCGAGACAAAACGTCATGAAGGGGCGGCCCCTGACCGGTTTCCGGACCAAGTAGGGGGAAGATTGTCTCTCTTCTCTGAAGCCTGGTTGCAGGACTTTCAGGACCATTGGGTTCTGGAGGTTGTCGCCCAGGGTTACAGGATAGGATTCATGTCCCATCCGCCCAGGGGCAGATTCCTCCTGTCAAACCTGTCTTCAAGACAGGAAAAGGGAGAGGCCTTTCTAGAATCTATGAGGGATCTCTCCTCTCTAGGTGTTATCGTACCAGTACCCCAAGCAGAAAGGGGTATAGGGTACTATTCAAAAGGTTTCTGGCTGTTCCATCGTTCAAAATGGAAACGATCAGATCTATTCTGCCCTAATTCAAGAAGGGCAGTTCATGACGACAATAGACTTGAAGGATGCTTACCTTCATGTTCCAATTCACAGGGAGCACTTCAAGTTGCTAAGATTTGCGTTTCTGGACTAACACTTCCAGTTTGTGGCCCTTCCCTTCGGTCTGGCAACAGCCCCAAGAGTCTTCACAAAGGTTTTGGGGGCGCTACTTGCAGTGGCCAGATCCAGGGGCATTGCTGTGGCGCCCTATTTGGACGACATCCTAGTCCAGGCGCTGTCGTTCAGCCTTGCAGAGAATCATTCGAAGCCTCTTCTTTGATTGCTTCAATCTCACGGTTGGAAGATCAACTCAGGAAAGAGTCCCCTGGTTCCCAGCAACAGGGTGGAGTTCCTCGGCACGATAATAGACTCTATGTTCATGAAAATATTTCTCACAGATCAACGATTCAGGAAGATTGCGTCCACCTGTCTTGCCCTTCAGTCCTCCCCAAGCCCTTCTGTGGCTCAGTGTATGGAGATTATTGGGCTCATGGTCTCCAGCATAGACGTCATCCCTTTTGCCAGGTTCCATCTCAGACCTCTTCAATTGTGCATGATGAAACAGTGGAACTGCGATCATTCAGATCTATCATAGCGGATATCCATGGATGCCCGGACCAAGGACTCCCTCTCTTGGCGGATCCATCAGGAGCTTCTGTCCCGGGGGACATCCTTCTTGAGACCGTCCTGGGAGATTGTGACCACGGACACAAGTCTTGCAGGATGGGGAGCTGTTTGGGGTGCCAGGATGGCACAAGGAAAATGGACCCGGGAGGAGTCTCTCCTTCCAATAAATATTCTGGAACTTCAAGCAATTTACAATGCTCTGCGGGTGTGGCCTCCTCTGGGGTTGTTCAGCTTCATCAGATTCCAGACCGACATTACCTCGGTGGCTTACATCAACCATCAGGGGGGTACGAGGTGCTCCCTAGCAATGAGGGAGGTGTCTCGGATTTTGGAGTGGACGGAGTCCCACAGCTGCTTGCTTTCAGCGATCCACATTCCAGATGTGGACAACTGGGAAGCAGACTTTCTCAGCAGGCAATCCTTTCATCCGGGGTAATGGTCCCTTCACCCCGAAGTGTTTGCAGAGATTTGTCTCAGAAGGGGAATGCCGGAGATAGATCTCATGGCGTCCAGACTTAATGGCAAGCTACCCGGATGCGGGTCAAGGATCAAGGGATCCCGAGGCAGAGCTGATAGATGCCTTAGCGGTGCCTTGGGGATTCAGCCTAGCTTACATTTTTTCACTGTTACCACTTCTACCTCGTGTAGTGGCACACATCAAACAGGAGCGAGCTTCGACCACCCTGATTGCTCCATTGTGGCTTTGGAAGACGTGGTTTGCGGATCTGGTGGGGATGTCATCCTCTCCGCCATGGAGGTTACCCTGTCGCAGGGATCTGCTGGAACAGGGTCCATTCCAACATCAAAATCTCGTTTCTCTGAGGCTGACTGAGTGGAGATTGAACGCTTAGTCTTAGCCAAGGGAGGTTTTTCTGAAAGTGTGATTGGCACTCTAGTTCAGGCAAGGAAGTCAGTCACTCATCGCATCTACCATAAGGTGTGGAGGACTTACTTGTCCTGGTGTGAGAAGCATTGATATCCTTGGCATAAGGTGAAGGTATCCAAGATTCTGTCCTGTCTCCAGGAGGGTTTGGAGAAGGGTCTTGCTGCTAGTTCCTTAAAGGGACAGATTTAGGCATTATCAGTCTTGTTGCACAAGAGAATCGCTGAGCTTCCTGACATTCAATCTTTTGTTCAGGCTCTGTCTAGAATCAGGCCTGTCTTTAGGCAGCCTGCCCCCCCATGGAACTTAAACTTGGTCCTTAAGGTATTGCAGAGGGTTCTGTTTGAGCCTACGCATTCCATTGACATTAAGATTCTGTCCTGGAAAGTTCTCTTCCTGTTGTCTATTGCATCGGCACGCAAAGTATCTGAGCTTGCTGCCTTGCAATCCGAGCTTCCTTACCTGGTTTTTCATGCGGATAAGGCTGTTCTTCGCACCGGTTTGGGGCTTTTTTCCAAGGTGGTGTCTAACCGTAACATCAATTTGGAAATAATTGTTCGTTCTTTGTGTCCTAACCCTTCGTCTTCTAAGGAGAGGTTACTTCATAATCTGGATGTGGTTCGTGCCTTGAAGTTCTATCTTCAGGCACAAAGGATATTAGACAGTCTACATCTCTTTTTTGTGGTGTATTCTGGGAAGTGCAAGGGGCAGAGGGCCTCTTCTACTTGTTTGTCTTTTTGGTTAAGGAGTTTGATTCGCTTGGCCTATTAGACAGCGGGATATAAGCCTCCTCAGAGGATCACGGCTCATTCAACTAGAACTGTGGCTTCGTCTTGGGCCTTCAAGAATGAGGCTTCTATGGAGCAGATTTGTAAGGCGGCTACCTGGTCCTCATTATTATTATTATTATAATTTTTTGTATAGCGCCGCCAAATTCCGTAACGCTGGGTACAGTGATAGGGGTATGCAATGACAAAGATTTGTGATAAAATACAAAACATAACAAACAAAACAAATCTAGTACAGGAGGATGAGGGCCCTGCTCCGGAGAGCTCACAGTCTATAGGTTTAGAGTGCAGAGACATAAGGTTGGGGTAGCTTGTTACATTGGTTGTATTTGCAGCAGTGAGTCAGGCAGTTCATGTACATGTATTAGTTTGGTTCGGATGCGGGATGCAGGAGAGATGGTACGCCTCTCTGAATAGGTGGGTTTTCAAGGATCGTCTGAAGCTATGCAAGGTTGGAGACAGTCTAATGGAGCGGGGCAGAGAGTTCCAGAGGACAGGAGCAGCATGTGCAAAGTCTTGGAGGCGGGAGTGGGACGTAGAGATAAGTGTAGAGACGTAGGTCAGAGGTTGATCAAAGAGGACGGGATGGGGAATATTTCACAATGAGAGGAAATATAGTTGGGAGTTAGACTGTTGTGTGCTTTGTAGGTTAAGGTTAATACTTTAAATTGTATTCTGGAGTGTATGGGGAGCCAGTGTAGAGACTGGCAGAGCGGAGCAGCTGATGTAGATCGTCGACTTAGGTGAATGAGTCTAGCAGAAGCATTCATAATAGATTTCAGGGAGGAGAGGCGATGTTTTGGAAGGCCATTTAGGAGTAGATTGCAATAATCAATGCGTGACAAAATGAGGGAATGAATTATTTTTGTAGTTTTTTGAGTAAGGAAGGGACGAATTCTTGAAATGTTGCGTAGGTGTGAACGGCAGGATTTGGTAAGCGCTTGTATATGTGGGTTGAATGTGAGTTCTGAGTCTAGTGTGACCCCAAGGCAGCGGACCTGGGGTGAGGTTTTGAGAATAGAGTTTCCAACCATCAGAGAAATGGGGGGGATAAGAAGCAGCTCAGTTTTGGACAGATTGAATTGGAGGTAGTGTGAAGACATCCAAGAGAAAACTGCAGAGAGGCAGTCAGAAATCTGGAGAGTTATCAGGAGAGGTAAGATAGATTTGGGTATCATCAGCATATAGGTGGTACTGGAATCCAAAGGAGGCTATAAGTTTTCCAAGGCAGGATGTATAAAGAGAGAAAAGCAAGGGGCCCAAGACAGAGCCTTGCAGTACTCCAACTGAGAGAGGCATAGGATCACAAGATATGTTGTTAAAGGTAACTGAAAACGAGCGGTTTGAAAGATATGATGCAAACCAGGAGAGGGCTGTGTCTCGGATGCCAAATGAATGTAGTATTTTTAGGAGGAGAGGATGGTCAACTGTGTCAAAAGCTGCAGACAGGTCAAGAAGAATTAGTAAGGAGTAATGGCCTTTTGCTTTAGCTGATTACAGGTCATTTGTTACTTTAGCAAGAGCGGTTTCTGTTGAGTGTTTAGGGCAGAAACCAGATTGTAGTGGATCAAGTAAGGAGTTAGTTGTGAGAAATTGAGTTAGCCGATTATAGACTATTCGTTCCAATAATTTTGAAGCAAAGGGAAGTAAGGAGACCGGTCGATAGTTAGAAGGCGTGGAGGGGTCAAGCAAAGGCTTTTTTAGGATTGGTATGATTGACGCATGCTTAAATGTGTGAGGAAATGTGCCAGCAGTGAGAGATTGGTTAAAGAGATGAGTTAGGGTAGGGGTTAGTGAAGCAGAGAGAGAGGGAATAAGTTGTGAAGGAATAGAGTCCGTACACACTTTTACAAAGTTTTACAAATTTGACATGTTTGCTTCTGTGGAAGCTGCTTTTGGGAGAAAGGTTTTACAGGCTGTGGTGCCCTCAGATTAGGGTCTGCCTTTTTACCCTCCCGGCTTCATTCAGTGTCCTCTAAAGCTTGGGTATATGGTTCTCAAAAGTAATGAATGAAGCTGTGGACTTTCCTCCCCTTTAGATGGAAAACATAAATTATGCTTACCTGATAATTTTATTTCCGTTGTGGGGAGGAGAGTCCACGGCTCCCGCCCGTAACTCCAGTGGGCGGACCTAAATTTAATTTATCTTTTGGCACCATTTATACCCTGATATTTCTCCTACTGTTCCTTGTTCCCTCGGCAGAATGACTGGGGGATGAGGGGAGTGGGGGAGGTAATTAAGCCTTTGGCTGGGGTGTCTTTTCCTCTTCCTGGTGGCCAGGTTCTTTATTCCCAAAAGTTATGAATGAAGCCGTGGACTCTCCTCCTCATGATGGAAATAAAGGTAAGCATAAGTTATTACATTATTGCTTGCATATAATGGTGTGCTTGAACCCTGCTAACCTCTGCACTAGTTTGTCATGCACATCTAGTGCAGGGGTGCCCACACTTTTGTGTGTTGGTATCTACTTTTCAAATGACCAGCTCAACGAGATCTACCCACTAAAAATGGTCCGGCTCCTAGGCTTGCATTTCTGCTTTTTCAAATAAAGATACCAAGAGAATGAAGAAAAATTGATAAAAGGAGTAAATTAGAAAGTTGGTTAACTGGAGCAACCCCTTGTGCCATGTTACAAAACACTGCATTCAAATTTCCCCCACTGACCCCCTTTACTTTGAGCCGCGGGCGTGGCCTGCAGACCATTTCTTACCGGGTCAACACGTTTATTTGCCAGACATCATATCTATACTATACCGCCATATCCATTGGGAGAGTACTCACTTAACCATGCTTTTGATAGGCCAATTGTGTTGTCATTCAAAAATCATCTACTTTGATTGGTTGAAACCGATGTCCCTAAAGATCCATTCCTGTAGCACTTTTAGTATCCGACCATCAGACTGTTTAATGACCTTCACACACTGCGGTATCCCTAAGCAACCATGCGCTACTCACGCCTCAGTGTTAAGATCACGTAACTTGACCACATCATTTTGATCACATTGGCCGTGAACTACCAGCAGCCCCTTTGGGATCTACTGGTAGATCCCGATCTACCTATTGGGCACCCCTGATCTAGTGGGCCTGTAGCACAGAAAACAAGTGTGTGTTAAAATTCATAATAAAATCACAAATTCATATTCATATTCAAATGTTAAAAAGCATGTAAATTCAGAAAATTCTCCCCTACCCCAGAGACTATGTTAGGATAATATCATAATATATTATTTGATTGGGAAATTTCCATTCTTTTTATTTATTTGGGAACTTATATATACTTGTGTGTATTTAGTGGACATTCAAAATATCATTTCTCCAACATAGGTGTGTCCGGTCCACGGCGTCATCCTTACTTGTGGGATATTCTCTTCCCCAACAGGAAATGGCAAAGAGCCCAGCAAAGCTGGTCACATGATCCCTCCTAGGCTCCGCCTACCCCAGTCATTCTCTTTGCCGTTGTACAGGCAACATCTCCACGGAGATGGCTTAGAGTTTTTTAGTGTTTAACTGTAGTTTTTATTATTCAATCAAGAGTTTGTTATTTTGAAATAGTGCTGGTATGTACTATTTACTCAGAAACAGAAAAGAGATGAAGATTTCTGTTTGTATGAGGAAAATGATTTTAGCAACCGTCACTAAAATCCATGGCTGTTCCACACAGGACTGTTGAGAGCAATTAACTTCAGTTGGGGGAACAGTGAGCAGTCTCTTGCTGCTTGAGGTATGACACATTCTAACAAGACGATGTAATGCTGGAAGCTGTCATTTTCCCTATGGGATCCGGTAAGCCATGTTTATTACGATCGTAAATAAGGGCTTCACAAGGGCTTATTAAGACTGTAGACTTTTTTTGGGCTAAATCGATTCATTATTAACACATATTTAGCCTTGAGGAATCATTTTATTTGGGTATTTTGATATAATAATATCGGCAGGCACTGTTTTAGACACCTTATTCTTTAGGGACTTTCCCAAAGCATAGGCAGAGCCTCATTTTCGCGCCGGTGTTGCGCACTTGTTTTTGAGAGGCATGGCATGCAGTCGCATGTGAGAGGAGCTCTGATACTTAGAAAGACTTTCTGAAGGCGTCATTTGGTATCGTATTCCCCTTTGGGCTTGGTTGGGTCTCAGCAAAGCAGATACCAGGGACTGTAAAGGGGTTAAAGTTCAAAACGGCTCCGGTTCCGTTATTTTAAGGGTTAAAGCTTCCAAATTTGGTGTGCAATACTTTTAAGGCTTTAAGACACTGTGGTGAAAATTTGGTGAATTTTGAACAATTCCTTCATGTTTTTTCGCAATTGCAGTAATAAAGTGTGTTCAGTTTAAAATTTAAAGTGACAGTAACGGTTTTATTTTAAAACGTTTTTTGTACTTTGTTATCAAGTTTATGCCTGTTTAACATGTCTGAACTACCAGATAGACTGTGTTCTGAATGTGGGGAAGCCAGAATTCCTATTCATTTAAATAAATGTGATTTATGTGACAATGACAATGATGCCCAAGATGATTCCTCAAGTGAGGGGAGTAAGCATGGTACTGCATCATTCCCTCCTTCGTCTACACGAGTCTTGCCCACTCAGGAGGCCCCTAGTACATCTAGCGCGCCAATACTCCTTACTATGCAACAATTAACGGCTGTAATGGATAATTCTGTCAAAAACATTTTAGCCAAAATGAACACTTATCAGCGTAAGCGCGACTGCTCTGTTTTAGATACTGAAGAGCATGACGACGCTGATAATAATGTTTCTGAAGGGCCCCTAACCCAGTCTGATGGGGCCAGGGAGGTTTTGTCTGAGGGAGAAATTACTGATTCAGGGAACATTTCTCAACAAGCTGAACCTGATGTGATTACATTTAAATTTAAGTTGGAACATCTCCGCATTCTGCTTAAGGAGGTATTATCCACTCTGGATGATTGTGACAAGTTGGTCATCCCAGAGAAACTATGTAAAATGGACAAGTTCCTAGAGGTGCCGGGGCTCCCAGAAGCTTTTCCTATACCCAAGCGGGTGGCGGACATTGTTAATAAAGAATGGGAAAGGCCCGGTATTCCTTTCGTCCCTCCCCCCATATTTAAAAAATTGTTTCCTATGGTCGACCCCAGAAAGGACTTATGGCAGACAGTCCCCAAGGTCGAGGGAGCGGTTTCCACTTTAAACAAACGCACCACTATACCCATAGAGGATAGTTGTGCTTTCAAAGATCCTATGGATAAAAAATTAGAAGGTTTGCTTAAAAAGATGTTTGTTCAGCAGGGTTACCTTCTACAACCAATTTCATGCGTTGTCCCTGTCGCTACAGCCGCATGTTTCTGGTTCGATGAGCTGATAAAGGCGGTCGATAGTGATTCTCCTCCTTATGAGGAGATTATGGACAGAATCAATGCTCTCAAATTGGCTAATTCTTTTACCCTAGACGCCACTTTGCAATTGGCTAGGTTAGCGGCTAAGAATTCTGGGTTTGCTATTGTGGCGCGCAGAGCGCTTTGGTTGAAATCTTGGTCGGCTGATGCGTCTTCCAAGAACAAGCTACTTAACATTCCTTTCAAGGGGAAAACGCTGTTTGGCCCTGACTTGAAAGAGATTATCTCTGATATCACTGGGGGTAAGGGCCACGCCCTTCCTCAGGATCGGCCTTTCAAGGCAAAAAATAAACCTAATTTTCGTCCCTTTCGTAGAAACGGACCAGCCCAAAGTGCTACGTCCTCTAAGCAAGAGGGTAATACTTCTCAAGCCAAGCCAGCTTGGAGACCAATGCAAGGCTGGAACAAGGGAAAGCAGGCCAAGAAACCTGCCACTGCTACCAAGACAGCATGAAATGTTGGCCCCCGATCCGGGACCGGATCTGGTGGGGGGCAGACTCTCTCTCTTCGCTCAGGCTTGGGCAAGAGATGTTCTGGATCCTTGGGCGCTAGAAATAGTCTCCCAAGGTTATCTTCTGGAATTCAAGGGGCTTCCCCCAAGGGGGAGGTTCCACAGGTCTCAGTTGTCTTCAGACCACATAAAAAGACAGGCATTCTTACATTGTGTAGAAGACCTGTTAAAAATGGGAGTGATTCATCCTGTTCCATTAAGAGAACAAGGGATGGGGTTCTACTCCAATCTGTTCATAGTTCCCAAAAAAGAGGGAACGTTCAGACCAATCTTAGATCTCAAGATCTTAAACAAGTTTCTCAAGGTTCCATCGTTCAAGATGGAAACCATTCGAACTATTCTTCCTTCCATCCAGGAAGGTCAATTCATGACCACGGTGGATTTAAAGGATGCGTATCTACATATTCCTATCCACAAGGAACATCATCGGTTCCTAAGGTTCGCATTCCTGGACAAGCATTTCCAGTTCGTGGCGCTTCCTTTCGGATTAGCCACTGCTCCAAGGATTTTCACAAAGGTACTAGGGTCCCTTCTAGCTGTGCTAAGACCAAGGGGCATTGCTGTAGTACCTTACTTGGACGACATTCTGATTCAAGCGTCGTCCCTTCCTCAAGCAAAGGCTCACACGGACATAGTCCTGGCCTTTCTCAGATCTCACGGATGGAAAGTGAACGTGGAAAAGAGTTCTCTATCTCCGTCAACAAGGGTTCCCTTCTTGGGAACAATAATAGACTCCTTAGAAATGAGGATATTTCTGACAGAGGCCAGAAAAACAAAACTTCTAGACTCTTGTCGGATACTTCATTCCGTTCCTCTTCCTTCCATAGCTCAGTGCATGGAAGTGATCGGGTTGATGGTAGCGGCAATGGACATAGTTCCTTTTGCGCGCATTCATCTAAGACCATTACAACTGTGCATGCTCAGTCAGTGGAATGGGGATTATACAGACTTGTCTCCGAAGATACAAGTAAATCAGAGGACCAGAGACTCACTCCGTTGGTGGCTGTCCCTGGACAACCTGTCACGAGGGATGACCTTCCGCAGACCAGAGTGGGTCATTGTCACGACCGACGCCAGTCTGATGGGCTGGGGCGCGGTCTGGGGATCCCTGAAAGCTCAGGGTCTTTGGTCTCGGGAAGAATCTCTTCTACCGATAAATATTCTGGAACTGAGAGCGATATTCAATGCTCTCAAGGCTTGGCCTCAGCTAGCGAGGGCCAAGTTCATACGGTTTCAATCAGACAACATGACAACTGTTGCGTACATCAACCATCAGGGGGGAACAAGGAGTTCCCTAGCGATGGAAGAAGTGACCAAAATCATTCTATGGGCGGAGTCTCACTCCTGCCACCTGTCCGCTATCCACATCCCAGGAGTGGAAAATTGGGAAGCGGATTTTCTGAGTCGTCAGACATTGCATCCGGGGGAGTGGGAACTCCATCCGGAAATCTTTGCCCAAGTCACTCAGCTGTGGGGCATTCCAGACATGGATCTGATGGCCTCTCGTCAGAACTTCAAAGTTCCTTGCTACGGGTCCAGATCCAGGGATCCCAAGACGGCTCTAGTGGATGCACTAGTAGCACCTTGGACCTTCAAACTAGCTTATGTGTTCCCGCCGTTTCCTCTCATCCCCAGGCTGGTAGCCAGGATCTATCAGGAGAGGGCGTCGGTGATCTTGATAGCTCCTGCGTGGCCACGCAGGACTTGGTATGCAGATCTGGTGAATATGTCATCGGCTCCACCTTGGAAGCTACCTTTGAGACGAGACCTTCTTGTTCAGGGTCCGTTCGAACATCCGAACCTGGTTTCACTCCAGCTGACTGCTTGGAGATTGAACGCTTGATCTTATCGAAGCGAGGGTTCTCAGATTCTGTTATCGATACTCTTGTTCAGGCCAGAAAGCCTGTAACTAGAAAGATTTACCACAAAATTTGGAAAAAATATATCTGTTGGTGTGAATCTAAAGGATTCCCTTGGGACAAGGTTAAGATTCCTAAGATTCTATCCTTCCTTCAAGAAGGATTGGAAAAAGGATTATCTGCAAGTTCCCTGAAGGGACAGATTTCTGCCTTGTCTGTGTTACTTCACAAAAAGCTGGCAGCTGCGCCAGATGTTCAAGCCTTTGTTCAGGCTCTGGTTAGAATTAAGCCTGTTTACAAACCTTTGACTCCTCCTTGGAGTCTCAATTTAGTTCTTTCAGTTCTTCAGGGGGTTCCGTTTGAACCCTTACATTCCGTTGATATTAAGTTATTATCTTGGAAAGTTTTGTTTTTAGTTGCAATCTCTTCTGCTAGAAGAGTTTCAGAATTATCTGCTCTGCAGTGTTCTCCTCCTTATCTGGTGTTCCATGCAGATAAGGTGGTTTTACGTACTAAACCTGGTTTTCTTCCAAAAGTTGTTTCTAACAAAAACATTAACCAGGAGATTATCGTTCCTTCTCTGTGTCCGAAACCAGTTTCAAAGAAGGAACGTTTGTTGCACAATTTGGATGTTGTTCGCGCTCTAAAATTCTATTTAGATGCTACAAAGGATTTTAGACAAACATCTTCCTTGTTTGTTGTTTATTCCGGTAAAAGGAGAGGTCAAAAAGCAACTTCTACCTCTCTCTCTTTTTGGATTAAAAGCATCATCAGATTGGCTTACGAGACTGCCGGACGGCAGCCTCCCGAAAGAATCACAGCTCATTCCACTAGGGCTGTGGCTTCCACATGGGCCTTCAAGAACGAGGCTTCTGTTGATCAGATATGTAGGGCAGCGACTTGGTCTTCACTGCACACTTTTACCAAATTTTACAAGTTTGATACTTTTGCTTCTTCTGAGGCTATTTTTGGGAGAAAGGTTTTGCAAACCGTGGTGCCTTCCATTTAGGTGACCTGATTTGCTCCCTCCCTTCATCCGTGTCCTAAAGCTTTGGTATTGGTTCCCACAAGTAAGGATGACGCCGTGGACCGGACACACCTATGTTGGAGAAAACAGAATTTATGTTTACCTGATAAATTACTTTCTCCAACGGTGTGTCCGGTCCACGGCCCGCCCTGGTTTTTTTAATCAGGTCTGATAATTTATTTTCTTTAACTACAGTCACCACGGTACCATATGGTTTCTCCTATGCAAATATTCCTCCTTAACGTCGGTCGAATGACTGGGGTAGGCGGAGCCTAGGAGGGATCATGTGACCAGCTTTGCTGGGCTCTTTGCCATTTCCTGTTGGGGAAGAGAATATCCCACAAGTAAGGATGACGCCGTGGACCGGACACACCGTTGGAGAAAGTAATTTATCAGGTAAACATAAATTCTGTTTTTTTTTCTCTTATTCTTATAACATAACACATTGTGTGTTGACCTTTTCATTTGCTTGACCAGCAATTGGGGAGTAGATCGTTGTATAAAAGATTCTGCTATTAGTAATAATGGAAGGTTAATGTAACATTAGCTGTCTAATTATATAATGTGATATTTAGCTGTGATAATAGAGTGTAAAACCATCTCAGTTTAAAAGAGATGACTTGTAGCATAGCTGAATAATGTTACAAAATTTACTCAGAGTTCCATCAGAAAGAGTACAATTATGAAGTAATTTCTAAAAAAAAAATATCTTTTGAATTTCCATTTTTGTGTGTAAAATATTGAATAATGTGCAAAAACAATATCATACCCATGCAAGTCAGTGTCTTGCTATAGTATATCTCAGCACACAGTGTTTTCACCATAACTAAAGATTTGGATTTTACCTCACCACTCCAATTATTCTCTCTTGTTCTTGGTCTATCATTATTTTTTCCCAATTACTGTCTTTTCTGCAAGCAACTAACATGAGCATATTTTTATTATCAATTATTTGTAGAGCGCTATATAAACATAAGAATTATATCCAAAGGTAGCATTTATAAATTTTGTGTTTTATTCTGGAGGCTAGAGGAAGCCAGTGAAGGGATTGTCAGTGAGGTGCAGTGAGGTGCAGCAGCTGAGGACCATGTAAGGAAGAATAATAAAAAAGTGATTAACTGCCAAATTATATTGTGTGAAAACTACTAATGGCCGATGATCAACAACTTGTCAGCATGGAGAGAAATCACGCTGAGGGGCCAATATTAATAAGCTCCGAATGGAGCTTGATGCCCCTGTTTCCACGTGAGCCTTCAGGCTCGCCGGCCACTGCTCCATAACTGGTCCGCTACCTCTGAGGCTGCGGTCTAAAATCCGCCGGATCCTATACGATCGGGCTGGTTGACATCCCCTGCTAGCGATTGGCCGCAAATCTGTAGGGGGTGGCAATGCACAAGCAGTTCAGCGTATCATGTCGGACAGACATTGATAAATTGGCCCCTATATTTTTTTTCAGTCCTATAATGTAGTGGTCTCCACTTCACACCCAGAACCCTGTATAGTCTGATAAACAGCAATCAAGCTAACATTTGTATTTCTAGAATTATTTTCAGGCACCTTGCAGTGCTGGCGAGACTTCTTAGAACATCTCGCCTGAGCACAGAGCTTTAGATCATCAGGCCTTAGGTTTTACCTTACCCTAGAGCAACATGGCCCATTCTCTACCACTGCTTGTCTGCTTGTCTTTCTTTTTTACCCTCCATTATGTAACACTAGTTTACTACTCACATAGCATATAGTGGACTGATGCACTTGAATAAGCTTTATCATGTTCTGTCTCTGATCTTTTACACATTATTGGCCAGATTATAAGTGGAGTGCTAAATATCGCTTGCGCTCAAGCCATATTAACTCAACACTGAGTAATACCAGCACACGCTAATGTGCGCTGGTATTACAAGTTAAGCACAATGCAAATGCGAGCTTGCATTTGTGCATTGCTACAAAGCATTGCGCTCACAAGAGTGCCCTTCCATAGGCTCCAATGGGAGCCTCTTTCTCATGCCGTCATTATAACACCCCACTCCCGCCAACTTTACCCCCAAAATACTGCCTAGTGCAGTTATTTCTTTTTTAAAATTAAAAATGGTACAATTTGTATTTTTTAATAAAGTACACTACATTGTATTTTGGGGGCATTTGGGGCAGATTTATAAAATTAACCAGAGATCTGATCTCTGGTTAAGCGCTAATTGCTACTGCGAGCTTGCGGTAGCAATAACCAGCTACTTGTAATGGCTGGTTATTTATTGCGCGCCCGCAAACGGACGTGCGATTAAATAAGCACTCCACTTGTAATCTAGCCCTTTGTTTTGTTATTCAAAGTGGATGGAATAATATAATTAACATGACAGTAATAATATTTACCTGAAAGACTTCAATACTTCAAATTCTAAAGTGAAACCATCACTTTAAAATGAATAATAAGAAGGAAAACAGATAAAGTGCAAAAAGTGGTAGTATATGAGCGCTAGCAGCTATAGGTTTAAATAGGTATAGTAGTGTATTTAAACAAAAATATATGTTAAATAAGATAATCAAATCAAATTTAAAGGGAAACTGTACCCAAAAAATGTATTTTGTGATTCAGATAGAGCATGCAATTTTAAGCAATTTTCTAATTTACTCCTATTATCAAATTTTCTTCATTCTCTTGGTATCTTTATTTGAAATGCAAGAATGTAAGTTTAGATGCCGGCCCATTTTTGGTGAACAACCTGGGTTGTCCTTGCTGATTGGTGGATAAATTCATCCACCAATAAAAAAGTGCTGTCTAGAGTACTGAAACCAAAAAAAAGCTTAGATGCCTTCTTTTTCAAATAATGATAGCAAGAGAACGAAGAAAAATTTATAATAGGAGTAAATTAGAAAGTTGCTTAAAATTGCATGCTCTTTCTGAATTACAAAAGAAAACATATGGGTACAGTGTCCCTTTAAGAATAGTAAAACTGTGTATAAAAGTAGATATAGATGTTTATTCACAAGTAACACATAAAACACATATGGCCGGTCATATTCTTCATAAAAACAATAGTAATAATGATAAAAACCAAAAACATTAAAGGAATTTCATGAGTAAGCTGTACTGACAATGTGAAACGTGCACAAATGTCACTAATTGGAACGTTACTAAATAGTAACCGTTTCCACCGTGTAGCCAGATGGTTATAGGTCTAGGTTTAAAGTTTGCACAAATGTAATGTATCTTAATACTCGCTGATTCCAACGTAAAACAGATCAAAAGTAGTCAGACAGTATTTGCCTGTAAATATGCTGTATAGTCTGTAATTGTAATCCACAGATGTGTCTGAAAGAGGTTCCATAATGATTACATACCCTAAGTTTCAGACTGCAGACGTCCTTAGGGGAAAATATAAGCAAGTGACTTTCCCTCCTCTTCACTCTCCTGCATGGGCACTGCTTTTAGACTTCAATATATTGATCGGCTGCTACTGAGATAACAAACAGAAAGTGAAAGTAAAACAGCCATTTTACAAATGTGTGCTAAAAACAATCACTAGATGGAGCTAGTTTTCAAGAAATCACATACAAATCAATGCAGTACAGCCACATCTGAGTTTTTTTTTAGCAAAAAATCGCGAACTCTCATGGTTTTTAACTCGCGGCAATAAATCACATATGTGATTAATCGTGCAGCCCTAGCATACATGTATATTATCCATTCCCTAGCCGTGTCTTCATCTGGAGCATAATGGAGATGTTCCAGGCGTGCATTTTTCACTGCATTTTAACACTTTTGAAAGACTTAAAATGCTGTATTTCATTGGAGCATGTTTAAACAAACATGGTCTAATGAAGTAGAGCATTTTACTTTTGCAGCACTAGAATATACCTTTATTTATGCATATTTGTAACTAACAGAAAGAAAAGAATGAATGAAGAAAAAAGCGTTGGAAAGCGTAAGAAAGTACTATCAAGTGCTATATGGACAGGCCAGAAATTCTAGAGTAAACTGGCTAACTCTCTTCCTATGGCAACAGCAGGTATAGATATAAGGGTGTTTTATCTTCTTCCTTGAGATAAATCAGAGAAGAACATCCATAGCACAATATGTTTGATACATATAAAGTATAGAGAAAATACCAAATCTTTTGCACTCACATTTGGTGAAACACTTCCAAGTGCTATACTCGCAGGCCAGATATTCTAGAGTAGTCTGGCTAACTCTTTCGCCGTATCATGAACATAAGGGGGAAATCTCTCAGTTGTGGATTGGATACAAAAAGAAATAAATAGCAGGAAATTGGCAGTATTTAGGTGTATATTGCTTGCTAAAAATGTGTATAAAAATCAGTTTTGATTAAAAAATATATTTATTATCAAAACTAAAACACAGCGACGCGTTTCTGAGTATAACACTGTTTCATCAGGCTGATGAACTGATTTTTATACACATTTGGTATTTTCTCTATACTTTATATGTATCAAACATATTGCGCTATGGATGTTCTTCTCTGATTTATCTCAAGGAAGAAGATAAAGCACCCTTATATCTATACCTGCTGTTGCCATAGGAAGAGAGTTAGCCAGTTTACGCTAGAATTTCTGGCCTGTCCATATAGCACTTGATAGTACTTTCTTAAATGTGAGTGCATATTATTCACCTTCATATACTCCACCAATACTTGGAACATATTACGCTATGGGCGCCTTCTCTTCTTTTTATTTATAGTTGTATCATCATAGTGAGAGGCCAGCTCACGCCTGAAGAGCTGCCTGCATTTCCTTCTCCACACTGTTTGGGATACCACAACTATACCTTTCTAACCAAAAGGAATATAAGGGACTATTTGAACATTCTCCTATAAATATATACTTTTAGAGATTTTTAGATTTATTATGTAATTTTAAATTTTTGCAAATTTTAAACTACATTATTGTTTTCCATTTTTTATTTTTCATATATATTTTTTTCTTTGTATCTTTTTATTAATTACTGTTAGATACAAAATCTTCACACAATACTTGGCGCACCTAATAACTCTCCCTTAAAGTGGTAGTGTTTTTGTTTTTCTTTGTTAAATAGGGGCCCCAGTGTACAAATTTGAACGCCATATTAAAAACAAACATAAATACTTTTATGAAAACATATTTCAAATGAGTAATTTTTTATATGAAAAATCCTTATTAATCATACAACCATGAGTTGCTCATAGATTAACTTTATTGTAGCATGCATTACTTGAGCAACTGCTGAAAAATAATTCCATGGTCCAGACTCAGATATATCATTTATAAAAATAAGGACCTTCGATAAAACGTGAAAACTCCTAGATTGAAAGTTTTAAGTCTTATCAAAGGAGGGCATTATGATGAAGAGACAGACGACTTTCCTCTCCAAAAGACAAACAATCATGAGATATGAATAAGTTTCTCTGAGGGTGGTGCACCCACCTAGAAATATTTCAAGGCATAGGATCTATTTAGTAGCACTTATAGTACCACAATAGTAATAACACTAATAAGAGGAAAACGTGTTAAAATTAATGAGGGGAACTGGGCAAAAATATGACATTTTTAGAGTGAATGCCTATCAAAAGTCATATTTGTCATGACTGATATTTTATTTGGTCTCGCACTTATGATCTTTGATAAATGAGGCCACTTTTGAGCTAGGAAAATCAGAATAGAGAATATCAGAGTTTATTGTCTGATCCATTTGGTACAGAAAAATAAAATGCAGACGGTTTGCATGCACATTAGATAAGAGGAAATAAACAGAAAATTGAATTATCATTGACAAAAAGCAGCCTTTTTTATACTTGCCTTGCAAGCAATTTACCAACAACTGGTAGTTGGCATTTGCGCGTCTTGCCAGAGCACTTAGAAGATAAATAAATAATGATAAGGGCATAGAATATGTACTTTTGTTGAGTATACTAAGGTTAATTGATAATGTGCTTCTGCACATTACAAAATAAATTTCAGGAAAGGTCTTGGTTCATTGTATAATAAGCAATTTGCAAACTGTCAATAATCTAATAAAGCTGTACATTTTGAATTTATTGTTGGACACTACTGCAAGTAAGAATATAAAGTATATGCTTGCAACGCAATTTACATTTCAGTGAGAAATATATTTTTAGTAAGTTAAAGAATAAATAATTTTTAGACACCATTATTAGTGGTCATTATTTACAGTCATTCAGTTGCCTAATAGATACACTGCCTTTGTTGTGCATGAAATTTTACATTCTGTTTTTTGTTTAAATTACTTGAGGACAGGGCTTGACAAATCCCAGGAACCAGAGAGCTAAATTTCTGATAATGCTATATCTGGTTTCTGTGCTTTTGATATAGATAGATATTAGTTTTGTTGACATCCTTAAAGTGAATGTCAATTTTGATGCTAAAGTGCGCGTTTTTTAAAAATGTGGTTAAAAACAGGGGCACTTTAATTAATCAAAATTTACATTTCACTCCTGTTTTAATCTTCACAGCAGCTCCAGCTTCCTCTGGTCGTTGCAAGCCATTTCTGACATCAGAAATGATGGATAGGTCATCCTCCAATCAGGACTTCCCCCCCAGGGGAATCAGTGTCTGATTCAACGCTGTGATTGGAGGAAGCCGTATTCCTCATTTTAGACCCAAGAAGAGGCTTTGCGACGGGCGGCGGAAGCTGGAGCTGCTGTGAAGATTAAAAGGTAAGTTTTTTTTTTCTCAACAGGAGTGAAATGTAAACTTTGATTAATTAAAGCGCCCCTGTTTTTAATCGAATTTTTAAAAACCGGGCACTTTAGCATCAAAATTGACATTCACTTTAATAATAGTAACTGGTGTATATTTGAAGTAGATTAACTGAGTAATATTAAAGTTATTAATTGTTGAATAAATGGTTCTTTTCCCTTTCTTTTATAATTGAAAACAAATATCCGGTGTTACAGCAGAAATGATTGTACCAATTTTTATGAAATTTGGCATACAGATAGATTTGATTGTCTGTTGGGTGCTTTTAGTGGAAAAAAAGAGGTGGTTGCTAAGATATAAATGTTTAAATTCACCTATTTTTCATATATTTCAAGCAATAGTAAAGACAAAAAGTCGATAGAATTACAAACAGTAACAGTTTTTGAGGTCCCATATACAGTATTGGTTTATAAGGGGATGAAAGTTTGTGGGCACCTGCACCACTTTCCTGTAGCATGTAGTGTATGTTTATGTATACATATATATATATATATATATATATATATATATATATATATATATATATGCATATACACACTACAGAGACTACATAAACACAATCATACACAAAACACAAGCACCACACAAACGCCATACACACACAGGCAGAGATATATTAGAAGACACGTTTTATTATTAAATAGATTTTGAGACATCTTTGTCAGCATAAATCTGGTGACATTCATCAGTGAAACATACAGATGGAAAATTAGAAAATTCCCAAAGTATGCTCCTATGCAGATTATTGTTTGACAATAAATATATATATATAAGATATAGCACCATATCAAGAAAAGAAAAAAAAAACATTTCAGTTACACTATTCATCTATTTCTTACTTAAAAATATTATAAATATAATCTGCAGGCTAGAACCTAAGCCAGCTACTATTGATATTAAAAGTCAATATTAATGACAGAAGGTAAGCCAGCATACTCAAGTCTCTTTAAAGTAGAAATACTCAAGCACTTTAGGAGCTATTTTGTATATACAGATCAAAACTTGTGCACAAAAATGCACATATAAAGTGCAAAGAGACAACATACTAATGCATTACTAACCCTCTTTGTAGAGAGTCTCTGTACTCGCTATATAGAGTAATTGACAGTAATTTAAGAGACTTACTTGCCTCTGGTATTGCAGGTTCAAACTTAAAAGACACCATCACAGATCACAAACTTAAAATAACTTATGATTCTGTGTATATATATATATACTGTATATATATATATATATGCATACATATACATATATAGTACATATACACACATATGCATGATGTCACCATACGCATGTGCACCTTGTCTTTTCTGCAGCAGTCGTTTACTCCTAATACCAGAGTAAGATGCGTGTGCGTGCATCTTCTCAGCAGATGCATATTTTCCCAGCATATATATAGTGCAATTGTGAAATGATGTCACTGGCTTTGGCTTCTGGTGCTTACCCAGCACTCTGCACATGCACTGAAAAAATTGCTCATGTACATTATTCCATTATCACAAGAGAGTAGTGTGCAATGATAGGAAGCAAAAAAACAGTCATTTTTGTTTAATATAAATAACTCAAATGGCAAAGCTAAGTATTTCTCCAACATTGGTGTGTCCGGTCCACGGTTTCATCCTTACTTGTGGGATATTCTCCTCCCCTACAGGGAATGGCAAGGAGAGCACACAGCAAGAGCTGTCCATATAGCTCCCCCTCTGGCTCCACCCCCCAGTCATTCTCCTTGCCGCTCTGAACAAGTAGCATCTCCACGGGGATGGTGAGGAGTTTGTGGTGTTAGTTGTAGTTTTTTATTTCTTCTATCAAGAGTTTGTTATTTTGAAATAGTACTGGTATGTACTATTTACTCTGGAACAGAAAGAGATGAAGAGTTCTGTTTAAAAGAGGAGTATGATTTTAGCAGCAGTAACTAAAATCAGTTGCTGGTCCCACGCAGGACTGTTGAGCTGAGAGAACTTCAGTTGGGGGGAACAGTTTGCAGACTTTTCTGCTCAAGGTGTGACTAGCCATTTTTCTAACAAGACTGTGTAATGCTGGAAGGCTGTCATTTTCCCTCATGGGGATCGGTAAGCCATTTTCTTAGACTCAGAAAGAATAAAGGGCTTATTATGGGCTATTAACTGGTGGACACTCTTAAGGGCTAAATCGATTGTTTATTTAAGTTGTTTTTTAAAGTTTGAAGTAGTTTTCACACTTTTATTGTTTGGGGAAAGTTTTTATCGCCAGGCACTAGTTAAGACACCTTCCCAGTCAGGAAGGGCCTTTCACTGTAGTAGGCAGAGCCTCATTTTCGCGCCATTATTGCACAGTTTCTTTTGAGTGCAGTGCATGCAGCTGCATGTGTGAGGGTCTGGTATCCACTGAAAACGTTTCTAGAAGGCTGAAATTGGTATTGTATACCCCCCTGGGATAGGTGAAGTCGCAACAAAGGCTGTGGCTGGGACTGTAGTGGGGTTAAAATTGCAAACGGCTCCGGTTTCCACATTTTAAGGGTTAACAGCTTGAAAATTGGGGTGCAATAATTTGAATGCATTAAGACACTGTGGTGAAAATTTGGTAAAGATTGGATAATTCCTTCATAGTTTTTCACATATTCAGTAATAAAGTGTGCCCTGTTTAACATTTAAAGAGACAGTAACGGTTTTGTTTTAAAACGTTTTTTGTGCTTTATTAACCAGTTTAAGCCTGTTTAACATGTCTGTACCTTCAGATAGATCATGTTCTGTATGTATGGAAGCCAATGTGGTTCCCCCTTCAAATATATGTGATAATTGTGCCATGGCGTCCAAACACAGTAAGGACAGTACTGTCACAAATAGTAAGGTTGCCCAGGATGATTCCTCAGATGAAGGAAGTAGGGATAGTTCTACATCTTCTCCTTCTGTGTCTATACCAGTTATGCCCGCGCAGGCGACCCCTAGTACTTCTAGTGCGCCAATGCTTGCATGTTACTATGCAACAATTGACGGCAGTAATGGATAACTCCATAGCTAATATTTTATCCAAAATGCCAGCATTTCAGAGAAAGCGCGATTGCTCAGTTTTAAACACTGTAGAGCAGGAGGGCGCTGATGATAAATTTTCTGTCATACCCTCACACCAGTCTGAAGTGGCAGTGAGGGAGGGTTTGTGAGATGGAGAAATTTCTGATACAGGAAGAATTTCTCAGCAGGCAGAACCTGATGTTGTGACATTTAAATTTAAATTAGAGCATCTCCGCGCATTACTTAAGGAGGTGCTATCTACTCTGGATGATTGGGACAATCTGGTCATCCCAGAAAAATTGTGCAAGATGGACAAGTTCCTAGAGGTCCCGGTGCACCCTGATGCCTTTCCGATACCTAAAAGGGTGGCGGACATAGTGAATAAGGAGTGGGAGAAGCCAGGCATACCTTTTGTCCCTCCTCCTATATTTAAGAAATTGTTCCCTATGGTCGACCCCAGGAAGGACACATGGCAAACAGTCCCTAAGGTCGAGGGGGCGGTTTCTACACTAGCCAAACGCACGACCATTCCCATTGAGGACAATTGTGCTTTCAAAGATCCTATGGATAAAAAATTGGAGGGTTTGCTTAAAAAGATTTTTTACAGCAAGGTTACCTCCTTCAACCTATTTCGTGCATTATTCCTGTCACTACAGCGGCGTGGTTCTGGTTCGAGGAACTGGAAAAGTCGCTCAGTAGGGAGACTCCGTATGAGGAGGTCATGGACAGAATTCACGCACTTAAGTTAGCTTATTCCTTTATTTTAGACGCCGCTTTGCAGTTAGCGAGATTAGCGGCGAAAAATTCAGGGTTTGCAATTGTGGCGCGCAGAGCGCTCTGGCTAAAGTCTTGGTCGGCGGATGTATCTTCCAAGACAAAATTGCTTAATATCCCTTTCAAAGGTAAGACCCTTTTTGGGCCAGAATTGAAAGAAATTATTTCAGACATCACTGGGGGAAAGGGCCATACCCTCCCACAAGATAGGCCTTTCAAGGCTAAGAATAAGTCAAATTTTCGTTCCTTTCGCAATTTCAGGAACGGACCGGCTCCAACTCTGCGGCCTCTAGACAAGAGGGTAACGCTTCCCAGACTAAACCAGCTTGGAAACCAATGCAAGGCTGGAACAAGGGTAAACAGGCCAAGAAGCCTGCTGCTGCTACCAAAACAGCATGAAGGGGTAGCCCCCGATCCGGGACCGGATCTAGTAGGGGGCAGACTCTCTCTCTTTGCTCAGGCTTGGGCAAGAGATGTTCAGGATCCCTGGGCACTAGAAATAGTCTCTCAGGGTTATCTTCTAGAATTCAAGGAACTACCCCCAAGGGGAAGGTTCCACATGTCTGACTTATCTTCAAACCAAATAAAGAGACAGGCATTCTTACATTGTGTAGAAGACCTGTTAAAGATGGGAGTGATAGACCCAGTTCCAACTGTGGAACAAGGTCAGGGGTTTTACTCAAATCTGTTTGTAGTTCCCAAAAAAGAGGGAACTTTCAGTCCAATTCTGGATTTAAAAATTCTAAACAAATTTCTCAGATTTCCATCGTTCAAAATGGAAACCATTCAAACAATTTTACCTACAATCCAGGAGGGTCAATATATGACTACCGTGGATTTAAAGGATGCGTATCTACATATTCCTATCCACAAAGATCATCATCATTTCCTAAGGTTCGCCTTTCTGGACAAACATTATCAGTTCGTGGCTCTCCCATTCGGACTAGCCCCTGCTCCCAGAATTTTCACAAAGGTGCTCGGGTCCCTTCTAGCGGTTCTAAGACCAAGGGGCATTGCAGTGGCACCTTATCTGGACGACATTCTAATTCAAGCGTTGTCTCTTTCCAAGGCAAAGGCTCATACAGACATTGTTCTAGCCTTTCTCAGATCTCACGGGTGGAAGGTGAACGTAGAAAAGAGTTCCCTGTCTCCGTCGACAAGAGTTCCCTTAGAATAGAATAGAATAGATTCTTTAGAAATGAAGATCTTCTTGACAGAGGTCAGAAAGTCAAAGCTTCTAAACGCTTGTCAAGTTCTTCTCTCTATTCTGCAGCCTTCCATAGCTCAGTGCATGGAAGTAGTAAGGTTGATGGCTGCAGCAATGGACATAGTTCCTTTTGCTCGAATTCATATAAGACCATTACAACTGTGCATGCTCAAGCAATGGAATGGAGACTATACAGACTTGTCTCCAAAGATTCTAACAGACCAGAGTGGGTCATTGTCACGACCGACGCCAGTCTATTAGGCTGGGGCGCGGTCTGGGATTCCCTGAAAGCTTAGGGTTTATGGTCTCGGGAAGAGTCTCTTCTCCCGATCAACATCCTGGAACTGAGAGCGATATTCAATGCTCTCCGGGCTTGGCCTCAACTAGCGAAGGCCGGATTCATAAGATTCCAGTCAGACAACATGACGACTGTAGCTTACATCAACCATCAGGGGGGAACAAGGAGTTCCTTGGCGATGAGAGAGGTATCCAAAATCATCAAATGGGCGGAGGATCACTCCTGCCACCTATCTGCAATCCACATCCCAGGAGTAGACAACTGGTAGACGGATTATCTGAATCGTCAGACTTTCCATCCGGGGGAGTGGGAACTCCACCCGGAGGTGTTTGCCCAGTTGACTCAATTATGGGGCATTCCAGACATGGATCTGATGGCGTCCCGTCAGAACTTCAAAGTTCCTTGCTACGGGTCCAGATCCAGGGATCCCAAGGCGACTCTAGTGGATGCATTAGTGGCGCCTTGGTCGTTCAACCTAGCTTATGCGTTTCCACCGTTCCCTCTCCTTCCCAGGCTTGTAGCCAGGATCAAACAGGAGAAGGCCTCTGTGATTCTGATAGCTCCTGCGTGGCCGCGCAGGACTTGGTATGCAGACCTGGTGAATATGTCATCGGCTCCACCATGGAAGCTACCTTTGAGACAGGATCTTCTAGTACAAGGTCCATTCGAACATCCAAATCTAGTTTCTCTGCAGCTGACTGCTTGGAAATTGAACGTTAGATTTCTCCAACATTGGTGTGTCCGGTCCACGGCGTCATCCTTACTTGTGGGATATTCTCTTCCCCAACAGGAAATGGCAAAGAGTCCCAGCAAAGCTGGTCACATAATCCCTCCTAGGCTCCGCCCACCCCAGTCATTCTCTTTGCCGTTGCACAGGCAACATCTCCACGGAGATGGTTAAGAGTTTTTTGGTGTTTAAATGTAGTTTTATTCTTCTATCAAGTGTTTGTTATTTTAAAATAGTGCTGGTATGTACTATTTACTCTGAAACAGAAAAGGATGAAGATTTCTGTTTGTAAGAGGAAGATGATTTTAGCAGACAGTAACTGAAATCAATTGCTGTTTCCACACAGGACTGTTGAGATGAAGTAACTTCAGTTGGGGGAAACAGTTAGCAGTCTTTTCTGCTTAAGGTATGACTAGCCATATTTCTAACAAGACCATGTAATGCTGGAAGGCTGTCATTTCCCCTCATGGGGACCAGTAAGCCATTTTCTTAGTTAAACATAAAAGAATAAAGGGCTTCAAAAAGGGCTTAAAAACTGGTAGACATTTTTCTGGGCTAAAACAGTTGCTTTACTAGGCATATTATGCAGATTCTAACTAATTATTGGTATTATAATCTTGGGGAACGTTTAGAAAAACGGCAGGCACTGTGTTGGACACCTTTTTCAGATGGGGGCCTTTCTAGTTATAGACAGAGCCTCATTCTGGGACTGTATAGGGGTTAAATGTAAAAACGGCTCCGGTTCCGTTAATTTAAGGGTTAAAGCTCTGAAATTTGGTGTGCAATACTTTTAATGCTTTAAGACACTGTGGTGAAATTTTGGTGAATTTTGAACAATTCCTTCATACTTTTTCACATATTCAGTAATAAAGTGTTTTCAGTTTGAAATTTAAAGAGACAGTAACGGTTTTATTTTAAAACGTTTTTTGTGCTTTGTTGACAAGTTTAAGCCTGTTTAACATGTCTGTACCATCAGATAAGCTATGTTCTATATGTATGAAAGCCAATGTGTCTCCCCATTTAAATTTATGTGATAATTGTGCCATAGTGTCCAAACAAAGTAAGGACAGTATTGCAACAGATAATGATATTGCCCAAGATGATTCCTCAAATGAGGGGAGTAAACATGATACTACATCATCCCCTACTGTGTCTACACCAGTTATGCCCACACAGGAGGCCCCTAGTACATCTAGTGCGCCAATACTTATTACCATGCAACAATTAACGGCTGTAATAGATAACTCCATAGCAAATCTTTTATCCAAAATGCCTACTTATCAGAGAAAGCGCGATTGCTCTGTTTTAAACACTGAAGAGCAAGAGGACGCTGATGATAACTGTTCTGACATACCCTCACACCAATCTCAAGGGGCCATGAGGGAGGTTTTGTCTGATGGAGAAATTTCAGATTCAGGAAAAATTTCTCATCAAGCTGAACCTGATGTTGTGACATTTAAATTTAAATTAGAACATCTCCGCGCACTGCTTAAGGAGGTGTTATCTACTCTGGATGATTGTGACAATTTGGTCATTCCAGAGAAATTATGTAAGATGGACAAGTTCCTAGAGGTTCCGGTGCCCCCCGGCGCTTTTCCTATACCCAAGCGGGTGGCGGACATAGTAAATAAAGAGTGGGAAAGGCCCGGCATACCTTTTGTTCCCCCCCCTATATTTAAGAAATTATTTCCTATAGTCGACCCCAGAAAGGACTTATGGCAGACAGTCCCCAAGGTCGAGGGGGCGGTTTCTACTCTAAACAAACGCACTACTATTCCTATCGAAGATAGTTGTGCTTTCAAAGATCCTATGGATAAGAAATTAGAGGGTTTGCTTAAAAAGATTTTTGTACAGCAAGGTTACCTTCTACAACCAATTTCATGCATTGTTCCTGTCACTACGGCAGCGTGTTTCTGGTTCGAGGAACTAGAAAAATCGCTCAGTAAAGAATCTTCGTATGAGGAGGTTATGGACAGAGTTCAAGCACTTAAATTGGCTAACTCTTTTGTTTTAGATGCCGCTTTGCAATTAGCTAGATTAGCGGCGAAAAATTCAGGGTTTGCTGTCGTGGCGCGCAGAGTGCTTTGGCTAAAGTCTTGGTCAGCGGATGTGTCTTCCAAGACAAAATTGCTTAACATTCCTTTCAAAGGTAAAACATTATTTGGACCTGATTTGAAAGAGATTATTTCAGACATCACTGGGGGAAAGGGCCACGCCCTCCCACAGGATAGGTCTTTTAAGGCTAATAATAAGCCTAATTTTCGTCCCTTTCGCAGAAACGGACCAGTCTCTAATTCTGTATCCTCTAAGCAAGAGGGTAATACTTCACAACCCAAACCAGCCTGGAAACCAATGCAAGGCTGGAACAAGGGTAAGCAGGCCAAGAAGCCTACCACTGCTACCAAAACAGCATGAAGGGATAGCCCCCGATCCGGGACCGGATCTAGTGGGGGGCAGATTTTCTCTCTTTGCTCAGGCTTGGGCAAGAGATGTTCAGGATCCTTGGGCGCTAGAAATAGTTTCTCAAGGTTATCTCCTGGAATTCAAGGAACTACCCCCAAGGGGAAGGTTCCACATGTCTCAATTATCTTCAAACCAAATAAAGAGACAGGCATTCTTACATTGTGTAGAAGACCTGTTAAAGATGGGAGTGATACATCCAGTTCCAATAAGAGAACAAGGAATGGGATTTTATTCCAATCTGTTCATAGTTCCCAAAAAAGAGGGAACATTCAGACCAATTTTGGATCTAAAGATCCTAAACAAATTTCTCAGGGTACCATCGTTCAAAATGGAAACTATTCGAACGATCCTACCTACTATCCAGGAAAATCAATTTATGACTACCGTGGATTTAAAGGATGCGTACCTACATATTCCTATCCACAAGGAACATCATCAGTTCCTAAGGTTCGCTTTTCTGGACAAGCATTACCAGTTTGTGGCACTTCCATTTGGATTAGCCACTGCTCCAAGGATTTTCACAAAGGTACTAGGGTCCCTTCTAGCGGTTCTAAGACCAAGGGGCATTGCAGTAGTACCTTACTTGGACGACATCCTGATTCAAGCGTCGTCCCTGTCAAAAGCAAAGGCTCATACGGACATCGTCCTAGCCTTTCTCAGATCTCACGGATGGAAGGTGAACAAAGAAAAAAGTTCTCTGTCCCGTCAACAAGAGTTCCCTTCTTGGGAACAATAATAGATTCCTTAGAAATGAGGATTTTTCTGACAGAGGTCAGAAAATCAAAACTTCTAAGCTCTTGTCAAATACTTCATTCTGTTCCTCGTCCTTCCATAGCGCAGTGCATGGAAGTAATAGGATTGATGGTTGCAACAATGGACATAGTTCCTTTTGCACGAATTCATCTAAGACCATTACAACTGTGCATGCTCAGACAGTGGAATGGGGATTATACAGACTTGTCTCCGACGATTCAAGTAGATCAAAAGACCAGAGATTCACTCCGTTGGTGGCTGACCCTGGACAATCTGTCACAGGGAATGAGCTTCCGCAGACCAGAGTGGGTCATTGTCACGACCGACGCCAGCCTAGTGGGCTGGGGCGCGGTCTGGGAATCCCTGAAAGCTCAGGGTCTATGGTCTCGGGAAGAGTCTCTTCTCCCGATAAACATTCTGGAACTGAGAGCGATATTCAATGCTCTCAGAGCTTGGCCTCAACTAGCAAAGGCCAAATTCATAAGGTTTCAGTCAGACAACATGACGACCGTTGCATATATCAATCATCAGGGGGGAACAAGGACTTCCCTGGCGATGAAAGAAGTGACCAAGATAATTCAATGGGCGGAGGATCACTCCTGCCACTTGTCTGCGATCCACATCCCAGGAGTGGAAAATTCGGATTTTCTGAGTCGTCAGACATTCCATCCGGGGGAGTGGGAACTCCATCCGGAAATCTTTGCCCAAATAACTCAATTATGGGGCATTCCAGACATCGATCTGATGGCGTCTCGTCAGAACTTCAAGGTTCCTTGCTACGGGTCCAGATCCAGGGATCCCAAGGCGACCCTAGTAGATGCACTAGTAGCACCTTGGACCTTCAACCTAGCTTATGTATTTCCACCGTTTCCTCTCATCCCCAGGCTGGTAGCCAGGATCAATCAGGAGAGGGCCTCGGTGATCTTGATAGCTCCTGCGTGGCCACGCAGGACTTGGTATGCAGACCTGGTCAATATGTCATCGGCTCCACCATGGAAGCTACCTTTGAGACAGGACCTTCTTGTTCAGGGTCCATTCGAACATCCGAATCTGGTTTCCCTCCAACTGACGGCTTGGAGATTGAACGCTTGATTTTATCAAAGCGTGGGTTTTCAGATTCTGTAATAGATACTCTGATTCAGGCTAGAAAGCCTGTAACTAGAAAAATTTACCATAAAATATGGAAAAAATATATCTGTTGGTGTGAATCTAAAGGATTCCCATGGAACAAGATAAAAATTCCTAAGATTCTATCCTTTCTACAAGAAGGTTTGGAGAAAGGATTATCTGCAAGTTCTCTGAAGGGACAGATCTCTGCTTTATCTGTTTTACTTCACAAAAGACTGGCAGCTGTGCCAGATGTTCAAGCATTTGTTCAGGCTCTGGTTAGGATCAAGCCTGTTTACAGACCTTTGACTCCTCCCTGGAGTCTAAATCTAGTTCTTTCAGTTCTTCAAGGGGTTCCGTTTGAACCCTTACATTCCGTAGATATTAAGTTACTATCTTGGAAAGTTTTGTTTTTGGTTGCAATTTCTTCTGCTAGAAGAGTTTCAGAGTTATCTGCTCTGCAGTGTTCTCCGCCCTATCTGGTGTTCCATGCAGATAAGGTGGTTTTGCGTACTAAGCCTGGTTTTCTTCCGAAAGTTGTTTCCAACAAAAATATTAACCAGGAGATAGTTGTACCTTCTTTGTGTCCGAATCCAGTTTCAAAGAAGGAACGTTTGTTACACAATTTGGACGTAGTCCGTGCTCTAAAATTCTATTTAGAGGCTACTAAAGATTTCAGACAAACATCTTCTACCTCTCTTTCCTTTTGGCTTAAAAGCATTATCCGATTGGCTTATGAGACTGCCGGACGGCAGCCTCCTGAAAGAATCACAGCTCACTCCACTAGGGCTGTGGCTTCCACATGGGCCTTCAAGAACGAGGCTTCTGTTGACCAGATATGTAAGGCAGCGACTTGGTCTTCACTGCACACTTTTGCCAAATTTTACAAATTTGATACTTTTGCTTCTTCGGAGGCTATTTTTGGGAGAAAGGTTTTGCAAGCCGTGGTGCCTTCCATTTAGGTGACCTGATTTGCTCCCTCCCTTCATCCGTGTCCTAAAGCTTTGGTATTGGTTCCCACAAGTAAGGATGACGCCATGGACCGGACACACCAATGTTGGAGAAAACAGAATTTATGCTTACCTGATAAATTACTTTCTCCAACGGTGTGTCCGGTCCACGGCCCGCCCTGGTTTTTTAATCAGGTCTGATGAATTATTTTCTCTAACTACAGTCACCACGGTATCATATGGTTTCTCCTATATATATTTTCTCCTGTCCGTCGGTCGAATGACTGGGGTGGGCGGAGCCTAGGAGGGATCATGTGACCAGCTTTGCTGGGACTCTTTGCCATTTCCTGTTGGGGAAGAGAATATCCCACAAGTAAGGATGACGCCGTGGACCGGACACACCGTTGGAGAAAGTAATTTTATCAGGTAAGCATAAATTCTGTTTTTATCCAAGCGTGGGTTTTCAGATTCAGTGATAGATACTCTGGTCCAAGCCAGAAAACCTGTGACTAGAAAGATTTACCATAAAATATGGAAAAGATATATCTGTTGGTGTGAATCCAAGGGATTCTCCTGGAGTAAGATTAAAATTCCTAAGATCCTCTCCTTTCTCCAAGAAGGTTTGGATAAGGGATTGTCAGCGAGTTCTCTAAAAGGACAGATTTCTGCTTTATCTGTCTTGTTACACAAACAACTGGCAGCTGTGCCAGATGTACAAGCTTTTGTACAGGCTTTGGTCAGAATCAAGCCTGTTTACAGACCCTTGACTCCTCCTTGGAGTCTAAATTTAGTTCTTTCAGTTCTTCAAGGGGTTCCGTTTGAACCGTTACATTCCATAGATATCAAGTTACTATCTTGAAAAGTTCTGTTTTTGGTTGCTATTTCTTCTGCAAAAAGAGTTTCGGAATTATCTGCTTTGCAGTGTCATACACCCTATCTGGTGTTCCATTCAGATAAGGTCGTTTTGCGTACTAAGCCTGGTTTTCTTCCGAAGGTTGTTTCCAACAGGAATATTAACCAGGTAATAGTTGTTCCTTCTCTGTGTCCGAATCCAGTTTCAAAGAAGGAACGTTTGTTACACAATTTAGATGTAGTTCGTGCTTTAAAGTTCTATTTAGAAGCAACTAAGGATTTTAGACAAACCTCATCTTTGTTTGTCGTTTACTCTGGTAAGAGGAGAGGACAAAAAGCTACGGCTACCTCTTTCTTTCTGGCTGAAAAGCATTATCCGATTGGCTTATGAGACTGCCGGACGGCAGCCTCCTGAACGAGTCACAGCTCACTCCACTAGAGCTGTGGCTTCCACATGGGCTTTCAAGATCGAGGCTTCTGTTGATCAGATATGTAAGGCAGCGACTTGGCCTTCTCTGCACACTTTTGCCAAATTTTACAAATTCGATACTTTTGCTTCTTCGGAGGCTGTTTTTGGGAGAAAGGTTTTGCAAGCCGTGGTGCCTTCCGTTTAGGTAACCTGATTTGCTCCCTCCCTTCATCCGTGTCCTAAAGCTTTGGTATTGGTTCCCACAAGTAAGGATGAAACCGTGGACCGGACACACCAATGTTGGAGAAAACAGAATTTATGCTTACCTGATAAATTACTTTCTCCAACGGTGTGTCCGGTCCACGGCCCGCCCTGGTTTTTTAATCAGGTTTGAAAAATTTCTCTTTTTCTTTATACACTACAGTCACCACGGCACCCTATAGTTTCTCCTTTTTCTCCTAACCGTCGGTCGAATGACTGGGGGGCGGAGCCAGAGGGGGAGCTATATGGACAGCTCTTGCTGTGTGCTCTCCTTGCAATTCCCTGTAGGGGAGGAGAATATCCCACAAGTAAGGATGAAACCGTGGACCGGACACACCGTTGGAGAAAGTAATTTATCAGGTAAGCATAAATTCTGTTTTTTCTGATATTATGAAAATATTTGAAAAACCGTTATCTAAAGTATTCTACATTTTATTTACTTTTATAAAACAATAAAATGAAAGCTTTTACTTTTATGATTACTGCTTTCCCCTCGCTACTCACACTTTCGTCCTTGTGCAGATCTATTTCACTACAAACAATTTTCTATTCCTTGAACTTCTTGAAACTTAGAAAGGGGTTGATTCTGTGTACATAGAATTGCAGTAGAACAATGAGATTAAAGGGACTGTAAAGTCAAAATTAAACTTACATGATTCCGATAGAACATGCTATTAAACAAACACAAAAGTTAAATTGTACTTCTATTTAACTTGCTTTGTTCTTCTGGTATTCTTTGTTGAAAAGCAAATTCCTATAAAAAAAAAAAGGAGGTTTAGTCACTACATGTATATGTAAATTGTTCTATTTAATTGTGTACATGAATAAAATATTTCCAGACCAACAAAGGGCCAGATTACGAGTGCAAGTGAAAAGGGGTTTATCGCATCTGTTTGCACTATTGCTTGAGCGCAATTAAAGTTAACACTCGTCCGGATATTGCGTGTCCTCAGTGCTCTGATTAACTGAATCACAAAACAAAAAAGTGTCACAAAACACATCAAAAATACATTTCAAAGTAGAGTTACACTCATACTAACACTATCTAATAAAAATTATTTAAAAAAATATTGCACAAAAAAATTATAAGGGCTCAAAATAAAAAATAGGGTGGCAAAGGGCTTTAACATAGAGATACATACAAGAAAATATCATCCTACTAGCACAAACACTATCACATTTTCTCAAGTGCACTAGCCTAATATGCATATTTATAAATATATATATATATATATATCTGTATATTTACCTTTATATAATCATGTATGTATATATATTTATATAAATACTATGCAAAAAGCCCCAAACCTAAAATTACACAAAATAAAAAATTTAAACCTAAACTAATACCCCTATAAAAAAAATCCCCTCAAAAATAAAAACACCCCCTAATCTAATACTAAACTACTAATAGCCCTTAAAAGGGCTTTTGTAGGGCATTTCCCCTAAGTTAAACAGCTCTTTTACCTAAACAAATTACCAATAACCCCCTAACAGTAAACCCCCCCCCCAAAAAAAAAAAAAAACTAACACTAAAAAAATCTAAACTACCCATTGCCCCTAAAGGTTTTTTTAGTGTTAGTTTTTTTTATTTTGGGGGATTTGGTGGGTGGGGTTATTTTACTGTTAGGGGGTATTTAGTAATTTTTAAATGTAAAAGAGCTGTTTAACTTAGGGCAATGCCCTACAAAAGGGCTATTGATAGCTTAGCTTAGGGGGTGTTTTTATTTTGTGGGGCTTTTTTATTTTCATAGGGATTAGGTTTAATGTTTTTATTTTTGATAATTTTGTTTATTTTTTTTCTGTAATGTTAGAGTTTTTAACACGTGCACAATATCCTAACTTCGGGTTTTTGCGCGCATAGGGTTAGCACATAATCAAAAACTGTTTACTTTCAACTTGTAAAACAAGCGCTACCCAACTGGCACAAAATCTTACTTCTAACACGTTAGCGCGCCAGTGGGATCGTTAAATACTGGCCCAAAAATTTACATTATATTTATCTCTCCTGTCCTTGCTTCTTTCTTGGGTAAGGGAAATATAAGATCGCTTTGCTGGTGATACCTTTTCTTTGTACACATATTCCTTCCTAAAACAGTGGCTAATGGCTATGATAAAGTAAGGTAAAGCTAATACTAAATTTTTATATGTAAAAAAAAAACATTTACAGTTAGCTGGTGTTTGTCTGCATTAGTCCTCAGCCCACAGTTTAAGAATTTCCCTGTGAAAATAAATGTGGATCACACAAACTGGCACTAATTATCCACGTTTTTAAAGCCTCCAAATCCTGCCCTGTTAAAGTGACAATATGTAGGGATAGATAAAAATCCATTAGGAGAGTCCAACTCCAGTCTTTGAGGTCCACTGTTAAGTCAGAGTCTAAGGACATATAACTTTAGTTTCCTGGTTCAGTAAATCACATTTGATATTACGCGGTTAATGCGAGAACCTTTTTACGTCCCCTGGGTTTGGCGTTAGACAACCTTGTGTTGTGTAGCCTTTTGAAAACTCTGCCTGCGGAATACACACAGCGTTTGAAGCTGCAACCTTTTCAAGTATCAGAAAGATGTTTGAATAAGAAAAAAAATCATATTTAGAAAGCTTGGAGGTCTATCTAAAAAGAATGTACAGTAGATTTATCTAAAAAGAATATACAGTGGACTATCCTCAGCTTCAGTTTATGTATACATCATATTGGCAGATACTAGATTTGCAGTTTTATAAATTATTTTTCTATTATTCATTCATTGAAAAAATATGAATTACTATATAAATATTAAGGCATTGAAAATGGTACTTCAAATTAGTAGGTTTAATTTTTTTTTTAATAATGAATAAGTGGTGTCTTAGTGTTACCACCTCAGTCATGTTTTCCTGGAACACGTGAGATACACATGCTGCAGGGTGTGCAGGGAGGAACATGTATTGTGTTTCTGGACAGCACTATTCCTATTCCTCCCTACACACCCTGCAGCATGTGTAACTTATAAGTGTTCTGTATTTTAAGGGACAGGTGGCAACCTAATTAAATGGGCATAAAACTGCATATAAGACAATGCATAAAGTACTTAAATGCATAGCTAAAGATAGCTCTGGAGCTGGAATACACATATTTTTTAGACCTTAAAGGGGCATGAAACCCAAAGTTTTTCTTTCATGATTTAGGTAGAACATACAATTTTGAACAATTTTCCAGTTTACTTCTATTATCAAATTTGCTTCATTCTCGTAGTGTCATTTGTTAAAGGAGCAGCAATGCACTACTGGTTTCTAACTGAACACATGGTTGAGCCAATGACAATTAGTATATATATTCAGCCACCAATCAGCAGCTAGAACCTAGGTTCTTTGCTGTTCCTGAGCTTTCCTAGATAAACCTTACAGCAAAGAATAACAAGAGAAGGAAGCAAATTAAATAATAGAAGTAAATTGGAAAGTAGTTTAAAATTGTATGCTCTGTTATAATCATGAATGTTTAATTATGACTTTATTGTCCCTTCAACATGGACAGTGATTGACAGCTATTCACATATGCTTCTTGTGATTTACTTATTGATCCATGTTCAGCTCCAGATCAGAGCTGCCTTCAACTATGTGTTTAACCCTTTTGTGAGGATTAAACACATAAGAGTTGAATACATTCCTTTAGAAAAAGCTAATCAAATGATTTTATAAAGAAAATCCCCATTAATGTCTTTGGGAAGTTTTGTAGATAACTGATTTGATCAAGTTTTCTATAGGTGCAATAAGAAAATTAGCAGTTTTATGTCCCTTTAAGACTTTTCTCATAGTGATTTCAACATTATTGACAGTACAGATATTTGAAATGAAAGAAAATTTTCCCTTAAAGGGACAGTCTACAATATAATTTTTATTGTTTTAAAAGATAGATAATCCCTTTATTACCCATTCCACAGTTTTGCATAACTAACACTCTTATATAATTATACTTTTTACCTCCGTGATTACCTTGTATCTAAGCATATTCTGACAGCCCCCTGATCACATGACATTTAATTTATTATCTATTGACTTGCATCTAGTACTGTGTTGTGATAAACACAATGCTATCTATATGGCCCACATGAACTAGCAGTCTCCTGTTGTAAAAAGATAATAAAAAGCATGTAATAAGAGGCTGTCTGTAGTGGCTTAGAAACAGGCAGAAATTTAGAGGTTTAAATGTTATAACGTATATTAATATATCAATGTTGGTTGTGCAAAGTTGGGGAATGGTTAGTAAAGGCATTATCTATCTTTTTAAACAATAACAATTTTAGTGTAGACTGTTCCTTTAAGTAATGTTTTTGTTTCAGTTTGGGACCCTTTTGTGGTTCACATAAAATGACTTTTAAACCTAATTGAAGAAAACTTTTTCAGGGTCGATGTTCAAGGGAGAACTGCAAATATCTTCATCCACCAACACATTTAAAAACCCAGCTAGAAATTAATGGCAGAAATAATCTCATCCAGCAGAAAACCGCAGCAGCAATGCTTGCCCAGCAAATGCAGTTTATGTTTCCTGGCACACAGCTGCCGCCAATGGTAAGTAGCATTTTATTACTTTAAATGTATGAAATATTTAACTGTACTATCTGATAATATGTATTTGTGTCTTCTTTTGTCATCATAAAAGGAAATATAATCACAATTAACAGAGAACACAATAGTGTTTTATACAGAAACATTTGCCAGCCGGGTGGCATTATGAAGGGGTAGTGTAATGCTTTGCAGGTGGGGGCAGTGTAATACTTTTCAATAATATTTAGAAATGTTACTTAAAGGGACAGTCAAGTCCAAAATAAACCCATGATTCTAATAGGGCATGTCATTTTAAACAACTTTCCAATTTACTTTTATCACCAATTTTGCTTTGTTCTCTTGGTATTCTTAGTTGAAAGCTAAACTTAGGTAGGCTTATATATGATAATTTCTTAGACCTTGAAGACGGCCTCTTATGTAAATGTATTTTGAAAGTTTTTCACCCCTAGAGGGCGTTAGTTCATGTGTGTCTCATGAAATTACCTAGTAGTAAGCACTGATTGGCTAAAAGGCAAGTCTGTCAAAAGAACGGAAATAAGGGGGCAGTTTACAGAGGCTTAGGCACAAGGTTATCACAGACGTAAAAAGTGTATTATTATTAATGTGTTGGTTATGCAAAACTGGGGAATAGGTAATAAAAGGGTTATCTATCTTTTTAAACAACAAAAATTATAGTGTTGACTGTCTCTTTAAAGGACCAGTCAACACAGTAGATTTGAATAATCAACAAATGCAAGATAACAAGACAATGCAATAGCACTTAGTCTGAACTACAAATAAGTAGTAGATTTTTTTTCTGACAATTTTAAAAGATATGTCTTTTTCCACTCCCCTTGTACCATGTGACAGCCATCAGCCAATCACAAATGCATACACGTACCATGTGACAGCCATCAGTCATTCACAAATGCATACACACTTATTCTTGCACATGCTCAATAGGAGCTGGTGACTCAAAAAGTTTAAATATAAAAAGACTGTGCACATTTAGTTAATGGAAGTACATTGGGAAGTTGTTTAAAGTGGCATGCTCTATCTGAATAATGAGAGTTTAATTTAGATTGAGTGTCCCTTTAAGCTATCCAAAGCACAACATAATTGCATCATTTAAAATAAATTAATTGAATTTTAATTTGTGCAACATAATTGAAAACATTTGTTATCTAATTTTAGATGGTTAGTAAAATCAGCAGGGTCGCATGCCAATTTAATAGGTCTTAGGGAGAATACTGCATGGTAATAAGCCATTTAATATTGTTGACAAAAGTATTTATTAAAAATAATACGCCTGTTTAGTATTAGCACCGTTGTACACTTTTAGGCAGTTAATATATTTATATATTCTGGGGAGACACAAATTATTGTATCATGCTTTTTTATCGGAAGTGCATACTATAGTTCTAAAGAGAAATATTAAAGATTTCCTAACTTTTCAAGAGGCTAACAGGGAAAGAATGGAATATATTGAAATATCTTTTATAATACTTGGATAAAAGTGAGCAATGGTTACAAGCAATTAGACACTAATTGATGTAGTTATACAATGACTGTGGAAAGGAATATTATCTTTTAAATGAAGAAAATAATGGTTTTTGTTGCCGTTTAGTCTAGAAAATGATTTCTAATTGGAAGTCTTATTATCAGTTATACTGAGGTTTCTATGGATTAAGCAATATTTTTAAATGTTTATTTTCTTTGTTTCATCTTTAAAGGGACAGTCTACACCAGAATGTTTATTTTTTAAAAAGATAGATAATCCCTTTATTACCCATTCCCCAGTTTTGCATAACCAACACAGTTATATTAACCCCTTAATGACAACTGACGTACCAGGTACGTCATGCTAAAACTAACAGTTAATGACAATGGACGTACCTGGTACGTCAGTTGTCTAACAGAGTGCTGCAAGCGATCACAAATGCTTCCAGCAGCTCTGAGGGTATTGCAGTGATGCCTCGATATGGAGGCATCCTGCAATACCACTTTACAAGCCTCCGATGCAGAGAGAGCCACTCTGTGGCCCTCTCTGCACCGGTAGCGATGGTGCCAGTGTCCGCCGGGTGTGAGGGTGCGCGCGTGCATGATGCGCGTGCGCGTGCACGAGGGGTGCGTGTGCACGTGAGCGTGCGCGTGCACGTGCACCCATTAGCCACACTGACACCAATGAATGAGGGCAGAAAGGGGAAAAAAAAGGGAATTTTTTTTTTAAATATAAAAGGATCTGGGAGGGGGTGGGGGTATTGTGGGGGGCTGCTACACTACAGAAATAGAAGTAAAAAATAAAATAAAAATACTTTTTGGGGGGTTTTTGGGGCCAAACTGGGTACTGGCAGACAGCTGCCAGTACCCAAGATGGCGGTAATTAGGTAGGGGAGAGGGTTAGAGAGCTGGAGGGGGGATCAGGGAGGTTGGGGCTAAGGCAGGGGTCCATCACAGCTAAAATATTTTATTATTTTTATTTAAAAAAAAAAAAAAAACTCTTTTATTTAGTACTGGCAGACTTTCTGCCAGTACTTAAGATGGCGGGAACAATTGTGGGCTGGGGGAGGGAAGAGAGCTGTTTGGGAGGGATCAGGGGGTGGGATGTGTCAGGTGGGAGGCTGATCTCTAAAATTAACCCTGCAAGCTCCCTACAAGCTACCTAATTTAACCCCTTCACTGCTGGGCATAATTAACGTGTGGTGCGCAGCAGCATTTAGCGGCCTTCTAATTACCAAAAAGCAACGCCAAAGCCATATAAGTCTGCTATTTCTGAACAAAGGGGATCCCAGAGAAGCTTTTACAACAATTTCTGCCATAATAGCACAAGCTGTTTGTAAATAATTTCAGTGAGAAACCTAAAATTGTGAAAAATGTAAAGTTTTTTTTTTATTTGCTCGCATTTGGCGGTGAAATGGTGGCATAAAATATACCAAAATGGGCCTAGATCAATACTTGGGGTTGTCTACTACACTACACTACACTAAAATTAACCCTACAAGCTCCCTAATTAACCCCTTCACTCCTGGGCATAAAACACGTGTGGTGCGCAGCGGCATTTAGCGGCCTTCTAATTACCAAAAAGCAACCCCAAAGCCATATAAGTCTGCTATTTCTGAAAAAAGGGGATCCCAGAGAAGCATTTACAACCATTTGTGCCATAATTGCAGAAGCTGTTTGTAAATAATTTCAGTGGGAAACCTAAAGTTTGTGACAAATTTTGTGAAAAAGTGAACTTTTTTTTTTTTATCGCATTTGGCGGTGAAATGGTGGCATGAAATATACCAAAATGGGCCTAGATCAATACTTTGGGTTGTCTTCTAAAAAAAAATATATACATGTCAAGGGATATTCAGGTATTCCTGACAGATATCAGGGTTCCAATGTAACTAGCGCTAATTTTGAAAAAAAGTGGTTTAGAAATAGCGAAGTGCTACTTGTATTTATTGCCCCATAAATTGCAAAAAAAGCAAAGAACGTGTAAACATTGGGTATTTCTAAACTCAGGACAAAATTTAGAAACTATTTAGCATGGGTGTTTCTCCAACATAGGTGTGTCCGGTCCACGGCGTCATCCTTACTTGTGGGATATTCTCTTCCCCAACAGGAAATGGCAAAGAGCCCAGCAAAGCTGGTCACATGATCCCTCCTAGGCTCCGCCTACCCCAGTCATTCTCTTTGCCGTTGTACAGGCAACATCTCCACGGAGATGGCTTAGAGTTTTTTAGTGTTTAACTGTAGTTTTTATTATTCAATCAAGAGTTTGTTATTTTGAAATAGTGCTGGTATGTACTATTTACTCAGAAACAGAAAAGAGATGAAGATTTCTGTTTGTATGAGGAAAATGATTTTAGCAACCGTCACTAAAATCCATGGCTGTTCCACACAGGACTGTTGAGAGCAATTAACTTCAGTTGGGGGAACAGTGAGCAGTCTCTTGCTGCTTGAGGTATGACACATTCTAACAAGACGATGTAATGCTGGAAGCTGTCATTTTCCCTCTGGGATCCGGTAAGCCATGTTTATTACGATTGTAAATAAGGGCTTCAAAAAGGGCTTATTTAGACTGTAGACTTTTTTTGGGCTAAATCGATTGATTATTAACACATATTTAGCCTTGAGGAATCATTTTATCTGGGTATTTTGATATAATAATATCGGCAGGCACTGTTTTAGACACCTTATTCTTTAGGGGCTTTCCCAAAGCATAGGCAGAGCCTCATTTTCGCGCCGGTGTTGCGCACTTGTTTTTGAGAGGCATGGCATGCAGTCGCATGTGAGAGGAGCTCTGATACTTAGAAAAGACTTTCTGAAGGCGTCATTTGGTATCGTATTCCCCTTGGGGCTTGGTTGGGTCTCAGCAAAGCAGATACCAGGGACTGTAAAGGGGTTAAAGTTCAAAACGGCTCCGGTTCCGTTATTTTAAGGGTTAAAGCTTCCAAATTTGGTGTGCAATACTTTTAAGGCTTTAAGACACTGTGGTGAAAATTTGGTGAATTTTGAACAATTCCTTCATGTTTTTTCGCATTTGCAGTAATAAAGTGTGTTCAGTTTAAAATTTAAAGTGACAGTAACGGTTTTATTTTAAAACGTTTTTTGTACTTGTTATCAAGTTTATGCCTGTTTAACATGTCTGAACTACCAGATAGACTGTGTTCTGAATGTGGGGAAGCCAGAATTCCTATTCATTTAAATAAATGTGATTTATGTGACAATGACAATGATGCCCAAGATGATTCCTCAAGTGAGGGGAGTAAGCATGGTACTGCATCATTCCCTCCTTCGTCTACACGAGTCTTGCCCACTCAGGAGGCCCCTAGTACATCTAGCGCGCCAATACTCCTTACTATGCAACAATTAACGGCTGTAATGGATAATTCTGTCAAAAACATTTTAGCCAAAATGAACACTTATCAGCGTAAGCGCGACTGCTCTGTTTTAGATACTGAAGAGCATGACGACGCTGATATTAATATTTCTGAAGGGCCCCTAACTCAGTCTGATGGGGCCAGGGAGGTTTTGTCTGAGGGAGAAATTACTGATTCAGGGAACATTTCTCAACAAGCTGAACCTGATGTGATTGCATTTAAATTTAAGTTGGAACATCTCCGCATTCTGCTTAAGGAGGTATTATCCACTCTGGATGATTGTGACAAGTTGGTCATCCCAGAGAAACTATGTAAAATGGACAAGTTCCTAGAGGTGCCGGGGCTCCCAGAAGCTTTTCCTATACCCAAGCGGGTGGCGGACATTGTTAATAAAGAATGGGAAAGGCCCGGTATTCCTTTCGTCCCTCCCCCCATATTTAAAAAATTGTTTCCTATGGTCGACCCCAGAAAGGACTTATGGCAGACAGTCCCCAAGGTCGAGGGAGCGGTTTCCACTTTAAACAAACGCACCACTATACCCATAGAGGATAGTTGTGCTTTCAAAGATCCTATGGATAAAAAATTGGAAGGTTTGCTTAAAAAGATGTTTGTTCAGCAGGGTTACCTTCTACAACCAATTTCATGCATTGTCCCTGTCGCTACAGCCGCATGTTTCTGGTTCGATGAGCTGATAAAGGCGGTCGACAGTGATTCTCCTCCTTATGAAGAGATTATGGACAGAATCAATGCTCTCAAATTGGCTAATTCCTTCACCCTAGACGCCACTTTGCAATTGGCTAGGTTAGCGGCTAAGAATTCTGGGTTTGCTATTGTGGCGCGCAGAGCGCTTTGGTTGAAATCTTGGTCGGCTGATGCGTCTTCCAAGAACAAGCTACTTAACATTCCTTTCAAGGGGAAAACACTGTTTGGCCCTGACTTGAAAGAGATTATCTCGGATATCACTGGGGGTAAGGGCCACGCCCTTCCTCAGGATCGGCCTTTCAAGGCAAAAAATAAACCTAATTTTCGTCCCTTTCGTAGAAACGGACCAGCCCAAAGTGCTACGTCCTCTAAGCAAGAGGGTAATACTTCTCAAGCCAAGCCAGCTTGGAGACCAATGCAAGGCTGGAACAAGGGAAAGCAGGCCAAGAAACCTACCACTGCTACTAAGACAGCATGAAATGTTGGCCCCCGATCCGGGACCGGATCTGGTAGGGGGCAGACTCTCTCTCTTCGCTCAGGCTTGGGCAAGAGATGTTCTGGATCCTTGGGCGCTAGAAATAGTCTCCCAAGGTTATCTTCTGGAATTCAAGGGACTTCCCCCAAGGGGGAGGTTCCACAGGTCTCAGTTGTCTTCAGACCACATATAAAGACAGGCATTCTTACATTGTGTAGAAGACCTGTTAAAAATGGGAGTGATTCATCCCGTTCCATTAAGAGAACAAGGGATGGGGTTCTACTCCAATCTGTTTATAGTTCCCAAAAAAGAGGGAACGTTCAGACCAATCTTAGATCTCAAGATCTTAAACAAGTTTCTCAAGGTTCCATCGTTCAAGATGGAAACCATTCGAACTATTCTTCCTTCCATCCAGGAAGGTCAATTCATGACCACGGTGGATTTAAAGGATGCGTATCTACATATTCCTATCCACAAGGAACATCATCGGTTCCTGAGGTTCGCATTCCTGGACAAACATTACCAGTTCGTGGCGCTTCCTTTCGGATTAGCCACTGCTCCAAGGATTTTCACAAAGGTACTAGGGTCCCTTCTAGCTGTGCTAAGACCAAGGGGCATTGCTGTAGTACCTTACTTGGACGACATTCTGATTCAAGCGTCGTCCCTTCCTCAAGCAAAGGCTCACACGGACATAGTCCTGGCCTTTCTCAGATCTCACGGATGGAAAGTGAACGTGGAAAAGAGTTCTCTATCTCCGTCAACAAGGGTTCCCTTCTTGGGAACAATAATAGACTCCTTAGAAATGAGGATATTTCTGACAGAGGCCAGAAAAACAAAGCTTCTAGACTCTTGTCGGATACTTCATTCCGTTCCTCTTCCTTCCATAGCTCAGTGCATGGAAGTGATCGGGTTGATGGTAGCGGCAATGGACATAGTTCCTTTTGCGCGCATTCATCTAAGACCATTACAACTGTGCATGCTCAGTCAGTGGAATGGGGATTATACAGACTTGTCTCCGAAGATACAAGTAAATCAGAGGACCAGAGACTCGCTCCGTTGGTGGCTGTCCCTGGACAACCTGTCACAAGGGATGACATTCCGCAGACCAGAGTGGGTCATTGTCACGACCGACGCCAGTCTGATGGGCTGGGGCGCGGTCTGGGGATCCCTGAAAGCTCAGGGTCTTTGGTCTCGGGAAGAATCTCTTCTACCGATAAATATTCTGGAACTGAGAGCGATATTCAATGCTCTCAAGGCTTGGCCTCAGCTAGCGAGGGCCAAGTTCATACGGTTTCAATCAGACAACATGACAACTGTTGCGTACATCAACCATCAGGGGGGAACAAGGAGTTCCCTAGCGATGGAAGAAGTGACCAAAATCATTCTATGGGCGGAGTCTCACTCCTGCCACCTGTCCGCTATCCACATCCCAGGAGTGGAAAATTGGGAAGCGGATTTTCTGAGTCGTCAGACATTGCATCCGGGGGAGTGGGAACTCCATCCGGAAATCTTTGCCCAAGTCACTCAGCTGTGGGGCATTCCAGACATGGATCTGATGGCCTCTCGTCAGAACTTCAAAGTTCCTTGCTACGGGTCCAGATCCAGGGATCCCAAGGCGGCTCTAGTGGATGCACTAGTTGCACCTTGGACCTTCAAACTAGCTTATGTGTTCCCGCCGTTTCCTCTCATCCCCAGGCTGGTAGCCAGGATCAATCAGGAGAGGGCGTCGGTGATCTTGATAGCTCCTGCGTGGCCACGCAGGACTTGGTATGCAGATATGGTGAATATGTCATCGGCTCCACCTTGGAAGCTACCTTTGAGACGAGACCTTCTTGTTCAGGGTCCGTTCGAACATCCGAACCTGTTTTCACTCCAGCTGACTGCTTGGAGATTGAACGCTTGATCTTATCGAAGCGAGGGTTCTCAGATTCTGTTATCGATACTCTTGTTCAGGCCAGAAAGCCTGTAACTAGAAAGATTTACCACAAAATTTGGAAAAAATATATCTGTTGGTGTGAATCTAAAGGATTCCCTTGGGATAAGGTTAAGATTCCTAAGATTCTATCCTTCCTTCAAGAAGGATTGGAAAAAGGATTATCTGCAAGTTCCCTGAAGGGACAGATTTCTGCCTTGTCTGTGTTACTTCACAAAAAGCTGGCAGCTGTGCCAGATGTTCAAGCCTTTGTTCAGGCTCTGGTTAGAATTAAGCCTGTTTACAAACCTTTGACTCCTCCTTGGAGTCTCAATTTAGTTCTTTCAGTTCTTCAGGGGGTTCCGTTTGAACCCTTACATTCCGTTGATATTAAGTTATTATCTTGGAAAGTTTTGTTTTTAGTTGCAATTTCTTCTGCTAGAAGAGTTTCAGAATTATCTGCTCTGCAGTGTTCTCCTCCTTATCTGGTGTTCCATGCAGATAAGGTGGTTTTACGTACTAAACCTGGTTTTCTTCCAAAAGTTGTTTCTAACAAAAACATTAACCAGGAGATTATCGTACCTTCTCTGTGTCCGAAACCAGTTTCAAAGAAGGAACGTTTGTTGCACAATTTGGATGTTGTTCGCGCTCTAAAATTCTATTTAGATGCTACAAAGGATTTTAGACAAACATCTTCCTTGTTTGTTGTTTATTCCGGTAAAAGGAGAGGTCAAAAAAGCAACTTCTACCTCTCTCTCTTTTTGGATTAAAAGCATCATCAGATTGGCTTACGAGACTGCCGGACGGCAGCCTCCCGAAAGAATCACAGCTCATTCCACTAGGGCTGTGGCTTCCACATGGGCCTTCAAGAACGAGGCTTCTGTTGATCAGATATGTAGGGCAGCGACTTGGTCTTCACTGCACACTTTTACCAAATTTTACAAGTTTGATACTTTTGCTTCTTCTGAGGCTATTTTTGGGAGAAAGGTTTTGCAAGCCGTGGTGCCTTCCATTTAGGTGACCTGATTTGCTCCCTCCCTTCATCCGTGTTCTAAAGCTTTGGTATTGGTTCCCACAAGTAAGGATGACGCCGTGGACCGGACACACCTATGTTGGAGAAAACAGAATTTATGTTTACCTGATAAATTACTTTCTCCAACGGTCTGTCCGGTCCACGGCCCGCCCTGGTTTTTTTTTTAATCAGGTCTGATAATTTATTTTCTTTAACTACAGTCACCACGGTACCATATGGTTTCTCCTATGCAAATATTCCTCCTTAACGTCGGTCGAATGACTGGGGTAGGCGGAGCCTAGGAGGGATCATGTGACCAGCTTTGCTGGGCTCTTTGCCATTTCCTGTTGGGGAAGAGAATATCCCACAAGTAAGGATGACGCCGTGGACCGGACACACCGTTGGAGAAAGTAATTTATCAGGTAAACATAAATTCTGTTTTTTTGGTGATTGTAGATGTGTAACATATTTTGGGGGTCAAAGTTAGAAAAAGTGTGTTTTTTTCCATTTTTTCCTCATATTTTATTATTTTTTTTTTAGTAAATTATAAGACATGATGAAAATAATGGTATCTTTAGAAAGTCCATTTAATGGCGAGAAAAACGGTATATAATATGTGTGGGTACAGTAAATGAGTAAGAGGGAAATTACAGCTAAACACAAACACTGCAGAAATGTAAAAATAGCCATTGTCATTAAGGGTAAGAAAATTGAAAAATGGTCCGGTCATTAAGGGGTTAATATACTTTTTACCTCTGTGATTACCTTGTATCTAAGCCTCTCAGTGCTTTGACGGACATGCAGTTTAGACAATCAGTGCAGACACTTAAATAACTCAACGGGAGTGAGCAGAATGCTATCTAGATGACACACATGAACTAGTACTGTCTAACTGTGAAAAACTTTCAAAATGCTCTGAGCTAAGAGGCGGTTTTCAACAGTTTAGAAATCAGTTTGAGCCTACCTAGGTTTAGCTTTTCAAAAATACCACCAAGAGAACAAAGCAAATTTAATGATAAACGTAAATTTGAAAGATGTTTAAAATTGCATGCCCTATCTGAATCATGAAAGTTTAATTTTGACTAGACTGTCCCTTTAAGAGGCAACTTCAAAATGTATTAGATGGTTGTTTTTTTTTGCTTTTGCTTTGTTCCAGACCTAAATAAACTAATATTTTCTTGTCAAGCCTGCAGAGGTGTGTCTGTTTATTCCAGGAGTTATGGGGATTGTCCTTATCAGCCAGTAAGAACTAGTATGAAGTATAAAAATGCTCAACATTCTCAGTTATTTTTACACATTAAATTGTGAAATGTCACTCTTTTTATAGTGATTACAAAAAAAAAGTAATTTCTCTAATTCAGACCTCTATATCAGTGTTTGTCACTTTTAGTCCTTCAGGCACACTAACATGATTTTCAGGATATCTTAACTAGAACACTGATGAAACAATCAGCTAATCAGTAACAATGTTAGTAACCATGGTTATTAACCTGCTTTCACCCAAAGGTAATCTTGAAATCTGTTCTGTAAGTGTGCCCTGAGGACTGACATTGAAAAATATTGCTCTAGATTTGTTGGTAAAATGTATTTACTAAATGTTGGTAAAATGTATTTATTTATAATTAGGTTTCATAATCATTAAATATGCATTTATTTTGAGTTATTTATCTTAACTGTTTTGTTGCTTCCAATCATTTCACTAAACTGATGACTAGATTGACTCTAAAGATAGAGATTAATTAAAAAATAGAGGTGGAACAGTAAAGAAAAACATCAACAACAACAACAATGCGCAACTAGAAGCTAATACTAATTAGCACCTTGAATATTGAAATTTAAATTGTATTTGCTTCAACCAGAGAGCTGTGAAAAGTGCAGACTGAACCTCACATCAGTCTATGAGATGCAGGAATCTGTTAGCTCTAATGTTTTCAATAAAAAATTATCTAACAGCTCATCTTAGTGAATATCAATAGAGTTTAGAAAGTAAGATGTTATTGAGGTAATTCAACAAAACATATTAAACACGTATTAACATGAACATAGGTTATGACATACAAATAGATATTGTTAATAGTTGAATCTTATATGAGCATTACATGAGTATAATGAGATAAGGTGAGACATATTGATCACAAAATATCCTTATATGTTTGATTGTCTAGAAACAACCCATGCAATTCACATAAAATAATATAATATAAGCCATATTTTCTCCAAAGGCAATGGCTATCCGGGCGTGTGTCAGACATAATGATACCTCATTTTTTATAATTATTAAGCTGATTTTTACTCCCTAGTGACTTAAATTGCCTTATAGAGTGATACCATACTAGTCTTATGATACATACGGAAAGACATTTGTATGTTAAATAGGGAATAGGGAATAGGGAATAGATAACAAGTTGTATCTAGTGCGTAATTATGCAATATGAGTCATTAGTCAAAGATATGTAGTTACTCAACCTGATTACATTATACTTAAAGTAGTGGTAAATCTATTGTTTTTCAAGGATCAACCTCTAACTATATTTTTATCTGTGCCTAAGAATGTTAGAGGACTCAAATATGAATGTCTTAATTGTGACAACTTGTTTCAGTCATAACAAACCAGCGGTTGAATACCGCTGCAAAATTCGCCAAATTGGGTGAATGTAAGATAGTGTAGCATAAAGAATGATTAGTGGGTCACTTTTAGACCCCAGAGTTCTTATATCAACTGGAGGATGGAAACTGCTAAAACTTAAAGGCCACTTTTGGACCTGAATGGTCAATATATTTAGAGCATATCAATGTTATTTATATGGTATCTCAGCTGATCGTTAATAAGACTAATAAATCAGCATGTGTAGGTTGGTAAATTATCTTAGCGGGCAGTTTACACGCCTGGAAAAGGATAATAGTGTGACTTAGGTTGTAGTTTTCCTTGGGAGGGAATACACTTGACCGTTGTGGGTGATATATTCTTTCCTAGTTCATTGATGCTATCTATTTAACCCTAAGAGGTGGAGATGGACTTAGGTAAACGATAAGAGAAAAAAAAGAACCAATAAAATATTTGCTGGGATGTATTAACGAATCTGCCCTTTTACGCCGATGTAAGCTAACATACGGGAAGTCGTATGTATAGAGTGGACAACAAGGTCCCTAACTAAAAATAAGAGATTAATAAGGTTAGGCCACCCTATGTCATACTCATATGTATATATAAAGGTAACTGTTCCCTCCTATCAAATTAAAGGCGGAGGGGCGACTAAGCATGCGTATGTAATGATTATATAGGCTTATTCTAAGAGGTTGCTATGACCTAACAATCATATGGACCTAGAAAAAGTGCTTACTCCCTAGGGATCGAGGATCATTTAGTAAGCTCATCAGTTCCCCATGTGTAAGTTAGATCCAGAAGGCGAAGGCTGTCACACCACACTGTCTCGGCCGCAAACAGCGCGGTGGGGCCTAGAGGTTATTAGATTAGTATACACATTTAACTGAGAGAGTAGCACAATCCATTTCTCTTAGTACCTTCTGATAACAGGGTAACACTTTACATAAATAACATCCCAATCTACATTATTATTAAGTGGTGGAACAGTCCAATAAAAAAGAGTCTCTGAAATGCGGGCAAGTAGACAGCGTAGCAGTTATAGGGCTATTACAACAAAGACTGAGTTAAGTAGTGAATAATAGTATTGGCAAGGCACCTATCCCAAATCTATTTCTCATAGCTTCCCCCCCTGGAAAATAGGATATAATTGTAAGCAGATGATATCCCAGTTTGTATCATTGTCCAATGCTGAGAGAGCCCAATAATAATAAGTCTCTTAAATGTAAATAACTAGGTAACAAATGTAAAGACAGAATACTAAACAAAAACTTGCATAAACAGATTATACATTCTAATGATCCAAAGTTAAACTTTAATCTTCAAAGTCAGTGGGACAGCAAGTGTGCGGTTTAATAGAAAGCCTTTGGACACCCACTACTCACCACCTTAGGAATGGTTAAAAGTTATCAGTCACCCCACACCGGATCTCAAAAAATAGATGGTGATTTTAATATATTGAGCCTTAAGGCACATGCAGGAGTAAGTTTGTCCATAAAAGGCTATGTGTCTTCATGGAGTGTGTATCCATTCACCATTGGCTCCTGGCATATAACTGCTCAGATGAGAAAGGACCGGAGCTAATACCCCGACCGAGTCGCTTGTTTTCCATTTAACCTCCAGTGTCAGCCCAGTGGGCGCCATATTCCTGATCTCAGGGCCTATTGAGGCTTTCCGGGGATTAGTAGGCCATGCAGGACTTGGAAGATCAGGAATCTCCATGCGGAACCTCTCAGTCACGGCAGCCATCCCAATATGCGGCACCGCAGCAGCGATGTCCAAAGAAGCGGACAATCACCATTGATGTGTAACTCCAGCAGTGAATGCATCATCCGGAGTTGTGGATTCCATGTGTGCATCTCTGCTTCCCTTGATGCTGTGGTGCAAGCCGGCTCCAGCTGGTCCTTGACTACAACTCTGGGCTAGGTAAGATGACCTTTTATGCTGTTAAAATGGTCATCGAGCATCTGCTGTACACGAGCCTCCCATCTGTCTAAGGCACTCAAAGATCTTAAGGCAGCCGCCTCTTGATATTCATCCTTCAGGCACATGCTGAGTTGATGAGAGATTAATGCACCTGTATCGCTCTCAGTAATATACGTTTCAGCAGCCTCCTTGATATTTCTTCACCCGGTAAACGGGGGGGGGGGGGGGCGAGATAGATTAAAGTTATGTGCTAGGCCATTGTCAAATATTTGTCCGCCCGGTCCAGCCTCTTCGAAATGATCTATGGCAGAAAAATATTTATATCCATGTTCAGGATCCCCTCGTATAACCAAACATATAACGTGTGATCGTGGATGTTAGGGAAATCATATGATATTTTTTAAATTAGCTTATCCATTTTCAGAGCTACTGGATTTTCAGTCTATCATGGTTGCTGGTTGGACACGCCCCAAATCAATCAAGTTAAATTTAATTAGTGCAGTTACAATGTATGAAGAACAAACCATTTTAAACAAAATATATTTACTAACTTAAAAATTGTAAATCAAATGGGAACCTCATGCATAGTTTACACAATAACTCATTTGGCCCAATTCCCTAGCTGTTCTCAGCTTGTAGTCTTATGGACAAACCTCTGCACTAGGAAGTCAATAAGTCCAAATGGTTAGGACTCCTGTCTCTACAGTTATACTTTCATATTGGATTCTTAGGCTTTTATTGCAATCAGTAAAGTTTTTGTTCTTCTATTCACTATGTTTGGTTTTGTACATTTACTGTGACCAAGTAGTGCACAGGGGTTTACATCATGTTTTTTTTTTCTGCGCGCCCATTTTTCTACCAGTGTCCATGTTTGTTTTTGTAGATGGACGCTCCGGATTTATCTCTTGTTTACTGATATCTTAAGGAGACATTTTTTTTCTCATTGTGAGTACAGCCTCACTCTCTTTTCCTTCCTAAGATAGGGAGAGTCCATGGCTTCATTCCTTACTGTTGGGAAATACAACACCTGGCCACCAGGAGGAGGCAAAGACACCGCAGCCAAAGGCTTAAATATCTCTCCCACTTCCTCATTACCCCAGTCATTCTTTGCCTTTCGTCATGTTAGGAGGGGGCAGAGAAGTGTCAGAAGATTCAGAGAGTCTTGAAAAAGGGTATCTCCCCTCGAGATAGGACTGGAGTTTTAAGTAGTCATGTCAACCTCTCAGTATGAGTATTGATGAAAGTTAGAGTCTGGAGATGCTAACAGCTCCTAAGCAATCAGTGTTGACAAGTTTCACTGCCTGCTTTCTCTCACTCAAGTCCATGTCAGGAGCGCTGCTATAAGACTGTCATACTTGAGAGGCTGTGTTCTGTTCCACAGCATGGATCCTGGAGGTAAGATTGTTTAAATTTTTACACATAAAACGCTATAACAGGGTCACAGTGTGGCTCCTTTATACCTTGATAGGATTCAGGGTTAATATCCTCTAGAGGGGATTTATTGAACAGTTGGGGTTAATTAATCAGTGTATTAATTATTTACATGCTGCTTTGTGTGATTTTTTTTTTCCTGGGCTGATAGACTGTGTTTTTAGCTGGAACAAACAGGTTTCACTTTTAAGTTTCACTTTCATTTTTAAAAGTGTTGCACAGCTCCTATAACTTACTCTACTTGTAATAACAGGGGAAGTACTGTCTTACATTCCATGTGACCGGGTGTGGTCTATGTTAATTTCCTCCATTCCGGCTGAGACTTGAACCTGAGGAGAGCGTTTCCTCTGTTAACTGTCTGGGTCTAGGAGGTGGTGAGTGCCCCAGCCATTGGCAGTATAAAGGTGCAGTTTTCTTTAATAAAAAACGTTTTTATTTGTGTCCTTCTGTGGGTATAACCTAAGCTATGGGGACTCTGACATGTTAGAAGGTACTCCTTCTGTACTAAATCATACCTGTTTATATTGTGAGGAGGCTGTGGTTTTCCCGCCCACTCATTTATGTTCCACGTGCCTTAACAACGTTATAAAGTCTATGAAGGGAGACAAGCCTGCTAAGGATCTTAGTCCCTCTGAGCCGTCTACCTCTCAGGACTCGTCGTCCCATGAGATTACTACCCTTGCTACATTATCCAGTCCACATGCAGTTCCCCGTAGCACATCTAATCCTCCATCCGGAGAGGACCTGCTTCCTGCGGACTGCCGCGCAGTTACAAACGGCGGTGTCTGCAGCCCTCAGTGCATTAGCTTGCTCTAACAAACGTAAAAGAAAGGTTAAACATAGCTCTCCTGACCCGGAGTCATCTAAATATTTATTGGATTTAGCTATTATGTCCCAGTTATTCGATGATGAGTTAACCTCTGTAGCTTTAGAGGGTGAACTTTCTGGGTCTGAGTCCTTAGCGTCTAAGCCTCCTACTGCGGAGGAACCGTCCTTTAGATTTAAAATTGAGCACTTGCGTTTTTTATTAAAGGAGGTTCTGTCTACGTTAGAGGTTCCAGAGGCTGCGCTGCCTGAAGAACCTATGATGCCTAAATTAAACAGAGTTTACGAAGATAGGAAAGTTCCTTTGAATTTTCCTGTGCCGGTTAAGATGGCAAACATTATTAAGAACGAATAGGAAAAAATTGGTTCTTCCTTTTCCCCCTCGTCTACTTTTAAAAAGTTGTTCCTGGTCCCGGACTCTCAACTGGATTTGTGGGGCTCCATTCCTAAGGTGGATGGTGCTATCTCTACGCTTGTTAAACGTACTACTATACATCTTGAGGATAGTTCTTCTTTCAGAGAGCCAATGGATAAGAAAATGGAAACCTTTCTGAGAAATATGTTTCAACATACAGGATTTTTATTTCAACCGGCGGCTGCAGTTGCCACGGTTGCCGGAGCGGCTACCTACTGGTGCAAATCTTTGTCGAAACTCATTGAGGTGAAATCTTCCCTCAAGGATATTCAAGACAGAATTAAAGCTCTGAGAATTGCTAATTCTTTTATCTGTGATGCGAACATGCAAATTATTCGCCTAAATGCAAAGGCCTCTGGCTTTGCAGTCCTAGCACGCCGGGCTCTCTGGTTGAAGTCTTGGTCTGCGGATATGACTTCTAAGTCCAGACTCCTTTCTCTTCCCTTCAAGGGAAATTTTTTATTTGGTCCAGGCCTGGACTCTATTATTTCTACGGTTACTGGAGGCAAGGGTGCCTTCCTACTGCAAGTCTAAGGGACGACAATCTTCTAATTTTCGTTCTGACAAATCCCAATGACAACAATCCTCCTCTGAGCAACCCAAGAGTACTTGGAAGCTGGCTCAGTCCTGGAATAATTCCAAGCAGAATAAGAAGCCCGCCGAAAGCAAATCGGCATGAAGGGGTGGCCCCCGATCTGGGGTTGGATCGTGTAGGGGCAGACTGTCTCTTTTTTCAGACGCTTGATTCAAGGACGTACAGGATCCGTGGGTCCTGGAGGTGGTATATTAGGGATACAAAAGAGGCGCCCAAATGTGTGTATCTGTATTGGATAATGACACAAGCAGCAACAAATTATTTGTGCAGGGTACTCACAATTTATCAGAGCACACCTATGTGCTTGTAGACACAGGCTGGTTATTAGAGCTAACCAGCTGGCTCCCTCCGGTCTCCACTTTCTTCAGGAACAGGTGTATGGTAGTAGGAAGCTTCACCAAATAAGGATCAACACCATGAATTAAAATCACAATTCTTTATTGCTGTAACATGCAGCTTCATGCAAAATACAATCCTTAGGGTCAGCATATGGCAATATGCTACGCGTTTCTCGGCTCTAACGGCCGTTTCATCAGGCATATTTGACAATGAACATTCACCGGCTTATATTGCCGTTTTACTACCATACACAAACATGTCATTAGATACTCCCACAATGGGAGTGTATCTCCTAACCAATCAGAGGCTACTAAAAACAGGGGTGTGTAATAAATTTTGCCGCTGAACAAATTACCCTATTAACTCTTAAGGTACTTACAAAAAAGAGCTGTTAACACAAGCTGTACTCTCTAGATCCGTGCGAGTTAGATTTAGACTGAGGATCTTACTAGTCACGATACTTGTTGTAAAATATCCAGATGTATCGTTGTTTTTTGTGGTAATGTATTAGACCATTGCATTGTCAAGCTTTTGGTACCTATGCTATAAACAGGTTTATGAAAAATGATAACTAGATTGTGGACCTCTGCCCTCATATATTACAACAACATACCGATGCCCTGCATTGTTAGAAATCCTCTAGACTCCGCTGCCTTATACATCTGATATATGTTAACGACCCGAAGTAGATATTCTTGTGCTAATCGGGCATTTTTGGGTACCATTGAACAAAGGCAATATATCTGATAATACATAATTCTGTTTTTATAAATATATATATAAAACATATAACACCCCTACCTAACCAAAAAATGTTAACAGGGATAACACAAATCCTGAAATACAAAAACAGTTTCCCCCAAATCTAAATACAAATTTTACTTACAACATTTTTGACATGATATAATATATAACCAAGTGTGTAAATAGCGAACATTATGAAGCTTGTACTATATTGAAATTATAATTAATAATAAAAACCTTATGAATTTATATACTAACCATAAAAAATAAATATATATATAAAATGAATTAAAGGTACACAGGATGAGGCTAGGCAGCTTTGTTCTTTCCTTAATGACAACTCAATGGGTATTCAGTTCACTTCCAACATACAAACAGACACTATAGAATTTTTAGATTTGATTCTAACCAGAGATAGAGATTTTAATATTTGCACATCTACTTATTTTAAAACAGTTGACTGTAACAATTTCCTACATTATACAAACAATCACCATAGACAATGGAAGAACTATATACCATTCAGTCAATTTTGTAGAATAAAAAGAAATTGTAGTTTGGAAGAAAAATTTCATGAACAAGTCTGATAAATTGGGAATTTGTAAGAGTAACAATAATATGAATCAACCATGTTTTGTAACCCAATACAACTCGAACCACAAATCCATTAAAAGAGTGTTGCAGAAGCACTGGCCCATTTTACTTAAAGACCCAATTTTAAAGAAGAATTTAAATACCTCACCCAATATTGTTTTCAGAAGGGCACCTACAATTAAACAAACCCTGGCTCCCAGCAAAGTGGTCGTCTCAAAAAAGGCCATCACAAATATATCTTCAAATAAGAATAGAAGTCACAAAGGCACTTTCAGATGTGGGAAAACAAGATGTTTTATGTGCAAATGTATAACACATGGTGCCAAAAGCATCAGTTCCTACACCACTGGAGAAACACATACAATTGGAGAACACTTAAACTGCAGTTCCTCTTTTGTGATTTATGTGCTATCCTGTAAGTGTGGTTTACAATATTTAGGACGCACGACACGAAATATACGCACAAGGTGGGGGGAACATCACCGCAACATCAGAAAGCAGTCAGATAAACATAGTGTGTCTAGACACTATTACCAGGAACACATAGGGGAAAAATGTCCATTTACTATCACACCAATAGAAAGCATCCCAGGGCCCAACAAATATAATAGATTTACAAAGTTGCGCCAACGTGAAACGTTTTGGATATATAAGTTTGGTACCCTGTTCCCTACCGGACTTAACGAAGTTATTGATTCTGCAGCATTTTAATAGGATATATCACCTCTTAGTATATGTATTAGTATCCGTTTTGGACATTTCAATATACACATGTTTTATAATAAGGACTGACACTAGTATCACTGCATATTTCACTGGCCCTTACACTTTATAGATATCGAGATAGTAGTATTACTTTGCAACACACCAGGGTTATCACCCTTTTAATAGATAGTAGTACTTTTAGGGTATTCACATGTATTTTGAAACATTAATAATTAAAGTTGGCCCTCATCACATGTAGTTACGCCTACAGCACTTATACTAGTACTCCCAATCTTTTTTATTAAATAAATATATTTATTAACAAGCATCTTGAATAAAGGTGAAAAACACTTCTCATTATATTTTAATCTATTTACGTATTGGCATCAAGAACCAATAAGGCACTTAAATGTATTCACTTCACTATCACAGTGCACTTTAATATTAGGGTTTATATAGAATTTATATCACCTTTTGTTGTAGTTATATATAATATATTTTAGTATTAATTAATAATCAATTGTGACATATATATTTTTATATATATTTTTTTATATATTAATATTTATATATTTAGTTTAAGCTTATTAAAGGGACAGTAAACACCAGAATTTTTTTTGTTTAAAAAGGTAGATAATCCCTTTATTACCCATTCCCCAATTTTGCATAACCAAGACAGTTATAATAATATACTTTTTACCTCTGTGATTACCTTGTATCTAAGCCTTTGCAAACTGCCTTCTTATTTCAGTTCTTTTGACAGACATGCATTTTTAGCCAATCAGTGCTTGCTCTTAGGAGCTTCACGTGCCAGAGCTCAATGTTATCTATATGAAACACATGAACTAACGCCCTCTAGTGGTGAAAAACTGTCAAAATGCTTTCCGATTAGAGACAGTCTTCAAGGTCTAAGAAATTAGCACATGAACCTCCTAGATTTAGCTTTCAACTAAGAATACCAAGAGAACAAAGCAAAATTGGTAATAAAAGTAAATTGGAAAGTTGTTTAAAATTACATGCCCTATTTATATCATGAAATATTTTTTGTGACTTTACTGTCCCTTTAATAGTTACACTCGTTCTATCACATATGAGATATATTAAATGAAATGTGTATATTTTTAGATGGGATAAAATCGTATTATCAAAAGAAACATTATTTAGGTCATCGTTATTGCACTTTATTATAACATAATTCATTTGATATATTATTATTTTTTATGGTTAGTATATCAATTCATAAGGTTTTTATTATTAATTATAAATTCAATATAGTGCAAGCTTTATAATGTTCGCTATTTACACACTTGGTTATATATTATATCATGTCAAAAATGTTGTAAGTGGAATTTGTATTTAGATTTGGGGGAAACTGTTTTTGTATTTCAGGATTTGTGTTATCCCTGTTAACATTTTTTGGTTAGGTAGGGGTGTTATATGATTTATATATATATTTATAAAAACAGAATTATGTATTATCAGATATATTGCCTTTGTTCAATGGTACCCAAAAATGCCTGATTAGCACAAGAATATCTACTTCGGGTCGTTAACATATATCAGATGTATAAGGCAGCGGAGTCTAGAGGATTTCTAACAATGCAGGGCATCGGTATGTTGTTGTAATATATGAGGGCAGAGGTCCACAATCTAGTTATCATTTTTCATAAACCTGTTTACAGCATAGGTACCAAAAGCTTGACAATGCAATGGTCTAATACATTACCACAAAAAACAACGATACATCTGGATATTTTACAACAAGTATCGTGACTAGTAAGATCCTCAGTCTAAATCTAACTCGCACGGATCGAGAGTACAGCTTGTGTTAACAGCTCTTTTTTGCAAGTACCTTAAGAGTTAATAGGGTAATTTGTTCAGCGGCAAAATTTATTACACCCCCCCGTTTTTAGTAGCCTCTGATTGGTTAGGAGATACACTCCCATTGTGGGAGTATCTAATGACATGTTTGTGTATGGTAGTAAAACGGCAATATAAGCCGGTGAATGTTCATTGTCAAATATGCCTGATGAAACGGCCGTTAGATCCGAGAAACACGTAGCATATTGCCATATGCTCACCCTAAGGATTGTATTTTGCATGAAGCTGCATGTTACAGCAATAAAAAATTGTGATTTTAATTCATAGTTTTGATCCTTATTTGGTGAAGCTTCCTACTACCATACACCTGTTCCTGAAGAAAGTGGAGACCGGAGGGAGCCAGCTGGTTAGCTCTAATAACCAGCCTGTGTCTACAAGCACATGTGTGTGCTCTGATAAATTGTGAGTACCCTGCACAAAGAATTTGTTGCTGCTTGTGTCATTATCCAATACAAATACACACATTTGGGCGCCTCTCTTGTGTTTGCATATTTTTAGATCTACTACCCTGTTGTGGAGGAAGGGAGAGTGCAGCCCCAAAGTTGGTGAATTTCCAAGACTGCTGGGAGAAAACCCATATCTATTTTGGATATCTTGGTATCCCTTGTGAGAAGTTTGATTGCAGTTCTGACTTCTAAAAGACTTTTTATATGCTAATTATATTTTATATGGGATATATGTCTCATTAATACCTTTTTTGTTTTCACAGTCACTTTTTATATATTTTACTAATCAAGTAATTCATCTAATTTACTAAATACTAAACATTTTGTATATTGCTTGCTCTACACAGCGCCCTCTAGTGAATTATTTTTTTCACTTATTTCTTATTAGGGATACAAGATGGGCTTCAAATCTCATCTGCCAAGGGGCAGATTCCTTCTCTCGAATCTGTCTACCAGGCCAGAAAAGAGGGATGCCTTTCTAGGGTACGTTCCGGATTTATCCTCCTTAGGAGTTGTTGTCACAGTGCCTATTGAAAAAAGAGATTTGGGGTTTTATTCAAACCTTTTCATGGTCCCAAAGAAGGAGGGAACTTTCCGCCCAATTCTGGACCTAAAGGGCTTAATCAAATTTGTAGACGATAAGGTCCATCCTTCCTTTAATTTGTGAAGGCCAGTTTATGACCACTATAGATCTGAAGGACGCATACCTTCATGTTCCAATCAACAGGGAACACTTCCAGTTCCTGGAGTTTGCATTCCTGGACCAGCACTTCCAGTTCATTGCCCTTCCATTTGGCCTAGCTACTGTTCCAAGAATCTTTACGAAGGTTCTGGGGGCTCTTCTAGCCGTTGCCAGAACTCAGGGTATTGCAGTAGCCCCATACTTGGACGATATTCTGGTGCAAGCACCATCCTTTCGTCTTGCGGAAGAATTCTCGGAGTCCCTTCTCAGTCTTCTTCGATCACATGGATGAAAGATAAACTTTGAAAAGAGTTTTCTTATATCAAATACCAGGGTGGAATTCCTAGGTACTATTATAGACTCCATATCCATGAGGATATTTCTAACAGACCAGAGACGTTGCAAGCTAACTTTGGCATGTCTTGCCCTCCGGACCTCATTGAGTCCCTCTGTGGTTCAGTGTATGAAGGTGATTGGTCTCATGGTGTCCTGCATGAACATCATTCCTTTTGCCAGGTTCCGTCTCAGACCTTTACAACTGTGCATGCTGAGGCAGTGGAAAGGCGATCATTCATATGTGTCTCAACAGATTGTATTAGACAGCCGGTCGAGAGAAACGCTTTCTTAGTGTCTCTGTCCAGATCATCTGTCCCAAGGGACATGCTTCTTAAGACCATCCTGGGAGACTTCTGGGTTCATCCCAGTTTATCAGATTCCAATCAGACAATATAACCTTGGTGGCTTACATCAACCATCAGGGGGGAAAGAGAAGTTCCTTGGCGATGAAGGAAGTATCTCAGATTCTGGAGTGGGCGGAGGCCCACAGCTGTTTGCTGACAGCAATCCACATTCTGGTTGTGAACAACTGGGAGGCGGGTTTTCTCAGCAGGCAATCCTTCCATCCAGGGGAATGGTCTCTCATTTCCAAGGTGTTTCCAGAGATATGCAGCAGGTGGGGGACGCCGGAGATAGATCTCATGGCGTCCCATCTCAATACCAATCTACCCAGGTACGGGTCGAGAGATCCCGAAGCGGATCTAATAGATGCACTAGCAGTGCCCTGGAGTTTCGAACTCCTATATCGTTTTTTTCCATTACCGCTTCTTCCTCGAGTGGTGGCCCGCATCAAGCAGGAGCGGGTATCAGTAATCCAGTAGATTTCTGCTAGTTCCCTGAGGGGACAGGTTTCGGCCCTGTCGGTTTTATTGCACAAGAGACTGGCTACACTTCCAGACGTGCAGTCTTTTGTTAAGGCTCTGATTAGGACCAGACCTGTGTTTAGATCTAATGCTCCTCCTTGTAGCCTAAATCTTGTTCTTCGGGTTTTGCAACAGGTTCCGTTTGAGCTTCTACATTCCATTGACATTTAATTGTTATCTTGGAAGGTTTTCTTCCTAAGATTGTATCAGATTGCAACATTAATCAGGAGATTGTGGTTCCTTCCTTGTGTCCTAATCCTTCTACATCAAAGGAACGCTTACTTCACAATTTGAATGTGGTTCGTGCCTTTAAGTTCTATCTTCAGGCTACTAAGGAGTTTAGACAATCTTCCTACTTGTTTGTTGTCTATTCGGGAAAGCGTAAGGGGCAGAAGGCTACTTCGACTTCCCTATCTTTTTGGTTAAGGAGTGTCACCCGCTTTGCTTACGAGACAGCAGGACATCGTCCTCCTGAGAGGATAACTGCTCATTCCACTAGAGCAGTGGCTTCCTCTTGGGCCTTAAAGAACGAGGCCTCTATGGATCAGATTTATAAGGTGGCTACCTGCTCCTCCTTACATACTTTTTCAAAATTTTACAAGTTTGATGTTTTTGCTTCGACTGAAGAAGCTTTCGGGAGAAAATTTTTGCAGGCTGTGGTGCCTTCAGAATAGAGTCCGCCTCTTCCTTTTTGTTCCTTCCGTTATTCAGTGTCCTCTGGAGCTTGGGTATAGTTTTCCCAACAGTATGGAATGAAGCCGTGGACTCTCCCTATATTAGGAAGGAAAACATAATTTATGCTTATCAGATAAATTCCTTCCCTTCCGGATAGTGAGAGTCCACAGCCCCCGCACATTTTTTCTTGTCTATGGGTGGTCCCCTATTATTTATTTTATTCTTCTGGCACCATCTTTACCCTAATGTTTCCCCTACTTTTCCTTGTTCCCTTGGCAGAATGACTAGGGTAATGAGGAAGTGGGAGCGATATTTAAGCCTTTGGCTGGGGTGTCTACCTCCTCCTGGTGGCCAGGTGTTGTATTTCTCAACCGTAAGGAATGAAGCCGTGGTTTCTCCCTATCCGGAAGAAAAGGAATTTATCTGGTAAGCATAAATTATGTTTTTCTGTGATGAGAAGTTTTTAGTTTTCATAGAGCTGCTCACAATAATGCCTGCATGTTGTCCATCCTAGACATACAAAGATGGTATAGAGATTTAACTTCATAGAACACCCAAGAAGGTAGTATTTTAAGCTTCTAACAAAAGTAAAATTCAGACTTTCATTCTGTTGATTTTAGTAGTTTAATTAAAATAGATAAACTCTTTATTACCCATTCCCCATTTTTGCATAACCAAGACAGTTATATTAATATACTTTTTACCTCTGTGATTACCTTGCTTCTAAGCATCTGCAGACTGCCCCTTTATTTTAGTTCTTTTGACAGACTTGCATTTTAGATGTCAGTGCTGACAGAATAACTCCACATGGCACATGTGAACTAGCACTGTCTAACTGAAAAACTTTCATAATGCACTGAGATAAGAGGCCGCTTAGAAATTATCATATGAGCCTACCTAGGTTTAGCTTTCAACAAAGAATACCAAGAGAACAAAGCAAATTTGAAAATAAAAGTAAATTAGAAAGTTGTTTAAATTTGAATGCACCATCTGAATCATGAAAGTTACATTTTGGCTAGACTGTCCCATTAATATGAATTCTCATTTTTAACTCATTATCCTCAAAAACTGTGCAATCTTTTATTTATGTACATAATGCTGTCCTAATAATTATTAATCTCAAACTTTCAGAAAGAAATATGTCAGACTTAATCAGACGTATGGGTTTTGCCTTGCTCTGTAATCTATATGTCTATATGTATGCCATATATAAGCAATTTATCAAATAAATTAACTTCCCATTCTAGCCAGTTCTGTATAAACATGAAATAAGTTTTAAATGATCACTGATGCTACTGGTACATAATCTTGTTCCTGTCTTCTGCTATATTATAGATATATAGTTATGTATTGTTGTTTGTTTTTGTCTTTTGCCCTTACACAATGTTTTTTTTTTTGTTCTCCTAAATGTTGGGCTAACTCTCAGATTGTGAACATATATGTCAAGTTCTGCTATATTGTTATTTTGTTGAAAATGTGTTTTTAACATTGTATGTTCAGTTTAAAGGGTACTGAATGTGGACTGATTATATATCTAATGCTTTGTGTTTTTAGCTTTTTCTTGCTTACAAATCTCCTGGTGTTTTTAGAAGACATATATTATAAAACAAACACAAACAAAACAACTAAATACTGTGGGAACATGTTGTAATGCAAGAAGTTACAGCTGGAAGGTTAGAGGTGACTGTATTACATTTCAATGCAAAGTGATAGTTTTCCCAATCCCTTTTTTACAGACACATTTTGTTCAAAATTGTGCAAATTCAGCTCAGGTGATGTTTTTGGCTTTTTCTACAACATTCCAATCTGTTACATACAAGGCTGTTTGAAATAGTTAAGCAATAACTTGGATTGGGTAACTAACTATATAAATGATTATTTAACCCCTTAAGGACAAGGCCATTTTTCAATTTCTTTCCCTTAAGGACCAGGGCTATTTCTCCAACATTGGTGTGTCCGGTCCACGGCGTCATCCTTACTTGTGGGATATCTCTTCCCCAACAGGAAATGGCAAAGAGTCCCAGCAAAGCTGGCCATATAGTCCCTCCTAGGCTCCGCCCACCCCAGTCATTCTCTTTGCCGTTGCACAGGCAACATCTCCACGGAGATGGTTAAGAGTTTTTTGGTGTTTAAATGTAGTTTTTATTCTTCTATCAAGTGTTTGTTAATTTAAAATAGTGCTGGTATGTACTATTTACTCTGAAACAGAAAAGGATGAAGATTTCTGTTTGTGAGAGGAAGATGATTTTAGCAGACAGTAACTAAAATCGATTGCTGTTTCCACATAGGACTGTTGAGATGAAGTAACTTCAGTTGGGGGAAGCAGTTAGCAGACTTTTCTGCTTAAGGTATGACTAGCCATATTTCTAACAAGACGATGTAATGCTGGAAGGCTGTAATTTCCCCTCATGGGGACCGGTAAGCCATTTTCTTAGTCAAACAAACAGAATAAAGGGCTTATTATGGGCTAAAAAACTGGTAGACATTTTTATGGGCTAAATCGATTGCTTTATTTGGGCATTTTATTCATATTTGTGCTGACAATTTGCATTTATAAACTTGGGGAACGTTTATTAAACGGCAGGCACTGTGTTAGACACCTTTTCCAGTCAGGGGGCCTTCCTAGTTGTAGACTGAGCCTCATTTTCGCGCCATTACTGCGCAGTTGTTTTTTTTGAGAGCAGGGCATGCAGATGCATGTGTGAGGATCTAAAAATTGCTGGAAAAGCTTCTAGAAGGCGTCAATTGGTATCGTATTCCCCTCTGGGCTTGGTTGGGTCTCAGCAAAGACTATAGCTGGGACTGTATAGGGGTTAAATTTATAAACGGCTCTGGTTCCGTTATTTTAAGGGTTAAAGCTCTGAAATTTGGTGTGCAATACTATTAATGCTTTAAGACATTAATGCTTTAAGACACAATTCCTTCATACTTTTTCACATATTCAGTAATAAAGTGTTCTCTGTTTAAAATTTAAAGAGACAGTAACGGTTTTGTTTTAAAACGTTTTTTGTGCTTTGTTGACAAGTTTAAGCCTGTTTAACATGTCTGTACCTTCAAATAAGCTATGTTCTATATGTATGAAAGCCAATGTGTCTCCCCATTTAAATTTATGTGATAATTGTGCCATAGCGTCCAAACAAAGTAAGGACAGTACTGCCACAGATAATGAAATTGCCCAAGATGATTCCTCAGATGAGGGGAGTAAACATGATACTACATCATCTCCTACTGTGTCTACACCAGTTTTGCACACGCAGGAGGCCCCTAGTACATCTAGTGCGCCAATGCTTATTACTATGCAACAATTAACGGCTGTAATGGATAACTCCATAGCAAATATTTTATCCAAAATGCCTACTTATCAGAGAAAGCGCGATTGCTCTGTTTTAAACACTGAAGAGCAGGAGGGCGCTGATGATAATTGTTCTGTCATACCCTCACACCAATCTGAAGGGGCCATGAGGGAGGTTTTGTCAGATGGAGAAATTTCAGATTCAGGAAAAATTTCTCAACAAGCTGAACCTGATGTTGTGACATTTAAATTTAAATTAGAACATCTCCGCGCACTGCTTAAGGAGGTGTTATCTACTCTGGATGATTGTGACAACTTGGTCATTCCAGAGAAATTATGCAAGATGGACAAGTTCCTAGAGGTTCCGGTGCACCCCAACGCTTTTCCTATACCCAAGCGGGTGGCGGACATAGTAAATAAGGAGTGGGAAAAGCCCGGCATACCTTTTGTCCCCCCCCCCCCCCCCTATATTTAAGAAATTATTTCCTATGGTCGACCCCAGAAAGGACTTATGGCAGACAGTCCCTAAGGTCGAGGGGGCAGTTTCTACTCTAAACAAACGCACTACTATTCCTATCGAAGATAGTTGTGCTTTCAAAGATCCTATGGATAAAAAATTGGAAGGTTTGCTTAAAAAGATTTTTGTACAGCAAGGTTACCTTCTACAACCCATTTCGTGCATTGTTCCTGTCACTACAGCAGCGTGGTTCTGGTTCGAGGAACTAGAAAAGTCGCTCAGTAGAGAGACACCATATGAGGAGGTTATGGACAGAGTTCACGCACTTAAATTGGCTAACTCTTTTATTTTAGATGCCGCTTTGCAATTAGCTAGATTAGCGGCGAAAAATTCAGGGTTTGCTATCGTGGCGCGCAGAGCGCTTTGGCTAAAATCTTGGTCAGCGGATGTGTCATCCAAGACAAAATTGCTTAACATCCCTTTCAAAGGTAAAACTCTATTTGGACCAGAATTGAAAGAGATTATTTCAGATATCACTGGGGGAAAGGGCCACGCCCTTCCACAAGATAGGTCTTTCAAGGCTAAAAATAAGTCTAATTTCTCCAACATTGGTGTGTCCGGTCCACGGTGTCATCCATTACTTGTGGGATATTCTCCTCCCCCACAGGGAAAGGCAAGGAGAGCACACAGCAAGAGCTGTCCATATAGTCCCTCCCAGGCTCCGCCCCCCCCAGTCATTCTCCTTGCCGCTCTGAACAAGTAGCATCTCCTCGGGGATGGTGAGGAGTTTGTGGTGTTTAGTTGTAGTTTTTTATTCTTCTATCAAGAGTTTGTTATTTTAAAATAGTGCTGGTATGTACTATTTACTCTGAAACAGAAAGAGATGAAGATTTCTGTTTGTGAGAGGATTATGATTTTAGCAGACAGTAACTAAAATCGTTTGCTGTTTCCACATAGGACTGTTGAGATGAAGTAACTTCAGTTGGGGGAAACAGTTAGCAGACTTTTCTGCTTAAGGTATGACTAGCCATATTTCTAACAAGACTGTGTAATGCTGGAAGGCTGTCATTTTCCCCTCATGGGGATCGGTAAGCCATTTTCTTAGTCTCAAACAGAATAAAGGGCTTATTATGGGCTATAAACTGGTAGACACTTTTAGGGGCTAAATCAATTGCTTTATTTAAGTATTATATGCAGTTTGAAGTTGTATTTCACACTTTTATAACATTGGGGAACGTTTTTAGCACCAGGCACTTGTTAAGACACCTTCCCAGTCAGGAAGGGCCTTTCTCTGTAGTAGGCAGAGCCTCATTTTCGCGCCATTACTGTGCAGTTAATTTTGAGTTCAGTACATGCAGCTGCATGTGTGAGGGTCTGGAATCCACTAAAAACATTCCTAGAAGGCTTCATTTGGTATCATATACCCCTCTGGGATTGGTGAAGTTGCAGCAAAGGCTGTGGCTGGGACTGTAAGGGGGTTAAAATTAAAAATGGCTCCGGTTTCCACATTTTAAGGGTTAAGAGCTTGAAAATTGGGGTGCAATACTTTGTCCAAATTCTACAAATTTGATACTTTTGCTTCTTCGGAGGCTATTTTGGGGAGAAAGGTTTTGCAAGCCGTGGTGCCTTCTGTTTAGGTAACCTGATTTGCTCCCTCCCTTCATCCGTGTCCTAAAGCTTTGGTATTGGTTCCCACAAGTAATGGATGACACCGTGGACCGGACACACCAATGTTGGAGAAAACAGAATTTATGCTTACCTGATAAATTACTTTCTCCAACGGTGTGTCCGGTCCACGGCCCGCCCTGGTTTTTTAATCAGGTTTGAAGAATTTCTTTCTCTACAGTCACCACGGCACACTATAGTTTCTCCTTTTTTTCTCCTAACCGTCGGTCAAATGACTGGGGGGGCGGAGCCTGGGAGGGACTATATGGACAGCTCTTGCTGTGTGCTCTCCTTGCCTTTCCCTGTGGGGGAGGAGAATATCCCACAAGTAATGGATGACACCGTGGACCGGACACACCGTTGGAGAAAGTAATTTATCAGGTAAGCATAAATTCTGTTTTTCGTTCCTTTCGCAATTTCAGGAATGGACCGGCCTCTAATTCTGCATCCTCTAAGCAAGAGGGTAATGCCTCACAACCCAAACCAGCCTGGAAACCGATGCAAGGCTGGAACAAGGGTAAGCAGGCCAAGAAGCCTGCCGCTGCTAACAAAACAGCATGAAGGAGTAGCCCCCGATCCGGCACCGGATCTAGTGGGGGGCAGACTCTCTCTCTTTGCTCAGGCTTGGGCAAGAGATGTTCAGGATCCCTGGGCGCTAGAAATAGTTTCTCAAGGTTATCTCCTGGAATTCAAGGAACTACCCCCAAGGGGAAGGTTCCACATGTCTCACTTATCCTCAAACCAAATAAAGAGACAGGCATTCTTACATTGTGTAGAAGACCTGTTAAAGATGGGAGTGATACACCCAGTTCCAATAAAGGAACAAGGAATGGGATTTTATTCCAATCTTTTCATAGTTCCCAAAAAAGAGGGAACTTTCAGACCAATTTTGGATTTGAAGATCCTAAACAAATTTCTCAGGGTACCATCGTTCAAGATGGAAACCATTCGAACGATTCTACCCACTATCCAGGAAAGTCAATTTATGACTACCGTGGATCTAAAGGATGCGTACCTACATATTCCTATCCACAAAGAACATCATCAGTTCCTAAGGTTCGCTTTTCTGGACAAGTATTACCAGTTTGTGGCCCTCCCATTCGGGTTAGCCACTGCTCCAAGGATTTTCACAAAGGTGCTAGGGTCCCTTCTAGCGGTTCTAAGACCGAGGGGCATTGCAGTAGTACCTTACTTGGACGACATTCTAATACAAGCGTCGTCCCTGTCAAAAGCAAAGGCTCATACAGACATCGTTCTGGCCTTTTCTCAGATCACACGGATGGAAGGTGAACATAGAAAAAAGTTCTCTGTCTCCGTCGACAAGAGTTCCCTTCTTGGGAACAATAATAGATTCCTTAGAAATGAGGATTTTTCTGACAGAGGTCAGAAAATCAAAACTTCTAAGCTCTTGTCAAGCTCTTCATTCTGTTCCTCGTCCTTCCATAGCGCAGTGCATGGAAGTAGTAGGGTTGATGGTTGCAGCAATGGACATAGTTCCTTTTGCACGAATGCATCTAAGACCATTACAACTGTGCATGCTCAAACAGTGGAATGGGGATTATACAGACTTGTCTCCAATGATTCAAGTAGATCAGAAGACCAGAGATTCACTCCGTTGGTGGCTGACCCTGGACCATCTGTCCCAGGGAATGAGCTTCCGCAGACCAGAGTGGGTCATTGTCACGACCGACGCCAGTCTAGTGGGCTGGAGAGCGGTCTGGGAATCCCTGAAAGCTCAGGGTCTATGGTCTCGGGAAGAATCTCTTCTCCCGATAAACATTCTGGAACTGAGAGCGATATTCAATGCTCTCAGGGCTTGGCCTCAACTAGCAAAGGCCAGATTCATAAGGTTCCAATCAGACAACATGACGACTGTTGCGTATATCAATCATCAGGGGGCAACAAGGAGTTCCCTGGCGATGAAAGAAGTGACCAAAATAATTCAATGGGCGGAGGATCACTCCTGCCACCTGTCTGCGATCCACATCCCAGGTGTGGAAAACTGGGAGGCGGATTTTCTGAGTCGTCAGACATTCCATCCGGGGGAGTGGGAACTCCACCCGGAGATCTTTGCCCAAATAACCTAATTATGGGGCATTCCAGACATGGATCTGATGGCGTCTCGTCAGAACTTCAAGGTTCCTTGCTACGGGTCCAGATCCAGGGACCCCAAGGCGACTCTAGTAGATGCACTAGTAGCACCTTGGACCTTCAACCTAGCTTATGTATTTCCACCGTTTCCTCTCATTCCCAGGCTGGTAGCCAGGATCAATCAGGAGAGGGCCTCGGTGATCTTGATAGCTCCTGCGTGGCCACGCCGGACTTGGTATGCAGACCTGGTGAATATGTCATCGGTTCCACCATGGAAGCTACCTTTGAGACAGGACCTTCTTGTTCAGGGTCCATTCGAACATCCAAATCTGGTCTCCCTCCAGCTGACGGCTTGGAGATTGAACGCTTGATGTTAAGGGAGGAAATAGCTAAACTTCAAGCTAAGGTAAGTAACATACCTGTTACCTCTACAAAGCTGCCTCAGAAAGAAGCCCCTCTACCCCAGAGATCAGCAAGGAGAGGCAGATGGATCACTGTAGGCTCTGGAAGAATTAGAACAGTAGACCAGAAGCATTGCCCACAACCTCTGCCATTGCAAAACTCCTATGCTGCTCTTGCCGAATACACTTGTGATGAGGAGATTGCTGTTTCTGAGCCCTCTGAAGCTGTAACAGGTAATTTAAAGCTATTGGCACCTGATTCTCCAGGTAACATAACACAGGAAAGAACTGCAGATGTGTTTTTGAGAAAAAGACTGTTAGTGGGTGACTCTATTTTGAGGAATGTGTATTTAGGTGAAAGTAAAGGAGAAACAAGGGAGGTTAGATGTCTTCCAGGAGCTACTGCTCACAGGGATAGGAATCGTATTTTGAGAATTGTTAAGGCAGCAGGAAAGGGAAGTGAGTTGGATGTGATTGTTCATTTAGGAACAAATGATCTGGCTAGTAATCATGTTGCTGCTGTTCAGAAAGAGTTTTGTGACCTAGGTAATCATTTAGAGACTGTGGCATCAACTCTATCATTTTCTGCTATTTTACCTGTGTATGACCAGGAAGCAGGAAAGATGGAGCGGATAACAACATTTAATTCTTGGTTAGATAAGTGGTGCAGGGAACGAGGATTTGGTTTTATTGGCCATTATAGCTCTGTTTGGAAAGATACTAGGTTATTTAGGAGAGATGGCTTGCATTTGGATGCTAAAGGAACAGAGTATCTGGGAGAGGAGTTCAAATACTTTATTAGAAATCATTTAAACTAATAAAGGGGGGTAGCATTAATATATCCACCTGCCCCCCACAGCATGCCAAAACTGTTAGTCCAAGTAACAATTCTAGAAATTCTAGTAGAAAAATTCTTCGTGCCATGAGCACAAATGCTCGCAGCTTAGGAAATAAATTACCTGAACTCATTTCAATAATGACTAGGGACAACTTGGATTTAGTAGCTATAACAGAAACATGGTACAATGATTTGCATGACTGGGACATAGTCATACCTGGATACAGGTTATTTAAAAAGAACAGAGTAGGAAAGAAAGGTGGAGGAGTTGCTTTGTATGTAAATGAAAATATAAAGGTTACTGAAATTGTAGGAACAAATGATGAGGTGGAAAGTATTTGGGTGACTTTGGAAATTGGAGATAAAAATGTTTTTAGAATAGGGGTTGTATATAGGCCTCCATTGCAGGATGAAAAACTGGACAATCTGTTATTAGATGAAATAACCAAAATGACCATGAAGGGTAAGGTTATAGTACTGGGGGACTTTAATTTGCCAGATATAGACTGGAAGATTCCTTCTGCTAGATCGGCTAGAAGCAGGTATATTCTTGAATCTCTGCTAGGGGAATCACTTGAACAATTAGTCAAGGAACCAACTCGTAAGGAAGCTATATTAGATCTAATACTTACAAACAGTGATACAGTTTCAGATGTGTCTGTAGGTGAGAACTTAGGATCCAGTGATCATCAATCTGTTTGGTTTAGTATTCATGTTCAGGAACTGTACACCCAGACTAAAACAAAAGTTTTAGACTTTAGGACGGCAGATTTTTCATTAATGGGAGAATACCTAAAAAACTATTTAAAAGGGAAAAATCTTATTACAGGGGTTCAAGAACAGTGGGAATTTGTGAAAGGTGCCATTTTAGATGCAACCGCACACTGTATTAGACATGTCTGTAAAAGTAAAAGAAAGCGGAAACCAATTTGGTTTTCCAAAGAAGTAGCACATGCTGTAAAGACAAAAAAGATAGCTTATAAAAATTACAGACACACACAAGCAGATGATGATATGAAAATATGGAGACTCCAACAAAAAAAGACTAAGCAGTTAATTAGGAAGGTTAAAGCTGATGCAGAAGAGAAGATAGCACAGTCAGTAAAACATGGGGACAAAACATTCTTTAGATATATCAGTGAAAGAAGAAAAAATAAGGTAGGAATAGTAAAATTGAAATCAGTTGATGGTAGAATAATAGAAGGAGATAAGCAGATTGCAGACTGTCTCAATGATTACTTCTGTTCTGTTTTCACTAAAGATTGTGAAGATACAATGTCTACATTAAGGGATGCTATGCAAAATAGAAACAAGCTTAACAGTAATCTTTTTACAGAGGATGAGGTTTTGTTAGCATTATCAAAAATAAATGTTACAAAGGCAGTGGGTCCTGATAATATTCATCCAAGGGTTTTAAAAGAACTTCGTTCAGTGCTAACTGTCCCATTAACTGATCTGTTTAATCAGTCACTATTAACAGGAGCTGTCCCAGATGATTGGAGAATAGCAAATGTACTACCTCTTCATAAAAAGGGCAGTAGAGAAGAATCTGGCAACTACAGGCCAGTTAGTTTAACTTCAGTAGTAGGGAAATTAATGGAAAGCCTCTTAAAGGAAAGAATTATGACTTACATAAAGACAAACAATTTAGAGGACCAAAATCAGCATGGTTTTACTTCAGGGAGATCATGTCAGACTAATCTAATTGACTTCTTTGATTATGTAACAAAAGTATTAGACAAGGGAGGAGCAGTTGATGTAGCATATCTAGATTTCAGCAAAGCATTTGACACCGTCCCACACAATAAACTTATTCACAAACTATATCTCCTTGGTCTAGATTCAAAAATTGTGAACTGGGTGGAATGCTGGCTTAAGGACAGAAAACAAAGTGTCTTAGTAAATGGAGTTCATTCAGCAGAGGGGGCTGTTACTAGTGGTGTTCCTCAGGGGTCAGTTCTGGGGCCTGTTTTGTTTAACATATTTATCTGCGATATCAGCAAAGGGCTACAGGGGAAAGTATGTCTCTTTGCAGATGATACAAAAATTTGCAACAGAGTGGATGTTCCAGGGGGGGTAGACAAAATGAGAAGTGATATACAACAATTGGAGGATTGGACAAACGACTGGGATCTAAAGTTTAACACAGCAAAGTGTAAAATAATGCATTTAGGGAAGAAAAATCCAAATGTTAATTACAGACTCAATGACACTTTACTGACTGTTACAGACGAGGAACAGGACTTGGGAATTATTATTTCAGATGATTTAAAACTTAGTAAACAATGTAGTAAGGCAGCGAGTAAGGCTAGCAGAATGCTTGGATGTATTGGTAGAGGTATTTGCAGCAGAAATAGTAAGGTTCTTATGCCACTTTATAGATCATTAGTAAGGCCTCATCTTGAGTATTGTGTGCAGTTCTGGAGGCCATATCTTCAGAAGGATATTAACAAACTTGAATCTGTGCAAAGGAGGGCTACCAAAATGGTACATGGTCTAAAAAATAAAACTTACCAGGATAGGCTCAATGACCTAAATATGTATAGCTTAGAGGAGAGAAGGGAAAGAGGTGATATGATAGCAACTTTCAAGTACATTAAAGGGTTTAGTAAAACTGAGGCTGTGGGTATTTTACATAAAATGGAAAATTCAAGAACAAGGGGTCATGAGCTCAAGCTAAAGGGTAGTAGATTCAGGAGTAATTTGAGGAAGCACTTCTTTACAGAAAGAGTGATTGATTTATGGAATAAACTTCCTCAAGAGGTAGTAGCAACAAACACTGTGGGGGACTTTAAAAATGCATGGGACAAGCATAGGGCTATCCTACGAACTAGATAAGTTTATACTGTTAGGTAAGGTGGGGCAGACTTGCTGGGCCTATGGCTCTTATCTGCCGTCAATATCTATGTTTCTATGTTTCTATGTTTCTATTGAAGCGTGGGTTTTCAGATTCTGTGATAGATACTCTGGTTCAGGCCAGAAAACCGGTAACTAGAAAAATTTACCATAAAATATGGAAAAGATATATCTGTTGGTGTGAATCCAAAGGATTCCCATGGAATAAGATAAAAATTCCTAAGATTCTCTCCTTTCTACAAGAAGGTTTGGAGAAAGGATTATCTGCAAGTTCTCTAAAGGGACAGATCTCTGCTTTATCTGTCTTACTACACATAAGACTGGCAGCTGTGCCAGATGTTCAAGCATTTGTTCAGGCTCTGGTTAGGATCAAGCCTGTTTACAGACCTTTGACTCCTCCCTGGAGTCTAAATCTAGTTCTTTCAGTTCTTCAAGGGGTTCCGTTTGAACCTTTACATTCCATAGATATTAAGTTACTATCTTGGAAAGTTTTGTTTTTGGTTGCAATTTCTTCTGCTAGAAGAGTTTCAGAGTTATCTGCTCTGCAGTGTTCTCCGCCCTATCTGGTGTTCCATGCAGATAAGGTGGTTTTGCGTACTAAGCCTGGTTTTCTTCCTAAGGTTGTTTCTAACAAAAATATTAACCAGGAGATAGTTGTACCTTCTTTATGTCCGAATCCAGTTTCAAAGAAGGAACGTTTGTTACACAATTTGGACGTAGTCCGTGCTCTAAAATTCTATTTAGAGGCTACAAAAGATTTCAGACAAACTTCTTCCTTGTTTGTTGTTTATTCTGGTAAAAGGAGAGGTCAAAAAGCGACTTCTACCTCTCTTTCCTTTTGGCTTAAAAGCATCATCCGATTGGCTTATGAGACTGCCGGACGGCAGCCTCCTGAAAGAATCACAGCTCACTCCACTAGGGCTGTGGCTTCCACATGGGCCTTCAAGAACGAGGCTTCTGTTGACCAGATATGTAAGGCAGCGACTTGGTCTTCACTGCACACTTTTGCCAAATTTTACAAATTTGATACTTTTGCTTCTTCAGAGGCTATTTTTGGGAGAAAGGTTTTGCAAGCTGTGGTGCCTTCCGTTTAGGTAACCTGATTTGCTCCCTCCCTTCATCCGTGTCCTAAAGCTTTGGTATTGGTTCCCACAAGTAAGGATGACGCCGTGGACCGGACACACCAATGTTGGAGAAAACAGAATTTATGCTTACCTGATAAATTACTTTCTCCAACGGTGTGTCCGGTCCACGGCCCGCCCTGGTTTTTTTAATCAGGTCTGATGAATTATTTTCTCTAACTACAGTCACCACGGTACCATATGGTTTCTCCTATATATATTTCCTCCTGTCCGTCGGTCGAATGACTGGGGTGGGCGGAGCCTAGGAGGGACTATATGGCCAGCTTTGCTGGGACTCTTTGCCATTTCCTGTTGGGGAAGAGATATCCCACAAGTAAGGATGACGCCGTGGACCGGACACACTGTTGGAGAAAGTAATTTATCAGGTAAGCATAAATTCTGTTTTTTACATTTCTGCGGTGTTTGTGTTTAGCTGTAATTTTCCTCTTACTCATTTACTGTACCCACACATATTATATACCGTTTTTTTCTCGCCATTAAATGGACTTTCTAAAGATACCATTATTTTCATCATGTCTTATAATTTACCATAAAAAAGTGTAAAATATGATGAAAAAATGGAAAAAAACACATTTTTTCTAACTTTGACCCCCAAAATCTGTTGCACATCTACAACCACCAAAAAACACCCATGCTAAATAGTTTCTAAATTTTGTCCTGAGTGTAGAAATGCCCAATGCTTACATGTTCTTTGCTTTTTTGCAAGTTATAGGGCAATAAATACAAGTAGCACTTTGCTATTTCCAATCCATTTTTTTTTTTTTTTCAAAATTAGCGATAGTTACATTGGAACACTGATATCTGTCAGGAATCCCTGAATATCCCTTGACATGTATATATATTTTTTTAGTAGACAACCCAAAGTATTGATCTAGGCCCATTTTGGTATATTTCATGCCACCATTTCACTGCCAAATGCGATCAAATAAAAAAAAATTGTTAACTTTTTCACTAACTTTGGGTTTCTGACTGAAGTTATTTACAAACAGCTTGTGCAATTATGGCACAAATGGTTGTAAATGCTTCTCTGGGATCCCCTTTGTTCAGAAATAGCAGACATATATGGCTTTGGCATTGCTTTTTGGTAATTAGTAGGCCGCTAAGTGCCGCTGTGCCCCACAGTTGTATTATGCCCAGCAGTGATGTGGTTAATTAAATAGCTTGTAGGGAGCTTGAATGGTTAATTTTAGCTTTAGTGTAGAGATCAGCCTCCCATCTGACACATCACTCCCCTGATCCCTCCCAAACAGCTCTCTTCCCTCCCCCACCCCACAATTATCCCGCCATCTTAAGTACTGGCAGAAAGTCTGCCAGTACTAAAATAAAAGTTTTTTTTTTAAAAATAAAAAAATAAAATCATATTCTGCTGTGTAGGATCCCCCCTTAGCCCACAACACCCAAAGAGCTCACCCACTAACTATTCCCCACCATTTTGGGTACTGGCAGCTGATCTCCCTTTGCTTTACTCAGCACAATCAGTATTACATTATAGACTGTAGACGCTATATACTAAAGGGAATTTTTTTCCTTTGTTTTCATCACAACCGAGTGAACCAAGAACCATTGGATATTAGTCTATTTTCATTTCTTTATACTTTATACCCATTAGTTCTGAGCAGTGTGATCACTGTATTTTCACTTTTTCATCAAAGCTGCCTGTTTTTTTTTTAGTTCTGGTTATCTTCTATGTACTGATATCTGTTTAAAGGGACACTGTACCCAAAAATTTTCTTTCGTGATTCAGATTGAGCATGAAATTTTAAGCAACTTTCTAATATACTCCTATTATCAAATTTTCTTCATTCTCTTGGTATCTTTATTTGAAATGCAAGAATGTAAGTTTAGATGCCGGCCCATTTTTGGTGAACAACCTGGGTTGTCCTTGCTGATTGGTGTATAAATTCATCCACCAATAAAAAAGTGCTGTCCAGAGTACTGAAACCAAAAAAAGCTTAGATGCCTTCTTTTTCAAATAATGATAGCAAGAGAACGAAGAAAAATTGATAATAGGAGTAAATTAGAAAGTTGCTTAAAATTGCATGCTCTTTCTGAATTACAAAAGAAAAAAAAATGGGTACAGTGTCCCTTTAAGTTTATCAGTGGGTGTGGATTACTGTTTTATAGGTTTGTAAGAAATTAATAAAATAATAAATTTAAAAGAGAAATTGGCCATTTCCACTTTAAGATTTCTAAGTGTCCTGTAAAGATAATTTTACAAAGCATATTTCCATAAACTTTCAGGCCAAAGAAGATAGATTTTGTTTCTCTTGTGCAAAACTATTCTCCAGTTTCTAAGAGCAGTCAGGATACATCGCTGTTCTATAGGGAGCAGACTTTATGGATTAAAGTGTACTCCGGTAATGAGGATTTTAGCACACACAGTCTTGATACTTTGACATATCCATTAGTTAAAGGGAATCACAAGGGAGACTTTCTAGATAAAAAAACTGAATAAACCACTAATTATCTTATCTGTTACAAGAATAAAACTACAGAAGGTGAATATCTATGAAGCAACTCAGAGATGGCTAGTGTACTGATTTGCTATGAGATTTTTACAGCTTCATAGTTTACAATTTTCTATTAAACAGTTAGGTTAGGATGATTTATTATAGTGTAAGTTCATAATATACTGCAGTAAGGTAGATTTTTGTTATCCTTTTAAAGATGCATGGCTATCTATCACTAATACATACAGAAAGAGAATCGCTCTCTCAGGAACGAACAACAGCTCAGTAGCTTGTTCTATGGTGATTTACCACCTTGAAGCAGTCTCTTTTAACCCAACTGTGCTTTTCACAGAGAAAAACTTTCCTTACTTATATCAGTCTGAGCCTGCCTAGCAAGGTCAGTCCAGCGCCGAAATACCAGGCAATCCTTCTCTAAACATGGAATTTGGCTCTCTTAGGACCTCATCAGACGTGGACTCCTTGCCCAGTGTGATTGGAGGGATATATATATATATACAATATGATTGGAGGTATATATATATATACAATGCGATTTGAGGGATATATATATATATATATACAATGTGATTGGAGCCACAGAAGGCCGAAACGATTGTCTACGTTTTTTTTTTCTTTGTTCAGGAAAGGATTGCCTGATGTGTTGGGGCTGGACTGACCTTGCTAGATGGGATCAGACTGATATACTTCAGGAAAGTTCTCTGTGAAAAGCACAATCAGGCTAAAATAGGCTGCTCCTAGTAACTCACCATAGAACAAGCTACTGAGCAGTTGTTCCTTCCTGGTAGAGAGAGCCCTTCATTTTGTAATTAAATATGTTATAAATAAATATATAGTTGCTTTTTAAGCTTAATTTAAAATCAGAATGAAAGTGCTGGAGATTTCCACTAGTCCTGGATTAGTAAGGAATTGCAGAGTAAAACGTTTTTCTATCTTTAAGGGATATTAAACAGTATGAAGTTATAATATAAAATGTTTCATTATGTGTAGTTAAACAACTTTGCAATATACTTTTATTATATATTTTTTCCATTTTCCTATAATTTATGAAAATGGTTGGTTTTCTAAATTTAAAGGGACAGTCAAGTATAAATTAAACTTTCATTATTCAGATAGGACTTTTAATTTTAATTGACTTTCCAATTTACTTTTATCATCAAATTTGCTTTTTTCTCTTGGTATTCTTAGTTTAAACTAAACATAGGTAGGCTCATATGCTAATTTCTAAGCCTTTGAGGGCTGCCTCTTATCACGTGCTTTTTAAATCTCTTTTCAACACAAAGAGACAGAAAGTACACGTGGGCTATATAGATAACACTGTTCAGGCACAGAAAGTTATTTTTAAGATCTAGCACAATACAATGCTAAATTTAAGACAATAGATAATAAACAGTCACAGTCATGTGATCGGGGGGCTGGAAGAAGGTTCCTAGATACAAGGTAATCACAAAGGTAAAAAGTACATTAATATAACTGTGTTGGTTATGCAAAACTGGGGAATGAGTAATAAAGGGATTATCTATCTTTTAAAACAATAACAATTCTATGGTTGACTGTCCCTTTAACTGAATTTCTATAGAGTAATGGGTGCCACCATTTTTTAACTTAAGGTTCCTTATCTGTTTACCCTTCATTCAGGGACAGATATAAAACACAATAAAAGAGATTCCACACAGCTTTGTTTGCACATAGATAAATAGATGTTTGTTCTTAAGATGCCCCTTATCTTCAGTAAAAGTCAGTAAAAGACACTGTCCAGACAAGGCTGTGTGTAACATGAGATTATATCAAAAAGGTTTCTACACAGCTTTCTTTGCACAAAGAGAGATAAATAGAAATACTAGTTCAAACATGGTAGCGCCCATTACTTTATAGAAACATTCGGCTAGATTCCGAGTTTTGCGTTAGGCTTAAAAAACAGCGTTAGCCGGTCCTAACGCTGCTTTTTAACGCCCGCTGATATTACGAGTCTTGAAGGTACAGGCTCACCGCTCACTTTTTTGGCCAGACTTGGAAATACCGCAAATCCACTTACGTAAATTGCGTATCCTCTTTTCTCTTGTTAAGTGTGTTCAGTCCACGGGTCATCCATTACTTATGGGATATATTCTCCTTCCCAACAGGAAGTTGCAAGAGGATCACCCAAGCAGAGCTGCTATATAGCTCCTCCCCTCACATGTCATACCCAGTCATTCTCTTGCAACCCTCAACAAAGAAGGAGGTCGCGAGAGGAGCTGGAGTTTTTACTTAACTATTCTTCAATCAAAAGTTTGTTATTTTAAATGGCACCGGAGTGTGCTGTTTTTCTATCTCAGGCAGTATTTGGAAGAAGAAACTGTCTGTGTTTTTTTTCTATGATCTTAGCAGGCGTAACTAAGATCCACTGGCTGTTCTCGACATTCTGAGGAGTGGGGTAACTTCAGAAACTGTGAATAGCATGCGGGGTCCTCCGCAAATGAGGTATGTGCAGTACTTTATTTTCTGGGAATGGAATTGACTAAGAAAATACTGCTGTTACCGTATGATGTAAGTACAGCCTTAAATGCAGTAGTGGCAACTGGTATCAGGCTGATAAATGTATGCGCAGTCGAGTTATTTTCTGGGGACTAGAATTTGACTGAGAAAATACTGTTAAAACTGAAATAATAATTAAGCCTTATCTGCAGTGGTAGCGACTGGTAGCAGGCTTAGTGATAACTTTGCATGACATTGGAAAATGTTTTTTTTTTTTTAATAAAACGTTTACTGGCATGTTATTCGTTTTTGTGAGGTACTTTGGTGATAAATCGCTTTGGGCATGATTTTTTTCCACATGGCTAACATATTTTTCTGCATGGAAACCGTTATATCAGGGCTCCCACTGTTGTGATAGGAGTGGGAGGGACCTTGTTTTAGCGCCTTGTTGCGCAGTTAAAATTCTTGCACAGTCTTCCTGCTTCTTCCTCCTTGATCCAGGACGTCTCTAGAGAGCTCAGGGGTCTGCAAAATTCATTTGTGAGGGAGGTAATCAGTCACAGCAGATCTGTGACAGTGTGCTGACTGTGATTAAAAGCGTTAAATCTTAATTGATATCTGTTTTATCCGTTTTGGGTATTGAGGGGTTAATCATCCTTTTGCTAATGGGTGCAATCCTCTGCTAATAATACACTTCTTGTTAAGAATTGTTTAATTATATCTGTATTTTTGAAGCGCTGCAGCGTTTTTTATATTGCTTGTAAACTTATTGAAAGTGATTTCCAAGCTTGCTAGTTTCATTGCTAAGTCTGTTTAAACATGTCTGATTCAGAGGAAACTGTTTGTTCATCATGTTCAAAAGCCAATGTGGAGCCCAATAGAACGATGTGTACCAATTGTATTGATATTGCTTTGAATAAAAGTCAATCTGTACCGATAAAGAAACTATCACCAGACAACGAGGGGGAAGTTAAGCCGCCTAAATCTCCTCACGTGTCAGTACCTGCGTCTCCCGCTCGGGAGATGCGTAGGATTGAGACGCCAAGTACATCTAGGCCCTTACAAATCACTTTACATGATATGGCTAATGTTATGAAAGAAGTATTATATAATATGCCCGAATTAAGGGGCAAACGCGATAGCTCTGGGTTAAGGACAGAGCGCGCTGATGACACGAGAGCCATGTCTGATACTGCGTCACAATTTGCAGAACATGAGGACGGTGAGCTTCATTCTGTCGGTGACGGTTCTGATCCGGGGAGACCGGATTCAGAAATTTCAAATTTCAAATTTAAGCTTGAGAACCTCCGTGTGTTACTAGGGGAGGTATTAGCGGCTCTGAATGATTGCGACACGGTGGCAATTCCAGAGAAATTGTGTAGGTTGGATAGATACTATGCGGTACCGGTGTGTACTGACGTTTTTCCTATACCAAAAAGACTTACAGAAATTATTAGTAAGGAGTGGGATAGACCCGGTGTGCCTTTTTCCCCTCCCCCGATATTTAGAAAAATGTTCCCTATAGACGCTACCACACAAGACTTATGGCAGACGGTCAGAGGGAGCAGTTTCTACGTTAGCCAAGCGTACCACTATCCCGGTGGAGGATAGCTGTGCTTTCTCAGATCCAATGGATAAAAAATTAGAGGGTTATCTTAAGAAAATGTTTGTTCAACAGGGTTTTATATTGAAGCCTCTTGCATGCATTGCGCCTGTCACGGCTGCAGCGGCATTCTGGTTTGAGTCTCTGGAAGAGGCGATTCGCACAGAGCCATTGGATGAGGCTTTGAGCAAAGTTAGAACCCTTAAGCAAGCTAATGCGTTTGTTTCAGATGCCGTAGTACATCTAACCAAACTTACGGCTAAAAATTCAGGATTCGCCATACAGGCGCGCAGAGCGCTCTGGCTTAAATCCTGGTCAGCGGATGTAACTTCCAAGTCTAAGCTACTTAACATTCCTTTCAAAGGGCAGACCTTATTCGGGCCCGGCTTGAAGGAAATTATTGCTGACATTACGGGAGGTAAGGGCCACGCCCTTCCTCAGGACAGGGCCAAACCAAAGGCCAAACAGTCTAATTTTCGTGCCTTTCGTAACTTCAAGGCAGGAGCAGCATCGACTTCCTCCGCTCCAAAACAGGAAGGAACTACTGCTCGTTACAGACAGGGTTGGAAAGGCGACCAGTCATGGAACAAGGGCAAGCAGGCCAGAAAGCCTACTCCCGCCCCTAAGACAGCATGAAGACTGGGCCCCCTATCCGGAGACGGATTTAGTGGGGGGCAGACTTTCTCTCTTTGCCCAGGCTTGGGCAAGAGATGTGCAGGATCCCTGGACGTTAAAGATTATATCTCAGGGATACCTTCTGGATTTCAAAACCTCTCCTCCACAAGGGAGGTTCCATCTTTCGAGGTTATCGACAAACCTAGTAAAGAAAGAGGCATTTCTACAATGTGTACAAGACCTCTTAATCATGGGAGTGATCCACTCAGTTCCGCGATCGGAACAGGGACAAGGATTTTACTCAAATCTATTTGTGGTTCCCTAAAAAGAGGGAACCTTCAGACCAATCTTGGACTTAAAGATCTTAAACAAATTCCTAAGGGTACCATCGTTCAAGATGGAAACCATTCGAACCATCCTACCCATGATCCAAGAGGGTCAATATATGACCACGGTGGACTTAAAGGATGCTTACCTTCATATACCGATTCACAAAGATCATTATCGGTACCTAAGGTTTGCCTTTCTAGACAGGCATTACCAGTTTGTGGCTCTTCCCTTCGGGTTAGCCACGGCCCCGAGAATTTTTACGAAGGTTCTGGGCTCACTTCTGGCGGTACTAATACCACGAGGCATAGCGTTGGCTCCGTACCTAGACGACATTCTGATACAAGCGTCAAGTTTTCAGAATGCAAAGTATCATACAGAGATAGTTCTAGCATTTCTGAGGTCGCATGGGTGGAAAGTGAACGTGGAAAAGAGTTCTCTGTTACCACTCACAAGGGTCCCTTTTCTAGGGACTCTTATAGATTCTGTAGAGATGAAGATTTACCTGACGGAGTCCAGGTTATCAAAGATTCTCAATGCTTGCCGTGTCCTTCATTCCGTTCCAAGCCCATCAGTAGCTCAGTGCATGGAGGTAATCGGCTTAATGGTCACGGCAATGGACATAGTGCCATTTGCGCGCCTGCATCTCAGACCGCTGCAACTATGCATGCTCAGTCAATGGAACGGGGATTACTCAGATCTGTCCCCTTTGCTAAATCTGGACCAGGAGACCAGAGATTCTCTTCTCTGGTGGTTGTCAACGGTTCATCTGTCCAAAGGAATGACCTTTCGCAGACCAGATTGGACGATTGTAACAACGGATGCCAGCCTTCTAGGCTGGGGAGCAGTCTGGAATTCCCTGAAGGCTCAGGGATCGTGGACTCAGGAGGAGAAACTCCTTCCAATAAACATTCTAGAATTAAGAGCAATATTCAATGCTCTTCTAGCTTGGCCTCAGTTAGCAAAACTGAGGTTCATCAGATTTCAGTCGGACAATATCACGACTGTGGCTTACATCAATCATCAAGGGGGAACCAGGAGTTCCCTAGCGATGTTGGAAGTCTCGAAGATAATTCGCTGGGCAGAGTCTCACTCTTGCCACCTGTCAGCGATTTACATCCCAGGCGTAGAGAACTGGGAGGCGGATTTCCTAAGTCGCCAGACTTTTCATCCGGGAGAGTGGGAACTTCACCCGGAGGTATTTGCTCAACTGATTCGTCGTTGGTGCATCTCGCCAGAACGCAAAGCTTCCTTGTTACGGATCTAGGTCCAGGGACCCGGGAGCGGTGCTGGTAGATGCATTAGCAGCCCCTTGGGTTTTCAACATAGCTTATGTGTTTCCACCATTTCCGTTGCTACCTCGGCTGATTGCCAGGATCAAACAGGAGAGGGCATCGGTAATTCTGATAGCGCCTGCGTGGCCACGCAGGACCTGGTATGCAGACCTAGTGGACATGTCGTCCTGTCCACCATGGTCTCTTCCTCTGAGGCAGGACCTTCTAATTCAGGGTCCTTTCAACCATCCAAACCTAATTTCTCTGAGGCTGACTGCCTGGAAATTGAATGCTTGATTCTATCAAAGCGTGGGTTTTCGGATTCGGTTATTGATACATTAATACAGGCTCGGAAACCTGTGACCAGAAAAATTTACCATAAGATATGGCGTAAATATTTATATTGGTGCGAATCCAAGAGTTACTCATGGAGTAAGGTTAGGATTCCTAGGATATTGGCTTTTCTACAAGAGGGTTTAGAAAAGGGTTTATCCGCTAGTTCGCTAAAGGGACAGATTTCAGCTCTGTCTATTCTTTTACACAAACGTCTGGCAGAGAATCCAGACGTCCAGGCCTTTTGTCAGGCTTTGGCTAGAATTAAGCCTGTGTTTAAAGCTGTTGCTCCTCCGTGGAGGTTAAACTTGGTTCTTAAAGTTCTTCAGGGTGTTCCGTTTGAACCCCTTCATTCCATTGATATTAAGCTTTTATCTTGGAAAGTTTTGTTTTTGATGGCTATTTCCTCGGCTCGAAGAGTCTCTGAGTTATCTGCCTTACATTGTGATTCTCCTTATCTAATCTTTCATTCAGACAAGGTAGTACTGCATACTAAACCTGGGTTTTTGCCTAAGGTTGTTTCTAACAGGAATATCAATCAAGAGATTGTTGTTCCATCATTATGTCCTAATCCTTCTTCAAAGAAGGAACGTCTTTTGCATAATCTAGACGTGGTCCGTGCTCTGAAGTTCTACTTACAGGCAACTAAAGATTTTAGACAAACTTCTCTGTTTGTCGTTTACTCTGGACAGAGGAGAGGTCAAAAGGCTTCGGCTACCTCTCTCTCTTTTTGGCTTCGTAGCATAATACGTTTAGCCTATGAGACTGCTGGACAGCAGCCTCCTGAAAGAATTACAGCTCATTCCACTAGAGCTGTGGCTTCCACCTGGGCCTTTAAGAATGAGGCCTCTGTTGAACAGATTTGCAAGGCTGCAACTTGGTCTTCACTTCATACTTTTTCCAAATTTTACAAATTTGACACTTTCGCTCTTCGGAGGCTGGTTTTGGGAAAAAGGTTCTACAGGCAGTGGTTCCTTCTGTTTAAAGTTCCTGCCTTGTCCCTCCCATCATCCGTGTACTTAGCTTTGGTATTGGTATCCCATAAGTAATGGATGACCCGTGGACTGAACACACTTAACAAGAGAAAACATAATTTATGCTTACCTGATAAATTTATTTGTCTTGTAGTGTGTTCAGTCCACGGCCCGCCCTGTCTCTTTAAGGCAGGTTCTAAATTTTAAAATTATAACTCCAGTCACCACTGCACCTTATAGTTTCTCCTTTCTCGTCTTGTTTCGGTCGAATGACTGGATATGACATGTGAGGGGAGGAGCTATATAGCAGCTCTGCTTGGGTGATCCTCTTGCAACTTCCTGTTGGGAAGGAGAATATATCCCATAAGTAATGGATGACCCGTGGACTGAACACACTACAAGAGAAATAAATTTATCAGGTAAGCATAAATTATGTTTTTTTCAAAGGGACTTGCATAGCGCCGGTATTACGAGTCTGCCAAAAAGTGAGCGGTAGACCCTCTCCTGTCAAGACTGGTAACGCATTCTAATGTCAGTAGTTAAGAGTTTTACACTACAACGCTGTAGCATAAAACTCTTAACTAAAGTGCTAAAAAGTACACTAACACCCATAAACTACCTATTAACCCCTAAACCGGGGCCCTCCCGCATCGCAAACACTAAAAACAAAATTTAACCCCTAATCTGCCAAACCGAACATCGCCACCACTATAATAAATATATTAACCCCTAAACCGCCGCACTCCCGCCTCACAAACATTAGTTAAATATTATTAACCCCTAATCTGCCGTCCCTAACATCGCCAACACCTACCTACATTTATTAACCCCTAATCTGCCGCCCCCAACGTTGCCACCACTATACTAAAGTTATTAACCCCTAAATCTAAGTCTAACCCTAACCCCCCCTAACTTAAATATAATTAAAAGAAATCTAAATAAAAATTACTATCATTAACTAAATGATTCCTATTTAAAACTAAATACTTAACTATAAAATAAACCCTAACTAGCTACAATATAACTAATAGTTACATTGTAGCTATCTTAGGGTTTATTTTTATTTTACAGGCAAGTTTGTATTTATTTTAACTAGGTAGAATAGTTATTAAATAGTTATTAACTATGTAATAACTACCTAGCTAAAATAAATACAAGTTTACCTGTAAAATAAAACCTAACCTAAGTTACACTAACACCTAACACTACACTATAATTAAATTAATTCCCTAAATTGAATACAATTAAATAAAATTAGCTTAAGTACAACCCCCCCCCACTAAATTACAGAAAATAATAAACAAATTACAAGATTTTTAAACTAATTACACCTAATCTAATCCCACTAACAAAATAAAAAAAGCCCCCCCAAAATAAAAAAAGCCCTATCCTACACTAAATTACAAATAGCCCTTAAAAGGGCCTTTTGCGGGGCATTGCCCCAAAGTAATCAGCTCTTTTACCTGTAAAATAAATTACAAATCCCCCCCCAACATTAAAACCCACCACCCACACAACCAACCCTACTCTAAAACCCACCCAATACCCCCTTAAAAAAACCTAACACTAACCCCTTGAAGATGACCTTACCGGGAGAAGTCTTCATCCAACCGGGCCGAAGTCCTCAACTAAGCCGGGAGAAGTCTTCATCCAAGCCAGGCAAAGTGGTCCTCCAGACGGGCAGAAGTTTTCATCCAGACGGCATCTTCTATCTTCATCCATCCGGCGCGGAGGGGGTCCATCTTCAAGACATCCGATGCGGAGCATCCTCTTCATCCGACGGCTAACACTGAATGAAGGTTCCTTTAAATGACATAATCCAAGATGGCGTCCCTTCAATTCCGATTGAAGTTCAATCCTATTGGCTGATCCAATCAGCCAATAGGATTGAACTGACATTCTGTTGGCTGTTCCAATCTGATTACAACAGCCAATAGGATTTTTTCTACCTTAATTCCGATTGGCTGATAAAACTCTATCAGCCAATCAGAATTGAAGGGACGCCATCTTGGATGACGTAATTTAAAGGAACCTTAATTCAGTGTTAGCCGTCGGATGAAGAGGATGCTCCGCGTCGGATGTCTTGAAGATGGACCCGTTCCGTGTCGGATGGATGAAGATAGAAGATGCGGTTTGGATGAAGACTTCTGCCTGTCTGGAGGACCACTTCGCCCGGCTAGGAGGAAGACTTCTCCCACTTCATTGAGGACTTCGGTCCGGTTGGATGAAGACTTCTCCCGGTAAGGTGATCTTCAAGGGGTTAGTGTTAGGTTTTTTTAAGGGGGTATTGGGTGGGTTTTAGAGTAGGGTTGGTTGTGTGGGTGGTGGGTTTTAATGTTGGGGGGGGATTTGTAATTTTTTTTACAGGTAAAAGAGCTGATTACTTTAGGGCAATGCCCACGCAAAAGGCCCTTTTAAGGGCTATTTGTAATTTAGTGTAGGGTAGGGCTTTTTTTATTTTGGGGGTGCTTTTTTATTTTGTTAGGGGTATTAGATTAGGTGTAATTAGTTTAAAAATCTTGTAATTTGTTTATTATTTTCTGTAATTTAGTGTTTGTTTGTTTTTTGTAATTTAGCTAATTTTATTTAATTGTATTTAATTTAGGGAATTAATTTAATTATAGTGTAGTGTTAGGTGTAATTGTAACTTTGGTTAGGTTTTATTTTACAGGTACTTTTGTATTTATTTTAGCTAGGTAGTTATTAAATAGTTAATAACTATTTAGTAAGTATTCTACCTAGTTAAAATAAATACAAACTTGCCTGTAAAATAAAAATAAATCCTAAACTAGCTACAATGTAACTATTAGTTATATTGTAGCTAGCTTAGGGTTTATTTTACAGGTAAGTATTTAGTTTTAAATAGGAATAATTTAGTTAATGATAGGAATATTTATTTCGATTTCTTTTAATTATAATTAAGTTGGGGATGTTAGGTATAGGGTTAGAATTAGGTTTAGGGGTTAATAACTTTAATATAGTGGCGGCGACGTTGGGGGCGGCAGATTAGGGGTTAATAAATGTAGGTAGGTGGCGACGATGTTAGGGCCGGCAGATTAGAGTTTAATAGTATTTAACGAATGTTTGCGAGGCGGGAGTGTGGCGGTTTAGGGGTTAATATGTTTATTATAGTGGCGGCAACGTTGGGGGCGGCAGATTAGGGGTTAATAAGTGTAGGTAGGTGGCGGCGACATTGGGGGCAGCAGAGTAGCGGTTAATAAATATAATGTAGGGTTCGGCGATGTTGGGGGCAGCAGATTAGGGGTTAATAATTATAATGTAGGTGGCGGCGATGTCGGGGGCGGCAGATTAGGGGTTAATAAGTGTAAGATTAGGGGTGTTTAGACTCGGGGTTCATGTTAGGGTGTTAGGTGTAGACATAAAATGTATTTCCCCATAGGAATCAATGGGGCTGCGTTAAGGAATTTTTACGCTGCTTTTTTGCAGGTGTTAGACTTTTTTTCAGCCGGCTCTCCCCATTGATTCCTATGGGGAAATCGTGCACAAGCACGTTACACCAGCTCACCTCTGACTTAAGCAGCGCTGGTATTGAAGTGCGGTAATGAGCAAAATTTTGTTCAACGCTCACTTCTTGTCTTTTAACGACGGGTTTGTAAAAACCCGTAATACCAGGGCTGCAGATAAGTGAGTGGTGAGGGAAAACTGCTCCTTCGTAGCACCGCATAGCCTCTAACGCAAAACTCGTAATCTGGGCCTATATACTTAAACAACTAATATTGTTGTAAAAATGCATATACATATTATTATAAGGCTAGTCTTTAGTTTTAAAACATCATCATGTCTAGCATTTATTTACTGTTTAGAATCCCTTTAACATTGAATGGGCTAGTAACTTTTTCCATTTGGACTAGTATCTTTACTTATTTTGCTAACAAACTATAGTGATATTTTTTTGTCCCTGTGTATATTTATGTGTCAATCATAAAATATGTGTCAGAAAGCAAACTTTTAGCACTGCTTGCTTAGATTTGGCAAACCCAGGTACCAGGGAGCCACTGACGCCCTGATTTGGAGACCCCAAGACACCCATGGTCGCCTCACATTTTCCCACAGCAGCCACCACCAGCTAACCACCTAAATTGTAGCTGTTTAGCTGGTGTGTGTGTAACATATGTATATATATATATATATATATATATATATATATATATATATATATATATATATATATATATATATATATATATATATATATATATATATATATAGTGATTGCCAATAGTTTCTGGAGCCTAAATTTATGAGCTTGAATTTTTTTGAACACATTTTGAGCCCTGTATTTAAGCAACATACTCTCAAACCCTAATTTTCTTCTAAAAACTACCAATATGCTTAACATGAAATTAAAGAAGGGGTGAATGGAATATGTAAACCTAGGGAAAGAAGAAAGCCAATAACATTACACCAGTTGAATAGTTAAACTATTTGTAGCTACCAGCTGTGTAAACTCAACCTAAGACTCTACTGGTAAGTCGTTGCAAAAAATATTTCCATAGGAGCCAGGCCTTCCTCCTCTTGTATTAATTTGTTTTGTTTAGTGTGTTTTATGTATCTGTATGTCTTTTTACCATTAATCAATGCCAATGTCAACCTTTTTTAAGTACCCAGAGCTACTGGATTTGGTGTCACTTTACAAATGAATGATATTATAATAATGACTGAAGCACTGTGCATGTGGTCAGCAACGCTTTGGCCTACTCTCTGGCAGTGAGTGGGATCATTTTATATGCCATACTCCTTATTTTTATGAAAATATATTTGTGGGGATTATAGATTATTTTAGCTTTTTTATCTCACGAAATAAGTATATTATGTTTGATTACTTATTTGTCTTACTAAATAGTTTATTACAACCACTTTTTTTTAATATTTGTGTATAATTGGTTTAGTATTCATTCAGTTGCTATTATGCTCTTTACCCACATTTTTCTTACTTTTTCTCTCTCCCTGTCTTTCCCAGCCCTCGTTTCCTGTAGGCCCAGCATTAGGAACAAATACAGCTTTTAGTTTTGGTCCGTACCTAACGCCGGTAACGCAGGGAGTTGGATTAATGCCCACTGAATTACTTCAGTCCACACCTATGATTGTTCCTGGAAGTCCTCCTGTGTCAGTCCCTGGTTCTAATGCTACTCAGAAACTTCTCAGGACAGATAAATTAGAGGTACTGTATCCATTATATTTCTTACAAAAGGCAACATATATCAACATATATAAAACATGCTACCTGTTAAAGAGACATAGAGGCCTATTTATCAAGCCATCAACCGCAAATACGCTGGAATTCCGCAGCGTAATTGTGGAGAGCTTGATTCCCCTTAGTTATCAAAGCCTACAGACCGGCAAAAGTAGAAATTTGTAACGTAACATATGATCCGCCGGTCTCAGTTCGACACAGATCGATACTTACGTCACTACAGATGTTCCGAATGCAAATTTGGCACTATCTGACTACTTTTGCAAGTTATCAAATAACTAACAGGTACGCTCGCCACTATTCCAGCCCAGCGTACCTGGTTTTCAATCCGCCACCCTGGAGGCGGCGGATGCCATAAGAATCAATAGGAGTCTGAAAGCAGCGAAAGCTTATGTTCGCTGCTGCACGATATGCCATTGATTTCTATGGTAGAATAAAAGTAAAGTTTACACCTAACACCCCTAATCTGCCTCCCCCTACAACGCAGCCACCTACATTATACTTATTAACCCCTAATCTGCCGCCCCCTACACCGCCGCCACCTACATAATGTTATTAACCCTATTCTGCCACCCCGACACTGCCGCCACCTACATAAAGTTATTAACCCCTATCCCGCCGCTCCCGGAGCCCACCGCAACTAAATAAAGTTATTAACCCCTAAACCGCCAGCCCCCCACATCGCCATAATCTAAATTAACCTATTAACCCCTAAACCTAACAACCTGCTAACTTTATATTCAATTTTAACTCATCCCTATCTTATAATAAATTTAAACTTACCTTTAAAATTACATTAAACTATATTAAATTAATAATTAACCTACCCTAACTATTATAATAAAATTATATTAAACTATATTAAATTAATAATTAACCTACCCTAACTGTTATACTAAAATTACATTAAACAATATTAAATTAATAATTAATCTACCCTAACTTTTATACTAAAATTACATTAAACTACAAATTAAATTAACTATATTATATATTTAAACACCTAACCCTACTCAAATAATTTAAATCTACACTAAAAAATTACTAAGTTACAAAAAAACTAACAACTAAGTTACAAAAAATAACAAACACTAAGTTACACAAAAAATCCCCACTAAGTTACAAAAAATAAAAAATAAATTATCAAAGATTTAAACTAATTACACCTAATCTAAGGGCCCTATGAAAATAAAAAAAAGCCCCCCCCCCCCAAATAAAAAAAAACCCTCGCCTACAATAAACTACAAATAGCCCTTTTAAGGGCTTTTTGCGGGGCATTGCCCCAAAGTAATCAGCTCTTTTACCTGTAAAAAAAAATACACGCCCAACAGTAAAATCCACCACCCACACAACCAACCCCCCAAATAAAAACCTAACTAAAAAAACCTAAGCTCCCCAAGGGCATTTAGCTCTATTGCAGCCCAAACCCTAATCTAAAACTAAAATCCACCCAATACACCCTTAAAAAATCCTAACACTAACCCCTGAAGATCTTCAGGGGTTAGTGTTAGGATTTTTTAAGGGTGTATTGGGTGGGTTTTAGTTTTAGATTAGGATTTGGGCTGCAATAGAGCTAAATGCCCTTTTAAGGGCAATGCCCATCCAAATGCCCTTTTCAGAGCAATGGGGAGCTTAGGTTTTTTTAGTTAGGTTTTTATTTGAGGGGTTGGTTGTGTGGGTGGTGGGTTTTACTGTTGGGGGGGCGGTATTTGTATTTTTTTTTTTTACAGGTAAAAGAGCTGATTTCTTTGGGGCAATGCCCCACAAAAGGCCCTTTTAAGGGCTATTTTTAGTTTATTGTAGATTTGGGCTTTTTTTATTTTGGGGGGCTTTTTTATTTTCATAGGGCCCTTAGATTAGGTGTAATTAGTTTAAATCTTTGATAATTTCTTTTTTATTTTTTGTAACTTAGTGTTTATTTTTTTGTGTAACTTAGTGTTTGTTATTTTTTGTAACTTAGTTGTTGTTATTAGTTTAATATAGTTTAATTTAATTTTAAAGGTAAGTTTAAATTTATTATAAGATAGGGATGAGTTAAAATTTAATATAAAGTTAGCGGGTTGTTAGGTTTAGGGGTTAATAGGTTAATTTAGTTTATGGCGATGGGGGGGCTGGCGGTTTAGGGGTTAATAACTTTATTTAGTTGCTCTGGGCTCCGGGGAGCGGAGGAATAGGGGTTAATAACTTTATGTAGGTGGCGGCGGTATAGGGGGTGGCAGATTAGGCGTTAATAAGTATAATGTAGGTGGCGGCAGTGTAGGAGGCAGCAGATTAGGGGGTAATAACATAATGTAGGTGGCGGTGGGCTCCGGGAGCGGAGGAATAGGGGTTAATAACTTTATTAGAGTGGCGGCGGGGTCTGGGAGCGGCGGTTTAGGGGTTAATAACTATTAGAGTGGCGGCGGGGTCCGGGAGCGGCGGTTTAGGGGTTAATAACTTTATTTAGTTGCGGCGGGGTCCGGGAGCGGCGGTATAGGGGTTTAACAGTTTAGGATAGTGGCGGTGCTTAGTGACAGTATGCAAATAAAGCTGGGAAAAAGCCGAAGAGCAGCGAGATCGATGACTGTTAGTTAAGAACAGTCCGCTGCTCATCGCCCCGTACTTGGTGCTCCGCTTTTTGACAGCTTTTTTGTTAAATATGGAGAGCGTATTCAGGTCCGCGGCAGTGATGTTAGGCGATGTCAGGCGAGCCTATTGGTGCCGGCGAATGCAGCACAGTTGACGGCTTGATAAGTAGGCCGTCAACTGTGCTGCATTCGCCGGCACCAATAGGCTCGCCTGACATCGCCTAACATCACTGCATTCCTCTGCAAATTACTACATTCTAGTGTAGTAATTTGCAGAGGATATACACATAGTGACAAACAAGCATTCATTTTAGTAATAAAATGCATTAACCTATTAAAACATATTATTACACTATAATATACATCTAAGGCAGGTGGATTGCATAAACAGTACAAAAATGTCACATTGCATAAAAGCAGTTTGTATGCCTCACCGATAGTGAATCATAATCATCTACCCTTTGTATCATGTGTAATTGTGTGTTTGTACGATGTACTCATGCAGTCATTATACCCCATTTTCATAGTGCTGCAGAGAGGGTAACACCATAGAACACTTGCTAATTCATTTTGTGTAAAACAGTTATCCCATGACTACTGCAAACATAGACAAGAAGAATAGTGTAATGCACTGGTTGGTGTCTCATTTCCAGGTCACTCTATTGTTAGGCATTCTCACACTATGGATAGGCAATCAAAAGAGTGTATGTTGCCGCCATATAAACAATAAGGGCCAGATAACCAGTGGAACGCTAAATTATTTTTCACTTATTACAATTTAAAAGTTAAAGGCACGCTAGTGAAAGACTGATGCATGCTAACTTCGGATACCGCACTAGCACTAACTTCTTCTCCTTATAGACTTCTATGGGGCATGCTATAAAAAATAACAGTTATGGCTTGCGTGCTAACCTGACACTGTGTTAGGCTAACTGTGCTAAAACCGAAGTCAGTTTGGAATACTTTACATTCATATGTTTTTCACATAGAAGAAAATTATATTTTTATTTTTATATATATATATGTGTGTGTGATTTAAAAATATATATATATCTATACCTACATGTGAATATATATATATATATATATATATATATATATATATATATATTGTATTTAAAGATATATCTATAAAAAAAGAGAAAATAGGAATTTCAAGTATTTCAATTAAAACACAATAAAAATGATATGGCATGTTTCAAGGTATTTAACTGGGAAGGGTTTAAAAGTGTATGTATGTATATATATATTTCTCTTGTAAGGTGTATCCAGTCCACGGATCATCCATTACTTGTGGGATATTCTCCTTCCCAACAGGAAGCTGCAAGAGGATCACCCACAGCAGAGCTGTCTATATAGCTCCTCCCCTAACTGCCACTACCAGTCATTCTCTTGCAGCTCTCGACAAGTAAGGAAGTAGCTAGAGAGATGTGGTGTTTTTTATTTAGTTTATCTTCAATCAAAAGTTTGTTATTTTCAAATGGTACCGGAGTTGTACTATTTTAGCCTCAGGCAGAAAATAGAAGAAGAGTCTGCCTGTGGTCTTTGATGATCTTAGCAGGTTGTAACTAAGATCCATTGCTGTTCTCACACATAACTGAAGAGAGAGATAACTTCAGCTGGGGGAATGGCGTGCAGGGTCTCCTGCTATGAGGTATGTGCAGTTTAAATTTTTCTAGAGAAAGAATATGCTAGAAAATGCTGTTAATACCGGAATTATTTAAGGTAAGCCTGATTACAGTGATTTAATAACGACTTGTATCATGCTTGCTGTAAAAGGTAATATTCTTATACTTTCTCACATTACTGAAAAATAAAACATTTGCTGGAACTGTCTATTCTTTTGCACAAACGTCTCTCTGAGGTTCCAGACGTGCAGGCGTTTTGTCAGGCTTTAGTCAGAATCAAGCCTGTGTTTAAACCTGTTGCTCCGCCTTGGAGTTTAAATTTAGTTCTTAAAGGGACACTATACCCAAACATTTTCTTTCATGATTAAGGTAGAGAATATAATTTTAAACAACATTCCAATTTACTTCTATTACCTAATTTGCTTTATTCTTTAGATATACTTTAATGAAGAAATAGCAATGCACAAAGTAAACCAATCACAGGAGGCATCTATGTGCAGCTACCAATCAGCAGCTACTAAGCATATCTAGATATGCTTTTCAGCAAAGAATATCAAGAGAATGAAGCAAAATAGATAATAGAAGTAAATTAGAAAGTTGTTTATAATTGTATGCTCTTTCTAAATCATGAAAGAAAAAATTTGGGTTTCATGTCCCTTTAAGGTTCTTCAAGGGGCTCCGTTTGAACCTTTGCATTCCATAGATATTAAGCTCTTATCCTGGAAGGTTCTGTTTTTAGTAGCTATCTCCTCGGCTCGAAGAGTTTCTGATTTATCTGCTTTACAATGTGATTCCCCTTATCTCATTTTTCATGCAGATAAGGTAGTGTTACGTACCAAACCTGTTTTTTTACCTAAGGTGGTATCTAATAAAAATATAAATCAGGAGATTGTTGTACCGTCACTGTGTCCTAATCCTTCTTCAAAGAAGGAACATCTTTTACACAATCTTGACGTGGTTCGTGCTTTAAAGTTTTATTTACAAGCTACTAAAGATTTTCGTCAAACATCTGCATTGTTTGTTGTCTACTCTGGACAGAGGGGAGGCCAAAAGGCTTTGGCAACCTCTCTTTCTTTTTGGCTAAGGAGTATAATACGCTTAGCTTATGAGACTGCTGGCCAGCAGCCTCCTGAAAGGATTACAGCTCATTCTACTAGAGCGGTAGCTTCCACATGGGCTTTTAAAAATGAGGCTTCTGTTGAACAGATTTGTAAGGCGGCGACTTGGTCTTCGCTTCATACTTATTCAAAATTCTATAAATTCGATACTTTTGCTTCTTCAGAGGCTATTTTTGGGAGAAAGGTCTTGCAGGCAGTGGTGCCTTCCGTTTAAGCGCCTGCCTTGTCCCTCCCTTCATCCGTGTCCTATAGCTTTGGTATTGGTATACCACAGGTAATGGATGATCCGTGGACTGGATACACCTTACAAGAGAAAACAAAATTTATGCTTACCTGATAAATTTATTTATCTTGTGGTGTATCCAGTCCACGGCCCGCCCTGTCATTTTAAGGCAGGTGTTTTTTATTTTTAAACTACAGTCACCACTGCACCCTATAGTTTCTCCTTTCTCTTGCTTGTCTTCGGTCGAATGACTGGTAGTGGCAGTTAGGGGAGGAGCTATATAGACAGCTCTGCTGTGGGTGATCCTCTTGCAGCTTCCTGTTGGGAAGGAGAATATCCCACAAGTAATGGATGATCCGTGGACTGGATACACCACAAGAGAAATAAATTTATCAGGTAAGCATAAATTTTGTTTTCTCTTGTAAGGTGTATCCAGTCCACGGATCATCCAATATATATATATATATATAGTATCTCACAATAGTAAGTACACCCCTTACATTTTTATAAATATTTTATTATATATTTTCATGTGACAACACTGACAAAATGACATTTTGCTACATTGTAAAGTAGTGAGTGTTCAGCCTGTATAACAGTGTAAATTTGCCCTCAAAATAACTTAACACACAGCCATTAATGTCTAAAGCATTGGCAACAAAAGTGAGTACACCCCTAAGTGGAAATGTCCAAATTATGCCCAAAGTGTCAATATTTTGTGTGGCCACCATTATTTTCCAGCACAACCTTAACCCTCTTGGGCATGGAGTTCACTGAAGCCCTTCCACTCCTCTATGACGACATCACGGAGCTTGTGGATGTTAGAGATCTTGCGCTTCCCCACCTTTCATTTGAGGATGCCCCACAGGTGCTCGATAGGGTTTAGGTCTGGAGACATGCTTGGCCAGTCAATCACCTTTATCCTCATCTTCTTTAGCAAGGCAGTGGTCATCTTGAAAGTGTGTTTGGGGTCGTTATCATGTTGGAATACTGCCCTCCGGCCCAGTCTCTGAAGGGAGGGGATCATGCTCTGCTTCAGTATGCCACAGTACATGTTGGCATTCATGGTTCCCTCAATGAATTGTAGCTCTCCAGTGCCGGCAGCACTCATGCAGGCCTAGACCATGACACTCCCACCACCATGCTTGACTCTAGGCAAGACACACTTGTCTTTGTACTCCTCACTTGGTTGCTGCCACACACGCTTGACATCATCTGAACCAAATAAGTTTATCTTGGTCTCATCGGACCACAGGACATGGTTCCAGTAATCCATGTCCTTAGTCTTCAGCAAACTGTTTGCGGGCTTTCTTGTGCATCATCTTTAGAAGAAGCTTCCTTCTGGGACGCCAGCCATGCAGACCAATTTAATGCAGTGTGCGGCGTATGGTCTGAGCACTGACAGGTTGACCCCCCACCCCTCCAACCTCTGCAGCAATGCTGGCAGCACTCATTTGTCTATTTCCCAAAGACAACCTCTGGATATGATGCTGAGCATGTGCACTCAACTTCTTTGGTCGACCATGGCGAGGCCTGTTCTGAGTGTAATCTGTCCTGTGAAACCGCTGTATGGTCTTGCCCACCGTGCTGCATCTCAGTTTCAGGGTCTTGGCAATCTTCTCATAGTCTATGCCACCGTTATGTAGAGCAAAAATTCTTTTTTTCAGATCCTCAGGGAGTTATTTACCATAAGGTGCCATGTTGAACTTCCAGTGACCAGTATGAGAGAGTGTGAGAGCGATAACACCAAATTTAACACACCTGCTCCCCATTCACATCTGAGACCTTGTAACACTAACTAGTCACATGACACCAGGGAGGGAAAATGGCTAATTGGGCCTAATTTCCACTTAGGGGTTTACTCTTTTTTGTTGCCAACGGTTTAGACATTAATGGCTGTGTGTTGAGTTATTTTGAGGGGACAGCAAATTTACACTATTCAACAGGCTGTACACTCACTACTACTACATTTGTAACAAAGTGTAATTTCTTCAGTGTTGTCACATGAAAAGATATAATAAAATGTTTACAAAAATGTGAGGGGTGTACTAACTTTCTTCTATAAGGTACGACGAGTCCACGGATTCATCCTTTACTTGTGGGATATTATCCTCCTGCTAACAGGAAGTGGCAAAGAGCACCATAGCAGAGCTGTCTATATAGCTCCTCCCTTAGCTCCACCCCCAGTCATTCACTTTGCCTACTCTAAGTACTAGGAAGGGTAAAGTGAAAGAGGTGATAAAATATTAGTTTTTAATTTCTTCAAGCAAGAGTTTTTTGTTTTAAATGGTACCGGTGTGTACTATTTACTCTCAGGCAGCAGATGGATGAAGACTGCTGCCTGGAGGATGATGATCTTAGCATTTGTAACTAAGATCCATTGCTGTTCCCACAGAGGCTGAGGAGTACAGGAAACTTCAGTGTGAGGAACAGTTTCATGCTATGCAGCAATGAGGTATGTTCAGTCATATTTTTCTGGAGAGACTGTGTATTTCAGAAAGGCTGACATTATACCCAGGAGGGTAAGGGTAAGCAGTAATCCTAGAGCTAAAAGAAGGGCATTACTTGCATATGGGGCCAATTACAAAAATGGTTGACACTGAATTGCAAATGTTTGGGAGCAAATGTTTTTTGACTGGGGAGTGCTTTAACGTTTTTGTGGGCAATAACGTTTTGGGCAGCTTTATTAAGGGCACACATGGCTTAACTTTTGGGTCTCAGAACCCACATGGCTAGTTATAATCGCTCTGGTGCGGTTCTGTAAGGCTGTGGAGACATCGCGTGAGATGGGCGGGGCCTATTTTCACGCCTCAGATGCGCAGTTAGTTTGATCAGCAAGCTCTAACTCCTGAGGGCCCTGGTGTATGTTTTGGGCCAAATCAAAGCTTTTACCCCACATTTTCGATCCCTGAGGGCAGTTAGGGCCACAGCAGGGCTGTGGCAGGGTGCTGAGAGGGATTTTTTCCAGATCTGGGCCTATTTTCGATCCGGTTTGCAAATTAGGGGGTTAATTGTTAAAAAATTTTGTGGTGCAATCTTAACTACCTATATTGTGTCTACATACAAAATTTTGAAAAATTTGGTGCATGTTTAGGCTGTTTTGCAGAACGTGTATGCTTTTTTTCTCTTAAAGGCGCAGTACCGTTTTTTAAGATTGTTATTATTATATTGTGTTTTCATGCTTGTTTGTAGTCATTACTAGCCTGTTCAACATGTCTGACATTGAGGAAAGTCAATGTTCAATATGTTTAGAAGTCAATGTTCAATATGTTTAGAATGTGTCCCTCATGCACTGAAAGGTCAATAAATTGTAACAACCATATTTTAGCTACTAAAAGTATGTCGCAGGATAATTCTCAGTCAGAAGAGAATCAGGTTTTGCCATCTAATTCTCCCCAAGTGTCACAACCGTTAACGCCCGCACAAGCGACGCCAAGTACTTCTAGTGCGTCTAATTCTTTCACCCTGCAAGTTATGAATACTACCCTCACATAGGTTTTATCTAAGCTGCCCGGGTTGCAGGGGAAGCGCAGTAGGTCTGGTGTGAGAACAAACGCTGAGCCCTCTGACGCTTTATTAGCCATATCCGATGTACCCTCACAATGTTCTGAAGTGAGGGATTTGCTGGCTGAGGGAGAGATTTCTGATTCAGGAAATATGTTCCCTCAGACAGAGTCAGATATGTCGGCTTTTAAATTTAAATTAGAATACCTCCGCTTATTGCTCAGGGAGGTTTTAGCGACTCTGGATGATTGTGACCCTATTGTAGTTCCAGAGAAATTGTGTAAAATGGACAGATTCCTAGAGGTTCCTGCCTACACTGATGTTTTTCCGGTCCCTAAGAGGATTTCGAAAATTGTTACCAAGGAGTGGGATAGACCAGGTATTCCGTTCGCTCCCCCTCCTACTTTTAAGAAAATGTTTCCCATATCTGATGCCGTGTGGGACTCGTGGCAGACGGTCCCTAAGGTGGAGGGAGCTATTTCTACCCTGGCTAAGCGTACAACTATACCTATCGAGGACAGTTGTGCTTTCAAAGATCCTAGGGATAAAAAATTAGAGGGTCTTCTGAAGAAAATATTTGTCCACCAAGGTTTTCTTCTCCAACCTATAGTGTGCATTGTTCCTGTAACTACTGCAGCGTCCTTTTGGTTTGAGGCTCTGGAAGAGGCTCTTCAGGTTGAGACCCCATTAGATGATATTCTGGATAGAATTAGGGCTCTCAAACTAGCTAATTCTTTCATTACAGATGCCGCTTTTCAACTGGCTAAATTAGCGGCAAAGAATTCAGGTTTTGCCATTTTAGCATGTAGAGCGTTATGGCTTAAGTCCTGGTCTGCTGATGTGTCATCAAAATCTAAGCTTTTAGCCATCCCTTTCAAGGGTAAGACCCTATTCGGGCCTGAACTGAAAGAGATCATTTCAGACATCACTGGAGGGAAAGGCCATGCCCTTCCTCAGGATCAGACAAATAAGATGAGGACCAAACAAAATAGTTTTCGTTCCTTTCGAAACTTCAAAGGTGGTCCCTCTCTACCTCTTCCCTTGCTGCAAAGCAAGAGGGGAATTTTCTCAATCCAAGTCAGTCTGGAGACCTAACCAGACTTGGAACAAAGGTAAACAGGCCAAGAAGCCCGCTGCTGCCACCAAGACACCATGAAGGGGTAGCCCCCGATCCGGGACCGGATCTAGTAGGGGGCAGACTTTCTCTCTTTGCTCAGGCTTGGGCAAGAGACGTTCAGGACTCCTGGGCTTTAGAAATCGTAACCCAGGGGTATCTTCTAGATTTCAAAGATTCTCCTCCAAGGGGGAGATTCCATTTTTCTCAATTGTCTGTAAACCAGACAAAAAGAGAGGCGTTCTTACGCTGTGTAGAAGACCTATATACCATAGGAGTGGTCTGCCCAGTTCTGAAAACAGAACAGGGGCAGGGGTTCTTCTCCAATCTGTTTGTGGTTCCCAAAAAAGAGGGAACCTTCAGACCAATTTTAGATCTCAAGATCGTAAACAAATTTCTCAGAGTCCCATCCTTCAAGATGGAGACCATTCAGACTATTTTACCAATGATCCAGGAGGGTCAATATATGACCACGTGGACTTAAAGGATGCGTATCTACACATCCCTATCCACAAAGATCATCACCAGTTCCTCAGGTACGCCTTTCTGGGCAAGCATTACCAGTTTGTGGCTCTTCCCTTAGGGTTGGCCACAGCTCCCAGAATTTTCACAAAGGTGCTAGGGTCCCTTCTGGCGGTTCTAAGGCCGCGGGGCATAGCAGTGGCCCCTTATCTGGACGATATCTTAATTCAGGCGTCCACTTACCAGCTAGCCAAATCTCACATGGACATCGTGTTGGCTTTTCTAAGATCTCACGGGTGGAAGGTGAACGTAAAAAAGAGTTCACTTATCCCTCTCACAAGAGTTCCATTCCTGGGAACTCTGATAGATTCGGTGGACATGACAATTTTTCTGACGGAGGTCAGGAAATCAAAGATTTTAACCACCTGCTGAGCTCTTCATTCCATTCCTAGGCCATCAGTGGCTCAGTGTATGGAGGTAATCGGACTAATGGTAGCGGCAATGGACATAGTTCTGTTTGCTCGCTTGCATCTCAGACCACTGCAACTATGCATGCTCAAACAGTAGAATGGGGATTATGCAGATTTATCTCCTCAGATAAATCTGGATCAAGAGACCAGAGACTCTCTTCTTTGGTGGTTGTCACAGAATCATCTGTCCCAGGGAATGTGTTTCCGCAGGCCAGCATGGGTCATAGTGACGACGGACGCTTGCCTATTGGGCTGGGGTGCAGTCTGGAATTCCCTGAAAGCACAGGGTTTGTGGACTCAGGAGGAGGCTCTCCTCCCGATAAATATTCTAGAACTGAGAGCGATATTCAATGCACTTCAGGCGTGGCCTCAGCTGGCTTCGGCCAGATTCATAAGATTCCAGTCGGACAATATCACGACTGTAGCATATATCAATCATCAGGGGGGAACAAAGAGTTCTCTAACGATGATAGAGGTTACCAAAATAATTTGATGGGCAGAGACTCACTCTTGCCATCTATCAGCAATCTATATCCCAGGAGTGGAGAACTGGGAAGCGGATTTTCTAAGTCATCAGACTTTTCATCCGGGGGAGTGGGAACTCCATCCGGATGTGTTTGCACAATTGATTCAGCAATGGGGCACACCAGAATTGGATCTGATGGCGTCTCGTCAGAACACCAAACTTCCTTGTTACGGGTCCAGGTCAAGGGATCCTCAGGCAGTACTGATAGATGCTCTAGCAGTACCCTGGTCATTCAACCTGGTTTATGTGTTTCCACCATTTCCTCTCCTTCCTCGTTTGATTGCCAGAATCAAACAGGAGAGAGCTTCTGTGATTTTGATAGCGCCTGCGTGGCCACGCAGGACTTGGTATGCAGACCTGGTGGACATGTCATCTCTTCCACCATGGACTCTGCCACTGAGACAGGACCTTCTGATTCAAGGTCCGTTCCAGCATCCAAATCTAGTTTCTCTGTGGCTGACTGCTTGGAGATTGAACGCTTGATTTTATCCAAGCGGGGTTTCTCTGAGTCAGTCATAGATACCTTGATTCAGGCTCGAAAGCCTGTCACTAGGAAAATTTATCATAAGATATGGCGTAAATATCTTTATTGGTGCGAATCCAAAGGCTACTCATGGAGTAAGATCAGGATTCCTAGGATTTTGTCCTTTCTCCAAGAAGGATTGGAGAAGGGGCTATCAGCTAGTTCCTTAAAGGGACAGATATCTTCTTTATCAATTCTACTGCACAAGCGTCTGGCAGATGTTCCAGACGTTCAGTCGTTCTGTCAGGCTTTAGTTAGAATCAAGCCTGTGTTTAAACCTGTTGCTCCGCCATGGAGTCTGAATTTAGTTCTTAAAGTTCTTCAAGGGGTTCCGTTTGAACCTATGCATTCCATAGATATTAAGCTTCTATCTTGGAAAGTTCTGTTTTTAGTTGCTATCTCTTCGGCTCGAAGAGTTTCTGAACTATCTGCGTTGCAATGCGACTCGCCTTATCTTGTTTTCCATGCTGATAAGGTGGTTTTGCGTACCAAACCTGGATTCCTTCCTAACGCCTAGATTTAGAGTTTTGCGTTAGAAGGGGTGCGTTAGCTACGCGTGCTTTTTTCTGGCCGCACCTTTTAAATACCGCTGGTATTTAGAGTTCACAGAAGGGCTGCGTTAGGCTCCAAAAAAGGAGCGTATAGCATATTTACCGCAACTGCAACTATCAATACCAGCGGTGCTTACGGACGCGGCCAGCTTCAAAAACGTGCTCGTGCACGATTCCCCCATAGGAAACAATGGGACAGTTTGAGCTGAAAAAAAACCTAACACCTGCAAAAAAGCAGCGTTCAGCTCCTAACGCAGCCCCATTGTTTCCTATGGGGAAACACTTCCTAAGTCTGCACCTAACACCCTAACATGTACCCCGAGTCTAAACACCCCTAACCTTACACTTATTAAACCCTATTCTGCCGCCGCCGCTATCGCTGACCCCTGCATTTTATTATTAACCCCTAATCTGCCGCTCCGTACACCGCCACAACCTACGTTATCCCTATGTACCCCTAATCTGCTGCCCCTAACACCGCCGACCCCTATATTATATTTATTAACCCCTAATCTGCCCCCCATAACGTCGCCGCCAGTTACCTACAATAATTAACCCCTAATCTGCCGACCGGACCTCACCGCTACTATAATAAAGTTATTAACCCCTAATCCGCCTCACTCCCACCTCAATAACCCTATAAGAAATAGTATTAACCCCTAATCTGCCCTCCCTAACATCGCCGACACCTAACTTCAATTATTAACCCCTAATCTGCCGACCGGATCTCGCCGCTACTCTAATAAATGGATTAACCCCTAAAGCTAAGTCTTACCCTAACACTAACACCCCCCTAAGTTAAATATAATTTAAATCTAACGAAATAAATTAACTCTTATTAAATAAATTATTCCTATTTAAAGCTAAATACTTACCTGTAAAATAAACCCTAATATAGCTACAATATAACGAATAATTATATTGTAGCTATTTTAGGATTTATATTTATTTTACAGGCAACTTTGTATTTATTTTAACCAGGTACAATAGCTATTAAATAGTTAAGAACTATTTAATAGCTAAAATAGTTAAAATAATTACAAAATTACCTGTAAAATAAATCCTAACCTAAGTTACAATTAAACCTAACACTACACTATCAATAAATTAATTAAATACAATACCTACAAATAACTACAATTAAATAAACTAACTAAAGTACAAAAAATAAAAAAGAACTAAGTTACAAAAAATAAAAAAATATTTACAAACATTAGAAAAATATTACAACAATTTTAAACTAATTACACCTACTCTAAGCCCCCTAATAAAATAACAAAGACCCCCAAAATAAAAAAATGCCCTACCCTATTCTAAATTAAAAAAGTTCAAAGCTCTTTTACCTTACCAGCCCTGAAAAGGGCCATTTGCGGGGCATGCCCCAAATAATTCAGCTCTTTTGCCTGTAAAAAAAATAAATACAATCCCCCCCCCAACATTACAACCCACCACCCACATACCCATAATCTAACCCAAACCCCCCTTAAATAAACCTAACACTAAACCCCTGAAGATCTTCCTACCTTATCTTCACCATGCCAGGTTCACCGATCCGTCCTCCGAAGTCTTGATCCAAGCCTCCGAAGTCTTCATCCAAGCCCAAGCGGGGGCTGGCGATCCATAATCCGGCTGAAGTCTTCTATCAAGCGGCGGCTGAAGAGGTCCAGAAGAGGCTCCAAAGTCTTCATCCTATCCGGGAAGAAGAGGAGATCCGGACCGGCAACCATCTTGATCCAAGCGGCATCTTCTATCTTCATCCGATGACGAACGGCTCCATCTTGAAGACCTCCAGCGCGGATGCATCCTCTTCTTCAGACGTCCAACTGAAGAATGAAGGTTCCTTTAAGGGACGTCATCCAAGATGGCGTCCCTCGAATTCCGATTGGCTGATAGGATTCTATCAGCCAATCGGAATTAAGGTAGGAAAATTCTGATTGGCTGATGGAATCAGCCAATCAGATTCAAGTTCAATTCAGCCAATAGAATGCGAGCTCAATCTGATTGGCTGATCCAATCAGCCAATCGGATTGAACTTGAATCTGATTGGCTGATTCCATCAGCCAATCAGAATTTTCCTACCTTAATTCCGATTGGCTGATAGAATCCTATCAGCCAATCGGAATTCGAGGGACGCCATCTTGGATGACGTCCCTTAAAGGAACCTTCATTCTTCAGTTGGGCGTCGGAAGAAGAGGATGGATCCGCGCTGGAGGTCTTCAAGATGGAGCCGTTCGTCATCGGATGAAGATAGAAGATGCCGCTTGGATCAAGATGGTTGCCGGTCCGGATCTCCTCTTCTTCCCGGATAGGATGAAGACTTTGGAGCCTCTTCTGGACCTCTTCAGCCGCCGCTTGATAGAAGACTTCAGCCGGATTATGGATCGCCAGCCCTTCGGAGGACGGATCGGTGAACCTGGCATGGTGAAGATAAGGTAGGAAGATCTTCAGGGGCTTAGTGTTAGGTTTATTTAAGGGGGGTTTGGGTTAGATTAGGGGTATGTGGGTGGTGGGTTGTAATGTTGGGGGGGGGGTATTGTATGTTTTTTTTACAGGCAAAAGAGCTGAATTATTTGGGGCATGCCCCGCAAATGGCCCTTTTCAGGGCTGGTTAGGTAAAAGAGCTTTGAACTTTTTTAATTTAGAATAGGGTAGGGCATTTTTTTATTTTGGGGGTCTTTGCTATTTTATTAGGGGGCTTAGAGTAGGTGTAATTCGTTTAAAATTGTTGTAATATTTTTCTAATGTTTGTAAATATTTTTTTATTTTTTGTAACTTAGTTCTTTTTTATTTTTTGTACTTTAGTTAGTTTATTTAATTGTAGTTATTTGTAGGTATTGTATTTAATTAATTTATTGATAGTGTAGTGTTAGGTTTAATTGTAACTTAGGTTAGGATTTATTTTACAGGTAATTTTGTAATTATTTTAACTATTTTAGCTATTAAATAGTTCTTAACTATTTAATAGCTATTGTACCTGGTTAAAATAAATACAAAGTTGCCTGTAAAATAAATATAAATCCTAAAATAGCTACAATATAATTATTCGTTATATTGTAGCTATATTAGGGTTTATTTTACAGGTAAGTATTTAGCTTTAAATAGGAATAATTTATTTAATAAGAGTTAATTTATTTCGTTAGATTTAAATTATATTTAACTTAGGGGGGTGTTAGTGTTAGGGTTAGACTTAGCTTTAGGGGTTAATCCATTTATTAGAGTAGTGGCGAGATCCGGTCGACAGATTAGGGGTTAATAATTGAAGTTAGGTGTCGGCGATGTTAGGGAGGGCAGATTAGGGGTTAATACTATTTCTTATAGGGTTATTGAGGCGGGAGTGAGGCGGTGAGGTCCGGTCGGCAGATTAGGGGTTAATTATTGTAGGTAGCTGGCGGCGACGTTGTGGGGGGCAGATTAGGAGTTAATAAATATAATATAGGGGTCGGCGGTGTTAGGGGCAGCAGATTAGGGGTTCATAGGGATAACGTAGGTGGCGGCGGTGTGCGGTCGGCAGATTAGGGGTTAAAAAAATTTAATAGAGTGGCGGCGATGTGGGGGGACCTCGGTTTAGGGGTACATAGGTAGTTTATGGGTGTTAGTGTACTTTAGAGCACAGTAGTTAAGAGCTTTATGAACCGGCGTTAGCCCAAAAAGCTCTTAACTACTGACTTTTTTCTGCGGCTGGAGTCTTGTCGGTAGAGGGTCTAACGCTCACTCCAGCCAAGACTCTAAATACTGGCGTTAGAAAGATCCCATTGAAAAGATAGGATACGCAAATGGCGTAGGGGGATCTGCGGTATGGAAAAGTCGCGGCTGCAAAGTGAGCGTTAGACCCTTTCCTGACTGACTCCAAATACCAGCGGGCGGTAAAAACCAGCGTTAGGAGCCTCTAACGCTGATTTTGACGGCTAACGCAGAACTCTAAATCTAGGCCTTTGGTTGTTACTAATAGGAATATCAATCAGGAAATTGTTGTTCCTTCTCTGTGTCCTAATCCTTCCTCTAAGCGTCTGTTGCACAACTTGGACGTGGTTCGTGCTTTGAAGTTTTACTTGCAAGCAACCAAGGATTTCCGTCAAACATCTTCTTTGTTTGTTGTCTATTCTGGAAAACGTAGAGGTCAAAAAGCTACGGCTACCTCTCTTTCTTTCTCCAACATAGGTGTGTCCGGTCCACGGCGTCATCCTTACTTGTGGGATATTCTCTTCCCCAACAGGAAATGGCAAAGAGCCCAGCAAAGCTGGTCACATGATCCCTCCTAGGCTCCGCCTACCCCAGTCATTCTCTTTGCCGTTGTACAGGCAACATCTCCACGGAGATGGCTTAGAGTTTTTTAGTGTTTAACTGTAGTTTTTATTATTCAATCAAGAGTTTGTTATTTTGAAATAGTGCTGGTATGTACTATTTACTCAGAAACAGAAAAGAGATGAAGATTTCTGTTTGTATGAGGAAAATGATTTTAGCAACCGTCACTAAAATCCATGGCTGTTCCACACAGGACTGTTGAGAGCAATTAACTTCAGTTGGGGGAACAGTGTGCAGTCTCTTGCTGCTTGAGGTATGACACATTCTAACAAGACGATGTAATGCTGGAAGCTGTCAATTTCCCTATGGGATCCGGTAAGCCATGTTTATTCAGCAAGTAAATAAGGGCTTCACAAGGGCTTATTAAGACTGTAGACTTTTTCTGGGCTAAATCGATTCATTATTAACACATATTTAGCCTTGAGGAATCATTTTATCTGGGTATTTTGATATAATAATATCGGCAGGCACTGTATTAGACACCTTATTCTTTAGGGGCTTTCCCAAAGCATAAGCAGAGCCTCATTTTCGCGCCGGTGTTGCGCACTTGTTTTTGAGAGGCATGGCATGCAGTCGCATGTGAGAGGAGCTCTGATACTTAGAAAAGACTTTCTGAAGGCGTCATTTGGTATCGTATTCCCCTTTGGGCTTGGTTGGGTCTCAGCAAAGCAGATACCAGGGACTGTAAAGGGGTTAAAGTTCAAAACGGCTCCGGTTCCGTTATTTTAAGGGTTAAAGCTTCCAAATTTGGTGTGCAATACTTTTAAGGCTTTAAGACACTGTGGTGAATTTTGAACAATTCCTTCATGTTTTTTCGCAATTGCAGTAATAAAGTGTGTTCAGTTTAAAATTTAAAGTGACAGTAACGGTTTTATTTTAAAACGTTTTTTGTACTTTGTTATCAAGTTTATGCCTGTTTAACATGTCTGAACTACCAGATAGACTGTGTTCTGAATGTGGGGAAGCCAGAATTCCTATTCATTTAAATAAATGTGATTTATGTGATAATGACAATGATGCCCAAGATGATTCCTCAAGTGAGGGGAGTAAGCATGGTACTGCATCATTCCCTCCTTCGTCTACACGAGTCTTGCCCACTCAGGAGGCCCCTAGTACATCTAGCGCGCCAATACTCCTTACTATGCAACAATTAACGGCTGTAATGGATAATTCTGTCAAAAACATTTTAGCCAAAATGAACACTTATCAGCGTAAGCGCGGCTGCTCTGTTTTAGATACTGAAGAGCATGACGACGCTGATAATAATATTTCCGAAGGGCCCCTAACCCAGTCTGATGGGGCCAGGGAGGTTTTGTCTGAGGGAGAAATTACTGATTCAGGGAACATTTCTCAACAGGCTGAACCTGATGTGATTGCATTTAAATTTAAGTTGGAACATCTCCGCATTCTGCTTAAGGAGGTATTATCCACTTTGGATGATTGTGACAAGTTGGTCATCCCAGAGAAACTATGTAAAATGGACAAGTTCCTAGAGGTGCCGGGGCTCCCAGAAGCTTTTCCTATACCCAGGCGGGTGGCGGACATTGTTAACAAGGAATGGGAAAGGCCCGGTATTCCTTTCGTCCCTCCCCCCATATTTAAAAAATTGTTTCCTATGGTCGACCCCAGAAAGGACTTATGGCAGACAGTCCCCAAGGTCGAGGGAGCGGTTTCCACTTTAAACAAACGCACCACTATACCCATAGAAGATAGTTGTGCTTTCAAAGATCCTATGGATAAAAAATTAGAAGGTTTGCTTAAAAAGATGTTTGTTCAGCAAGGTTACCTTCTACAACCAATTTCATGCATTGTCCCTGTCGCTACAGCCGCATGTTTCTGGTTCGATGATCTGATAAAGGCGGTCGATAGTGAGTCTCCTCCTTTTGAGGAGATTATGGACAGAATCAATGCTCTCAAATTGGCTAATTCTTTCACCCTAGACGCCACTTTGCAATTAGCTAGGTTAGCGGCTAAGAATTCTGGGTTTGCTATTGTGGCGCGCAGAGCGCTTTGGTTGAAATCTTGGTCGGCTGATGCGTCTTCCAAGAACAAGCTACTTAACATTCCTTTCAAGGGGAAAACGCTGTTTGGCCCTGACTTGAAAGAGATTATCTCTGATATCACTGGGGGTAAGGGCCACGCCCTTCCTCAGGATCGGCCTTTCAAGGCAAAAAATAAACCTAATTTTCGTCCCTTTCGTAGAAACGGACCAGCCCAAGGTGCTACGTCCTCTAAGCAAGAGGGTACTACTTCTCAAGCCAAGCCAGCTTGGAGACCAATGCAAGGCTGGAACAAGGGAAAGCAGGCCAAGAAACCTGCCACTGCTACCAAGACAGCATGAAATGTTGGCCCCCGATCCGGGACCGGATCTGGTGGGGGGCAGACTCTCTCTCTTCGCTCAGGCTTGGGCAAGAGATGTTCTGGATCCTTGGGCGCTAGAAATAGTCTCCCAAGGTTATCTTCTGGAATTCAAGGGACTTCCCCCAAGGGGGAGGTTCCACAGGTCTCAGTTGTCTTCAGACCACATAAAAAGACAGGCATTCTTACATTGTGTAGAAGACCTGTTAAAAATGGGAGTGATTCATCCTGTTCCATTAAGAGAACAAGGGATGGGGTTCTACTCCAATCTGTTCATAGTTCCCAAAAAAGAGGGAACGTTCAGACCAATCTTAGATCTCAAGATCTTAAACAAGTTTCTCAAGGTTCCATCGTTCAAGATGGAAACCATTCGAACTATTCTTCCTTCCATCCAGGAAGGTCAATTCATGACCACGGTGGATTTAAAGGATGCGTATCTACATATTCCTATCCACAAGGAACATCATCGGTTCCTAAGGTTCGCATTCCTGGACAAACATTACCAGTTCGTGGCGCTTCCTTTCGGATTAGCCACTGCTCCAAGGATTTTCACAAAAGTACTAGGGTCCCTTCTAGCTGTGCTAAGACCAAGGGGCATTGCTGTAGTACCTTACTTGGACGACATTCTGATTCAAGCGTCGTCCCTTCCTCAAGCAAAGGCTCACACGGACATTGTCCTGGCCTTTCTCAGATCTCACGGATGGAAAGTGAACGTGGAAAAGAGTTCTCTATCCCCGTCAACAAGGGTTCCCTTCTTGGGAACAATAATAGACTCCTTAGAAATGAGGATTTTTCTGACAGAGGCCAGAAAAACAAAACTTCTAGACTCTTGTCGGATACTTCATTCCGTTCCTCTTCCTTCCATAGCTCAGTGCATGGAAGTGATCGGGTTGATGGTAGCGGCAATGGACATAGTTCCTTTTGCGCGCATTCATCTAAGACCATTACAACTGTGCATGCTCAGTCAGTGGAATGGGGACTATACAGACTTGTCTCCGAAGATACAAGTAAATCAGAGGACCAGAGACTCACTCCGTTGGTGGCTGTCCCTGGACAACCTGTCACAAGGGATGACATTCCGCAGACCAGAGTGGGTCATTGTCACGACCGACGCCAGTCTGATGGGCTGGGGCGCGGTCTGGGGATCCCTGAAAGCTCAGGGTCTTTGGTCTCGGGAAGAATCTCTTCTACCGATAAATATTCTGGAACTGAGAGCGATATTCAATACTCTCAAGGCTTGGCCTCAGTAGCGAGGGCCAAGTTCATACGGTTTCAATCAGACAACATGACAACTGTTGCGTACATCAACCATCAGGGGGGAACAAGGAGTTCCCTAGCGATGGAAGAAGTGACCAAAATCATTCTATGGGCGGAGTCTCACTCCTGCCACCTGTCTGCTATCCACATCCCAGGAGTGGAAAATTGGGAAGCAGATTTTCTGAGTCGTCAGACATTGCATCCGGGGGAGTGGGAACTCCATCCGGAAATCTTTGCCCAAGTCACTCAGCTGTGGGGCATTCCAGACATGGATCTGATGGCCTCTCGTCAGAACTTCAAAGTTCCTTGCTACGGGTCCAGATCCAGGGATCCCAAGGCGGCTCTAGTGGATGCACTAGTAGCACCTTGGACCTTCAAACTAGCTTATGTGTTCCCGCCGTTTCCTCTCATCCCCAGGCTGGTAGCCAGGATCAATCAGGAGAGGGCGTCGGTGATCTTGATAGCTCCTGCGTGGCCACGCAGGACTTGGTATGCAGATCTGGTGAATATGTCATCGGCTCCACCTTGGAAGCTACCTTTGAGACGAGACCTGCTTGTTCAGGGTCCGTTCGAACATCCGAATCTGGTTTCACTCCAGCTGACTGCTTGGAGATTGAACGCTTGATTTTATCGAAGCGAGGGTTCTCAGATTCTGTTATCGATACTCTTGTTCAGGCCAGAAAGCCTGTAACTAGACAGATTTACCACAAAATTTGGAAAAAATATATCTGTTGGTGTGAATCTAAAGGATTCCCTTGGGACAAGGTTAAGATTCCTAGGATTCTATCCTTCCTTCAAGAAGGATTGGAAAAAGGATTATCTGCAAGTTCCCTGAAGGGACAGATTTCTGCCTTGTCTGTGTTACTTCACAAAAAGCTGGCCGCTGTGCCAGATGTTCAAGCCTTTGTTCAGGCTCTGGTTAGAATTAAGCCTGTTTACAAACCTTTGACTCCTCCTTGGAGTCTCAATTTAGTTCTTTCAGTTCTTCAGGGGGTTCCGTTTGAACCCTTGCATTCCGTTGATATTAAGTTATTATCTTGGAAAGTTTTGTTTTTAGTTGCAATTTCTTCTGCTAGAAGAGTTTCAGAATTATCTGCTCTGCAGTGTTCTCCTCCTTATCTGGTGTTCCATGCAGATAAGGTGGTTTTACGTACTAAACCTGGTTTTCTTCCAAAAGTTGTTTCTAACAAAAACATTAACCAGGAGATTATCGTACCTTCTCTGTGTCCGAAACCAGTTTCAAAGAAGGAACGTTTGTTGCACAATTTGGATGTTGTTCGCGCTCTAAAATTCTATTTAGATGCTACAAAGGATTTTAGACAAACATCTTCCTTGTTTGTTGTTTATTCCGGTAAAAGGAGAGGTCAAAAAGCAACTTCTACCTCTCTCTCTTTTTGGATTAAAAGCATCATCAGATTGGCTTACGAGACTGCCGGACGGCAGCCTCCCGAAAGAATCACAGCTCATTCCACTAGGGCTGTGGCTTCCACATGGGCCTTCAAGAACGAGGCTTCTGTTGATCAGATATGTAGGGCAGCGACTTGGTCTTCACTGCACACTTTTACCAAATTTTACAAGTTTGATACTTTTGCTTCTTCTGAGGCTATTTTTGGGAGAAAGGTTTTGCAAGCCGTGGTGCCTTCCATTTAGGTGACCTGATTTGCTCCCTCCCTTCATCCGTGTCCTAAAGCTTTGGTATTGGTTCCCACAAGTAAGGATGACGCCGTGGACCGGACACACCTATGTTGGAGAAAACAGAATTTATGTTTACCTGATAAATTACTTTCTCCAACGGTGTGTCCGGTCCACGGCCCGCCCTGGTTTTTTTAATCAGGTCTGATAATTTATTTTCTTTAACTACAGTCACCACGGTACCATATGGTTTCTCCTATGCAAATATTCCTCCTTAACGTCGGTCGAATGACTGGGGTAGGCGGAGCCTAGGAGGGATCATGTGACCAGCTTTGCTGGGCTCTTTGCCATTTCCTGTTGGGGAAGAGAATATCCCACAAGTAAGGATGACGCCGTGGACCGGACACACCGTTGGAGAAAGTAATTTATCAGGTAAACATAAATTCTGTTTTTTGGCTAAAAAGCATCATCCGTTTGGCATTCGAGACTGCTGGACAGCAGCCTCCTGAAAGGATTACAGCTCACTCTACTAGAGCGGTGGCTTCCACATGGGCTTTTAAAAATGATGCTTCTGTTGAACAGATTTGTAAGGCTGCGACTTGGTCTTCGCTTCATACCTTTTCCAAATTTTACAAATTTGATACTTTTGCTTCTTCTGAGGCTATTTTTGGGAGAAAAGTTCTTCAAGCAGTGGTGCCTTCTGTTTAACCATCTGTCTTGTCCCTCCCGTTCATCCGTGTCCTGTAGCTTTGGTATTGTATCCCACAAGTAAAGGTTGAATCCGTGGACTCGTCGTACCTTATAGAAGAAAAGTAAATTAAATGCTTACCTGATAAATTAATTTCTTCTATGGTACGACGAGTCCTTGGCCCGCCCTGTCATTTTAAGACAGATTATATTTTTTTATTATAAACTTCAGTCACCTCTGCACCTTGTAGTTTCTCCTTTTTCTTCCTGTACCTTCGGTCGAATGACTGGGGGGTGGAGCTAAGGGAGGAGCTATATAGACAGCTCTGCTGTGGTGCTCTTTGCCACTTCCTGTTAGCCGGAGGATAATATCCCACAAGTAAAGGATGAATCCGTGGACTCGTCGTACCATAGAAGAAATTAATTTATCAGGTAAGCATAAATTTACTTTTTGTGAGATACTGTATATATAGATATAGATTTGTGGAGGGCCAGCACTCACAGTTTACAGACATTTACCCAGGGTGCTTCCAAGAAATGGGTATAGGCAGAAGAAGAAGGATGCACTCGCCACGATTTCAAAATCGTTGTAACGTTTCGGGGTATTACCCCCTTCGCCAGACCTTAAAATAATAACAACCATTTATTTCCCCCCCACCATGCCTTTTAAACTTTCTCAAGTGATCCAGAGCCGAGTTGCAACCAGAAGCGCCACTCCCACCGGCTGACGTCATCAGGCGGCGACCCGGCAGCTGGACTCCCCTGTGCCACTGTTGTGTACATAACATCAAAGTGCTAAAACATATATTTACATTTATTTACAGGCAGGCGAAGTATTAAGGATATATACACAAAACCAGTGGGCTCAAATCAGAGTTATCGGGTGGTATCGCCATACTAGCACTATCAAACTGATATCCAGGTTGCTATAGCAACCACAATACACAAACCTTCCCCATGATCATAGAATCAACAACAGGGTGTGGCCAAAGCAGCCAATCATTTCGCGATCTCAATCCGATACCCAGTGAGTTCACAAGCTAACAACACCTAGCAATTAGCAATATATGAGGATTACCCAGTATGCAAATTGTGAAATCTCCTAAATCATACATGAAAATAAAAATAAAAACAGAATCAGACACATTCCAATACACATGCTAATAAAGTGGCTCAGAGAGTATTGGACTCTGAAAGCATATATATGCAATTCAAATAAGCAAGGGAGGGTTACAAGAATTCTAGGAGGTAACCCATCTCATCTTAATAAATCATATCATATTTGCAAAAATATTAAAATACATCAAAATTGCAAATAAATACCAAGGTAAAGTTAAACACAAAGGTAAAGTAAAACACATGAGCCGAGATAATCAACAAGGACAATATTCTAAATTAAACAAAATTAAATAACGTTAAGGCAACAAACAGATATCCAACTCAAAAATAAGGAAAAATATGCACACAAAAAAAAAAGGAAAAATTTAAAAAAAGGATAAATATGCAATAAAAGGAAACACCAACAGAAAACGAAAATACAAATCAAAATCATACGCAAGGGATGCAGCTAATCCCAATCCGAGAATTCAACTCTCCAGGATGGGTTTAAATTGCCTATAGGGTTAAATAAATTAAAGGAATCCTAGATACTTATTGGACAAACCTAAAGACAACTTAGAGAAAACAATGCCAGTCCAGATGTGAGTTAAGGCCATTGGGGGTCATAGTACCCAATCTGTATGTCCATCTAGCTTCCTTCTGGAGCAGGACTTTCCCCCTATACCCCCCAGGTGGTAGGCGAGGGACATGGTCAATAATGGTGTACTTTAGTTTAACCACTGTGTGCCCCTTAAGGATAAAATGTCTGGCCACCGGTTGGTCAGATGTCCCTTTCTGTATGGCCAACCTTATGGCCGACTATGGTTGGCCATCCTGCTTTTCAGGTCGTCAGCCGTCTTCCCTATATAAAAAGGCCACATGGGCAATGCAACAAATATATCACATATGTAGTAGTACAGGTCAATATTAATTTGTGCCTGAATTTCATCTTCATTGTGGGATGTGTAAAGTATTGTCCAGTCTGTAGAGCACTACAAGTGGTGTACCCAAGACATCTAAAACAGCCAAGTTTCGTAGTGCCCAGCCAGGTACTGCTGTGATAGCTGGATCTCGGATTCGCTTTAACTAACATATCACGTAGTGATGTTGCTCTCCTGTATCCAATCTGTGGTGGCTCCATCTGCCCGAATGGAAGGGAAGGGTCACTCTTCAGAATCCCCCAGTGTTTATCCATAGCGTTCCTGATATCATTCTTATCACCCATATAGGTGGTTACAAAAGTAAGTTGTTCTTGGGGTTTCTTTGAGTTGGCAACGGCCAGCTCTTTTATCTGTTGGTCCAATACCCTTGGTGGATACCCTCTCTGCTGGAACCTCCTGTACATTTCTTCTACAAGATACGACGAGTCCACGGATTTCATCCTTACTTGTGGGATATTATCCTCCTGCTAACAGGAAGTGGCAAAGAGCACCACAGCAGAGCTGTATATATAGCTCCTCCCTTCCCCTCCACCCCCAGTCATTCTCTTTCCATGTGTTATACTAGGAAGAGGTAAAGTGAGGTGTTAGTTTTAGTTTCTTCAGTCAAGAAGTTTTTTTATTTTTAAATGGTACCGGTGAGTACTATTTTCCTCAGGGGGATATGGAGAAGATTTCTGCCCTGTGGTTAATGATCTTAGCAGATGTAACTAAGATCCATGTTGGTTCCCACAGAGCTTCTGAACGTAATACAAGAGACATCTTCAGTGTGGAGAACGGTTTCATGCTACAAGCAGCATTGAGGTATGTGCAGCCCTTTATTTCTGAGGAGACTTGATATATCAGAACTGGCTGGCAGTTATTTCCCTACAAGGGAAGGGGTAAGCAGTAGACCTGTTAAACAGAGGGGTGTTACTGGGAGACCTCTGCTTAAATTATCAGTTGACAAATATTGGGCAATCATTATAATGGGCTTAAGCAGGAATTGTTTAATGGTTTTTATTGCAAAATGAACAGTTTGACAATTTTGGTGTGTTATTGGGGTTTTAAAAAAGTTCCACTTGGTTTTTCTTGAAAAAATGCGGTTGTTTCAGGCCTACTTGATCATCGGATATGATGGCGGGCCTAATTTTGCGCGCTCAGATGTGCACTTTACTCTATCTGTGAAGCAGCAAGCATTAGCTCCGGTTGATCCTAGACAGGGGTTCTATTATCCGGATTGTTGGCGAGCCATTTTGAAGTACCCTGGGGGCAGGTAGGCGCCACAGCAGAGCTGTGGCGAGGTGCAGGGGGTATGTTTGTCAAAATTTAACATATTTATGACTTACGTTCCTTTTAGAGGTTAATTTCTCCCCTTACTCTTGGGGTGCAATAATTTTTGGAGCCATTACTTAGTTATAGTTAATTTTTAGAGCAAATTAACGTTTTTTGAGCAGTTTTGGAAAATTTGTGCGCTTTTTTATTTCTTAAAGGCGCAGTACACGTTTCTCAAATTTTTGTTTAAAGCAATAAATAAAGTGTTTAACGGCTATTGTGGTTATTGCTAGTCTGTTCAACATGTCTGACATTGAGGAATCTCATTCTTCTATGTGTTTAGAAGCCATTGTGGAACCCCTGCTTACATTGTGTACCTCTTGTACTGAAAGGGCCTTACATTGTCAAAAGCATATTTTAGGTCAAGAAAGTGTGCCTAAGGATGATTTTCAGTCTGAAGAGAATCAGGATATGCCATCCAATTCTCCCCAAGTGTCACAACCTTTAACGCCCACACAAGCGACGCCAAGTACCTCTAGTGCGTCTTATTCTTTTACTCTGCAGGAGATGGCTGCAGTTATGTCAACTACCCTTACTGAGGTATTATCTAAATTACCAGTGTTACAAGGTAATTGCAGTAGGTCAGGTATTAATGTGAATACTGAATCCTCTGATGCTTTATTGGCTATTTCCGATGTACCCTCATCACAGTGCTCTGAGTTGGGGGTCAGGGAATTGCTTTCTGAGGGAGAACTTTCAGACTCAGGACAGATTCGGACGTCATGTCCTTTAAATTTAAGTTTGAACACCTCCGCCTGTTACTTCGGGAGGTTTTAGCGACTCTGGATGATTGTGACCCTTTTGTGATACCACCAGAGAAATTGTGTAAGATGGATAAATATTTAGAGGTTTCTACTTACACTGATGTTTTTCCGGTTCCTAAAAGAATTTTGGAAATTGTTAAAAAAGGAATGGGATAGACCAGGCATACCGTTCTCTCCCTCTCCTAATTTTAAGAAAATGTTTCCCATATAAGACACCATTCGGGACTCTTGGCAAACAGTCCCTAAGGTGGAGGGAGCTATATCTACCCTGGCTAAGCATACAACTATACCTATTGAGGACAGTTGTACTTTCAAAGACCCTATGGATAAAAAGTTAGAGGGTCTTCTAAAGAAATTCTTTATTCATCAGGGTTTTCTTTTACAACCTACGGCTTGCCTTGTTCCAGTTACTACTGCAGCAGCTTTTTGGTTTGATGCTCTAGAAGAGTCTCTGAAGGTTGAGACTCCATTAGATGACATTTTGAATAGAATTAAGGCTCTCAAGCTAGCTAATTCTTTTATTACAGATGCCGCTTTTCAAATTGCTAAATTAGCGGTGAAAAATGCAGGATTTGCCATTTTAGCGCGTAGAGCGTTATGGCTCAAGTCTTGGTCTGCTGATGTTTCATCAAAATCTAAACTTTTAGCTATTCCTTTTAAAGGTAAGACCCTATTCGTGCCTGAATTAAAGGAAATCATTTCTGACATTACTGGAGGTAAAGGCCATGCCCTACCTCAGGATAAATCTGTTAAGATGAGGGGTAAACAAAATAATTTTCGTTCCTTTCGAACCTTTAAAGGAGGACCCTCTGCTTCCTCCACAAAGCAGGAAGGGAATTTTGCTCAATCCAAGTCAGTCTGGAGACCCAACCAGGCTTGGAATAAAGGTAAACAATCCAAGAAGGGACCGGATCTAGTAGGGGGCAGACTTTCTTTCTTTGCTCAAGCTTGGGCAAGAGATGTTCAGGACCCTTGGGCACTGGAAATAGTGACCCACGGGTATCAACTGGAATTCAAGGATTTTCTCCCAAGAGGGAGATTTCATCTTTCACGATTATCTGCCGACCAGATAAAAAGAGAGGTGTTCTTACGCTGTGTAAAAGACCTTTCTTCCAAGGAAGTAATCTGTCCTGTTCCAAAACTGGAACAGGGGAAGGGGTTTTATTCAAATCTTTTCGTGGTTCCCAAAAAAGAGGGAACTTTTAGACCAATTTTAGATCTCAAGTGTCTAAACAAATTTCTCAGAGTTCCATCATTCAAGATGGAGACTATACGAACAATTTTACCAATGATCCAGGAGGGTCAATATATGACTACCGTGGACTTGAAGGATGCATATCTTCATATTCCTATCCACAAGGATCATCATCAGTTTCTAAGGTTTGCCTTCCTGGACAAACATTATCAGTTCGTGGCTCTTCCCTTCACAAAGGTTCTAGGGTCCCTTCTGGCGGTTCTCAGACCGCGAGGCATTGCAGTGGCACCTTATCTGGACAACATTTTAATCCAGGCGTCAAATTATCATCTGACAAAATCTCACACGGACACAGTCCTGTCTTTCCTGAGAACTCACGGTTGGAAGGTGAACATAGAAAAGAGTTCACTAGTTCCAAAGACAAGGGTTCCTTTCTTGGGAACTCTGATAGACTCTGTAGACATGAAAAGATTTCTAACGGAGGTCAGAAAATCAAATTTTCTAAACTCTCGCCGAGCACTTCAGTCCATTCCTCGGCCATCAGTGGCTCAGTGTATGGAGGTAATTAGATTAATGGTAGCGGCAATGGACATCATTCCATTTGCTCGCTTTCATCTCAGACCACTGCAGCTGTGCATGCTCGGACAGTGGAATGGGGATTATGCAAATTTATCTCCTCAGATAAATCTGGATCAAGAGACCAGAGACTCTCTTCTTTGGTGGTTGTCGCCGGATCATCTGTCCCAGGGGACTTGTTTCTGCAGACCCTCGTGGGTGATAGTGACAACTAGGGCTGCAACAACTAATAGGTAAGTTTGATCATAAAAATAGTTGTCAACAAATCTCATTATCAATTAGGTGGTCAGTGATTAGTTGGCCTTCTGGGCTGGGGTGCAGTCTGGAATTCCCTGAAGGCTCAGGGTGTTTTGACTCAGGTGGAGTCTCTACTTCCAATCAATATTCTGGAACTGAGAGCAATTTTCAATGCGCTTCAGGCATGGCCTCAGTTGGCTTCGGCCAAATTCATCAGATTCCAGTCGGACAATATCACGACTGTGGCATATATCAATCATCAGGGGGGAACAAGGAGTTCCTTAGCGATGATAGAAGTATCGAAGATAATCCGATGGGCGAAGACCCACTCTTGCTACCTATCGGCAATCTACATCCCAGGAGTAGAGAACTGGGAAGCGGATTTTCTAAGTCGTCAGACGTTTCATCCGGGGGAGTGGGAGCTCCACCCGGAAGTGTTTGCCTCTCTGATTCTCCGATGGGGCAGACCGGAATTGGATCTGATACCATCTCGACAGAATGCCAAGCTTCCAAGATACGGATCCAGGTTGAGGGATCCTCAGGCCGAACTAATAGATGCCTTGGCAGTTCCTTGGTTGTTCAGCCTAGCTTATGTGTTTCCACCGTTTCCTCTCCTTCCATGCGTGATTGCTCGAATCAATCAGGAGAGAGCTTCAGTAATCCTGATAGCGCCTGCGTGGCCACGCAGGACTTGGTATGCGGATCTAGTGGACATGTCGTCGCTGCCACCGTGGAAACTTCCTTTGAGACAGGACCTGCTCATTCATTCAAGGTCATTTCCAACATCCAAATCTAAGTTCTCTGCAGCTGACTGCTTGGAGATTGAACGCTTGATTTTATCTAAGCGTGGATTCTCTGATTCGGTCATAGATACTTTGATACATGCTCGAAAGCCTGTCACTAGAAAAATCTATCATAAGATATGGTGTAAATATCTTTATTGGTGTGAATCCAAAGGTTACTCATGGAGTAAGGTTAGGATTCCCAGGATTCTGTCTTTTCTACAAGAAGGATTGGAGAAAGGGTTGTCAGCTAGTTCCTTAAAGGGACAAATTTCTGCTTTGTCGATTTTGCTTCACAAACATTTAGCAGATTTGCCAGATGTTCAGTCTTTTTGTCAGGCTCTGTCTAGAATTAAGCCTGTATTTAGACTGATTACTCCTCCTTGGAGTTTTAATTTAGTTCTTCGAGTTCTTCAAGGGGTTCAGTTTGAACCCATGCATTCCATAGATATTAAATTGTTACCTTGCAAAGTTCTATTTTTAGTTGCTATCTCTTCTGCTCGAAGAATTTCGGAGCTTTCAGCGTTACAGTGTGATTCGCCTTATCTTATCTTTCATTCTGATAAGGTGGTTTTACGTACCAAACCTGGTTTTGTTCCTAAGGTTGTTTCAAATATGAATATTAATCAGGAAATTGTTGTTCCTTCCTTGTGTCCTAATCCTTCTTCTAAGAAGGAGCGTCTGTTACATAACCTGGATGTGGTCCGTGCCTTGAAGTTTTACTTACAGGTGACTAAGGATTTCCGTCAATCATCTTCATTATTCATTGTTTATTCTGGAAAGCGTAGGGGTCAGAAAGCTACGGCTACCTCTCTTTCTTTTTGGCTGAGGAGTATCATCCACCTGGCATATGAGACTGCTGGACAGCAGCCTCCTGAAAGAATTATGGCTCATTCTACTAGGGCTGTGGCTTCCACATGGGCCTTTGAAAACGATGCATCTGTGTAACAGATTTGTAAGGCTGCGACTTGGTCGTCCCTTCATACTTTTTCCAAATTTGATACTTTTGCTTCTTCTGAGGCTGTTTTTGGGAGAAAAGTTCTTCAAGCAGTGGTGCCTTCCGTTTAGGTCTCTGTCTTGTCCCTCCCTTTCATCCGTGTCCTGTAGCTTTGGTATTGTATCCCACAAGTAAGGATGAAATCCGTGGACTCGTCGTATTTTGTAGAAGAAAAGGAAATTTATGCTTACCTGATAAATTGATATCTTCTACGATACGACGAGTCCACGGCCCTCCCTGTCAATTTAAGACAGATTATATTTTTTATTTACAACTTCAGTCACCTCTGCACCTTTTAGCTTTTCCTTTCTCTTCCTAAAACCTTCGGTCGAATGACTGGAGGTGGAGGGGAAGGGAGGAGCTATATATACAGCTCTGCTGTGGTGCTCTTTGCCACTTCCTGTTAGCAGGAGGATAATATCCCACAAGTAAGGATGAAATCCGTGGACTCGTCGTATCGTAGAAGAAATCAATTTATCAGGTAAGCATAAATTTCCTTTTTATCAATCTGAGCTGAAGCCTTGTCCTCATCAGAGTTGTTACGATACACCTTCTTGAATTGGGATTTCGGTAGTGACCTTTTCAGTGATGGTGGATGTCCACTGGTGTATGTGAGAAGGGAATTCCGGTCTGTAGTCTTCCTAAACAATGTGGATTTAAGTTGACCAACTTCTTTGTAAAGGCAGAGGTCCAAGAAATTAATTATACCCTGTTGCCATTCCAGACCAACACCAGGTCGTCAATGTAACGTTTGAAAAATTTGACCTGCTGGTCATTAAAGAGGCTGCCCTCACCGGTTAAAAATTCAGCCATGTACAAATTGGCGTATGATGGGACCACATTGGACCCTATCGACCGTCCCAGTTTTCTGCAAGTATAATTGTTGCTCAAACCTGAAATTGTTCATTGTTAGGCAATATTCAATTAGGTGTACTAAAATCTCAGTGGGGGGTCCCACATAACGGTACCTGGATAGTTGTCTCCTAACGGCTTGCAATCCCTCACTATGGGAGATTACAGTATATAAACTTGACACGTACAACGTGACAAGTAAGTCATCGTCCTCCAATGGTGATAATATCTCAGTCATATTGAGTAATGATGATGAGTCAAAAAGAAAAGAGTCCATGTTCCTTACGAATGGTTGCAGTACAACATCCAGGTAGGTTGCTATAGGTTTCAGTAATAATCCTATAGCCGACACTATAGGTCTTCCAGGTGGGCAATCAAGACTTTAATGCACCTTTGGTAGTGTGTAAAACACCGGAGTCCTGGGGAACAACATTTGTTTATCAAGAAAGCCTCCTTCAAAGACCTCCAGTAGGTATGCATCAATCTGTCCCTTGAAGCTCTTTACAGGGTTTGCCGGGAGGCGTATGTAGGTACTCGTCTCATTATCTTCAGCTTGTAATCATCATAGTTCTGCAGAACTATTGCACCCCCTTTGCCCGCCTGGCAGATCACAATTGATGCTTATTCTGATGGTGCCTTGAGAGCCATCCGCTCCTCACGGATAGGTTGTTATGTGTACAATTGTTGTTCTTTTTTATGTCAATTTCCATCTCCATCTCTGTATGAACCAATCTTAAAAAGGTTTTTATGCTAGCGTTATTGCTAGGGGTCAAATATGGAAACAGTTCTCAGCGTATTTCTTCCGTCCTGTTGTGTCCTGTTGGATTTTGTAAAACCACATAAAATTCAAACTGGTCAGTTTTCTTTGTTGGAATAAAGGATAGACACTTGTTTAAAATATCCTTTTCAGTAGTGGATAATGTATAGGAACTTAAGTTGATCGCTATATCCTCTTTCGTTACCTCGGGGGTCGTGGGGTTTTTTGCTTTGTAGCCCCCATGTCTGTGGTGAGGTCTCGGCCTCCCCCGTTTTTTGAACATGTAACCACACCTGTTTGTTCCGTTGGTCTATTGTCTAATCCCTGGACAGGGGTCTCACCTTCTGAGGCCGAACCTGAGATGTCCACCATCTGTAGACTCTTCGGTATTTTGTAATTAAAGCTTCTGTGTTGTCTGCCAGTCTGATCACATCGTTGTTCTGACCTAGGAGTGAGCCAGAGGTAAACTCTTTTATCCCTGTAGTTGTTTGTCACCGCCTCCAATTTGTGATTTTTGAACTCCACCAGCTCCTGTTCGTATATGCTTATCTGGTCCCCCAGTTTCTTCAGCTAGTCTTCCGTGATGTCTTGCTGGAGTTTCTACAGATTCATATTCTCATATTTGCCAATTTCTGCTTTCGTCTCTTGTAGTAAACATCCCACCAACTAATAAAAGTAACGATTTTGTAATCCTGGCGAGTGCATCCTTCTGCATATATATAAGTTTAATTGATAAAACTACATTTGGATTATAAATAGTAGCTTTTACAGTCTTTCTGCCGTTCTGTTTGGCTGACTGCAGCTGCTTCCTGGATTACAACGTAAACCTTCATTCTCTCATTGTATTGGGATCCATGACTTTCCAGCCGTTAACCGAACTCTTGGAATAGCTCCTGGTTGCAGCCGCGGTCAAGTTCAGCCCACTTTGGTGACGTCACCTATTTCCGTTAGTTCTGGTTGTGCCGGAGGTTGTTGCTACAAGTTGTTACAAGACTAAGACTACCTCTCTGTCGTTGTTTTACGTTCCTAATCATCTTTGTTGGTAAAGTGATACATCAGGGAACTTTAACTTATACTGACTGTCAGCTTTTCCTGTTTTCTTGCATATATGTTGAAAAGCATCTAAGGTTTTATAGCGTTACCATTATATTTTCATCAGCTTAACGAAATAGATATTACTTTGCAAATTCCTCTCTGTATAAAAGCAAGTCTGACATAAAAGGAACTTTCAGTATTGAATTATTCTGCAGTTTCGATCCACACTATCATAAGACTATGATACCTAGTATTCTAATTTGATATTCAGTATCATAACAACATCTAAGCAAGTATCCACGCTTGCCTTTACCCAGTAAAACTGTTACCAATGGACAAGAGGATTCTGGGTAATATATGCAAATTAGATATGCAACATCTCAGGATTTTTGCTTTTGATACTATAGAAATATATATTTAAAAATAAAAAGAACATTTTCTTCTATGTGAAAAACATAAGAATGTAAAGTATTCCTAACTTTCACCTAGATTACGAGTTGTGAGGTATCAGGGGTGCAGTACTAACTTGCAGTTTATTCTCACCGCTCACTTTCCTATAGCGCTGGTATTACGGGTTTTTATCAACCCGGCATTAACAGGCAAGAAGTGAGCATAGAGCAAAATTGCGCTCCACACTGCACTCCAATACCAGCGCTGCTTAAGTGAGCGGTGAGCTGGTTATACGTGCTCGTGCACAATTTCCCCATAGACATCAATGGGGAGAGCCGGCTGAGAAAAAGTCTAACACCTGCAAATAAGCAGCGTAAAACTCAGTAACGCAGCCCCATTGATTCCTATCGGGAAACTAAAGTTATGTTTACACCTAACACCCTAACATGAACCCCGAGTCTAAACACCCCTAATCTTACACTTATTAACCCCTAATCTGCTGCCCCCGACATCGCTGACACCTACATTATACTTATTAACCCCTAATCTGCTGCCCCCAACATCACCGACACCTACATTATATTTATTAACCCCTAATCTCCCTCCCCCAATGTCGCCGCAACCTACCTACATTTACTAACCCCTAATCTGCCGCCCCCAACGTCGCTACCACTATTCTAAATTTATTAACCCCTAAACCTAAGTCTAACCAGAACCCTAACACCCCCTAACTTAAATATAATTTAAATAAATCTACATAAAATTACTATCATTAACTAAATTATTCCTATTTAAAACTAAATACTTACCTATAAAATAAAGCCTAAGTTAGCTACAATATAACTAATAGTTACATTGTATCTAGCTTAGGGTTTATTTTTATTTTACAGGCAAGTTTGTATTTATTTTAACTAGGTAGAATAGTTACTAAATAGTTATTAACTATTTAATAACTACCTATCTAAAATAAATACAAATTTACCTGTAAAATAAAACCTAACCTAAGTTACACTAACACCTAACACTACACTACAATTAAATAAATTACCTAAATAAAATACAATTAAATAAATCAAATACAATTAGCTAAATTACAAAAAAACAAACACTAAATTACAGAAAATAAAAAACTAATTACAAGATCTTTAAACTAATTATACCTAATCTAATAGCCCTATCAAAATAAAAAAAAACCTAGCCTAAACTAAACTATCTATAGCTCTTAAAAGGGCCTTTTGTGGGGTATTGCCCCCCAGAAATCATCTCTTTTATCTGTAAAGAAAAATACACACAACCCCCCCAACAGTAAAATTCAAGACCCACACAACCAACCCCCCAAATAAAAGCCTAACTAAAAAAAACCTAAGCTCCCCATTGCCCTGAAAAGGGCATTTGGATGGGCATTGCCCTTAAAAGGGCATTTAGCTCTATTGCTGCCCAAAGCCCTAACCTAAAAATAAAACCCACCCAATACACCCATAAAAAATCCTAACACCTACCCCCGAAGATTCACTTACCAGGAGAAGTCTTCATCCAAGCGGCAAGATGTCCTCAACGAAGCCGGCAGAAGTGGTCCTCCAGACGGGCAGAAGTCTTCATCCAGACGGTATCTTCTATCTTCATCCTTCCGGCACGGAGCGGGTCCATCTTCAAGACATCCGGCGCAGAGCATCCTCTTCCAACGACGACTACCCGACGAATGAAGGTACCTTTAAGTGACATCATCCAAGATGGCGTCCCTTAGATTTATATTGGCTGATATAATTCTATCAGCCAATCGGAATTAAGGTTGAAAAAATCCTATTGGCTGATTGGATCAGCCAATAGGATTTTTTCTACCTTAATTCCGATTGGCTGATAGAATTCTATCAGCCAATCGGAATCTAAGGGACGCCATCTTGGATGACGTCATTTAAAGGAACCTTTATTCAGCAAGAAGCCGTCGATTGAAGAGGATGCTCCGCGCCGGATGTTTTGAAGATGGAGCCGCTCCGCGTCGGAAGAATGAAGATAGAAGATGCCATCTGGGTGAAGACTTCTGCCCATCTGGAGGACCACTTCTGCCCGTCTGGAGGACCACTTCTGCCGGCTTCGTTGAGGACATCTTGCCGCTTGGATGAAGACTTCTGGTAAGTGAATCTTCAGGGGTTAGTGTTAGGATTTTTTAAGGGTGTATTGGGTGGGTTTTATTTTTAGTTTTTAGATTTGGGTTTTGGGCAGCAATAGAGCTAAATGCCCTTTTAAGGGCAATGCCCATCCAAATGCCCTTTTCAGGGCAATGGGGAGCTTAAGTTTTTTTAATTAGTTTTTTATTTGGGGGGTTGGTTGTGTGGGTGGTGGGTTTTACTGTTGGGGGGGTTGTTTGTATTTCTTTTTCAGGTAAAAGAGCTGATTTCTTTGGGGCGATGCCCCGCAAAAGGCCCTTTTTTTTGGGGGGGGGGGCTTTTTTATTTTGATAGGGCTCTTAGATTAGGTGTAATTAGTTTAAATATCTTGTAATTTGTTTTTTATTTTCTGTAATGTAGTGTTTTTTTTTTTTGTAATTTAGCTAATTGTATTTAATTTATTTAATATTATTTCATTTAGGTAAGTTATTTAATTGTAGTGTAGTGTTGTGTTAGTGTAACTTAGGTTAGGTTTTATTTTACAGGTAAATTTGTATTTATTTTAGCTAGGTAGTTAGTAAATAGTTAATAACTATTTAGTAACTATTCTACCTAGTTAAAATAAATACAAACTTTCCTGTAAAATAAAAATAAACCCTAAGCTAGCTACAATGTAACTATTAGTTATATTGTAGCTAGCTTAGGGTTTATTTTATAGGTAAGTGTTTAGTTTTAAATAGGAATAATTTAGGTAATGATAGTCATTTTATTTAGATTTATTTAAATTATATTTAAGTTAGGGGGTGTTAGGGTTAGATTTAGGTTTAAAGGGTTAATAAATTTAGAATAGTGGCGGCGACGTTGGGAACGGCAGATTAGTTGTTAATAAGTATAATGTAGGTGGCGGCGATGTTAGGGCGGCAGATTAGGGGTTAATATTATTTAACTAATTTTTGCAAGGCGGGAGTGCGGCGGTTCAGGGGTTAATATGTTTATTCTAGTGGCGGCAGGTTAGGGGTTAATAATTTTCTTTTAGTGTTTGCGATGAGGGAGGGCCTCGGTTTAGGGGTTAATAGGTAGTTTATGGGTGTTAGTGTACTTTTTAGCACTTTAGTTATGAGTTTTATGCTACAGCTTTGTAGCGTAAAACTCCTAACTACTGACTTTTAAATGCGTTAGGAATCTTGGCGGTAGAGGGTGTACCGCTCACTTTTTGGCCTCCCAGGTCAAACTTGCAATACCAGCGCTACGCAAGTCCCATTGAAAAAAGCCTTTACGAAATTTACTTAAGTTGGTTTGTGGTAAGGCCAGTAAAGTGTGCGGTACACCTATACCTGCAAGACTCGTAATAGCAGCGGGCGTAAAAAAGCAGCGTTAGGACCTGTTAACGCTGCTTTTTTACCTTATCGCACAACTCGTATTCTAGCCATTTAGGTTTAGCCTAGTTGGCCTAACACGGTGCAAGTTAGCGCGGGAGCCAGAACTGTTAGGTGTTTCTTTCAGCGTGCCGCATAGAAGTCTATAGGGAGAAAAAGTTAGCGTGGTTGTGGTATCCGAAGTCCTGAAGTTAGCGTGCATCAGTCTTTCACTTGCTTGCCTTTTACTTTCAAATAGTAATAAGCAAAAAATAATTTTGCGTTACACTTATCTGGCCCTTACTGTTTAATTAGAAGCAAAAAGCCTGATATGTTGCATCATTTTTGTGTGTGCAGTTATAAACCACTAAGATCTGACCACATGAAAGGCTTTTCAGACTTTGAGTAGTTCGTTTTGCACAACTAACCAGTTCTTGAGAAATTCCAGAAGATTGCAAGCTATTTTATTGTGCGTATAAATGACAAATGTCAACACATCCTCCATAACCAATGTGCAGCCTGCCAGACAATAAGAAAAGTAGATTTATTCAGAAAAGATGGTTCACAATAAAAGTTTTAAAATATTATCCCTTGAAATAAAATAAATGCATGGTTGATATTTGTCAATGACTCTATACAAGTGTTTTAAATATGTGTTGTTAGGACTTTGGAATCACATCACTGACACATTTTCAGTGCTTTCTCACTTGTATTTCCTATATAGGTATGCAGGGAGTTTCAGAGAGGAAATTGTGCACGGGGAGAAACTGATTGCCGCTTTGCTCACCCAGCGGACAGCACTATGATTGACACAAATGATAACACTGTAACCGTTTGTATGGATTACATTAAGGGTCGCTGCATGAGGGAGAAATGCAAATATTTTCACCCTCCTGCACATTTGCAGGCCAAAATCAAAGCTGCACAGCACCAAGCCAACCAAGCTGCAGTAGCTGCACAAGCAGCTGCTGCAGCAGCAACAGTGATGGTAAGTGGAAGAACACGTCCTTCTGTTCTGTCCTTAAGGAAGCACTCATTTGTTAACTGTGTAGGTGCATATAACATACCCCTCATTACATGTGCTAAGAAGCATGGGAACGTACAGTAAATAACATATTAACATCTGCTTGTTGCTAAGGTTATACCTAGATTTTGGCCATGCTCTTAGCAGAACAGGTCTCATACAAATGATTGGTTGCAGCTCTTAATGCTCCATTTTCAGGAAATTGCTGCTTGTTTTCCCACCCACATATCCAGCAAAAAAAAAAAAAAAAAGCATTTTATTAATGAAAGCTACAGAGGCATAGAGATCAAGTGGAATATAAAATAATCAGGACTGGGAGACCCTGTAGCCGATCCACTTAATTAAATAATTAAGTTATTTTAAAATAAAGATATGCATTTTAATTAATATTAATCATAACATTTGAATCCCGAATAAACTAATATTTTATGTATTAGAAAATTCAGACGTGACTTTCTGCTCCTCAAGGTCCAAACTATATTAACCTACTTGGGCCTTGAACAGCTCCTGTATAGTATATTAATTTAATGGCCTCGGAAAACTCAATTACCATGCCTTTCAACAATGGATACCAAGAGAATGAACTAAATTCGATATTAGAAGTAATTTGAAAAGTCATTGAAAATTGGGTGCTCTATATGAACCATGAATGTTTCATTAAGACTTTCATGTTCCTTTAACACCTATGAATCACAGCTTGACAGCTTTTAGGTGAGTTTTTCTTGCTCAGTTTTTCTATCTTCCCATGGATAGCATCCTTTTCTCTGTTTTCAGTTTGCACTGTATAGAACATAACTCTTCACTATTGGCCGTTGGTAATTCTGTTTTCTAGTTACATTCTGCAGACATTTTCTGCTTAAAGGGGCTTAATAATGTTGAAGCATTTGAAAGTGATATAGCCGTAAAAAGCATAGCCGTAAAAAGCTGACTATAAAATATCACCTGAACATCTCTATATAAAAAAGGAAAATATTTATCTCAAATTTTCCTAAGTATTCACACCTCACTGTTAAGAGACATTAGTCCCAAGACTTCCAAGGGAGTGTGCATCTCTCATGTGCAGGCACAGTCATGTTATTTTCCTTTTCAGTTTAAGGATGTTTACAATGCAAGGCCTCATCACTGCTCATGCTGATTGGCTATTGTATGTTTTGTTTTTTTAACTTGCAGCAGCTCTAACTGTTTACAGAGCACTTACTCTGGTGAGCTGAATAAATTTTGAAGTAAAATATCTTCCCTTTTTACATAAGAGATGCTCAGGTGATATTTTCCTGTCAGCTTTTTACAGTTATACTGCATGACTTTCAAGTGATTTAGCATATGAGTATTATGTCCCTTTAAGAACAGATCACACAAAACAATGTACATTTCAGTTTTATAAGTGCAAAATAACAAACTGTACCAACCATTCTGTAAGAAAACTAGGTACAGAGAGCCACAGCTCCCTGCCTACATCACTTCATACACAGCTGAATAACTCCATTGTAATTGTAATATTGTTGCCTAGTGTTCATATACAAAAAACTATTGTCAAAGTTAATAGTGCTAAACAATGAGCTTGAATGCATTATATGAGTGTAGATTGTTATAACACATCATATTTGAATAATATATGCATTTAATTACACTACATACACAGGGGTAATGATCCCAACACTGTCACAATCTTGTAAATCTTATACATTTGTAGCTAGTTTTAATTTGTATTGCAATTAAAGCGACATTTAACCCAAAATGTAATTACCATTAAAATAGGGTATATTTGGGATATATTGTCATTATTTATTTTGCAAATTTTTCTACAATACACAATTTTTTAATTACCCTGGAACATGCTTCCTGCAGACTACAAATTCTTGTTAGATGCTAGATCAGTACAGAAGCTTACTAAGATCTGTCTCTAACTTTTAATGGGTGTGTCCCTGGACTGCAAATTTTGTTAACAAACAGGCAGTTTTACATATTTTTAGAACATATATTTTGCATGAGAATATTGTCAATCAGCCCGATCGTATCCGATCGTGCGGACTTGTGGCGGATGAGTTAAGGAGCAGCGGTCTTAGGACGGCTGCTTCTTAACTTCCGCTTCAGCCGGAACTGAAGCAGAGTGGGTCTGAGGCAGCATCCGCTGCTTCATAAATAGACCCCATGGTGTGTAAATCCTGGTCCTCTAGTAACAGGTATCATGTGTGTGTATACTACTAAACAGTAAAAACACTTAATAGAAGCATTTTTGCTACTGGAAGTATACTGCAAAAAATGCTTCTATTTAAAATTTAAATACATTCATGCACATTTCAGTTTTCTATCCCTTTAAAGAGAAATTAAACTTACTTTTAAATATGCATAATATATTACCAATTAAGGCTAGATTACGAGTGGAGCGCTAATTTAGCGTGCGCCCGTAAAGGGGCAAATTTGCCCGTTTATAGGCGCACATTAAATAACCAAGCTCGGGTTAATTAACTAGAGGTCAGATCTTTGGTTAATGAAATAAATGCCCCCCAATTTCTCCCAAAATAAAGTGTACTGTTGATTTTATAAATTTAAACTTAAAATCATCTTTATTTTTTTGTTAAATAATTGCACAAAGCAGTTATGAGGGGTTAAAGTAAGGGGATGTGGGGTGTTAGAAAAAAATGGCACTAAAAAGTGCTTTTACAATGCGGTCTATGGAGACTGTGATTTCACTGTAAATATATATGTATATGCTTATAAACATATATATTTATGTGTTAATATGTGTATATACACATATAAACACATACATAAATATGTATATATTTATATACTTATATATTTTAAATAAGCTGCCCAATGAGGTGCGACTCACCCCCTTCGCTGTGCTAGGTTCTGTGCTGTGTCTATCGGCATCAGAACAAGGCTCCCATTGGAGCCTATAGAAGCATGCCTTCACTGCATACAGGCTGTGGATTTGTCCGCCCACTGGCCCATATGCATCATTACACACTCCGATGAGTATGTAATGATCGCCCCTGACAATCACCGTGGGAAGAAGGTGCGCTTGTGCAAACCTGGCTCCGGAGTAGCTTACGCTGCTTCGAACATGGAACCCAATGAGGGAACTGGGGAAAACAACAATTTTTAGCATTAAATTACAGGAAAAAGGGGCATTGCAAGTAAATCTTTTTAGCATGCATAATTAAAAATGTATCAGGATCTCAATTTTATAAATTGATATGCCCCTCTAATTATGAATAAAAACTAGTAATATTGAAAATGAATATGTTATTTTTGTGGCTTTTTCTTGTTTCTTGTGAATTTACTATCATTATCCATAATTTAATTTTCTTTTTAAAAGGGAAGAGTCCACAGCTGCATTCATTACTTTTGGGAAATACAGAACCTGGCCACCAGGAGGAGGCAAAGACACCCCAGCCAAAGGCTTAAATACCTCCCCCACTTCCCTCATTCCCCATTCATTCTTTGCCTTTCGTCACAGGAGGTTGGCAAAGAAGTGTCAGAAGTCGAGATAGTTTCTCATAGAGGGTAGTACTCTTCGCAATGGGACTGGAGTTTTAAGTAATCCTGTCAGCCTCTCAGTGAGAGGATGAATAAAAGTTAGAGTCCGGAGATGCAGGGAGAGTTTTCCTGCAAAACCATCCCGACTCATATTAACAGTTCCTTGGTAATCAGCGTTGACGAGTTTCGCTGCCTACCTTTCTTCACTCAAGTCCATGTCAGAAGCGAGGCTACTATCACACTTGAAGGGCCTTGTTCCTGTTCCACAGCGTAGATTCCGGTAAGATCATTTCATTTTATTTTGATATGTGAATGTAATGTTAACGAAACAACGTAGGGTCCCAGTGGAACTCCTTTTATCTTAATAAGGAATCATGGGTCCTGAGGGGGGTTATTAATCATGTTTTTTATATGGTTCTATCTGCAAATGTGTAGCTATATACTTAGGCTCACAGCCTTTACGGAACATAACAGCCTTCTTTTAATGATGCGATCTTTCCAGATTGCGCGCCCTTTTCGTGACTGGCACGGTGCACCTCGTGACGGGTACGGTTACGTTGTTTTTCACTTCTGTATGCTGACTGTTGGCGACTGAGAGAGTCTTGCTCGTGGGTTGTCTGGTTCACATGATGTGGTGACTGCTCCAGCCATTGGGGGTGTTAAAGGGTTCCAGTCAGTTTTTTGTCATTTTTGTAATCCCAAGATTAAGGAGGATTCTGATATGCGCGACACGGATGCCTCCGATACGGGGGATGTGTCTTGTGATGAATATGAAATAGCCTGGGTGATCACTGCCCATCAGTTATGTTCCGATTGCCGTTCTAGAGTACTCTCTTCTCCCGTGAAGCTAGTGCCCCAGTCCATTTCCCGGCTACGCAAGCAGGTGTCTCTATGACCTTTACTCCTTCGGAGGGTGGCTTGTTTCCTCCACGGCACGGTTCCGCATGGGCATTTCTATGGTGCTGAATCATTTATATCTCCCAAGTGAAGTATTTCTAAGATACTGTCCGTGTTCCGTTAACCAGGGCCCGTCGAGCATGGGATCGCCCGATTCAGATTGGCCTTCTGGGGAAGCGTTGGCTTCAGGGGCCCCTATCTTGGGGCCAGGGTCTTTAGTTGATCTGGCAAGGGATTATTTTGCCTTCCGTTATAAGCTGGCTCGCCTTTGTGTTCTTTTAAGACATGTTTTGGCAATGTTGGAGGATCCCAGTCCTAGTGGCCTAGGGATCCGAGACCTTAGAAGCTGGATGGCAAAATGGATTTGACGTTTGGGGATAAAGCCAATCTCCTTAAAGGGACAGTCAACCCAAATTTTCAAATAGGTAATTCCTATAAAGTTGCTAACGATTCTTATTTTTGCACTATAGCCTAATTTAGTAGCCTAAATCGTTTCTAAGCGTTTGTACGTCCTTTTTCTCTTGTGGCTTTTTAAAATGCCCGTCTGCCCCCTCCCATGTTTCGTCATCAGGATCTTCACATCTTCATTGTCCAGCTCTAACTCTGCTAATTCTTGTCCGTCTACACTCCTGTGTTTTGCGCATGCGCAGTGCGCCGCTAACGCTGTAGGGGGAAGGTTTTAAAAGGGAACTCTAGATTTAGTACAAATGCTTAGAAATGATTTAGGCTACTAAATTAGGCTATAGTGCAAAATAAGAATCGTTAGCAACTTTATAGAAATTACCTATTTGAAAATTTGGGTTAACTGTCCCTTTAATTGCACTGTTTTTCATTTTCTTTATGTTTTTTTGGTTCCAGTTCTGAGCTTGGGTGAATGGGGTTTTTCATCGGCTGGTCCCGTTGTCGTCCTCATTCACCTTGGGCGTTCACCCGATGGGTGTGGCCTTCATTTTATTTTGTTTGATCCAGATGGATGTGTTTAATTTGTTTTGTTTTTTTCATGTCTGTTTGCTCATGTTAGATTTTCGTTTTTATGAACGTTCTTCTCTGGAACCGATACTTGAGATTTAAGTCACGTGGGCACTTCCTCGGAAGTTGCGCACTTGCTGAACAATAGAATTATGTTTTTCTAATTTATTTATCGATCCTTCAGGACGAATTTTCTTGGACCTTGGGCAGTTCTAGAGTGTTTTTATACCAGGCAGGTACTGGTCGGATACTTTTTCGGCTGTTACCAGTGTTCATGTTACCCTTGTGGGGCTGATTAATCCTGCTGGATTCTGAATGTCTTTTGGCCTATTCTATGGACTCCGGGCTTGGCTCCTACCAAAGTATCAGGCCTATTGTTTAAATACAACCTCTCCGTACAGAGGGTTATGAGTGCCAATCTCGCCTGTGATACGGATCTGTTTTTTGCGGGCATCATCATGGTTCTTCAGGTCCCTGGGGACTCAGAACCGTTATTCCATTCTTTAGAGTTTGGAGATGTGTGTGACCTTTGTGGTCTGGTTTGCCGAGTGATTAATGATTTGCTTTTTCACTCAAGGTTTTTACGGATGCTGACTATCAAGCATTTTATTATGGTGGCAGAGTTTCCTGCCTTCCTGCCTTGGGTGGATCATATGGTCTGGATGCGCGGACATGTTTTTTCTCTGCTCAGAGTTGTGCTACTCTCAGAGTTGGTGTGCAGGGGTTCCCTGCCCTCTGTGCGGAGCTGTGAAGCTCCAGTTTTTTGCCTGCTTTAGAGGTTTTTGGAAGGATCTCTGGCTGTTGTCTCTTCCATTACCCTTGGTCTGACCATGGTCTCGACGTTCGGGTGTCTTTTCGTCCTCGTTGCAACTCTAGCCTTGGGGCTTGTCAGTGAAGAGGAGAGGTCGGTTACGGAGGGCCGCCCTTCTGGACTCAGGTAGTTGACCATTTACCTCCATACAGGGTTCTCATTCGCCTTTGGGTTTGGTGGCTACCTTGCCTATTCGTGTACGGCCGAGGAGTCTCTCCTCTATGGTAGGGTGGTTTTCCATTTTTTATTTCCCTTCACTTCTAGAGCGAGGGTAGGCTTCTCCGGGTGCGGAGTTACCTTATTATTTGGAGCGAACTGTGGGTCCTTGGTGGCTTGCCTTGTAAGGGTCTTGTCCCTTCTTGCATTCCCGAATCCTGGAAGGGGAGTTGCGATGTAGTGACTGGTTCCTCTGTTCCTGCAGCGAGAGACTGAGCGTTTAATCCCTATGGGGCTCCTGCTATATGTTGGATTCTGATATATGGATGCTGAGGGTCTAAGGGCCTTCTTCCCTTGGGACATGTGCCTTGTTTTTAAAGAAGACAGCCATGTGGAGGGTTTCGTACCTGAGCACAATGTTTATCCTAACTCATGGTAGCATACCGTTTGTAGTAACGGTCAGTGGTTTAACCGGGGGCTTTGTTCCTACATTGACCCTTCCTTTCTCTTCCGGAAGTCTGGGACTCTTATTTTTGGTTTTGACTAGCCTTTGGGTTGGGACCATTATCCTAGAGGGAAGATTACTCTATGCAGGGTGACCGTTTTCTTTAGAGTCGGTTCTCTCCTTTGTGGGAGGTCTTGGATGTCCTCTTTTCCACTGGTGTTCGGTGCTGGGAGGGGACGCTCCTTGGAGCCCGATATTCGGAGGGCTGTGAACCCCTGGAAGGTTTTCATTTGAGTCCAGCTACAGCGATTGCACTTTGAGGGTGTAACCAGTTACAGCTAATTGCACTTTGACTGGGTGTTAGCAAGCTTTTAAACGCCTTTGGGTGTTTGGGTTTAACAACGGTGAGTCAGCTTGCTACCTGGAAGCTGGTCATTGGGAGTTCCTGTTCAGACTGTTGGTGTTCTTTTTGGAGAACTCTTTACTAGCTACCGGAATAGTTATCCTATTTCTGCTGTCTAGCTTGCAGGTCTAGATCTAATATGAAGCAACAGGGAACTCATGGTTTTCCTGGAATACCTTTGGGTATGGTACAGGGTCAGGGATATGAGGGTGTTCCTCGAGTCCTTTTGGGACATGTATCCCTGTGTATGGATCTCATTTTCTTTGGTCCTTGTGTTTCTAGGGAGTTTGTCTCCCTGGGCGTTGCTATTGTACGACAACCATGGGTTGTTCTATGTTCTGCAGAGTGAAATGATCGTTTGGATATTTCATAAGAATCTGTTCTCCTTTTTGGGGGCAGATAGTGGTCCTTGTCTTGGCCGGCTACCTTCATGGGAGTCGTGATCCGCGGGGCTGACTCCTCGGAGGTTGTTTGGGCTTGACGGACTCTGGGACTGAGTGGTTTAGTTCGGCTTTGCCGGCGGTGTAACTAATGTGCAGTTAACTGGGCTTTGAGTTCGCTCCCGCGTCGTTTATATTTCTCCAACATAGGTGTGTCCGGTCCACGGCGTCATCCTTACTTGTGGGATATTCTCTTCCCCAACAGGAAATGGCAAAGAGCCCAGCAAAGCTGGTCACATGATCCCTCCTAGGCTCCGCCTACCCCAGTCATTCTCTTTGCCGTTGTACAGGCAACATCTCCACGGAGATGGCTTAGAGTTTGCTTCTTCTGAGGCTATTTTTGGGAGAAAGGTTTTGCAAGCCGTGGTGCCTTCCATTTAGGTGACCTGATTTGCTCCCTCCCTTCATCCGTGTCCTAAAGCTTTGGTATTGGTTCCCACAAGTAAGGATGACGCCGTGGACCGGACACACCTATGTTGGAGAAAACAGAATTTATGTTTACCTGATAAATTACTTTCTCCAACATAGGTGTGTCCGGTCCACGGCCCGCCCTGGTTTTTTTAATCAGGTCTGATAATTTATTTTCTTTAACTACAGTCACCACGGTACCATATGGTTTCTCCTATGCAAATATTCCTCCTTAACGTCGGTCGAATGACTGGGGTAGGCGGAGCCTAGGAGGGATCATGTGACCAGCTTTGCTGGGCTCTTTGCCATTTCCTGTTGGGGAAGAGAATATCCCACAAGTAAGGATGACGCCGTGGACCGGACACACCGTTGGAGAAAGTAATTTATCAGGTAAACATAAATTCTGTTTTTTTAGGTTGTCGAGTAATCAGGCTGTGGTGCCTCTCGAAGGGGCCGCCTTTTCTAACCACCCGTTGTTTGCATTCAGTGTCCTTTAGCTTGGGTATTCTTTTCCTAAAAGTAATGAATGCAGCTGTGGACTCTTCCCTTTTAAGAAGAAAAACATAAATTATGCTTACTTGATAATTTTATCTTCTTCTGAAGGGAAGAGTCCACAGCTCCCGGCCGTGTTTTTATCTATGAGGCGTCTGTAATTTTTTGTTCTTCTGGCAACATTTTTCACCCTGATACTTCTCCTATTGTTCCTTGTTCCCTTGGCAGAATGACTGGGGAATGAGGGAAGTGGGGGAGGTATTTAAGCCTTTGGCTGGGGTGTCTTTACCTCTTCCTGGTGGCCAGGTTCTGTATTTCCCAAAAGTAATAAATGCAGCTGTGGACTCTTCCCTTCAGAAGAAAATGAAATTATCAGGTAAGCATAATTTATGTTTTTTTATTGTGTTATCTTACTGCCCTGTTAATGGTCTCTGTTACAATACCATTATAAGGTCTCTTCTCAGAGCTCTGTAGTCCTATCCTTTAGATTGAGAAATCAAGTTTTTATTTTACTTAATTTAAAACTTTTTTTTTTAAGAAAGAAAAACCTGATTTATTAACGTGACATGAACATGGGCAAAAATGTTAACATTTGCAAAAAGCCATGCCCAAATAATGTCACTCAAAACAAATTAAAGAAAAAAGTTTACAAAACTCTGGTTTACTGACTGTTTGAAAGAGTATATAATATTGTCCATGTGCTAGGAATATGATGCCTTTTTTGTGTGGCACTGATACATTAGATAAATGGGTTACCATCCATTAATAACCCTCCTGATACCCTAAGGTTTGAAATGGGGCCCTTCGTCATTTGGAGCAGCAACTTGGTAATGAGCCTATTAGTGGAAACAGTAGATTTCTCTTTCATGATTGTTACAATATTTATTGATAGAAGATTGTTGCAATTTTATTTGTGGCCACATGAAACAATGTAGAGACAAACTAATCCCAGTAAAATACTAAAGCTCTACTAGAATGATGGTGGAGATAGTACAGACTGATTTTAAATCATTGCTATAAAGTTTGTTTTTAAACACCAATCACGTCTAGTAAAATAATATACAAGGAACAGTAAGTGCTTTCAAAGGTATCCTTTCCAGCATCTATGCTCAATCAGGTAATAACGTTTACCATAGATGCATAGCACCATTTAGCCTAAAGAAAATGATACTATACCTACAGACAGGAAGTGAGAGCAAAGGGTTGTGTCTGGAAATAAGTGGTGCCGCTGGGTCATTTTCAATAAATAGGTTATAGCATTTTTATTTTTTTACATCCAACTTTCTTTTACAGAACAGGCAATTTGGTCATTCATTTTCTATGTCAGCTATTTCACTTGACTTTAAAGAAGTCAGCATTAAAGCGACATGAAACCCAAAATATTTCTTCCATGATTCAGATACAACATGCCATTTTAATCAACTTTTCAATTTCCTTCTACTATCAAATTTGCTTCATTCTCTTGAAACCTTTGTTAAAGCTACAGTAATGCACTACTGGGAGCTAGCTGAACAGATTGGGTGAGCCTATAACAAGAGGCATGTATGTGCAGCCACCAATCAGCCCCTGGCTCCCAGTAGTGCATTGCTGCTCCTGATCTACCTTTTTATGTTTTTTTTTTTTTATCAAAGGATACCAAAAGAACAAAGCAAATTAAACAAAAGAAGTTAGTACGAAAGTTATTAAAAATTGCGTGCTCTATCTTAATTATGAAAGTTTAATTTTGCCTTTACTGTCCCTTTAATGAGGTGACTAAGCTGTGTGAATAGACCAATAAGTGTCATATGACTGCAGTCAGTCCAGGCTTGTATCATTTGTTATATTAGCTTTTTTTTATTTAGATCTGTACTAAAAAGTTTCTACCACTAAACATACTATAGAGGAGAAGCTTAAAGGGACAGGAAAAGCAAACAAACTTTTGATTCAGATAGAGCATGCAATTTTAAAAGCAAACTTTCCAATTTACTTCTTTTGTCAAATATACTGTTATATTTTGGTATCCATTGGTATATAGCATACCTAGGTAGGCTCAATAGTGTGCATGTATTTTGACCACTTTATAGTAGCAATGTCTACAATAATATATCAAATTGTTACAAGTATTGTTGTAAACACTTCTAAAATGGAAATGATTTAATTTCATGCTCTGGGAAGTTTGATTTTGACTTTCATTTCCATTTTAATACTGTTTTGCTTGTTAAAGGGACATACACATACAAAAATAATTAAAGGAACAGTAAAATCAGAATTAAGCATAAACGGATTGGATAGAACATGACATTTTAAACCCCTTTTCAATTTTTTTCTATCAATTTTACTTAGTTTGCTTGCTATCCTTTGTTAAAGAGTAACCTTAGGTGAACTCAGGAGCATGCACGTGTATGTAGCCATGTGGCAGACATGTTTGGAACATTGTTTGTAGCAATGTTATACATAGTAGCAAACTTTACTGCCATAGAGTACTAGACAAGTGCACACGCCTAAGCCCCTATTTACTCTTCAACAAAGGATAAAGATAAGAAAGCAAAGTTGTTAATATAAGTAAATTGAAAAGTTGTTTAAAATTGCATTTTCTATCTGAATCATTATTATTTTGATTTTACTGTCCCTTTAAACTGCTCTGTATTGCTGGAGCAATCTAATTGTCCTGCCGTGTTTTTTCGACAGCTTTGCTAAAATGAAATATAATTGTTAACACTAGTCAACCCAGATGGAACACTTCAAGTGCTGCCCCCCTACAGCAATACAGCAGAAACAACGGCTGCAATACGGTTTGCCTGAAGCTGTATATAAAAATAATCAGCAACATTATTACTATGATTATTGATCTTACATACAGTACATTTGCTGCTCATCAAGTACTTGTTTAAACAAAAGAAATAATTAAAAAATATAAATTGACTAAGTTTGCACTTTTTTTGTAAACCTTTTGAAATAATAGCATACAACATCAGGGGCTGTAAGATTTAATGTAAAAAGTGTACATATGAATAAAAAAAAGGTCAAAAATTAAATGTGCATAGGTGCATTTCAATTTGAAATAGAAGCATTTTTGCATTATACTTCTATGCTTCTAATAAAAGATTTTACTATTTTCCTGCAGCATACACACATATCCCGTTAGGGCCGTGCACCAGTATTCAAACACAACACCTTCCCTGAGAGTCAGCAATAGCTTGTATGACACAAATTCCATCTTCAGAAGCAATACACATTACTGCTGACTCTCTGAGAAGACGTGGTGTTGGAATACTGGCGCGTGGGGTCCTCACAGGATATGTGCATATGCTGCAGAAGAACAGTAATGACTTTTACTAGAAGCATTTTCGCTAATGGAAGTATATTGCAAAAATTCTTCTATTTCAAATTGAAATGCACCGTGGACATTTCAATGTTGATCTCTCTGTCCCTTTAAATCTTCAGCTAACATTATATGAGCTTTGTAGCAGTTCTAGTTTGCTGTGCGAGATATCATGATTTGGGTCTCTTACTACACTTATAAAATCTAATGGCAGGAACGCCCACTGCCAATTGGCTAGAAAGATACATGAAATAAGCCTCAATGAATTTCAAACAAGATCTCACCTGAACCAGACCCATCGGCTGCATAAAAAGCGACCATTAATTTAGCCCAATGTGTGATCTATGACAAAAGCAGCTTCTGTTATGCTGCTGGCAGATTTTAGCTGATATTTTATTGACAGAAAATGAAAGAACTGAAATAATTGGACTGAATTAGTTGTATACTTTGCTATATGGCTAGCCCTCTTTTTCATTAATATTGGTATCATTTTTATAAATGTTATAGTGCTATAAACTGAGGTCATTAGGTAATCAGATCAAGGTCTGTCTGTGGTCCAAATCCAGTCTGCATGTTGACTTTAACCATTTTAACCTTGTATTTGTTTAATCCAGCAATATTCAAATGTGGTCAAAGGAAAAACATGTGAACCCTTGATGAAGTCATACCCTCCCTCTGCATAATGTGACTGTCAGTAGCTATGCATTTGCCGACTCTACATAGTCATTAGTATTCCAGCATTTTGTGTTTTTTGTGTATTCATGGAAATGAGTAATGTGATTAAAATGATATCAATTTATTACATAATACTGTAAACAAATATGTATAGCATCAATGTACAGTTGTTGTTTTGCTTTTCTGCACTTGTCCGCTTTCAGAGTGACAGAATTTGTTTTCTGTATTGCTGCTTTTGTTTTGCTAATGCAGCACTTTTATAAAGCATCTAACGGCTTCCCAAAAACATACATGATTTAATATGTCTCATTATTGTTACTGTACTTCCGTCATTTTTAGCACTGACAACAAGGGAGGTATTTATCAAGGTCTTTTGGCTACAAACGCATAAAGATGTATTGATTTCATGTTTTGGAATATCTGTAGACATTTATCTTTGTAGCCACCAGACAAACAAATAAATCCTTCTGCATTATTACATCAAAAGTGCAGTACTGGTCATGTATGCATAGAATTAAAAAGAAAACATATAAGACTTGTAAAAGGACATTACTGTAATTTATAGAACATAGTATTTTAGTGTGTTCAATCAGTTTATTGCTGTTGCTATCAATTGCTGATGCAATTGAAGAATATGAAATGTCAAAATTCAATATATTCTTTCATTTTACTTTAAACTTACTAGGCCTTTAAACAACTGCTTGAAATACTTGTAAGAGTAGTAAAATATGAGTCCCTACAATTTCTTTGAAATTTTTGGGTACTTTAATATTAAAAATAATAATCATTTATATTGATGTGTTATCATGCTTTGTAAGACTCTAAAGATTATTAATTAATTGGTCTTCTTAAATTTCAAACATCTGTATTTTACTCTCTTATATGCTTTTAACAAAGGTATAGTAGATGCATTTTTTGCTTTAGTACTAATTCAAGGTGTAATATTCATTTCTTTAAAGAAACATTTTCGTTGTTGTGCATGCCTAGTGTTTTATATGTTGTATATTGCATTCAGAATATTTTTTTCCTTCTCACCTATCCACAATGCAATGCCGTACCCATGATGCACCTCTGCTTGCTGTTTACCTGTATGTTAATTCGCTTGAATCCCATTGGCCCACTGCCATCATGTGCTCGCTGCCTGTTATTAAAAGACGCAGTCGACTGCCAAAGCAATGAAGCGACCTCTCGAAGCAACTGTAGATCTGGTACTTTGACCTTTCACCTTTTGCTTTGCATGTAGCTTTATCAATGATGCAACTAATGTTTTTTTATTGCTTTGTTAACATCATCTGAGACAACCAATGCATATAATTAATTTATGAATAATTTCAAATTTGAATTTAGTCATCTCATTTTATCCATTTATACGAAATTTTAAAATTTCATTTACATCTTTAACATAACTTCATTCTGAAGTACATATTGCAACATGCAAATGGATCAATTGCTTTTACTGAAAACCAGTACAGTAACTGACATTTTATTAAACATTGGTATTTCTATAGTTTTATTCTGTATACCCTAGAATATTAGTTAAATAATATTTGAAATTAAACATATTATCAAAAAACTATTTTGTTTATTTTAAATATTTATTTTCTGTAGTTTGGTAACTACAGATTTAACTTTACATGCTTTTGCTACCAATAACAAAAGTTCACTCATTCTGCATTGCCTCAGTTTCGGTTAAGACGCATGGCAAGGCATTTAATAGTTTTCCTTTTTTTATGTATTTGCAAATTTTCACAAAGTGTGATTTACATATATATATATATATATTTCTGTGTATTTCAGACAGTATACATTCTGTAATCTACAAGTGTAATCTAATTCTTTGTTAACAGGCATTTCCTCCTGGCGTTTTGCACTCTTTACCAAAGCGACAAGCTCTTGAAAAAAGCAATGGTGCCAGTGCGCTGTTTAATCCTAGCGTCTTGCACTACCAGCAGGCTCTGGCTAATGCACAGTTACAACAACCTGCAGCATTTTTTCCAGCAGGTATGTCTTACAGTCTTTGAGGTAAAAATATTTTGGGTTATTTATATTTCATTTAGTGACGTGTTGAGCATGGAAACTTTAGCTGTGTTTTTTTTCTGGGTTGAATAATAAAAAAAAAATTAAAAAAAACTTTATTGCATTCATGTAAAATTTACAAATTATTCTTTCGTTGTAACAGTCACTGTTATTAGAAGTACATTTTAAAGATGCAGTTCTCTTCCTTAGTAAATCTATATTTTGCTATAAGTCAGCAGTTTTAAACTTTATATATGAAAATAAGGTTTTGTATATGGTAAGTAGAAACGTTTTTAATTGTATACAATGATATATATTATCTCAGTCCTGTGGAAGTCTTGCTGATGGAGCCATTTTAGTCCTAAAATTAACTTGACTAATCCAAGAGGTTTTAGTTAATGTATATCAATAATGAAGATTTCTTACACTGGAAATGATGTACAACAAACTGGTGTATGAATTATCATTTAGCAACTTATTTTGCTCATAGAACAGTGTAAAAAAACATTTTTTTCCTTAAAGGAGCATAAATAAGGACTTGTTTCACATCCAGTCATTACGCAAATGCTATTTAATCAGCAGTTAATTATGGAAAAAACTGCTGCATTGTTGAATAAAATGTTGTAATTAAATTATGAAACCCATCGCTAATAAGCCCCTGAATTATTTAAAAAATAAAGTAAATTATATCTATTGCAGTATTTATCAGCCTGCTAATTACTTTTTAAAATACAACACTGTTTTTAAATTATACTTGATTTTTTTTGTCATTGCCAACAAACAGGGATTTCTGAAGAGGAGCTTAAAGGGACAGCGTACTGTGATTGTTTTCTCCTTTATCGAGTTTCCAATGATTCATTTTACCTGTTAGAGTTTATTACATTGTTTACAGATAGCTCCTTTACCTTAATTTTGCCATTTAAAATAGCTTTTTGTCTGTCAAATCCCTACCTATACTGAAAATTCCAATACTTAAGTTGGAAGTTTGACAGAGAGGCACTAAAATGTTAATTTTCCATTGTTTTCTCTTAAGTATTGATCTCATTGTGTATATAAGGAGAAAAAATTGAGAGATAAGTTAATACTGTCCTCTCTTCCTACAAGCTCAACCCAATTCATTTGGTTGTGGTTTCAATTAACAAAAAAAACTTTTTCATATATGAAAATAAACCTAAACGAGCAACACATTTCCATACATGTTATACTACAACTGGTACAACAAGTTATTGTAAACAAATTAAGGGAAAACTAATTTTACAATACACTTCTGCTTTAATGTAGGAAATATATTCTTAATTCAGTGTCTGGCAAATTCTAATCATAGGGATCCATGATTCTTGTTCAGGATCCTAACTTTTTAAATTATTAGCATTCATTTCCATATAAAATAATTGTCCTTAAAATCTTTTTCTTGGTTTCTCAGCATTCCCAGTGAGACATTTGTCAACCTCTAGTCTCAGATGAATTATAATTATACTAAAAGAGTTTTGTTTATCAGCTAGTGAAGTTGGCATTACAGGTGTCTGGTTTTAAAAGGTTTTATTGTTATGTGTTTTTATTACAATTGCAAAAGAAAATGAATTGGTATTTAAAATTAGAAATGCATAAAATTACAAAATAGAATTCTCTATAAAGGCTATGAATTTTCTGTCTAATATTAGTATAAATGCAATGGAGCAGGTTTCCGTATTTCATTTACATAGATATTACTACTTTATACTTTTTAGTCCTCAGTATATACTATAAATGGTGATTTATTTTGTGCCTTACACTACAGTATAAGAATGTCTTTTTGGGTTAGGTATTTTTATTATAATATCCAGGGGTTATTTTATTTTTTACAAGGGCACTATCAATTGTTATCATTTTCACTATTCTGTAACACAGAAAATGCACTGTTTTGGGAAGTCTTACTGTATAAATGGTTTTATTTTGTTTATAAATATTTGTATTTTGTTTCCTCTTTAAAAAAAGAAGAAACGCAACAAAATATTTTGTGTTGCATTTATATAGTTTAAATAAAGATTAAGGCTGCATCTTTAAAAAAAAAGCTTTAGGCATAGATGTAATTTTAACATAACACAATGAATTACAACATTAACATTGATTTAAAAAACCAAAACCTTGCTTTAGCCTTTTTTACTTTTTAATAATGCATGTTTTATTGGTGTTAAAAATTAAACCTAGCATTTTGTGTTAAAATTATTCACGCATGAAAGGGTTTTAAAATAGTAATTGAGAAAATCTGACTTTGATATAGACGTTTGTCTGCCACTATAGCTATTTTTCCTTCTTCCTACTGTTTCTACTGGTTTGAAAAGACTTGTATGTAATTGTTATATAAGTAGGGCAACCAATGCACATGGCTCTTTTAGCCTAAAATGTAATTCACCAAAGTATAAAATTAGGTGTGTTTTTACTTATATATATATATATATATTAAAAAGCTAATAGAACTGGAATGTTTATGACATTAACTTGTTTTGAAACGTAAAACAAAAATGTAGTCCCATCTGAAGCCTCTTGGTCTTTTCCAACCAATAAGAGTGTGGATGCAGGTCTTGATTCTTGTCAGCTTAAGGATGTGTCCTATATGATCTCTTCCTAACAAGAATGTGTCCTATATGATCTCTTCCTAACAAGAATGTGTCCTATATGATCTCTTCCTAACAAGAATGTGTCCTATATGATCTCTTCCTAACAAGAATGTGTCCTATATGATCTCTTCCTAACAAGAATGTGTCCTATATGATCTCTTCCTAACAAGAATGTGTCCTATATGATCTCTTCCTAACAAGAATGTGTCCTATTTGATAACTACCTAATAACTGACACGATTGGTTCATTTTATTTCTCTGTATGGATGTTCTAGATTTGCCATGCCATGGTCTTTAAGCTATCTGGAATTTGTTGCCTTTGCAGCTGTTTAATTTAAGAATGTTTTAACAGCTCTTCTGTGAAGAATGTGTTTTCTCTATATATTACCGTTCACTTTAAGGTCATTCATCGTTTTGTGTAGTAGTTTATGGATTAAAAAAAACACACACACAAAGAAGAGATTATGTGCTCTCCTAAATACAAATTAGGACAAAAATGTACCATCCTTGCAGGTAGACAGGTTTGCATGTAGTGAACCTTTCCGCCTGCAATTGCCACTTACAAATTGAGCAAAATTAGCATTGCACAATGTTTTTTTGTGCAATGCCCCCCTTTGCTCTGGCACAACCAATAGCACTAGAGGGGTCAATCACCACAAACGAGTGAGTGTTTGGATGATTGATAGCGCTAACCTCTGAGGTGATGAGGAAAAAGAAGCAGTTTCTGGTTCTTAAATATGTGGCAGCAGGTTTGCTTATGTAAACCTGCTCCACATAGCCCAAAACCCTGCGAATGCAACTTCATAAATCTAACCCTTAGTATGGCTCCATTACAGAAGCCTGCAGCTCCCATCAAACTTTGCCTAAAAAGTCAATAGAATTGGCAACTTTCACACTTTTGATAACAAAGCCACCAGCTAACATTTTAGGTTTTATAGTTTACATGTTCAGGCTCGTCACCTAGAAGCCCTTTTTTTAAAGTCAGACAAATATTTTTAAAAAATAATTTACAATTTTTACACTTTATCTTTCATTGACTGCTGCCCCCTCTCTAATTATCAGTGTATTATTAATTTGATCTTTAATTTGCAATTGGTTAGCTTTATTAATAATTACATATTAACATGCACTCATGTTCGTTGATGTTGTTTAATGGTACTCAGGTTTTATATCACTGTTATCATGCTACTTATACATTTTATTCTTTTTGCTGGAAATTGTGTGTATGCTAGCAAGTACATCACACCTAGATGAAAGTGCTGCTCCCCACTAAGGTTCAGCTTCAAAACCAAACAGCAGACTGCAGTAGTTTCTGCATATTTTGTGCCTCCAAATCACCTGGCTGCACAGGATCCATCTTGAAACTTTAAGTGCATTAATGGGACATTAATTACATTTTCAGGATTCAGTGTATAATTAAAAACAAAAAGAAATCTTTGCAATTTACTTCTATTACCAAATGTACCTCTCTCTCTCTCTCTTGATATCTATTGTTGAAGTTTAGTTCCTTTCCATGAGCGCATAATTAGGTTCAGGACTGTACATGTATCTTTGAGAACTACAATGCCTTGCAAAAGTATTCACCCCCTTGGTATTTTTCGTGTTTTGTTGCCTCACAACCTGGAATTAACATGGATTGTTTGAGGATTTGCATCATTTAATTTACAGAACATGCCCACAACTTTGAAGATGTATTTTTTTTTATTGTGAAGCAAACAACAAATAGGACAAAATAACAGAAAAAGTCAATGTGCATAACTATTCACCCCCCTAAAGTCAATACTTTGTAGAGCCACCTTTTGCGGCAATCACACCTCCAAGTCGCTTTGGATAAGTCTCTATGAGCTTGCCACATCTTACCACTGGGATTTCTCCAACATAGGTGTGTCCGGTCCACGGCGTCATCCTTACTTGTGGGATATTCTCTTCCCCAACAGGAAATGGCAAAGAGCCCAGCAAAGCTGGTCACATGATCCCTCCTAGGCTCCGCCTACCCCAGTCATTCTCTTTGCCGTTGTACAGGCAACATCTCCACGGAGATGGCTTAGAGTTTTTTAGTGTTTAACTGTAGTTTTTATTATTCAATCAAGAGTTTGTTATTTTAAAATAGTGCTGGTATGTACTATTTACTCTGAAACAGAAAAGAGATGAAGATTTCTGTTTGTAAGAGGAAAATGATTTTAGCAACCGTTACTAAAATCCATGGCTGTTCCACACAGGACTGTTGAGAGGAATTAACTTCAGTTGGGGGAACAGTGAGCAGTCTTTTGCTGCTTGAGGTATGACACATTCTAACAAGACGATGTAATGCTGGAAGCTGTCATTTTCCCTATGGGATCCGGTAAGCCATTTTTATTCAGACAGTAAATAAGGGCTTCACAAGGGCTTATTAAGACTGTAGACATTTTCTGGGCTAAATCGATTCATATATTACACATATTTAGCCTTGAGGAATCATTTAATCTGGGTATTTTGGTAAAATAATATCGGCAGGCACTGTTTTAGACACCTTATTCTTTAGGGGCTTTCCCTAATCATAGGCAGAGCCTCATTTTCGCGCCGGTATTGCGCACTTGTTTTTGAGAGGCATGACATGCAGTCGCATGTGTGAGGAGCTCTGATACATAGAAAAGACTTTCTGAAGGCGTCATTTGGTATCGTATTCCCCTTTGGGCTTGGTTGGGTCTCAGCAAAGCAGATACCAGGGACTGTAAAGGGGTTAAAGTTAAAAACGGCTCCGGTTCCGTTATTTTAAGGGTTAAAGCTTCCAAATTTGGTGTGCAATACTTTTAAGGCTTTAAGACACTGTGGTGAAATTTTGGTGAATTTTGAACAATTCCTTCATACTTTTTCGCAATTGCAGTAATAAAGTGTGTTCAGTTTAAAATTTAAAGTGACAGTAACGGTTTTATTTTAAAACGTTTTTTGTACTTTGTTATCAAGTTTATGCCTGTTTAACATGTCTGAACTACCAGATAGACTGTGTTCTGAATGTGGGGAAGCCAGGGTTCCTTCTCATTTAAATAAATGTGATTTATGTGACACTGAAAATGATGCCCAAGATGATTCCTCAAGTGAGGGGAGTAAGCATGGTACTGCATCATTCCCTCCTTCGTCTACACGAGTCTTGCCCACTCAGGAGGCCCCTAGTACATCTAGCGCGCCAATACTCCTTACTATGCAACAATTAACGGCTGTAATGGATAATTCTATCAAAAACATTTTAGCCAAAATGCCCACTTATCAGCGTAAGCGCGACTGCTCTGTTTTAGATACTGAAGAGCATGAGGACGCTGATGATAATGGTTCTGAAATGCCCCTACACCAGTCTGAGGGGGCCAGGGAGGTTTTGTCTGAGGGAGAAATTTCAGATTCAGGGAAAATTTCTCAACAAGCTGAACCTGATGTGATTACATTTAAATTTAAGTTGGAACATCTCCGCGCTCTGCTTAAGGAGGTATTATCCACTCTGGATGATTGTGAGAATTTGATCATCCCAGAGAAACTATGTAAAATGGACAAGTTCCTAGAGGTCCCGGGGCTCCCAGAAGCTTTTCCTATACCCAAGCGGGTGGCGGACATTGTAAATAAAGAATGGGAAAGGCCCGGTATACCTTTCGTCCCTCCCCCCATATTTAAAAAATTGTTTCCTATGGTCGACCCCAGAAAGGACTTATGGCAGACAGTCCCCAAGGTCGAGGGAGCGGTTTCTACTTTAAACAAACGCACCACTATACCCATAGAAGATAGTTGTGCTTTCAAAGATCCTATGGATAAAAAATTAGAAGGTTTGCTTAAAAAGATGTTTGTTCAGCAGGGTTACCTTCTACAACCAATTTCATGCATTGTCCCTGTCACTACAGCCGCGTGTTTCTGGTTCGATGAGCTAGTAAAGGCGATCGATAGTGATTCTCCTCCTTATGAGGAGATTATGGACAGAATCCGTGCTCTCAAATTGGCTAATTCTTTCACCCTAGACGCCACTTTGCAATTGGCTAGGTTAGCGGCAAAGAATTCTGGGTTTGCTATTGTGGCGCGCAGAGCGTTTTGGTTGAAATCTTGGTCAGCTGATGCGTCTTCCAAGAACAAACTCCTTAACATTCCTTTCAAGGGGAAAACGCTGTTTGGCCCTGACTCGAAAGAGATTATCTCTGATATCACTGGGGGTAAGGGCCACGCCCTTCCTCAGGATAGGTCTTTCAAGGCCAAAAATAAACCTAATTTTCGTCCCTTTCGTAGAAACGGACCAGCCCCAAGTGCTACGTCCTCTAAGCAAGAGGGTAATACTTCTCAAGCCAAGCCAGCCTGGAGACCAATGCAAGGCTGGAACAAGGGAAAGCAGGCCAAGAAACCTGCCACTGCTACCAAGACAGCATGAAATGTTGGCCCCCGATCCGGGACCGGATCTGGTGGGGGGCAGACTCTCTCTCTTCGCTCAGGCTTGGGCAAGAGATGTTCTGGATCCTTGGGCACTAGAAATAGTCTCCCAAGGTTATCTTCTGGAATTCAAGGGGCTTCCCCCAAGGGGGAGGTTCCACAGGTCTCAATTGTCTTCAGACCACATAAAAAAACAGGCATTCTTACATTGTGTAGAAGACCTGTTAAAAATGGGAGTGATTCATCCTGTTCCATTAGGAGAACAAGGGATGGGGTTCTACTCCAATCTGTTTATAGTTCCCAAAAAAGAGGGAACGTTCAGACCAATCTTAGATCTCAAGATCTTAAACAAGTTTCTCAAGGTTCCATCGTTCAAAATGGAAACCATTCGAACAATTCTTCCTTCCATCCAGGAAGGTCAATTCATGACCACGGTGGATTTAAAGGATGCGTATCTACATATTCCTATCCACAAGGAACATCATCGGTTCCTAAGGTTCGCATTCCTGGACAAGCATTACCAGTTCGTGGCTCTTCCTTTCGGATTAGCCACTGCTCCAAGGATTTTCACAAAGGTACTAGGGTCCCTTCTAGCGGTGCTAAGACCAAGGGGCATTGCAGTAGTACCTTACTTGGACGACATTCTGATTCAAGCGTCGTCCCTTCCTCAAGCAAAGGCTCACACGGACATAGTCCTGGCCTTTCTCAGATCTCACGGATGGAAAGTGAACGTGGAAAAGAGTTCTCTATCTCCGTCGACAAGGGTTCCCTTCTTGGGAACAATAATAGACTCCTTAGAAATGAGGATTTTTCTGACAGAGGCCAGAAAAACAAAACTTCTAAACTCTTGTCGGACACTTCATTCCGTTCCTCTTCCTTCCATAGCGCAGTGCATGGAAGTAATAGGTTTGATGGTAGCGGCAATGGACATAGTTCCTTTTGCGCGCATTCATCTAAGACCATTACAACTGTGCATGCTCAGTCAGTGGAATGGGGACTATACAGACTTGTCTCCGAAGATACAAGTAAATCAGAGGACCAGAGACTCACTCCGTTGGTGGCTGTCCCTGGACAACCTGTCACAAGGGATGACCTTCCGCAGACCAGAGTGGGTCATTGTCACGACCGACGCCAGTCTGATGGGCTGGGGCGCGGTCTGGGGATCCCTGAAAGCTCAGGGTCTTTGGTCTCGGGAAGAATCTCTTCTACCGATAAATATTCTGGAACTGAGAGCGATATTCAATGCTCTCAAGGCTTGGCCTCAGCTAGCAAAGGCCAAGTTCATACGGTTTCAATCAGACAACATGACGACTGTTGCGTACATCAACCATCAGGGGGGAACAAGGAGTTCCCTGGCGATGGAAGAAGTGACCAAAATCATTCAATGGGCGGAGACTCACTCCTGCCACCTGTCTGCAATCCACATCCCAGGAGTGGAAAATTGGGAAGCGGATTTTCTGAGTCGTCAGACATTACATCCGGGGGAGTGGGAACTCCATCCGGAAATCTTTGCCCAAATTACTCATCTGTGGGGCATTCCAGACATGGATCTGATGGCCTCTCGTCAGAACTTCAAGGTTCCTTGCTACGGGTCCAGATCCAGGGATCCCAAGGCGACTCTAGTAGATGCACTAGTAGCACCTTGGACCTTCAAACTAGCTTATGTATTCCCGCCGTTTCCTCTCATCCCCAGGCTGGTAGCCAGGATCCATCAGGAGAGGGCGTCGGTGATCTTGATAGCTCCTGCGTGGCCACGCAGGACTTGGTATGCAGATCTGGTGAATATGTCATCGGCTCCACCATGGAAGCTACCTTTGAGACGAGACCTTCTTGTTCAAGGTCCGTTCGAACATCCGAATCTGGTCTCACTCCAGCTGACTGCTTGGAGATTGAACGCTTGATCTTATCAAAACGAGGGTTCTCAGATTCTGTTATTGATACTCTTGTTCAGGCCAGAAAGCCTGTAACTAGAAAAATTTACCACAAAATATGGAAAAAATATATCTGTTGGTGTGAATCTAAAGGATTCCCTTGGGACAAGGTAAAGATTCCTAAGATTCTATCCTTTCTTCAAGAAGGATTGGAGAAAGGATTATCTGCAAGTTCCTTGAAGGGACAGATTTCTGCCTGGTCTGTGTTACTCCACAAAAAGCTGGCAGCTGTGCCAGATGTTCAAGCCTTTGTTCAGGCTCTGGTTAGAATTAAGCCTGTTTACAAACCTTTGACTCCCCCTTGGAGTCTCAACTTAGTTCTTTCAGTTCTTCAGGGGGTTCCGTTTGAACCCTTACATTCCGTTGATATTAAGTTATTATCTTGGAAAGTTTTGTTTTTGGTTGCAATTTCTTCTGCCAGAAGAGTTTCAGAATTATCTGCTCTGCAGTGTTCTCCTCCTTATCTGGTGTTCCATGCAGATAAGGTGGTTTTACGTACTAAACCTGGTTTTCTTCCAAAAGTTGTTTCTAACAAAAACATTAACCAGGAGATAGTCGTGCCTTCTTTGTGTCCGAAACCAGTTTCGAAGAAGGAACGTTTGTTGCACAATTTGGATGTTGTTCGCGCTCTAAAATTCTATTTAGATGCTACAAAGGATTTTAGACAAACATCTTCCTTGTTTGTTGTTTATTCTGGTAAAAGGAGAGGTCAAAAAGCAACTTCTACCTCTCTCTCTTTTTGGATTAAAAGCATCATCAGATTGGCTTACGAGACTGCCGGACGGCAGCCTCCTGAAAGAATCACAGCTCATTCCACTAGGGCTGTGGCTTCCACATGGGCCTTCAAGAACGAGGCTTCTGTTGATCAGATATGTAGGGCAGCGACTTGGTCTTCACTGCACACTTTTACCAAATTTTACAAGTTTGATACTTTTGCTTCTTCTGAGGCTGTTTTTGGGAGAAAGGTTTTGCAAGCCGTGGTGCCTTCCATTTAGGTGACCTGATTTGCTCCCTCCCTTCATCCGTGTCCTAAAGCTTTGGTATTGGTTCCCACAAGTAAGGATGACGCCGTGGACCGGACACACCTATGTTGGAGAAAACAGAATTTATGTTTACCTGATAAATTACTTTCTCCAACGGTGTGTCCGGTCCACGGCCCGCCCTGGTTTTTTAATCAGGTCTGATAATTTATTTTCTTTTACTACAGTCACCACGGTATCATATGGTTTCTCCTATGCAAATATTCCTCCTTAACGTCGGTCGAATGACTGGGGTAGGCGGAGCCTAGGAGGGATCATGTGACCAGCTTTGCTGGGCTCTTTGCCATTTCCTGTTGGGGAAGAGAATATCCCACAAGTAAGGATGACGCCGTGGACCGGACACACTGTTGGAGAAAGTAATTTATCAGGTAAACATAAATTCTGTTTTTTGCCCATTCCTCCTTGCAAAACTTCTCCAGCTCCTTCAAGTTGGATGGTTTGTGCGTGTGAACAGCAATCTTTAAGTCTGACCACAGATTTTCTATTGGATTGAGGTCTGGGCTTTGACTAGGCCATTCCAACACATTTACATGTTTCCCCTTAAACCACTCAAGTGTTGCTTTAGCAGTGTGTTTGGGGTCATTGTCCTGCTGGAAGGTGAACCTCCGCCCTAGCCTCAAATCACGCACAGAGTGGTACAGGTTTTGCTCAAGGTTTTGCTCCTGTATTTAGCACCATCCATCTTTCTCTCAACTCTGACCAGTTTCCCAGTCCCGGCTGCTGAAAAACATCCCCACATCATGATGCTGCCACCACCATGTTTCACTGTGGGGGTGGTATTCTTTGGGTGATTTGATGTGTTGGGTTTGCCCCAGACATAGCATTTTCTTTGTGTCCGAAAAGTTAAATTTTAGTCTCATCAGAACAGAGCACCTTCCTCCATACATTTTGGGAGTCTCCCACATGCCTTTTTGCAAACTCAAAACGTGCCATTTTGTTTTTTGATGAAAGTAATGGCTTTCTTCTGGCCACTCTGCCATAAAGCCCAACTCTATGGAGCGTACGATTTATTGTCGTCCTATGTACAGATACTCCAGTCTCTGCTGTGGAACTCTGCAGCTGTTCTAGGGTTACCCTAGGTCTCTGTGCTGCCTCTCTAATTAATGCCCTCCTTGCCCGGTCTGTGAGTTTTGGTGGGCGGACGTTTCTCTTGGCAGGTTTGCTGTTGTGCCATGTTGTTTCCATTTGGTTATGATAGATTTGATGGTGCTCCTGGGGATCATCAAAGATTTGGATATTTTTTATAACCTAACCCTGACTTGTACTTCTCAACAACATTGTCCCTTACTTGTTTGGAGAGTTCCTTGGTCTTCATGGCAGTGTTTGGTTAGTGGTGCCTCTTGCTTAGGTGTTGGAGCCTCTGGCGCCTTTCAAAAAAGGTGTGTATATGTAATGGCAGATCATGTGACACTTAGATTGCACACAGGTGGACATCATTTCACTAATTATGTGACTTCTGAAGGTAATTGGTTGCACCAGAGCTTCTTATGGGCTTCATAACAAAGGGGGTGAATACATACGCACTTGCCAATTTTTTGTTTTCTATTACTAAAAAATAGTTTTATGTATATATTTTTCTCATTTCACTTCACCAATTTAGACTATTGTGTTCTGATCCATCACATAAAATTCAGATTAATAAAACATTAAACTTAAGGCTGTAATGTAACAAAATAGGTAAAAAGTCAAGGCGGGTGAATACTTTTGCAAGGCATTGTATATGGCAGCAGCGTTTGCAACAATGTCTTACCAATAGTGCTCAAGACATGTAGATGCTCCTGAGCCCACCTCAGTCTTCTGTCAGAGAAAAAAAACATGATTTAGCGAATTATACAAAGAGAAAGAGTTACACTTGATAATAGAAGTCAACTAGAATTTTTTTTTAATTAAAAAATAAATAAAACTACATTCTATTAACTTAATTTTGGACCTCCATGGCCCTTTAATACTCCCTTATGCCTTGTATGGGGACAATGGGACAGTGCCAATAAACTTCTAATTCTATAACCTCGACCTCTTGAAAACCTCTTTTGGCATCGCTCACACAGCGTATCTTGGTTGTGCACACAGCTTTTTTTGTATTAATGTTTGTTTTTGTGCATGCTTAGTTCACATAACAAACACTCCTGGATTAATTTAAAAAAATGAAATCAGAATGTACATTGTAAAATTACTCAAAAATTGTTAATTGCACATATCATAAATGTATTATTATTTGTAAAGTGATAAAAGAAACTGCTGTCAAACACACTAGAAAGTCACCATCAATACTGAAATAATAATTTGTCATGTTTGGCCTCTTATCTTGTTTCTGTGAAACCTGTAAAACACCCTTTTCTAATAGTTGTTTTTGTGTTTTTAACTAGATTTTCCTGTTTTGTTTACTTAATTTGAGCAGTTCTATTTATTCATACAGTGGCCTTTCTAATGGATTGGAATGACTTAGAAAGCAAAGCTTAAATTCAGCGATTGAAAAGTAGGCAACTCTCTCATGGTAAACACAAAAAATGCAATCATAGGATTAACAACATTATCGATGTTGTTTAAAACCAATTTTTTTCTATTTAAGTCTTTAAGTACCTATGGGAGGTCTGATCTCCCTGCTTATCAGTGATTCAATCTCAGTGACTAGTGATTATCAGATTTGTTTAAAAGAATGTTAATGTTGGCAGCGTTAATCTTTACTAAATGAATGAGGAATAATTGATGAAAATTTTAACATTTACATGTTTAAATTAATGTTAAATTTCACCATATCATTTTTTTTTCTTAAATAGAATGCTACGATATTTAACACATGATCTACTGTATATTGCATATTTTAATGGTAGAACAAATGTCAAGGCAAACATTTGTTTTAGTATTTGAAAGTTAAAAATCAAACATTGACAGTTCTTATTGTGATTGGCTCACATGTGCTCGGCTAGTGAAAGCCTTAAAATCTGGCAGATTATTAATACTTGGAGACTGGTGTTGATAAATAATACATTCAAACAACATTTTTGCAAGCTGTGTTTAGTGAGTTATTACTAAGCAAAACACAATTTAGAAAAGCTACATTGTATTGATAATGTAAACTTTTTTTTTTCACCTTAGTGTAACAAGTTGTATTTGCATACCAATTAGTAATCAGTTCACAATTGGTGCAGCAGAAAATTGACTTTAACTGGTAGGAAGGTTTATATGCACATCTAAAATGTCACTGGTAGGCTGCAACAGGTCAAAAGAATAAATACGATTTTTCAATTATTTTATATTTGGTTAGCAGTGATACCAAATCAGCTCACAAAAAAACTTTGATTAGTATGGGTTTTAAACATCAACAGGTCCCTTTACGAAGAGCTCCTTTTATGATCGGTAATGCCTTACATTTACCTTTTAATAAGGTTTTGTGATTTGAGGAAAGGGAGGTGTTAAGAGAAACCGACAACCAGGAAGCAATCCATTACAAAATAATTCACCTGATTTTTTTGGCTTTTGCCATCAGTAGACACTTACAGACATGGATCTCATGAAACTATGAATGGCCTTGAAAGACTAGTGTTCACTAATACCTTATTATATTGAGCTATGCTTGTTTTTCACCCTGAATGTTAACTCTGTTTAGCTAACCTGTTTCTTTCCTTTTATTCATTTCTCCACCTTTCATTGCATGCCATGCAGGGTCAGTTTTGTGCATGACACCAGCTACCAGTATTGGTAGGTTCCTATCTACTTTTTTTCATCTTCTTATATCTACAGATTGTACAGTTTACGGATATAAATGTGTTTTAATGCTCTGGATTATACTTACATGTGTTAAATTCCAATGTTTAAACCCATGGTCATCAAAGAGAGCTGCCACTCATTACTACACAATGCGTTGCAGGCCTCCCTGGTACCCAAGGGGTTAATTAATCCTCTTTTAAAACCTGCCTAGTATATGTCATATTTTCACATGCTGTGTGGCTTTTACAATAACACCTGTAGCCTATTTTTAGTTTGTTTTTAATGTCTTTCTCTTTAATGAATAATTAGGTGTGTGTAGTTTATGTCTGTCTAGATTGTCAGTGTTTTGCTTTCTTTCTCCTTTTTGCTGTGTTTACTATATCTTCAGTGTTTCCCAGAAACCTTGCACAACAAAAATATGCCTATCATACAAAATGATATCCCTGGATTTATAATTAGTGACCCTATGTAGGGTTATTATTCTACAGCGCCGTAAACATAGATATAGCATGGTATAATAAAAGCTGAATTAACTGTTACAACTCCTACACAGTTTCTGCAATCCTCCTCACTGCCCATTGCTTGTTGTTTCAAGTGTCTTCTTATCTGTTTTTAAAATAGTCGGGACAAGTGTGTGGGGTTCCAGTATTGTAAATGAGCAACTGGCACCCAGTAATATCTGGTGAAATAGAGTTCAGATAAGAAGCCACCTGAATAAAAATATCAACAATGGAAGAAGTGGATGAAGGAAATTCTGTTGCTGAAAATACCAGGAAACCATAATGAATTATATAAAATGATGGCTTTTCTGTGCCCGCTAGTTAATATACTTTATGCCCTAGAATCCTAGAAGTACTGGGTGCACAAGCTGGCACTATCGGTTAGTTAATATAGTTAAAAAAAAAGCCACGACACAAACCTTTTTAAATGTTTACTTTGTCCCTTTAAAGTCATCTCCAGAGTGGTGATACACTGCCAATCCTGAGCTGAACCTGGCTGCTGAGCCAATCAGGTGAGGCTTATGTGAGTATGCACCACAAAGGTTGTGTTCAGATAAGGATCAGCAGTGTATCACTTTGTGAGGGTAAATAGTTATAGACTTTGGATGAATGCCACTTTTTTAAAAGAAAATGTCCAGTTTTCTTACAGTGCATTAAGAAAATATTGTAATGCAATAGACATATTTTATTGCAATTTTAAGTCCAAATGTAACTAATTATTGTCATAAAATATAAATTATTGCCATTTATTTAATCTTAAATTGCTGTTCTGAAAACCCCCAGCTTCAAACTAATGATCTGATCTGTCTGCTTACTTAATTTGCCTTTTCTGGGAATTGCTGATAATATATATTTATATTTTATTTTACAAACATCCTTTAAATATACCTGTAATAAGCTTATTTTCCCTTTTTTTTTATTTCTCTCCCACGCTTTCTTGCTTTGCATTGTGATTGCATGCCATCTGCTGGTTTAACCCATGATGGCTTGCTCTGCTATGTGATATTCACCATGCCAAAACCACTTCTATTACCATAATGCTACACCCTCCTGTTCATTGCTTCCATGGTTCCCCTCCTGAAAGTACCCATGATGCACAGCGCTACGTCCGCCAATGTCTCTGCAGCAACAACTCCTGCAACAAGTGTCCCCTTCGCCGCAACAGCCACAGCCAATCAGGTTTGCTCCTTTTAAAGCTTTCTTTCACAAATCCCAAACTCTAAATGAGTGCTATTATCTTTTAAAGAAAAAAAAAATTCTCACCAGAATTTTTTTTATCAGTGTCTATCCATCAAATTTTATTTTTTTAGTTCTTTGTAGAAATGTATTCCTAAACAGGTTGCACTTATTCAGAGTTAACATTTTGCAAGTATTGATCCTTCTGTTTTGTTTCCTTGTATGTTTTGAAAACAATGTCTTTAATTGGGAAAGCATAAATGACGTTACTTTAATAAAATAAATGACGGTAAATGTATTAATTCTCGTATATAAATCACATTATTTAGTTTTAATTTATTTAGCTCTTTACTGTTTCACTTTTAAGCGATCTGTCTTGTCATCCACAAAATAGTAAAGAAAATACTAAATATACAATATTAATATAAGAAACATGTTCTTGTATTTACAACAACATGTTCCTTTTCTTTTGAAAATGTTACCCCAGATTATGTTTTCCTGCTAAAGCCTTAATAACTTTCAATTACATTCGTTTCATCTCGGTTAAATCTCAATTATATTAAAACATATTCATTTTGGTTTTGATATAGAGAAATCTCAGAATGTAGTTATAGGTATTAGCAAACATACATGTGATTGGTGTATATCGATATGTCTCTTTTTTTTAGCATTTATAACATAATTCGTATTTAATAAAAGAACAAATTTATATGGTACATCTTCGGATTGGTATTAAATTATCTGCAATAAATTTGGAGCCGATTATAGACCTTTAAATTAAAATTCTTGGGCGTATGATATTTTGTGCCAACAAAACACAGGGACAAACAATTTACAAATTATGCACAGTGTAAGATGCTATAACTGGTAATTATATTGTTTTGTCAACAGTTTGCATTTCTTGTGCATCAATGCAAATTGTAATAAAAGGAATAGCCTTTAGGCCTGAACAGTCACCTCCCTCAGTAATGTAGTTGTAGTATATATCTTTGTAGAGAGGTATATAATCAAGATATTATTGTCATTACATTTTATTTCAGATAGAGCTTTTGAAGTGAAAAGTTAAAAAATAAATTTGGGGGAGACAATTTTATTTTTCATTCGCTACATTTAGATGGTGTGCTCAGTAACATTTAAAGGTTGGGTAAATTTGATGAGTTGACTCCAAAACTTTACCAAGATTCTGAATAAGCAGTGCATATAAAAGATCTTTCTATATGTATAAGTATATATTAAACCCTTTTAAATAGGTACAGAAAGTTGATGAACACTACATGGCAAATTTAAAGGGAAAGTAAAATCAAAATTAAACTTTCATGATTCAAATAGAGCATATAATTTTAAACATCTTTCCAATTTACTTATATTAACTAATTTGCTTCTCTTGTTATTCTTTGTTTAAAAGCATAGGTAGGTTTAGGAGCAGCAAAGCAGTACAGGGATCTAGCTGGTGATTAGGGGCTGCACACTCTTGTCAGTGGCTGACCTGATGTGCATAGCTAGTTCCCAGTAGTGCATTGCTTCTCCTTCAACAAAAGAGAATGAAGCAAATAGGATAGTAGAAATAAATTGGCAAGTTGTTTAAATTGTATACTCCTGAATCATAAAAGAAAAAAATTGGGGTAGAAAACTAATAAAGCTAGAATCAATATTCAGTTTGTCTTTAACCCCTTAAGGACTGGGCAGTTCAGACTCAAACTTCCCCAAAAGACCAGAGCATGTTGCCATTACTACATTTAAACAGAATTAGAGTATTTTTTTATTTACCTATCAAAACCATATATTTTGTTTTAGAAGACAACCCAAAGTATTGATCTTGGCCTATTTTGGTATATTTCATGCCACCATTTCATCGCCAAATGCGATTAAATAAAAAAATAGTGAACTTTGGTTTCTCACTGAAATTATTTACAAACAGCTTGTGCAATAATGGCACAAATGGTTGTTAAAGCTTCTCTGGGGTCCCCTTTGTTCAGAAATAGCAGACATATATGGCATTGCCATTGCTTTTTGGTAATTAGAAGGTTGCTAATTGCAGCTATGAACAACACTTTTATTATTCCCAGCTCTGAAGGGCTTAATCAGGTAGCTTGTAAGGTTAATTTTAGCTTTAGTGTAGAGATTACCCTCCCACCTGACACTTCCCACCACCTGATCCCTCTCAAACAGCTCTCTTCCCTCCCCCACCCCCCCAATGGTCACCCCCATCTTAAGTACTGGCAGACAGTCTGCCAGTATGCAGTTTTACACATTTTTATTATTATTATTGTCCTTAGTGTAGGATTACCCCCTAACCTTCCCACCTCCCTGATCCCTCCCAAAAGCTCTCTTACCCTCCCTTTCTAACCAATTCCCTCCATCTTAAATACTGGCTGCTGTATGCCAGTAAAAGGAAAAATGTGTACTGGCGCTTTAAGCTAGGGGTAAAAATTGATAATAGCAGTTGGGATATTTGACAATCTTATCCAAATTCAATATTGATAAATTATGTATAATATGACCACATTCTATAATAACAGAACAAATATTAAGGATGAGCTCGAAATAAACAGATTACAATAATACCTATTCTTTAATAGAGAATAAAATGTGATATCAAATGACATACATAAAAAGCTAAATAAAAACAAAAAATGTGTATCAATAATCAATCAAAAACTATATCAACAATCAAACTTGATAAAAATGCTTATACTATGTAAGGTATACATACTATAAAAGTTACGGTGTGAGGAGAACTATTATAGTTTAAAAAATACTCATACATAAAAATTAAAAAATTAATATATGAAAATATAAAAAGATTTGCGTATATCTCCTTTTGGGTCAAATGGTATATGTCACCATAGGATGGAAAAAATAGTTCCTGTGGTGTATTTTTAAGTGCACTGTAACTTTATCTATATATTTTTTAATACTGGACGTCCAGCTAGGAGAAAAACTATTATTATTTTTTCCTAAGTATGAGTATTTTTTAAACTATAATAGTTCTCCTCACACCGTAACTTTTATAGTATACCTTATATAGTATAAGCTTTTTTAGCAAATTTTTTAGCAAGTTTGATTGTTGATAGAGTTTTTGTTTGATTATTGATACACATTTTTTGTTTTTATTTAGTTTTTTATGTATGTCATTTGATATCACATTATATTCTGTATTAAAGAATAGGTATTATTGTAATCTGCTTATTTCAAGATCATCCTTAATATTTGTTCTGTTATTATAGAATGTGGTTATATTATACACAATTTATCAATATTGAATTTGGATAAGATTGTCAAATATCCCAACTGCTATTATCAATTGTTACCCCTAGCTTAAAGCGCCAGTACACATTTTTCCTTTTGCATACTAGACTTGTCTATCTGAAACTTATTTGAGGAAGTTCCTTCGTATCTGGCTTTAGGGGAGTCTTAGCGCTAGCACTACCTACCTCTCTGCTGTATGCCAGTACCCAGTTTTCTATTATTTTTAATTTAATTTTAAAAAAAAACTCCCTCCCCACTCCAAGATCCTTTCCCTACCCTCTAATCTTCCCCTCCACCATAGGATATCCCTCTACCTCCCCCTCCCTTTTTCCCCCTCCCTGCCGCCCTCAGAATTTTTTATTTCTGTTGCCCCATCCACTTCCTCCCCCCTGCAGCGATGGGCCACCCCCCTCCCTCCTAACCCTTCCACACCACCACCAGTGTCCCTCTCTGCATCGGTACCTCTGCCCATCTATTTCAGCACTGCTCCACACATGGGGCATGCAGTAATAGCGCAATCTCGCTACTTTTAGCAAAATCGCAGCAGTGAGAGGCCCAGGACAGCAGCGTCGTACAGGGTTTAACAGGGCATATAATGACCAGCGCTGTACAGGGTATGGCACTAGTCATTAAGGGGTTAAATTGAGAGGAGCATTAGCAGATTATAACATGCTAATGCTCCTCTGGATTTAACCCCGTAACGACCAGCGCCCTACCCTGTTCAGCGATGGTCGTTAAGCCCTGTTAAACCCTGTACGACGCTGCTGTTCTGGGCCACTCTCTGCTGTTAATGATAACAGTCGCTAATACAGGGAGTGCAAAATTATTAGGCAAATGAGTATTTTGACCACATCATCCTCTTTATGCATGTTGTCTTACTCCAAGCTGTATAGGCTTGAAAGCCTACTACCAATTAAGCATATTAGGTGATGTGCATCTCTGTAATGAGAAGGGGTGTGGTCTAATGACATCAACACCCTATATCAGTTGTGCATAATTATTAGGCAACTTCCTTTCCTTTGGCAAAATGGGTCAAAAGAAGGACTTGACAGGCTCAGAAAAGTAAAAAATAGTGAGATATCTTGCAGAGGGATGCAGCACTCTTAAAATTGCAAAGCTTCTGAAGCGTGATCATTGAACAATCAAGCGTTTCATTCAAAATAGTCAACAGGGTCGCAAGAAGCATGTGGAAAAACCAAGGCGCAAAATAACTGCCCATGAACTGAGAAAAGTCAAGCGTGCAGCTGCCAAGATGCCACTTGCCACCAGTTTGGCCATATTTCAGAGCTGCAACATCACTGGAGTGCCCAAAAGCACAAGGTGTGCAATACTCAGAGACATGGCCAAGGTAAGAAAGGCTGAAAGACGACCACCACTGAACAAGACACACAAGCTGAAACGTCAAGACTGGGCCAAGAAATATCTCAAGACTGATTTTTCTAAGGTTTTATGGACTGATGAAATGAGAGTGAGTCTTGATGGGCCAGATGGATGGGCCCGTGGCTGGATTGGTAAAGGGCAGAGAGCTCCAGTCCGACTCAGATGCCAGCAAGGTGGAGGTGGAGTACTGGTTTGGGCTGGTATCATCAAAGATGAGCTTGTGGGGCCTTTTCGGGTTGAGGATGGAGTCAAGCTCAACTCCCAGTCCTACTGCCAGTTTCTGGAAGACACCTTCTTCAAGCAGTGGTACAGGAAGAAGTCTGCATCCTTCAAGAAAAACATGATTTTCATGCAGGACAATGCTCCATCACACGCGTCCAAGTACTCCACAGAGTGGCTGGCAAGAAAGGGTATAAAAGAAGAAAATCTAATGACATGGCCTCCTTGTTCACCTGATCTGAACCCCATTGAGAACCTGTGGTCCATCATCAAATGTGAGATTTACAAGGAGGGAAAACAGTACACCTCTCTGAACAGTGTCTGGGAGGCTGTGGTTGCTGCTGCACGCAAAGTTGATGGTGAACAGATCAAAACACTGACAGAATCCATGGATGGCAGGCTTTTGAGTGTCCTTGCAAAGAAAGGTGGCTATATTGGTCACTGATTTGTTTTTGTTTTGTTTTTGATTGTCAGAAATGTATATTTGTGAATGTTGAGATGTTATATTGGTTTCACTGGTAAAAATAAATAATTGAAATGGGTATATATTTGTTTTTTGTTAAGTTGCCTAATAATTATGCACAGTAATAGTCACCTGCACACACAGATATCCCCCTAAAATAGCTATAACTAAAAACTACTTCCAAAACTATTCAGCTTTGATATTAATGAGTTTTTTGGGTTCATTGAGAAAATGGTTGTTGTTCAATAATAAAATTAATCCTCAAAAATACAACTTTCCTAATAATTCTGCACTCCCTGTATGCTTTACAATAGATAAATAAATACAGCAAGACCTCAAAATGTCTAGGGGCCTTATGAAGCCCCTGTCCTAATTGAAAACATGTTTTATAAAGGGGCATGCCCTGCTTTTAAATATGTGAAGGCAATGCATACATTATAATAATATCATAGTTATTAAAATTAAATGAAAAATTAAGATTTGTATTGAAATTATGTTGTAAAAATGATTTAAGGTGCACAGAAGAGATAATAAAACTATACGGCACAGGAAGTTTGTATTTAGAATGCACAAATCTAAGCATATTGTTTTGCTTATTGTTAAATAATTTCCCCTACCTCTGGTAATGTACTGAACAGGGGTGTTCCATGGGTGCAGCTGAAGTTTTTCTGCCATGTTTGGCATATTCTCTAAACATTTCCCCATGCAGATCTTGCTGTTAATTTCTTGCAAACAGAAAAGTAGCCAGATTGTGTCAAAATACGCAAAACTCTAATTTACCTCATAGAGATACGATTATTAGATACTATACGCTGAAAACGTAGTAACGTGACTTGCATTGGCTGCAGTGTTTCATTTTTAAAGTGTGCCCCCTTCTCTCCACATGGAAGTTCCTTCTCTACACATGGAAGTTTTCTTTCCAACAAGATCCATTATTTGGGAAACATCTCTTAATTCGCAGGGATAGTCCTTTTTTTTAGAGAATTCCCAAAGGGCAGCCCCATGTGAGTGTCAGTGTGGCATTTTACATTTGATCTGACTTAGGGTTCAGTTCTGAAAACTTTTTTGGGTCAAACATGGTTTTCAACACTGACACTAGCAGAGAATTCTATAAGAAAAAGGTAAGTAATGGAGCTCGCTGGAAAAGGAGAGTTAACAGGGAGCAACCTTTAAAAATTAGATATTGCAGTCAATACAAATCAGATTACTCTTCTTAGTGCATTGTATTTTCCAATTGCCTCTATTTTCATACGTTTTTTTCTATTAGGGTAATGAGTGCTTTGTGAGAAAAAACAGTGAGAACTGCTCTGGGAAAATGTTTATAGAATATGTCAGACCTGCAGAAATTTCAGCTATGCCCATTGAACACCCCTGTTCAGCCCACTAGCAGAGGCATCAAAACTAATTTTACAATAAGGAAAATAATACACTTTGGCTTTGTTTTTTAAATACGAATTTCATAAAGTTTTTTTTTTTGCATGTTCAGTGTAGTTTTATTTCAAATGTCTAGTGTGCACCTTAAGTCATTTAGTACCTGCACAATTTCAATACGAATTTAATTTTTTTCATAAAACACATTTTTTGCAGAACAATTTTTTTATGATTTTTTATTAAAAAAAAAAAAAAAATATTACTGCATATTTTTATTTCAATATTTTATTTATTTGTTTCATATATTTTATTTGTTTTATACGATTATTAAATTACTATTGTTTGTGAGTCCTATTGTAATGTATGCATCACCTATTTAAAAGCATAACCCTTTGCGAGATACACTGTTCTCAAGGTAAAAACTTACTGCCAGATTAAGAGTTTTGTCGGTAAAGACTTGCGGTGCTAACAAGCCTTTTTTTTTCCAGCACTCCAGTTTTCTGAATGGCTGCGTTAGCCTCATAAAAGTGAGCGTTGAGCAAATTTAGCTCCACTTCTCACTGTAATACCAGCGTTGCTTACGGTAGTGGTAATTTCCCCATAGGAAACAATGGGGCTGAGCTGGCTGTAAAAAACCTAACACCTGCAAAAAAGCAGCGTCCAGCTTCTAAAGCATCCTCATTGTTTCCTATGGGGAAATGAATTTTATGTCTGCACCTAACACCCTAACATGAACCCCGAGTCTTAACACCCCTAATCTTACACTTATTAACCCCTATTCTGCCGCTCCGGACACTGCCGCCACCTACATTATACTTATGAACCCCTAATCTGCTGCCCCCAACATTGCCGACACCTACATTATAGTTATTAACCCCTAATCTGCCACCCCCAACGTCGCCGCAACCTAACTACACTTATTAACCCCTAATCTGCCGACCGGACATCGCCGCTACGTTAATAAATGTATTAACCCCTAAACCGCCGCACTCCCGCCTCGCAAACACTAGTTAATTTTTATTAACCTCTAATCTGCCTGCCCTAACATCACCGACACCTACTTACATTTATTAACCCCTAATCTGCCACCCCCAACGTCGCCGCTACTATAATAAAGTTATAAACCCCTAAACCTAAGTCTAACCCTAACACCCCCTAATTTAAATATAATTTAAATACATCTAAATAAAATAACTACAATTAAATACATTATTCCTATTTAAAACTAAATACTTACCTATAAATTAAACCATAAGATAGCTACAATATAACTAATAATTACATTGTAGCTATCTTATGAATTATTTTTATTTTACTGGCAACTTTGTATTTATTTTAACTAGGTACAATAGTTATTAAATAGTTATTAACTATTTAATAACTACCTAGCTAAAATAAGTACAAAATTACCTGTAAAATAAATCCTAACCTAAGTTACAATTACACCTAACACTACACTATCATTAAATAAATTACCTAAACTACCTACAATTAATTACAATAAAATTCAATAAACTAAATTACGGAAAAAAAAACAACTAAATTACAGAAAATAAAAAAAATTACAAGAAGTTTAAGCTAATTACACCTAATCTAAGCCCCCTAATAAAATAAAAAAGCCCCCCAAAATAATAAAATTCCCTACCCTACACTAAATTACAAATAGCCCTTAAAAGGGCCTTTTGCGGGCATTGCCCCAAAGTAATCAGCTCTTTTACAAGCCCTTAAAAGGGCTTTTGCGGGGCATTGCCCCAAAGTAATCAGCTCTTTTACCTGTAAAAAAAAGAAATACAATACCCCCCAACATTACAACCCACCACCCACACACCCCTACTCTAAAACCCACCCGATCCCCCCTTAAAAAAAACCTAACACTACCCCATTGAAGATTACCCTACCTTGAGCCGTCTTCACCCAGCCGGGCACCAGTGGTCATCCGATGGGGCAGAAGAGGACATCCGGACCGGCAGAAGTCTTCATCCTATCCGGGCAGAAGAGGACATCCGGATCGGCAGACATCTTCATCCAAGCGGCATCTTCTATCTTCATCCATCCGACAAGGAACGGCTCCATCTTGAAGACCTCCGGCGCGGAACATCCTTCTAGGCCGACGGACTAACGACGAATGAATATTCCTTTAAATGACGTTATCCAAGATGGCGTCCCTCGAATTCCGATTGGCTGATAGGATTCTATCAGCCAATCGGAATTAAAGTAGGAAAAATCCGATTGGCTGATTGGATCAGCCAATAGAATTGACCTCGCATTCTATTGGCTGATCCAATCAGCCAATCGGATTGAACTTCAATCCGATTGGCTGATTAAATCAACCAATCTGATTTTTCCTACCTTAATTCCGATTGGCTGATAGAATCCTATCAGCCAATCGGAATTCGAGGGATGCCATCTTGGATGACGTCATTTAAAGGAATATTCATTCGTCGTTAGTCCATCGGCCTAGAAGGATGTTCCGCGCCTGAGGTCTTCAAGATGGAGCCGTTCCTCGTCGGATGGATGAAGATATAAGATGCCGCTTGTCTGCCGGTCCGGATGTCCTCTTCTGCCCGGATAGGATGAAGACTTCTGCCGGTCCGGATGTCCTCTTCTGCCCCATCGCATGACCACTGCTGCCCGGCTGGGTGAAGACAGCTCAAGGTGAGGTAATCCTCAATGGGGTAGTGTTAGGTTTTTTAAAAGGGGGGATCAGGTGGGTTTTAGATTAGGGGTGTGTGGGTGGTGGGTTGTAATGTTGGGGGGGTATTGTATTTCTTTTTTTTTACAGGTAAAAGAGCTGATTACTTTGGGGCAATGCCCCGCAAAAGGCCCTTTTAAGGGCTATTTGTAATTTAGTATAGGGTAGGGAATTTTATTATTTCTCCAACATAGGTGTGTCCGGTCCACGGCGTCATCCTTACTTGTGGGATATTCTCTTCCCCAACAGGAAATGGCAAAGAGCCCAGCAAAGCTGGTCACATGATCCCTCCTAGGCTCCGCCTTCCCCAGTCATTCTCTTTGCCGTTGTACAGGCAACATCTCCACGGAGATGGCTTAGAGTTTTTTAGTGTTTAACTGTAGTTTTTATTATTCAATCAAGAGTTTGTTATTTTAAAATAGTGCTGGTATGTACTATTTACTCTGAAACAGAAAAGAGATGAAGATTTCTGTTTGTAAGAGGAAAATGATTTTAGCAACCGTTACTAAAATCGATGGCTGTTCCCACACAGGACTGTTGAGAGGAATTAACTTCAGTTGGGGGAACAGTGAGCAGACTTTTGCTGCTTGAGGTATGACACATTCTAACAAGACGATGTAATGCTGGAAGCTGTCATTTTCCCTATGGGATCCGGTAAGCCATTTTTATTACAGAAAGAAAAAAAGGGCTTCACAAGGGCTTTTTAAGACTGTAGACATTTTCTGGGCTAAATCGATTTATATATAAACATATTTTATACTCCATAGCCTTGAGGAATTATTTTAATCTTGGGAATTATGTAAAATAACCGGCAGGCACTGTATTGGACACCTTATTCTCTAGGGGCTTTCCCTAATCATAGGCAGAGTCTCATTTTCGCGCCTCTATTGCGCACTTGTTTTTGAGAAGCATGACATGCAGATGCATGTGTGAGGAGCTCTGATACATAGAAAAGACTTTCTGAAGGCGTCATTTGGTATCGTATTCCCCTTTGGGCTTGGTTGGGTCTCAGCAAAGCAGATACCAGGGACTGTAAAGGGGTTAAATATAAAAACGGCTCCGGTTCCGTTATTTTAAGGGTTAAAGCTTCCAAATTTGGTGTGCAATACTTTTAAGGCTTTAAGACACTGTGGTAAAATTTTGGTGAATTTTGAACAATTCCTTCATACTTTTTCGCAATTGCAGTAATAAAGTGTGTTCAGTTTAAAATTTAAAGTGACAGTAACGGTTTATTTTAAAACGTTTTTTGTACTTTGTTATCAAGTTTTTGCCTGTTTAACATGTCTGAACTACCAGATAGACTGTGTTCTGAATGTGGGGAAGCCAAGGTTCCTTCTCATTTAAATAGATGTGATTTATGTGACACAAAATTTAGAGAAAATGATGCCCAAGATGATTCCTCAAGTGAGGGGAGTAAGCATGGTACTGCATCATCCCCTCCTTCGTCTACACCAGTCTTGCCCACACAGGAGGCCCCTAGTACATCTAGCGCGCCAATACTCCTTACTATGCAACAATTAACGGCTGTAATGGATAATTCTATCAAAAACATTTTAGCCAAAATGCCCACTTATCAGCGAAAGCGCGACTGCTCTGTTTTAGAAAATACTGAAGAGCATGAGGACGCTGATGATATTGGTTCTGAAGGGCCCCTACACCAGTCTGTGGGGGCCAGGGAGGTTTTGTCTGAGGGAGAAATTTCAGATTCAGGGAAAATTTCTCAACAAGCTGAACCTGATGTGATTTCATTTAAATTTAAATTGGAACATCTCCGCGCTCTGCTTAAGGAGGTGTTATCCACTCTGGATGATTGTGAGAATTTGGTCATTCCAGAGAAACTATGTAAAATGGACAAGTTCCTAGAGGTCCCGGGGCCCCCCGAAGCTTTTCCTATACCCAAGCGGGTGGCGGACATTGTAAATAAAGAATGGGAAAGGCCCGGTATACCTTTCGTCCCTCCCCCCATATTTAAAAAATTGTTTCCTATGGTCGACCCCAGAAAGGACTTATGGCAGACAGTCCCCAAGGTCGAGGGGGCGGTTTCTACTCTAAACAAACGCACCACTATACCCATAGAAGATAGTTGTGCTTTCAAAGATCCTATGGATAAAAAATTAGAAGGTTTGCTTAAAAAGATGTTTGTTCAGCAAGGTTACCTTCTACAACCAATTTCATGCATTGTTCCTGTCACTACAGCAGCGTGTTTCTGGTTCGATGAGCTGGAAAAGGCGCTCAATAATAATTCTTCTTCTTATGAGGAGATTATGGACAGAATTCATGCTCTCAAATTGGCTAATTCTTTCACCCTAGACGCCACTTTGCAATTGGCTAGGTTAGCGGCGAAAAATTCTGGTTTTGCTATTGTGGCGCGCAGAGCGCTTTGGTTAAAATCTTGGTCAGCGGATGCGTCTTCCAAGAACAAATTGCTTAACATTCCTTTCAAGGGGAAAACGCTGTTTGGCCCTGACTTGAAAGAGATTATCTCTGATATCACTGGGGGCAAGGGCCACGCCCTTCCTCAGGATAGGTCTTTCAAGGCCAAAAATAAACCTAATTTTCGTCCCTTTCGCAGAAACGGACCAGCCCCAAGTGCTACGTCCTCTAAGCAAGAGGGTAATACTTCTCAAGCCAAGCCAGCCTGGAGACCAATGCAAGGCTGGAACAAAGGAAAGCAGGCCAAGAAACCTGCCACTGCTACCAAGACAGCATGAGATGTTGGCCCCCGATCCGGGACCGGATCTGGTGGGGGGCAGACTCTCTCTCTTCGCTCAGGCTTGGGCAAGAGATGTTCTGGATCCTTGGGCACTAGAAATAGTCTCCCAAGGTTATCTTCTGGAATTCAAGGGGCTTCCCCCAAGGGGGAGGTTCCACAGGTCTCAATTGTCTTCAGACCACATAAAAAAACAGGCATTCTTACATTGTGTAGAAGACCTGTTAAAAATGGGAGTGATTCATCCTGTTCCATTAGGAGAACAAGGGATGGGGTTCTACTCCAATCTGTTCGTAGTTCCCAAAAAAGAGGGAACATTCAGACCAATCTTAGATCTCAAGATCCTAAACAAGTTTCTCAAGGTTCCATCGTTCAAAATGGAAACCATTCGAACAATTCTTCCTTCCATCCAGGAAGGTCAATTCATGACCACGGTAAATTTAAAGGATGCGTATCTACATATTCCTATCCACAAGGAACATCATCGGTTCCTAAGGTTCGCATTCCTGGACAAGCATTACCAGTTTGTGGCACTTCCGTTCGGATTAGCCACTGCTCCAAGGATTTTCACAAAGGTACTAGGGTCCCTTCTAGCGGTGCTAAGACCAAGGGGCATTGCAGTAGTACCTTACTTGGACGACATTCTGATTCAAGCGTCGTCCCTTCCTCAAGCAAAGGCTCACACGGACATTGTCCTGGCCTTTCTCAGATCTCACGGGTGGAAAGTGAACATAGAAAAAAGTTCTCTATCTCCGTCAACAAGGGTTCCCTTCTTGGGAACAATAATAGACTCCTTAGAAATGAGGATTTTTCTGACAGAGGCCAGAAAATCAAAACTTCTAAACTCTTGTCAAATACTTCATTCTGTTCCTCTTCCTTCCATAGCGCAGTGCATGGAAGTAATAGGTTTGATGGTAGCGGCAATGGACATAGTTCCTTTTGCGCGAATTCATCTAAGACCATTACAACTGTGCATGCTCAGTCAGTGGAATGGGGACTATACAGACTTGTCTCCGACGATACAAGTAAATCAGAGGACCAGAGATTCACTCCGTTGGTGGCTGTCCCTGGACAACCTGTCACAGGGGATGAGCTTCCGCAGACCAGAGTGGGTCATTGTCACGACCGACGCCAGTCTGGTGGGCTGGGGCGCGGTCTGGGGACCCCTGAAAGCTCAGGGTCTTTGGTCTCGGGAAGAATCTCTTCTACCGATAAATATTCTGGAACTGAGAGCGATATTCAATGCTCTCAAGGCTTGGCCTCAGCTAGCAAAGGCCAAGTTCATACGGTTTCAATCAGACAACATGACGACTGTTGCATACATCAACCATCAGGGGGGAACAAGGAGTTCCCTGGCGATGGAAGAAGTGACCAAAATCATTCAATGGGCGGAGACTCACTCCTGCCACTTGTCTGCAATCCACATCCCAGGAGTGGAAAATTGGGAAGCGGATTTTCTGAGTCGTCAGACATTTCATCCGGGGGAGTGGGAACTCCATCCGGAAATCTTTGCCCAAATTACTCAATTGTGGGGCATTCCAGACATGGATCTGATGGCCTCTCGTCAGAACTTCAAGGTTCCTTGCTACGGGTCCAGATCCAGGGATCCCAAGGCGACTCTAGTAGATGCACTAGTAGCACCTTGGACCTTCAAACTAGCTTATGTATTCCCGCCGTTTCCTCTCATCCCCAGGCTGGTAGCCAGGATCAATCAGGAGAGAGCATCGGTGATCTTGATAGCTCCTGCGTGGCCACGCAGGACTTGGTATGCAGACCTGGTGAATATGTCATCGGCTCCACCATGGAAGCTACCTTTGAGACGAGACCTTCTTGTTCAAGGTCCGTTCGAACATCCGAATCTAGTCTCACTCCAACTGACTGCTTGGAGATTGAACGCTTGATCTTATCAAAGCGAGGGTTCTCAGATTCTGTCATTGATACTCTTGTTCAGGCCAGAAAGCCTGTAACTAGAAAAATTTACCACAAAATATGGAAAAAATATATCTGTTGGTGTGAATCTAAAGGATTCCCTTGGGACAAGGTAAAAATTCCTAAGATTCTATCCTTTCTTCAAGAAGGTTTGGAGAAAGGATTATCTGCTAGTTCCTTGAAGGGACAGATTTCTGCCTTGTCTGTGTTACTTCACAAAAAGCTGGCAGCTGTGCCAGATGTTCAAGCCTTTGTTCAGGCTCTGGTTAGAATCAAGCCTGTTTACAAACCTTTGACTCCTCCTTGGAGTCTCAATTTAGTTCTTTCAGTTCTTCAGGGGGTTCCGTTTGAACCCTTACATTCCGTTGATATTAAGTTATTATCTTGGAAAGTTTTGTTTTTGGTTGCAATTTCTTCTGCTAGAAGAGTTTCAGAATTATCTGCTCTGCAGTGTTCTCCTCCTTATCTGGTGTTCCATGCAGATAAGGTGGTTTTACGTACTAAACCTGGTTTTCTTCCGAAAGTTGTTTCTAACAAAAACATTAACCAGGAGATAGTCGTGCCTTCTTTGTGTCCGAATCCAGTTTCAAAGAAGGAACGTTTGTTGCACAATTTGGATGTTGTTCGTGCTCTAAAATTCTATTTAGATGCTACAAAGGATTTTAGACAAACATCTTCCTTGTTTGTTGTTTATTCTGGTAAAAGGAGAGGTCAAAAAGCAACTTCTACCTCTCTCTCTTTTTGGATTAAAAGCATCATCAGATTGGCTTATGAGACTGCCGGACGGCAGCCTCCTGAAAGAATCACAGCTCATTCCACTAGGGCTGTGGCTTCCACATGGGCCTTCAAGAACGAGGCTTCTGTTGATCAGATATGTAAGGCAGCGACTTGGTCTTCACTGCACACTTTTACTAAATTTTACAAGTTTGATACTTTTGCTTCTTCTGTGGCTATTTTTGGGAGAAAGGTTTTGCAAGCCGTGGTGCCTTCCATCTAGGTGACCTGATTTGCTCCCTCCCTTCATCCGTGTCCTAAAGCTTTGGTATTGGTTCCCACAAGTAAGGATGACGCCGTGGACCGGACACACCTATGTTGGAGAAAACAGAATTTATGTTTACCTGATAAATTACTTTCTCCACCGGTGTGTCCGGCCCACGGCCCGCCCTGGTTTTTTAATCAGGTCTGATAATTTATTTTCTTTAACTACAGTCACCACGGTATCATATGGTTTCTCCTATGCAAATATTCCTCCTTTACGTCGGTCGAATGACTGGGGAAGGCGGAGCCTAGGAGGGATCATGTGACCAGCTTTGCTGGGCTCTTTGCCATTTCCTGTTGGGGAAGAGAATATCCCACAAGTAAGGATGACGCCGTGGACCGGACACACCGTTGGAGAAAGTAATTTATCAGGTAAACATAAATTCTGTTTTTGGGGGGCTTTTTTATTTTATTAGGGGGCTTAGATTAGGTGTAATTAGTTTAAACTTCTTGTAATTTTTTTTATTTTATGTAATTTAGGTTTTTTTTCCGTAATTTAGTGGGGTTTTTTCCGTAATTTATTTTATTGAATTTTATTGTAATTAATTGTAGGTAGTTTAGGTAATTTATTTAATGATAGTGTAGTGTTAGGTGTAATTGTAACTTAGGTTAGGATTTATTTTACAGGTAATTTTGTACTTATTTTAGCTAGGTAGTTATTAAATAGTTAATAACTATTTAACAACAATTGTACCTAGTTAAAATAAATACAAAGTTGCCAGTAAAATAAAAATAAATCATAAGATAGCTACAATGTAATTATTAGTTATATTGTAACTATCTTATGGTTTAATTTATAGGTAAGTATTTAGTTTTAAATAGGAATAATGTATTTAATTGTAGTTATTTTATTTAGATGTATTTAAATTATATTTAAATTAGGGGGGTGTTAGGGTTAGACTTAGGTTTAGGGGTTAATAACTTTATTATAGTAGCAGCGACGTTGGGGGTGGCAGATTAGAGGTTAATAAATGTAAGTAGGTGTCGGCGATGTTAGGGCAGGCAGATTAGAGGTTAATAAAAATTAACTACTGTTTGTGAGGCGGGAGTGCGGCGCTTTAGGGGTTAATACATTTATTAAAGTAGCGGCGATGTCCGGTCGGCAGATTAGGGGTTAATAAGTGTAGTTAGGTTGCGGCGACGTTGGGGGTGGCAGATTAGGGGTTAATAACTATAATGTAGGTTGCGCCGATGTTAGGGGCATCAGATTAGGGGTTCATAAGTATAATGTAGGTGGCGGCGATGTCCGGTCGGCAGATTAGGGTTTAAAAATATTTATTATAGTGTTTGCGATGTGGGGGGGCCTCGGTTTAGGGGTTAATAGGTAGTTTATGGGTGTTAGTGTACTTTTTAGCACTTTAGATAAGAGTTTTATGTTCTGGCGTTAGCCCATAAAACTCTTAACTACTGACTTTTAAATGCGGTAGAAGTCTTGACAGGAGAGGGTGTACCGCTCACTTCTGCCAAGACTTGTAATACCAGCGTTAGGCAAATCCCATAGAAAAGATAGTATACGCAATTGACGTAAGGGGATTTGCGGTATGGAAAAGTCGCTGAAGAAAAGTGAGCGGTACACCTGTACCTGCCAAACTTGTAATACCAGCATTAGATGAAAAGCAGCATTAGGACCCCTTAACGCTGCTTTTTAAGGCTTACGCAAAACTCGTAATCTCGCCGTTACTTTGTAGAATGATGACTTTAGCGTCATAGTACTGGCGAGATTTCTTATAGACTTTCAGAAGCCCAGAAAGCTTTATAGAATTGGTGCCCTAAGCTTGGATCATTGAACCATAGGTTTTGATTACTATTCACACTAAAACAATTGTCCCAAGTAAGAGATAATGAAACAGGTATGATGTTTCACTGTCATTTTGACAACTAGAAAAATGATCCTTAGAAATACGTTTAATATATCTATATATAGCTATGCATATATATTTTTTCATAATCCAAGCGAACATTTGACAGTTTTTGTAGTCATCGTTCTTAAAACATTTTATTATTTGCGACAAAAGGTATTAAAGTTTTGGTGGTCTGTGGTTTTTAAAAGATTCCTCATCTTTTTTCTACTATGTACATTTATTTAACATTTCCTACGTATGAAGGGACTATTTGTTTATGGGATGTTGCTAAACTTTGCTTAAAATAGTCGTTGTGAGGCAGCACCCAAAGAATTTTAGATTTGATATATTGTAGGCATGGGGCAGGAGGTGATAAAATGTAGTAACTTAATCTTCATTTTAGATGATGGGTCGAAACAGGTGTGTGTAATCCTTAGTCCTGCATCGTCTGCAGACTGTAAAATATGAGTGTGGCTGTTAAATTACAGATTAATTTATTAAACATACCTTAAGGTATTGACATGATGCTCATAGATTGGTTAAGAAATAATTATAGGAAAAATAGAGAATGTTTGTGTCCATGAAAATTGACAAAATTGTTTCATAAGACCAGCATACCTATTTCCCACACCTTCATAAACTGATGCCAGCTTAAGTGCTAGTCTAGATAGAAGACGTGCCACTAGATATTCTCTCCTAACTGAAATTTTTGTGAGTAACATTAATTTATTAAATGCATCAAATAAAAAAAAGGTCTTAATTGTATTGAGAAATTCATGGATAGGTTGCAAATGAGCATAGCATATATCACGTGTATAATGTAAATATATATATGTGTGTGTACAGAGGCTGGAAAAAGGCGCAGTGAAAGGATGCTAAGAGGATATCAGACAAAAATTTCCAAAATAAAATGAAGTTGAAAATAACACTCAAATGATGTGTTTCACTAAATGTATCTATCCAAAACACTGTGAAATATCTAAATAAAAGATATAAAACCAGTTAATAAAAAAGGATTATTATAATGTCCAGCAAAGCTAAAATACAAAAATCACTATACATATGTTAATATGCACATAAACCAAAACAAACAACAAAATGTTTGCAATAAAAACTAAATAAATAAATGAAAAAAGTACAATAAACAATAATTCAGAAAATAAGTAACAAGTAATAAATATCCCAAAACATCTAGCATAAATACATAAATAAATATGTATGGTCAATAAAAGCCCACTGTAAGCACAGTCCGGCATAAGTCAGATCAAAAAAGAGGCTGGGAAGCGTGAATAATACAAGTGCGATTACAAGAATTAATTCCCTAAAAGTAATGCAAAATATAAAGATGAAAATAACAACGACACTATATCAAATATATAGTCTTCTGTTTATTTTGAAGTTTGTTTCATGTAGTCCAGCATTACCATGCAATCCAGTTTATGTTATAACTGAATAGCATAGATTTCACATATGAACATATTTATTAATATAGGCCTAGATTTAGAGTTTGGCGGTAGCCGTGAAAACCAGCGTTAGAGGCTCCTAACGCTGGTTTTAGGCTACCGCCGGTATTTGGAGTCAGTCAAAAAAGGGTCTAACGCTCACTTTTCAGCCGCGACTTTTCCATACCGCAGATCCCCTTACGTCAATTGCGTATCCTATCTTTTCAATGGGATCTTTCTAACTCCGGTATTTAGAGTCGTGGCTGAAGTGAGCGTTAGAATTCTAACGACAAAACTCCAGCCGCAGAAAAAAGTCAGTAGTTAAGAGCTTTCTGGGCTAACGCCGGTTTATAAAGCTCTTAACTAATGTGCTCTAAAGTACACTAACACCCATAAACTACCTATGTACCCCTAAACCGAGGCCCCCCCACATCGCCGACACTCGATTACATTTTTTTAACCCCTAATCTGCCGACCGCCACCTACGCTATACTTATGTACACCTAATCTGCTGCCCCGAACACCGCCAACCCCTATATTATATTTATTAACCCCTAATCTGCCACCCTCAACGTCGCCTCCACCTGCCTACACTTATTAACCCCTAATCTGCCGAGCGGACCACACCGCTACTATAATAAAGTTATTAACCCCTAATCCGCCTCACTAACCCTATAATAAATAGTATTAACCCCTAATCTGCCCTCCCTAACATCGCCGACACCTAGCTTCAATTATTAACCCCTAATCTGCCGACTGGAGCTCACCGCTATTCTAATAAATGTTTTAACCCCTAAAGCTAAGTCTAACCCTAACACTAACACCCCCCTAAATTAAATATAATTTTAATCTAACGAAATTAATTAACTCTTCTTAAATAAATTATTCCTATTTAAAGCTAAATACTTACCTGTAAAATAAATCCTAATATAGCTACAATATAAATTATATTTATATTATAGCTATTTTAGGATTAATATTTATTTTACAGGTAACTTTGTATTTATTTTAACCAGGTACAATAGCTATTAAATAGTTAAGAACTATTTAATAGCTAAAATAGTTTAAATAAATACAAATTTACCTGTAAAATAAATCCTAACCTAAGTTACAATTAAACCTAACACTACACTATCAATAAATTAATTAAATAAAATACCAACAATTACCTACAATTAAACCTAACACTACACTATCAATAAATAAATTAAATACAATTCCTACAAATAAATACAATGAAATAAACTAACTAAAGTACAAAAAATAAAAAAGAACTAAGTTACAAAAAATAAAAAAATATTTACAAACATTAGAAAAATATTACAACAATTTTAAACTAATTACACCTACTCTAAGCCCCCTAATAAAATAACAAAGACCCCCAAAATAAAAAAAATGCCCTACCCTATTCTAAATTACTAAAGTTCAAAGCTCTTTTACCTTACCAGCCCTGAACAGGGCCCTTTGCGGGGCATGCCCCAAGAAATTCAGCTCTTTTGCCTGTAAAAAAAAACATACAATAACCCCCCCCCCAACATTACAACTCACCACCCACATACCCCTAATCTAACCCAAACCCCCCTTAAATAAACCTAACACTAAGCCCCTGAAGATCTCCCTACCTTGAGTCGTCTTCACCCAGCCGAGCCAAATTCTTCATCCAAGCGGAGCAAGAAGAGGTCCTCCATCCGGTAGAAGTCTTCATCCAAGCGGGGTAAGAAGAGGTCCTCCATCCGGTAGAAGTCTTCATCCAAGCGGGGCAGAAGAGGTCTTCCATCCGATTGAAGTCTTCATCCAAGCGGCATCTTCTATCGTCATCCATCCGGAGCGGCAGCATCCTGAAGACCTCCGACGCGGAACATCCATCCTGGCCGACGACTGAACGTCAGATTCAGAATCAAGATTGAACTTGATTCTGATTGGCTGATTCCATCAGCCAATCAGAATATTCCTACCTTAATTCCGATTGGCTGATAGAATCCTATCAGCCAATCGGAATTTGAGGGACGCCATCTTGGATGACGTCATTTAAAGGAACCGTCATTCGTCGTTCAGTCGTCGGCCAGGATGGATGTTCCGCGTCGGAGGTCTTCAGGATGCTGCCGCTCCGCTCCGGATGGATGACGATAGAAGATGCCGCTTGGATGAAGACTTCAATCGGATGGAAGACCTCTTCTGCCCCGCTTGGATGAAGACTTCTACCGGATGGAGGACCTCTTCTTGCCCCGCTTGGATGAAGACTTCTACCGGATGGAGGACCTCTTCTTGCTCCGCTTGGATGAAGAATTTGGCTCGGCTGGGTGAAGACGACTCAAGGTAGGGAGATCTTCAGGGGCTTAGTGTTAGGTTTATTTAAGGGGGGTTTGGGTTAGATTAGGGGTATGTGGGTGGTGGGTTGTAATGTTGGGGGGGGGGTATTGTATGTTTTTTTTTACAGGCAAAAGAGCTGAATTTCTTGGGGCATGCCCCACAAAGGGCCCTGTTCAGGGCTAGTAAGGTAAAAGAGCTTTGAACTTTAGTCATTTAGAATAGGGTAGGGCATTTTTTTATTTTGGGGGTCTTTGTTATTTTATTAGGGGGCTTAGAGTAGGTGTAATTAGTTTAAAATTGTTGTAATATTTTTCTAATGTTTGTAAATATTTTTTTATTTTTTGTAACTTAGTTCTTTTTTATTTTTTGTACTTTAGTTAGTTTATTTCATTGTATTTATTTGTAGGAATTGTATTTAATTTATTTATTGATAGTGTAGTGTTAGGTTTAATTGTAGGTAATTGTTGGTATTTAATTTAATTAATTTATTGATAGTGTAGTGTTAGGTTTAATTGTAACTTAGGTTAGGATTTATTTTACAGGTAAATTTGTAATTATTTAAACTATTTTAGCTATTAAATAGTTCTTAACTATTTAATAGCTATTGTACCTGGTTAAAATAAATACAAAGTTACCTGTAAAATAAATATTAATCCTAAAATAGCTATAATATAAATATAATTTATATTGTAGCTATATTAGGATTTATTTTACAGGTAAGTATTTAAATTTAAATAGGAATAATTTATTTAAGAAGAGTTAATTAATTTCGTTAGATTAAAATTATATTTAATTTAGGGGGGTGTTAGTGTTAGGGTTAGACTTAGCTTTAGGGGTTAATACATTTATTAGAATAGCGGTGAGCTCCAGTCGGCAGATTAGGGGTTAATGTTTGAAGTTAGGTGTCGGCGATGTTAGGGAGGGCAGATTAGGGGTTAATACTATTTATTATAGGGTTAGTGAGGCGGATTAGGGGTTAATAACTTTATTATAATAGCGGTGCGGTCCGGTCGGCAGATTAGGGGTTAATAAGTGTAGGCAGGTGGAGGCGACGTTGTGGGGGGCAGATTAGGGGTTAATAAATATAATATAGGGGTCAGCGGTGTTAGGGGCAGCAGATTAGGGGTACATAGGGATAATGTAAGTAGCGGCGGTTTACGGAGCGGCGGATTAGGGGTTAATAATAATATGCAGGGGTCAGCGATAGCGGGGGCAGCAGATTAGGGGTTAATAAGTGTAAGGTTAGGGGTGTTTAGACTCGGGGTACATGTTAGGGTGTTAGGTGCAGACGTAGGAAGTGTTTCCCCATAGCAAACAATGGGGCTGCGTTAGGAGCTGAACGCAACTTTTTTGCAGGTGTTAGGTTTTTTTTCAGCTCAAACAGCCCCATTGTTTCCTATGGGGGAATCGTGCACGAGCACGTTTTTGAGGCTGGCCGCGTCCGTAAGCAACTCTGGTATCGAGAGTTGAAGTTGCGTTAAATATGCTCTACGCTCCTTTTTTGGAGCCTAACGCAGCCATTCTGTGGACTCTCAATACCAGAGTTATTTTAAAGGTGCGGCCAGAAAAAAGCTAGCGTTAGCTACGCGGGTCGTTACCGACAAAACTCTAAATCTAGCAGATAGTTTATTAATATAGTTCATTTGAATGAACTGTTTTATATGGCTTTTGATATAGTGTTATGTTATTTTATTTTCATCTTTATCATTTGCATTACTTTTAGGCAATTAATTCATGTAACCACACTTGTATTATTGAGCAGAATGCATTTAGGTGCTATTGTCATCCTGTTTAAGTATTCACTTTTTATCAATTGTACAGGACATCTGTTGAATCCGTGTGTGATACTTACCTCATATGATTGGGGTTCTTTCTAGTAAGTAGACCATCTGTATGTGAATATTGTTTAAGCTACATTTTACATTATATCCACGCTTACAGTGGGCTTTTATCTGGTGGTTTTTATTGACCATACATATTTAGTTATTTATGCTAAATGTTTTGGGATATTTATTACTTGTTACTTATTTTCTGAATTATTGTTTGTTGCACTTTTTCATTTATTTATTTTTGATTAGTTTGTTTTGGTTTATGTGCATATTAACATATGTATATTGATTTGTGTATTTTAGCTTTGCTGGACGATTATTGTTTTATATAATAATCTTTTTTTTATTAACTGTTTTTATATCTTTTATTTAGATATTTCACAGTGTTTTGGATAGTGTTCTTTTCAACTACATTTTATTTTGGAATTTTTTGTCTGATATCCTCTTAGCGTCCTTTCTCTGTGCCTTTTTCCAGCATCTATACACACACACTTTTGTTCCTGTTCTAGCAATAGGAGTTTTTGGGTGCGGACTCTTGCACTCCTATTGTATTTGGTTTTAGGCAGCACCTTTAGGAGCTTTGAGTATCAATATTGGGTTTTAGGTTTTTATTATTATCTACTAGCACTGATTTTTATTTCTCTCTTTTTATCTATCTATCCATCTATTTATCTATCTATCAATCTACAGGGAGTGCAGAATTATTAGGCAAGTTGTATTTTTGAGGATTAATTTTATTATTGAACAACAACCATGTTCTCAATGAACCCAAAAAACTCATTAATATCAAAGCTGAATAGTTTTGGAAGTAGTTTTTAGTTTGTTTTTAGTTATAGCTATTTTAGGGGGATATCTGTGTGTGCAGGTGACTATTACTGTGCATAATTATTAGACAACTTAACAAAAAACAAATATATACCCATTTCAATTATTTATTTTTACCAGTGAAACCAATATAACATCTCAACATTCACAAATATACATTTCTGACATTCAAAAACAAAACAAAAACAAATCAGTGACCAATATAGCCACCTTTCTTTGCAAGGACACTCAAAAGCCTGCCATCCATGGATTCTGTCAGTGTTTTGATCTGTTCACCATCAACATTGCGTGCAGCAGCAACCACAGCCTCCCAGACACTGTTCAGAGAGTTGTACTGTTTTCCCTCCTTGTAAATCTCACATTTGATGATGGACCACAGGTTCTCAATGGGGTTCAGATCAGGTGAACAAGGAGGCCATGTCATTAGATTTTCTTCTTTTATACCCTTTCTTGCCAGCCACGCTGTGGAGTACTTGGACGCGTGTGATGGAGCATTGTCCTGCATGAAAATCATGTTTCTCCAACATAGGTGTGTCCGGTCCACGGCGTCATCCTTACTTGTGGGATATTCTCTTCCCCAACAGGAAATGGCAAAGAGCCCAGCAAAGCTGGTCACATGATCCCTCCTAGGCTCCGCCTACCCCAGTCATTCTCTTTGCCGTTGTACAGGCAACATCTCCACGGAGATGGCTTAGAGTTTTTTAGTGTTTAACTGTAGTTTTTATTATTCAATCAAGAGTTTGTTATTTTAAAATAGTGCTGGTATGTACTATTTACTCAGAAACAGAAAAGAGATGAAGATTTCTGTTTGTATGAGGAAAATGATTTTAGCAACCGTTACTAAAATCCATGGCTGTTCCACACAGGACTGTTGAGAGCAATTAACTTCAGTTGGGGGAACAGTGAGCAGTCTCTTGCTGCTTGAGGTATGACACATTCTAACAAGACGATGTAATGCTGGAAGCTGTCATTTTCCCTATGGGATCCGGTAAGCCATGTTTATTAAGATATAAATAAGGGCTTCACAAGGGCTTATTAAGACTGTAGACTTTTTCTGGGCTAAATCGATTCATTATTAACACATATTTAGCCTTGAGGAATCATTTAATCTGGGTATTTTGATAAGATTATATCGGCAGGCACTGTTTTAGACACCTTATTCTTTAGGGGCTTTCCCAAATCATAGGCAGAGCCTCATTTTCGCGCCGGTGTTGCGCACTTGTTTTTGAGAGGCATGACATGCAGTCGCATGTGTGAGGAGCTCTGATACTTAGAAAAGACTTTCTGAAGGCGTCATTTGGTATCGTATTCCCCTTTGGGCTTGGTTGGGTCTCAGCAAAGCAGATACCAGGGACTGTAAAGGGGTTAAAGTTAAAAACGGCTCCGGTTCCGTTATTTTAAGGGTTAAAGCTTCCAAATTTGGTGTGCAATACTTTTAAGGCTTTAAGACACTGTGGTGAAATTTTGGTGAATTTTGAACAATTCCTTCATATTTTTTCGCAATTGCAGTAATAAAGTGTGTTCAGTTTAAAATTTAAAGTGACAGTAACGGTTTTATTTTAAAACGTTTTTTGTACTTTGTTATCAAGTTTATGCCTGTTTAACATGTCTGAACTACCAGATAGACTGTGTTCTGAATGTGGGGAAGCCAGAGTTCCTTCTCATTTAAATAAATGTGATTTATGTGACAATGACAATGATGCCCAAGATGATTCCTCAAGTGAGGGGAGTAAGCATGGTACTGCATCATTCCCTCCTTCGTCTACACGAGTCTTGCCCACTCAGGAGGCCCCTAGTACATCTAGCGCGCCAATACTCCTTACTATGCAACAATTAACGGCTGTAATGGATAATTCTGTCAAAAACATTTTAGCCAAAATGAACACTTATCAGCGTAAGCGCGACTGCTCTGTTTTAGATACTGAAGAGCATGACGACGCTGATAATAATGGTTCTGAAGGGCCCCTAAACCAGTCTGATGGGGCCAGGGAGGTTTTGTCTGAGGGAGAAATTACTGATTCAGGGAACATTTCTCAACAAGCTGAACCTGATGTGATTACGTTTAAATTTAAGTTGGAACATCTCCGCATTCTGCTTAAGGAGGTATTATCCACTCTGGATGATTGTGACAAGTTGGTCATCCCAGAGAAACTATGTAAAATGGACAAGTTCCTAGAGGTCCCGGGGCTCCCAGAAGCTTTTCCTATACCCAAGCGGGTGGCGGACATTGTAAATAAAGAATGGGAAAGGCCCGGTATTCCTTTCGTCCCTCCCCCCATATTTAAAAAATTGTTTCCTATGGTCGACCCCAGAAAGGACTTATGGCAGACAGTCCCCAAGGTCGAGGGAGCGGTTTCCACCTTAAACAAACGCACCACTATACCCATAGAAGATAGTTGTGCTTTCAAAGATCCTATGGATAAAAAATTAGAAGGTTTACTTAAAAAGATGTTTGTTCAGCAGGGTTACCTTCTACAACCAATTTCATGCATTGTCCCTGTCGCTACAGCCGCGTGTTTCTGGTTCGATGAGCTGGTAAAGGCGGTCGATAGTGATTCTCCTCCTTATGAGGAGATTATGGACAGAATCAATGCTCTCAAATTGGCTAATTCTTTCACCTTAGACGCCACTTTGCAATTGGCTAGGTTAGCGGCTAAGAATTCTGGGTTTGCTATTGTGGCGCGCAGAGCGCTTTGGTTGAAATCTTGGTCAGCTGATGCGTCTTCCAAGAACAAGCTACTTAACATTCCTTTCAAGGGGAAAACGCTGTTTGGCCCTGACTTGAAAGAGATTATCTCTGATATCACTGGGGGTAAGGGCCACGCCCTTCCTCAGGATCGGCCTTTCAAGGCCAAAAATAAACCTAATTTTCGTCCCTTTCGTAGAAACGGACCAGCCCAAAGTGCTACGTCCTCTAAGCAAGAGGGTAATACTTCTCAAGCCAAGCCAGCTTGGAGACCAATGCAAGGCTGGAACAAGGGAAAGCAGGCCAAGAAACCTGCCACTGCTACCAAGACAGCATGAAATGTTGGCCCCCGATCCGGGACCGGATCTGGTGGGGGGCAGACTCTCTCTCTTCGCTCAGGCTTGGGCAAGAGATGTTCTGGATCCTTGGGCGCTAGAAATAGTCTCCCAAGGTTATTTTCTGGAGTTCAAGGGGCTTCCCCCAAGGGGGAGGTTCCACAGGTCTCAGTTGTCTTCAGACCACATAAAAAGACAGGCATTCTTACATTGTGTAGAAGACCTGTTAAAAATGGGAGTGATTCATCCTGTTCCATTAGGAGAACAAGGGATGGGGTTCTACTCCAATCTGTTCATAGTTCCCAAAAAAGAGGGAACGTTCAGACCAATCTTAGATCTCAAGATCTTAAACAAGTTTCTCAAGGTTCCATCGTTCAAGATGGAAACCATTCGAACAATTCTTCCTTCCATCCAGGAAGGTCAATTCATGACCACGGTGGATTTAAAGGATGCGTATCTACATATTCCTATCCACAAGGAACATCATCGGTTCCTAAGGTTCGCATTCCTGGACAAGCATTACCAGTTCGTGGCGCTTCCTTTCGGGTTAGCCACTGCTCCAAGGATTTTCACAAAGGTACTAGGGTCCCTTCTAGCTGTGCTAAGACCAAGGGGCATTGCCGTAGTACCTTACTTGGACGACATTCTGATTCAAGCGTCGTCCCTTCCTCAAGCAAAGGCTCACACGGACATTGTCCTGGCCTTTCTCAGATCTCACGGATGGAAAGTGAACGTGGAAAAGAGTTCTCTATCTCCGTCAACAAGGGTTCCCTTCTTGGGAACAATAATAGACTCCTTAGAAATGAGGATTTTTCTGACAGAAGCCAGAAAAACAAAACTTCTAGACTCTTGTCGGATACTTCATTCCGTTCCTCTTCCTTCCATAGCGCAGTGCATGGAAGTGATAGGTTTGATGGTAGCGGCAATGGACATAGTTCCTTTTGCGCGCATTCATCTAAGACCATTACAACTGTGCATGCTCAGTCAGTGGAATGGGGACTATACAGACTTGTCTCCGAAGATACCGATAAATATTCTGGAACTGAGAGCGATATTCAATGCTCTCAAAGCTTGGCCTCAGCTAGCGAGGGCCAAGTTCATACGGTTTCAATCAGACAACATGACAACTGTTGCGTACATCAACCATCAGGGGGGAACAAGGAGTTCCCTAGTGATGGAAGAAGTGACCAAAATCATTCTCTGGGCGGAGTCTCACTCCTGCCACCTGTCTGCTATCCACATCCCAGGAGTGGAAAATTGGGAAGCGGATTTTCTGAGTCGTCAGACATTGCATCCGGGGGAGTGGGAACTCCATCCGGAAATCTTTGCCCAAGTCACTCAACTGTGGGGCATTCCAGACATGGATCTGATGGCCTCTCGTCAGAACTTCAAAGTTCCTTGCTACGGGTCCAGATCCAGGGATCCCAAGGCGGCTCTAGTGGATGCACTAGTAGCACCTTGGACCTTCAAACTAGCTTATGTGTTCCCGCCGTTTCCTCTCATCCCCAGGCTGGTAGCCAGGATCAATCAGGAGAGGGCGTCGGTGATCTTGATAGCTCCTGCGTGGCCACGCAGGACTTGGTATGCAGATCTGGTGAATATGTCATCGGCTCCACCATGGAAGCTACCTTTCAGACGAGACCTTCTTGTTCAGGGTCCGTTCGAACATCCGAATCTGGTCTCACTCCAGCTGACTGCTTGGAGATTGAACGCTTGATCTTATCGAAGCGAGGGTTCTCAGATTCTGTTATCGATACTCTTGTTCAGGCCAGAAAGCCTGTAACTAGAAAGATTTACCACAAAATTTGGAAAAAATATATCTGTTGGTGTGAATCTAAAGGATTCCCTTGGGACAAGGTTAAGATTCCTAAGATTCTATCCTTCCTTCAAGAAGGATTGGAAAAAGGATTATCTGCAAGTTCCCTGAAGGGACAGATTTCTGCCTTGTCTGTGTTACTTCACAAAAAGCTGGCAGCTGTGCCAGATGTTCAAGCCTTTGTTCAGGCTCTGGTCAGAATCAAGCCTGTTTACAAACCTTTGACTCCTCCTTGGAGTCTCAACTTAGTTCTTTCAGTTCTTCAGGGGGTTCCGTTTGAACCCTTACATTCCGTTGATATTAAGTTATTATCTTGGAAAGTTTTGTTTTTGGTTGCAATTTCTTCTGCTCGAAGAGTTTCAGAATTATCTGCTCTGCAGTGTTCTCCTCCTTATCTGGTGTTCCATGCAGATAAGGTGGTTTTACGTACTAAACCTGGTTTTCTTCCAAAAGTTGTTTCTAACAAAAACATTAACCAGGAGATTATCGTACCTTCTCTGTGTCCGAAACCAGTTTCGAAGAAGGAACGTTTGTTGCACAATTTGGATGTTGTTCGCGCTCTAAAATTCTATTTAGATGCTACAAAGGATTTTAGACAAACATCTTCCTTGTTTGTTGTTTATTCCGGTAAAAGGAGAGGTCAAAAAGCAACTTCTACCTCTCTCTCTTTTTGGATTAAAAGCATCATCAGATTGGCTTACGAGACTGCCGGACGGCAGCCTCCCGAAAGAATCACAGCTCATTCCACTAGGGCTGTGGCTTCCACATGGGCCTTCAAGAACGAGGCTTCTGTTGATCAGATATGTAGGGCAGCGACTTGGTCTTCACTGCACGCTTTTACCAAATTTTACAAGTTTGATACTTTTGCTTCTTCTGAGGCTATTTTCGGGAGAAAGGTTTTGCAAGCCGTGGTGCCTTCCATTTAGGTGACCTGATTTGCTCCCTCCCTTCATCCGTGTCCTAAAGCTTTGGTATTGGTTCCCACAAGTAAGGATGACGCCGTGGACCGGACACACCTATGTTGGAGAAAACAGAATTTATGTTTACCTGATAAATTACTTTCTCCAACGGTGTGTCCGGTCCACGGCCCGCCCTGGTTTTTTAATCAGGTCTGATATTTTATTTTCTTTAACTACAGTCACCACGGTATCATATGGTTTCTCCTATGCAAATATTCCTCCTTAACGTCGGTCGAATGACTGGGGTAGGCGGAGCCTAGGAGGGATCATGTGACCAGCTTTGCTGGGCTCTTTGCCATTTCCTGTTGGGGAAGAGAATATCCCACAAGTAAGGATGACGCCGTGGACCGGACACACCGTTGGAGAAAGTAATTTATCAGGTAAACATAAATTCTGTTTTTTCTTGAAGGATGCAGACTTCTTCCTGTACCACTGCTTGAAGAAGGTGTCTTCCAGAAACTGGCAGTAGGACTGGGAGTTGAGCTTGACTCCATCCTCAACCCGAAAAGGCCCCACAAGCTCATCTTTGATGATACCAGCCCAAACCAGTACTCCACCTCCACCTTGCTGGCGTCTGAGTCGGACTGGAGCTCTCTGCCCTTTACCAATCCAGCCACGGGCCCATCCATCTGGCCCACCAAGACTCACTCTCATTTCATCAGTCCATAAAACCTTAGAAAAATCAGTCTTGAGATATTTCTTGGCCCAGTCTTGACGTGCCTTGTTCAGTGGTGGTCGTCTTTCAGCCTTTCTTACCTTGGCCATGTCTCTGAGTATTGCACACCTTGTGCTTTTGGGCACTCCAGTGATGTTGCAGCTCTGAAATATGGCCAAACTGGTGGCAAGTGGCATCTTGGCAGCTGCACGCTTGACTTTTCTCAGTTCATGGGCAGTTATTTTGCGCCTTGGTTTTTCCACACGCTTCTTGCGACCCTGTTGACTATTTTTAATGAAATGCTTGATTGTTCGATGATCACGCTTCAGAAGCTTTGCAATTTTTCAGAGTGCTGCATCCCTCTGCAAGATATCTCACTATTTTTGACTTTTCTGAGCCTGTCAAGTCCTTCTTTTGACCCATTTTGCCAAAGGAAAGGAAGTTGCCTAATAATTATGCACACCTGATATAGGGTGTTGATGTCATTAGACCACACCCCTTCTCATTACAGAGATGCACATCACCTAATATGCTTAATTGGTAGTAGGCTTTCGAGCCTATACAGCTTGGAGTAAGACAACATGCATAAAGAGGATGATGTGGTCAAAATACTCATTTGCCTAATAATTCTGCACTCCCTGTATCTATCTATCTATCTCTATATATATATATATATATATATATATATATATATATATATATATATATATATATATATATATACATGTTCCCATTTGCATATTTATGTGCACTTTTATTTACATATATGCTGGATTTTATGTCAATTTCAATGTAATTTTCTATGATCTTATAAACATTTTCTTTTTTGCATATTAACTCTTTTGTCTCTGTAACTCATTATCATATATAGAGAGTGTGCTTTTCTCCTGGACTTTTGGGTACACCTTATACTGGTGCACCCACTTTTCTTATTTATTCTGTTTTGCATATTGTAATTATCCCACCTCACTGATTAGCCTGTCTAATCTTTGCCTCCCAGAACACCATTGTGTGGTGTACAAACTTGTTTTTTTGTTTAACTATTTGACATACCTTTTTTATGGAGCATTCTGGAACTGTCCCCAATACTGTTAATATGTACCATTTAGAGGATAGATCCTCTGACTTTAAATTTCAGTCTAAGTGTATTTGGTGCAAGCTGGTTAATTTTTTACCTCCTGCACAACTTTGCAATTCCTGTATCACCTAACGCATGCCAGTCAATCTAATGCTGCTCTTGCCTCTAAAGGAATCTCTCCTTACAAAGTAGTTTATCAGATTTTGCTCCAGATTTTAAAGATTTTGTATACTCCACTGTTTCTGAAATATTTGCAGCTATGCCCTCCTTCAAGTAAGCATAAAAGATCTAAGTCTGACATTCAACCTACTGTGGATTTATCTTCTGGAAATCAGTTAAAAGTCTCCAAAAGGATTCAGATTCGTCTTCTCAGGGCAAATTTATTTCTGATAACCAAGAGTCTGTCACCGAGCATCTTCTTATTAGTTTTTTTGGGAGACCATCCCTAAGGTAGATGGAGCCATTTCTGCTAGAGTCTTTAAGGGACATTCAAGTCAAAATTTAACTTAAAGATTCAGATAGAGCATGCAGTTTTAAACAAATTTCCCATATACTTCTATCAACAAAATGTGCACAGTCTTTTTATATTTACACTTTTTGAGTCACCAGCTCCTTCTGAGCATGTGCAAGAATTCACAGAATATGCGTATATGCATTTGTGATTGGCTGATGGCTGTCACATGATGCAGGAAGAGTGAAAATAGACATAACTTTGAAATTTGCCAGAAAAAAATCTACTACTCATTTGAAGTTCAGACATGGGGGCCGATTTATCAACCCCCATATTGAGCCGTATTTACGCCGGAAACAGGAGTTAAGAAGCAGTGGGTCTTAAGACCGTTACTCCTTAACTCGTCTGCCACCTCTGAGGCAGCGGACAGCAATCAGCCCGATCGGATACAATTGGGTTGATTGACACCCCCTGCTAGTGGCCGCATATGCTGTCAGCATTTATCGATGTGCAGCGGACATGATCCGATACTGCAGATCGTCTCCGTCCGCACAATGATAATTCGGCCCCAAAGTGCTATTGTATTGTCTTTTTATAATGCATTTGCTGACTATGCAAATCTACTGTATTTACTAGTCCTTTAACATAGAAAGGCTTTTCAGAAAGAAGGTTTCTTATTCAGACCAACTGTTAGTGTAGCCTGTGTTGCAGCAGCCTCTACTTTATGGTGTGACAGTCTGTCTGATCAGATTTCAGACGACTCTGAGCCAGTTTACGAGTGGCGCACTTGTGCGCAAGCAATATCAGGTTTATTGCTGCTGTTTTCACACACCGGAAGTAGCACACATATTACAGGTTGAAAGTAAACGCGATCGCTTGAGCACAATTTAATTTAACACACGTTGGGGTATCGCAACTTCAGAGCTCTAGTTAACTTGTTATGTTAAAAAAAAAATGTGTCACAATACACATTAAAAATACATTTAAAAGTACAGTTACACTCATAATAACACTGTCTATTTTTTTTTTTAAATTGCAATAAAAAGTTATAACGGCTCAAAGATATGAATTCTCAGGTTTTATGGGGAAAAAGGACTGCAAAGGGCTTTAACATAGAGATACATACATGTATATGTTTAAAGGGACACTAAACCCAAATGTTTTCTTTTGTGATTCAGATAGAGCATGAAATTTTAAGCAACTTTCTAATTTACTCCTATTATCAAATGTTCTTTATTTCTCCAACATAGGTGTGTCCGGTCCACGGCGTCATCCTTACTTGTGGGATATTCTCTTCCCCAACAGGAAATGGCAAAGAGCCCAGCAAAGCTGGTCACATGATCCCTCCTAGGCTCCGCCTACCCCAGTCATTCTCTTTGCCGTTGTACAGGCAACATCTCCACGGAGATGGCTTAGAGTTTTTTAGTGTTTAACTGTAGTTTTTATTATTCAATCAAGAGTTTGTTATTTTGAAATAGTGCTGGTATGTACTATTTACTCAGAAACAGAAAAGAGATGAAGATTTCTGTTTGTATGAGGAAAATGATTTTAGCAACCGTCACTAAAATCCATGGCTGTTCCACACAGGACTGTTGAGAGCAATTAACTTCAGTTGGGGGAACAGTGTGCAGTCTCTTGCTGCTTGAGGTATGACACATTCTAACAAGACGATGTAATGCTGGAAGCTGTCATTTTCCCTATGGGATCCGGTAAGCCATGTTTATTACGATCGTAAATAAGGGCTTCACAAGGGCTTATTAAAACTGTAGACTTTTTTTGGGCTAAATCGATTCATTATTAACACATATTTAGCCTTGAGGAATCATTTTATCTGGGTATTTTGATATAATAATATCGGCAGGCACTGGTTTAGACACCTTATTCTTTAGGGGCTTTCCCAAAGCATAAGCAGAGCCTCATTTTCGCGCCGGTGTTGCGCACTTGTTTTTGAGAGGCATGGCATGCAGTCGCATGTGAGAGGAGCTCTGATACTTAGAAAAGACTTTCTGAAGGCGTCATTTGGTATCGTATTCCCCTTTGGGCTTGGTTGGGTCTCAGCAAAGCAGATACCAGGGACTGTAAAGGGGTTAAAGTTCAAAACGGCTCCGGTTCCGTTATTTTAAGGGTTAAAGCTTCCAAATTTGGTGTGCAATACTTTTAAGGCTTTAAGACACTGTGGTGAAAATTTGGTGAATTTTGAACAATTCCTTCATGTTTTTCGCAATTGCAGTAATAAAGTGTGTTCAGTTTAAAATTTAAAGTGACAGTAACGGTTTTATTTTAAAACGTTTTTTGTACTTTGTTATCAAGTTTATGCCTGTTTAACATGTCTGAACTACCAGATAGACTGTGTTCTGAATGTGGGGAAGCCAGAATTCCTATTCATTTAAATAAATGTGATTTATGTGATAATGACAATGATGCCCAAGATGATTCCTCAAGTGAGGGGAGTAAGCATGGTACTGCATCATTCCCTCCTTCGTCTACACGAGTCTTGCCCACTCAGGAGGCCCCTAGTACATCTAGCGCGCCAATACTCCTTACTATGCAACAATTAACGGCTGTAATGGATAATTCTGTCAAAAACATTTTAGCCAAAATGAACACTTATCAGCGTAAGCGCGGCTGCTCTGTTTTAGATACTGAAGAGCATGACGACGCTGATAATAATATTTCTGAAGGGCCCCTAACCCAGTCTGATGGGGCCAGGGAGGTTTTGTCTGAGGGAGAAATTACTGATTCAGGGAACATTTCTCAACAGGCTGAACCTGATGTGATTGCATTTAAATTTAAGTTGGAACATCTCCGCATTCTGCTTAAGGAGGTATTATCCACTCTGGATGATTGTGACAAGTTGGTCATCCCAGAGAAACTTTGTAAAATGGACAAGTTCCTAGAGGTGCCGGGGCTCCCAGAAGCTTTTCCTATACCCAAGCGGGTGGCGGACATTGTTAATAAAGAATGGGAAAGGCCCGGTATTCCTTTCGTCCCTCCCCCCATATTTAAAAAATTGTTTCCTATGGTCGACCCCAGAAAGGACTTATGGCAGACAGTCCCCAAGGTCGAGGGAGCGGTTTCCACTTTAAACAAACGCACCACTATACCCATAGAGGATAGTTGTGCTTTCAAAGATCCTATGGATAAAAAATTAGAAGGTTTGCTTAAAAAAATGTTTGTTCAGCAAGGTTACCTTCTACAACCAATTTCATGCATTGTCCCTGTCGCTACAGCCGCATGTTTCTGGTTCGATGATCTGATAAGAGCGGTCGATAGTGATTCTCCTCCTTTGGAGGAGATTATGGACAGAATCAATGCTCTCAAATTGGCTAATTCTTTCACCCTAGACGCCACTTTGCAATTGGCTAGGTTAGCGGCTAAGAATTCTGGGTTTGCTATTGTGGCGCGCAGAGCGCTTTGGTTGAAATCTTGGTCGGCTGATGCGTCTTCCAAGAACAAGCTACTTAACATTCCTTTCAAGGGGAAAACGCTGTTTGGCCCTGACTTGAAAGAGATTATCTCTGATATCACTGGGGGTAAGGGCCACGCCCTTCCTCAGGATCGGCCTTTCAAGGCAAAAAATAAACCTAATTTTCGTCCCTTTCGTAGAAACGGACCAGCCCAAGGTGCTACGTCCTCTAAGCAAGAGGGTAATACTTCTCAAGCCAAGCCAGCTTGGAGACCAATGCAAGGCTGGAACAAGGGAAAGCAGGCCAAGAAACCTGCCACTGCTACCAAGACAGCATGAAATGTTGGCCCCCGATCCGGGACCGGATCTGGTGGGGGGCAGACTCCCTCTCTTCGCTCAGGCTTGGGCAAGAGATGTTCTGGATCCTTGGGCGCTAGAAATAGTCTCCCAAGGTTATCTTCTGGAATTCAAGGGACTTCCCCCAAGGGGGAGGTTCCACAGGTCTCAGTTGTCTTCAGACCACATAAAAAGACAGGCATTCTTACATTGTGTAGAAGACCTGTTAAAAATGGGAGTGATTCATCCTGTTCCATTAAGAGAACAAGGGATGGGGTTCTACTCCAATCTGTTCATAGTTCCCAAAAAAGAGGGAACGTTCAGACCAATCTTAGATCTCAAGATCTTAAACAAGTTTCTCTAGGTTCCATCGTTCAAGATGGAAACCATTCGAACTATTCTTCCTTCCATCCAGGAAGGTCAATTCATGACCACGGTGGATTTAAAGGATGCGTATCTACATATTCCTATCCACAAGGAACATCATCGGTTCCTAAGGTTCGCATTCCTGGACAAACATTACCAGTTCGTGGAGCTTCCTTTCGGATTAGCCACTGCTCCAAGGATTTTCACAAAGGTACTAGGGTCCCTTCTAGCTGTGCTAAGACCAAGGGGCATTGCTGTAGTACCTTACTTGGACGACATTCTGATTCAAGCGTCGTCCCTTCCTCAAGCAAAGGCTCACACGGACATTGTCCTGGCCTTTCTCAGATCTCACGGATGGAAAGTGAACGTGGAAAAGAGTTCTCTATCCCCGTCAACAAGGGTTCCCTTCTTGGGAACAATAATAGACTCCTTAGAAATGAGGATTTTTCTGACAGAGGCCAGAAAAACAAAGCTTCTAGACTCTTGTCGGATACTTCATTCCGTTCCTCTTCCTTCCATAGCTCAGTGCATGGAAGTGATCGGGTTGATGGTAGCGGCAATGGACATAGTTCCTTTTGCGCGCATTCATCTAAGACCATTACAACTGTGCATGCTCAGTCAGTGGAATGGGGACTATACAGACTTGTCTCCGAAGATACAAGTAAATCAGAGGACCAGAGACTCACTCCGTTGGTGGCTGTCCCTGGACAACCTGTCACAAGGGATGACATTCCGCAGACCAGAGTGGGTCATTGTCACGACCGACGCCAGTCTGATGGGCTGGGGCGCGGTCTGGGGATCCCTGAAAGCTCAGGGTCTTTGGTCTCGGGAAGAATCTCTTCTACCGATAAATATTCTGGAACTGAGAGCGATATTCAATGCTCTCAAGGCTTGGCCTCAGCTAGCGAGGGCCAAGTTCATACGGTTTCAATCAGACAACATGACAACTGTTGCGTACATCAACCATCAGGGGGGAACAAGGAGTTCCCTAGCGATGGAAGAAGTGACCAAAATCATTCTATGGGCGGAGTCTCACTCCTGCCACCTGTCTGCTATCCACATCCCAGGAGTGGAAAATTGGGAAGCGGATTTTCTGAGTCGTCAGACATTGCATCCGGGGGAGTGGGAACTCCATCCGGAAATCTTTGCCCAAGTCACTCAGCTGTGGGGCATTCCAGACATGGATCTGATGGCCTCTCGTCAGAACTTCAAAGTTCCTTGCTACGGGTCCAGATCCAGGGATCCCAAGGCGGCTCTAGTGGATGCACTAGTAGCACCTTGGACCTTCAAACTAGCTTATGTGTTCCCGCCGTTTCCTCTCATCCCCAGGCTGGTAGCCAGGATCAATCAGGAGAGGGCGTCGGTGATCTTGATAGCTCCTGCGTGGCCACGCAGGACTTGGTATGCAGATCTGGTGAATATGTCATCGGCTCCACTTTGGAAGCTACCTTTGAGACGAGACCTTCTTGTTCAGGGTCCGTTCGAACATCCGAATCTGGTTTCACTCCAGCTGACTGCTTGGAGATTGAACGCTTGATTTTATCGAAGCGAGGGTTCTCAGATTCTGTTATTGATACTCTTGTTCAGGCCAGAAAGCCTGTAACTAGAAAGATTTACCACAAAATTTGGAAAAAATATATCTGTTGGTGTGAATCTAAAGGATTCTCTTGGGACAAGGTTAAGATTCCTAGGATTCTATCCTTCCTTCAAGAAGGATTGGAAAAAGGATTATCTGCAAGTTCCCTGAAGGGACAGATTTCTGCCTTGTCGGTGTTACTTCACAAAAAACTGGCTGCTGTGCCAGATGTTCAAGCCTTTGTTCAGGCTCTGGTTAGAATTAAGCCTGTTTACAAACCTTTGACTCCTCCTTGGAGTCTCAATTTAGTTCTTTCAGTTCTTCAGGGGGTTCCGTTTGAACCCTTGCATTCCGTTGATATTAAGTTATTATCTTGGAAAGTTTTGTTTTTAGTTGCAATTTCTTCTGCTAGAAGAGTTTCAGAATTATCTGCTCTGCAGTGTTCTCCTCCTTATCTGGTGTTCCATGCAGATAAGGTGGTTTTACGTACTAAACCTGGTTTTCTTCCAAAAGTTGTTTCTAACAAAAACATTAACCAGGAGATTATCGTACCTTCTCTGTGTCCGAAACCAGTTTCAAAGAAGGAACGTTTGTTGCACAATTTGGATGTTGTTCGCGCTCTAAAATTCTATTTAGATGCTACAAAGGATTTTAGACAAACATCTTCCTTGTTTGTTGTTTATTCTGGTAAAAGGAGAGGTCAAAAAGCAACTTCTACCTCTCTCTCTTTTTGGATTAAAAGCATCATCAGATTGGCTTACGAGACTGCCGGACGGCAGCCTCCCGAAAGAATCACAGCTCATTCCACTAGGGCTGTGGCTTCCACATGGGCCTTCAAGAACGAGGCTTCTGTTGATCAGATATGTAGGGCAGCGACTTGGTCTTCACTGCACACTTTTACCAAATTTTACAAGTTTGATACTTTTGCTTCTTCTGAGGCTATTTTTGGGAGAAAGGTTTTGCAAGCCGTGGTGCCTTCCATTTAGGTGACCTGATTTGCTCCCTCCCTTCATCCGTGTCCTAAAGCTTTGGTATTGGTTCCCACAAGTAAGGATGACGCCGTGGACCGGACACACCTATGTTGGAGAAAACAGAATTTATGTTTACCTGATAAATTACTTTCTCCAACGGTGTGTCCGGTCCACGGCCCGCCCTGGTTTTTTTAATCAGGTCTGATAATTTATTTTCTTTAACTACAGTCACCACGGTACCATATGGTTTCTCCTATGCAAATATTCCTCCTTAACGTCGGTCGAATGACTGGGGTAGGCGGAGCCTAGGAGGGATCATGTGACCAGCTTTGCTGGGCTCTTTGCCATTTCCTGTTGGGGAAGAGAATATCCCACAAGTAAGGATGACGCCGTGGACCGGACACACCGTTGGAGAAAGTAATTTATCAGGTAAACATAAATTCTGTTTCTCTTGGTATCTTTATTTGAAATGCAAGAATGTAAGTTTAGATGTCGGCCCATTTTTTGTGAACAACCTAGGTTGTCCTTGCTGATTGGTGGATAAATTCATCCAGTTACAGAGAAAAACTACACAGAAGGCATACGGTATTATTTTTGTGAATTTTGTTCAGTCCTTAGTCTGCGATCTAGCAATCAAACAGTCCCAGTCCTCAGGGCAGTACACATAAATGAACAACAAATGGTGTGGTTGGAGTTTGTCTTACCGCGTCCGGTCCACGGGTGTGACTGTGGTGCCCCGTCGTCAGGCTGATATCCGGATCAAATTGCTTTACGCCTGAGACCTCCTCCGATCAGACGGTATCCAGGGTCTCCGGGCTTCCGCGTAACAAACACACCCTCCTCAGACCCGTGCAGTTGCTCACGCCCTGCTCAACGTAGGACCAATCCGGATTGAAGAAGGGAGGAGACACACAACTCAATTGGTGTCTGCGTCCGTGCTCACTGTGGGGAATCCTGTAATAGCTGCACAAATGAAGAGTCAGGAGCACCGGTAGATGAAAAAAGTATCTTTTATTCACTCATAAATAGCTACAAAATAAAAGTTCCAATGCTTGCTTGCTTGTTTTGATAAATTCTGTGTGTTCAGAATTTAAGGGCTTGACAGCAGCTGGTTGGTAAGTTGGAGAAGGAAAAAACAGCTGTTTTTTCCTTCTCCAACTTACCAACCAGCTGCTGTCAAGCCCTTAAATTCTGAACACACAGAATTTATCAAAACAAGCAAGCAAGCATTGGAACTTTTATTTTGTAGCTATTTATGAGTGAATAAAAGCTACTTTTTTCATCTACCGGTGCTCCTGACTCTTCATTTGTGCGGATAAATTCATCCACCAATCAAAAACTGCTGTCCAGAGTTCTGAACCAAGAAAAAAAGCTTAGATGCCTTCTTTTTTATATAAAGATAGCAAGAGAACGAAGAAACATTGATAATAGGAGTAAATTAAAAAGTTGCTTAAAATTGCATGCTCTTTCTGAATCACGAAAGAAAATTTTTGGGTTCAGTGTCCCTTTAAATATTTGTGTATATGTTTATATATGTATTTACAGACATATAAACACCTAAATACATATGTATAAATATATAGACATATATATACTGTATAAGTGCATTGGTCATATTTAATAAAGTGTTTAACTGTGTATTTACTGTAAATATTTCATATTCCAATGTTATCCACATAGAGAAATATGTTCTACGTATTTTTTAATAGATATTCCTATATGTATCTGTATCTATACCTATATATAATCATCTGTATATATATAGGTATAGAAATATATTGTAGCAAAATACCATCAGATATATTTAGAAATATGTATTTATGAATAAATAAAACATATTCTGCTATTAGAAGAACATTGGATGTTGAAATCTTCATATTTTCATGTCGGGTTAGGACACTTGAGAAAATGTGATTGGGTTTGAGTGCAAGTAGGATGTTAGGTTTTTGTTCCACTTTTCACGCTCCATTGAAGTCTGTGGGGGAATATATTAAAGCGGCTGTGGTATTCTAACTTCGGCTTTTTGTGCATCTCAGGGTTTTTGTGCAACCCAACGCACGCAAAAAGTTTACTTCTAGCGGAGTTAGAGCGGGAGCGATAAATAGTGCTCCTCTCATCTTCTAGCCCTCTATAGACAATTATTTTCAATATTGCCTAAGTCTTATTAAGTCAGTTAATGCATTCATCTGTGATGTGATTGTTGGTATTATCAGGATTAACGCCAAGAGTAAGGTGCTAGCTGTTTTGACCAGAATGGCCTTGTGGCTGAAATCTTGGTCAGATGACATGGTTCAGACATTTAACTCTTCTCTTTCAAGGAAATATTTTATATGTTCCTGGTTTGGACACTATTATTTCTTCCATAGCAGGAGGTAAAGATGCTTTTCTGCATCAGGATAAAAAATCTAAGGGGAAAGTCAAGGCTCCTAATCATTTACTTTCCTTTCTTCAATCTAGGAACCAAAAATCCTCCTTTTCTTCAGCAGTCTAAAAAGCTGTCCACTTCTACCAAGTCTGCACGAAGGTGTGGCCCCGATCCAGATCTTCTGCTGGTAGGGGGCAGATTGCACCTTTTTCCAAAGGCCTGGGCACAGTCTGTTTGAGATCCCTGAATATTGAGCATTGTTTCCCAGAGATACACAATAGGCTTCAGATCAAGCCCTCCCAGAGGAAAGTTTCATCTGTCCGACATTCCAAAGAGTCATGTAAAGGCACAAGCCTTTTTCCAATGTGTTCCGGATCTAGAACTCATGGGGGTGATACTCCCATTTCCCCTATTGGAACAAAGTCAGGGTTTTTATTCCAACCTCTTTATAGTTCCGAAAAAAGGCACATTCAGGCCTATTCTGGATCCAAAAACCTTGATCAAGTTTCTCAGAGTTTACAATTCTAGTTGAACAGGGCCAATTCTTGTCCACCATAGATGGAATGCCTGAAGGATGCCTATGTCTATATACCTATCTAAAAGGAGCATTGTCAGTTTCTTAGATTTGCCTTTCTGGACAAGCATCTGTAGTCTGTAACTTTACATTTGGTCTGGCTGCAGCTCAAGGAATTTTCACAAAGATTCTGGGAACCCTCTTGTCTGTAATCAGAGCTCAGTGCATTTCTGTAGCCCCTTCCCTGGACGATATCTTGGTTCAAGTTCCATATTTACATTTAGCAATTTCTCATGAAACAATCTTTTGTTATTTCTTCAGCAACATGGAGTTCTCATTAACAGATCACAATAAGCTGAAGTTACAGTCAACGTTTGTGAAGCTTCAGTCTATTCAAAATCCTACCATAGAACTCAGTATGGAAGTTCTAGGTCTGATGATTGCTGCATCAGATGCCATTCCGTTTGCTCGGTTTCATATGAGACCGCTCCAACTTTCCATGCTTAGTCAATAGTGGATTACTATCAGCTTGCCTAAAGTATTCAACTAGATTCTATAACAAGAGAGTCTCTATCTTGGTGGATAAATCACCAGTCTATTTCTTTGGGGCTCCTTTCCTTTATCCATCCTGGACAATAATAACAACAGATGCAAATCTCCTAGGTTGGGACGCTGTTTAGGGGGTAATTTGGTGTACTCAGGAGACAAGGTTACTAATAAATATGTTAGAAGCGCTTCAAAGCTGGCTTTTCCTGAAGGAGGAGACATACTTGTATTTTCAATCGGACAATGTCACGGCAGTGACATATTTCAATCATCAAGGAGGAACTCACAGTTTTCTTGCGATGAATAAGGTGTCTCGAATTCTCCAATGGTCCAAGAATAATTCCTGCATGATTTCTGCAATTCTTATTCCTGTCATGAACAACTGGGAAGCGGATTATTTTAGTAGCTAATCCCATCATCCAGGGGAATGGACTCTTCAAGCAAATGTCTTTAAAGTGAAGGTAAAGTTACCTTGATGAATGAAAGTCATATTTATTTCAAACAAATAATGCTATACTAAAGTTATTTGTTTGAAATAAATATGACATTCATTCATCATATTTTATATATTTTAGTATAACTAAAGTTATCACCGTTATTAATCAATACCTAAAGGTCCACAAATTCAACCCGTATGTTTTTTTTTTCTCTCTCGATCACGTTCTTCTCTAATCCAATTGAAATTCTGGCCGTCTATTTTTCTTAAGATCGTAATCCATGCGCGCTCCCATTTTACGCATGCGTATTTGTTTTAGGTAGGAGTTCTAATGAAAACAGCATCGCCGGTTGGCGCATGCGTAGATGAAAGCAAAATCGCTGAGTAGCTCATGCGCATTTAAAAGCGGCATCGTGAACGAGCTTTTGAGAGGTATAGAGAGCGGGTGGGCCCACTCTATACGTCACAGACCTAAAAACAAGGAAATAGTGGTGGAGAGGAGTCAGGATCCAAACGGTAGGGTTTTATAAATCTATATAAATCTATATCTTTTAAAAACGAATAAAGTAATAGATAAAATAAAACTTAGCAATTAGATTCTAGTAATATTAGGAAATTAATTGCTGCGTTCAATATGTAAAAACTTTTCCTTCACTTTAATTACATAGTCAAGGGGGGGTCTGCTAAACATAGACTTGATGACTTCTCGATAAAATAACAAGCTTCCCAGATATTTTGCGAGGTCCAGAGATCCTCAGGCGGAGCTTGTAGATGTTTTAGCAGCTCCTTGGTATTTTCGCCTGGCATGCGTATTTCTTTCAACTGTTCTGCTTCTCAGAGTGTTAGCTCGAATAAAGCAGAACTTAGTTTGCAGACTTAGTTCAAATATCCTGCTCTAATCTGCGGTCTCTTCCTATTCGTCACAACCTTCTATCTCAAGGTCCATTTTATCATCAAAATCTCAAGTCTCTCAACTTGACAGCTTGGAGATTGAACAGCGAGGTTTTTCCAGTGCTGTCGTAAATACTTTGATCCAGGCTAGGAAACCTGTCACAAGGAAGAGCTATCACAAAGTATGGAAAGTTTTTCTTTCTTGGTTTGAAAAGCAGAATATTAATTGGCATGCTTTCAGAATTCCCAGAATTCTGCAATTTATACAGGAAGGTTTAGATAAGGGTTTATCTTATAGCTATTTGAAGGGTCAAATTTAAGTTAATAGGCCAATTTCTCCCACTGGAACCTCAATTTGTTTTTTTGAGAGTCTTGTAAGTTTCACCATTTGAACCTATGCACTCTTTAAGCATTAAAGGGAAAGTCAACTCAAAATTTTTATTTTTTGTTTTTTTATTGTTTAAAAAGATAGATAATCCCTTTATTATCCATTCCCCAGTTTTGCATAGCCAACATGGTTATATTAATACACATTTTACCTCTGTTATTACCTTGTATCTAAGCCTTTTCTGACAGCTCCCTGATCACATGAATTTTTATTTATTATCTATTGACTTGCATTTTATCCAATTAGTGCAGTGTCTGCCACAACCCACGGGCGTGAGCACAATGTTATCTATATGGCTCAGATGAACTAGCACTCCCCTGTTGTGAAAAGCTAATAAAAAACCATGTTATAAGAGGCTGTCTTTAGTGCCTTAGAAACAGGCAGAACTTTTAAAGGGTATAAAGTAAATTAATATAACAGATAGTTGTGCAAAGCTGGGGAATGGGTAGTAAAGGCGTTTTCTATCTTTTTAAACAGTAACAATTTTGGTGTTGACTGTCCCTTTAAGCTATTGTCTTGGAAGCTTTTGTTTCTTTCAGCGATTTCTTCTGCCAGAATAGTCTCCAAATTATTTGCTCTTTATTGAGATTCACCTTACCTATTTTTTTTTTTAAAGATAAGGCTGTTCTAAGAACTAAATTTAATTTCTTACCAAAGGTAGTTTCTTCAGATAACATAAATAGAGAAATTGTGGTTCCTTCTCCTTGTCCAAATCCAAAGTATTCAAAAGAGCGACTTCTACATAATATGGATTTAGTTAGAGCTTTCAAATTTTATCTTCAGGCTATAAAGGATTTTAGGCAATCTGCTCATTCATTTCACAAGCCCACGCAAAGATCAGAAGACTGTGGCCATTACTTTGGCTTCTTGGTTAAAGGGACAGGCAACAACAGAATTTTTGTACTTTAAAAAGATAGATAATCCCTTTATTACCATACCCCAGTTTTGCATAATCAACACAGATTATACTAATACACGTTTTACTTCTGTAATTACCTCTGCAAACTGCCCCCTTATTTCAGTTCTTTTGACAGACTTGTATTTTAGCCAATCAGTGCTGACTCCTAGGTAACTCCACGTGCATTAGCTCAATGTTATCTATATGACAATGCCCTCAAGTGGTGAAAAGCTGTCAAAATGCATTCAGATTAGAGGCGGCCTTTAAGGTCTAAAAAATTTACATATGAGCCTACCTAGGTTTAGCTTTCATTTAAGTATACCAAGAGAACAAAGCAAAATTGGTGAAAAAATTAAATTGGAAAGTTGTTTAAAATTACTTGTCTGTCCCGTTAAACATTTTTAATCAGCAAGTCTTACTTGAAGGCGGGAAGGTCTCCACTGCAGAGTATTTGCTCATTCTACCAGATCAGTTTCCACTTCCTGGGCATTTCAAAATGAGGCTTCTGTAGAACAAATTTGCAAGGCAGCAACATGGTCATCCCTACATACCTTTACTAAATTCTACCACTTTGATGTTTGCTTGTTCTGAGGCAGCTTTTGATAGGAAAGTCTCCAGACAAAAGTGTCTGGAAATTAGGTGCCTGTCTTTTCAAAAATGTATCTCGCCCTCATGACTCGTGGACTCCACAGCTTTGGTATTAGTTCCCAGAAGTAATGAACTTATGGCATCTCACCACCTTACAAAAGAAATCAAAATGTATAAATTAATTTATTTTGAGGTGGTGAGAGCCCACAAGGCCCACCCTATTTATTTCATTTTTTTCTGCAGGCAGTTGTATTTTTGCAACTGATTTCCTTTTCTGTCCTTTACTACCTTACTCTTCTCCTTACTTGGTTGTACGTTAGACTGGCTATGGGAAGGATAGGATTTTTTTTGTTTTATAAAAATATATATATATATATACTTACATACATATAGAATATTTTCGTATTTATATACTGTACATATACACACATATATATATATATATATATACAGTATCTCACAAAAGTGAATACACCCCTCACATTTTTGTAAATATTTTATTATATCTTTTCATGTGACAACACTGAAATAATGACACTTTGCTACAATGTAAAGTAGTGAGTGTACAGCCTGTATAACAGTGTAAATTTGCTGTCCCCTCAAAATAACTCAACACACAGCCATTAATGTCTAAACAGTTAGCAGCAAAGTGAGTACACCACTAAGTGGAAATGTCCAAATTGGGCCCAAAGTGTCAATATTTTGTGTGGCGACCATTATTTTCCAGCACTGCCTTAACCCTCTTGGGCATTGAGTTTACAGGTTACCACTGGAGTCCTCTTCCACTCCTCCATGACAACATCACAGAGCTGGTAGATGTTAGAGACCTTGCGCTCCCCCACCTTCCATTCAAGGATGCCCCTCAGAGCTCAATAGGGTTTAGGTCTGGAGACATGCTTGGCCAGTCCATCATCTTTACCCTCAGCTTCTTTAGCAAGACAGTAGTTGTCTTGGAGGTGTGTTTTGGGTCATTATCATGTTGGAATACTGCCCTGTGGCCCAGTCTGCGAAGGGAGGGAATCATGCTCTGCTTCAGTATGTCACAGTACATGTTGGCATTCATAGTTCCCTCAATGAACTGTAGCTCCCCAGTGCCGGCAGCACTCATGCAGGCCCAGACCATGACAATCCCACCACCATGCTTGACTGTAGGCAAGACACACTTGTCTTTGTACACCTCACCTGGTTGCCGCCACACACGCTTGACACCAACTGAACCAAATAAGTTTATCTTGGTCTCATCGGACCACAGGACATGGTTCCAGTAATCCATGTCCTTAGTCTGCTTGTCTTCAGCAAACTGCAGGCTTTCTTGTGCATCATCTTTAGAAGAGGCTTCCTTCTGGGACGCCAGCCATGTAGACCAATTTGATGCAGTGTGCGGCGTATAGTCTGAGCACTGACAGGCTGACCCCCCACCCCTTCAACCTCTGCAGCAATGCGAGGCCTGTTCTGAGTAGAACCTGTCCTGTTAAACCGCTGTATGGTCTTGCCCACCGTGCTGCAGCTCAGTTTCAGTGTCTTGGCAATCTTCTTATAGCCTTGGCCATCTTTATGTAGAGCAACAATTCTTTTTTTGAGATCCTCAGAGAGTTCTTTGCCATGAGATGCCAATTTGAACTTCCAGTGACCAGTATGAGAGAGTGTGAGAGCGATAACACCAAATTTAACACACCTGCTCTCCATTCACAACTGAGACCTTGTAATACTAACGATTCACATGACATCGGGAAGGGAAAATGGCTAATTGGGCCCAATTTGGATATTTCCACTTAGGGATGTACTCACTTTTGTTGCCAACGGTTTAGACATTAATGGCTGTGTGTTGAGTTATTTTGAGGGGACAGCAAATTTACACTGTTATACAGGCTTTACATTGTAGCAAAGTGTCATTTCTTCAGTGTTGTCACATGAAAAGATATAATAAAATATTTACAAAAATGTGAGGGGTGTACTCACTTTTGTGAGATACTGTACATACATACATAAACACACACATAGTTTTTTCAATGAACCAATACCATGACAGGCTGACAGACATACGTTTGTATTGTGACTTCACTCCAACTGTACAGTTTTTCTTTTTTCATTCTTTCTTCCCACTCATTTAATAATATACAGCCTTTCACCAGTTCCTTTTAAGGAGATCAGATCAAGTGAAAGCTGCAATTCTGTGTTTCTAGGCAACAGGGCAGCATCATTCTTTTCTGCTTGTTGAATTATGAAATAGCTATCATTGCTAAGCATATAAACATTAAACTGGTGCGGATATGCCTGTGATACAAAGGCAGTGTTCTCCACAGAAGATTTTGCCAGCCGGTTGGCATGAAGTAGCTGGGGGGCATTATGAAGTAGTCAGGTGGGGGCAGTGTAATATTTTCAAATATTATATTATCTCTGCTATGCAAAGCACACATTAATTGCATAATTTAACATAAATGTATTTAATGATATTTTTTGCAATACAATTGAACATTTTTAATATTAGCTTAAAGGGACACTGAACCCAATTTTTTTTCTTTCGTGATTCAGATAGAGCATGCAATTTTAAGTAACTTTCTAATTTACTCCTATTATCAATTTTTCTTCGTTCTCTTGCTATCTTTATTTGAAAAATAAGTCATCTAAGCTTTTTTTTTATTCAGACCCTGAACAGCACTTTTTTATTGGTGGATGAATATATCCACCAATCAGCCAGGACAACCCAGGTTGTTCACCAAAAATGGGCCGGCATCTAAACTTACATTCTTGCATTTCAAATAAAGATACCAAGAGAATGAAGAAAATTTTATAATAGGAGTAAATTAGAAAGTTGCTTAAAATGTCATGCTCTATCTGAATCATAAAAGAAAAAATTTGGGTTCAGTGTCCCTTTAATATTGGCTAAAATGTTAGCTGGGCGGTCAGTACCTGCTAAAAGGGTCCTGGGGAGAACACTGAAAGGAAGAATCAATAGTGATAGTTTTTGTTTAGATTTTTCTTTAAATATAAAGTAATAGGAATTAATACTTTTAAGGAGATTTAAGAATTTTTCCTTGTGTGAGAATTAATTGAAGGGACCATAATCTGAAAATTATTAGATTCATATTGAAAAAAAATCCTAACCACAATCCTGGAATGCCACAGTGTGTCCATGGTCCCCTCTAATTCTATCCAGCGAGATTACTTTTGTATAGCAAAACAGAGGTGTGAATATTTTACAACTTTGTTTCTAAAGTTGTTGTGGTTGTACTTTTAAAAGCTTAGAAACAGGTACCCGTTTCATGTGCAAGATTTCATGTATTGGGCAAGGACATATGTTAAAGAACCATTAAAGGGACATGAAACCCCAATTTTTTTTATTAATTTAAGATGAGCATACAATTTAAACAACTTTCCAATTTACTTCTGTTATCAATTTTGCTTAATTCGCTTGGTAACCTTTATTAAAGGAACAATAGTGCACTGCTGGGAGCTAGCTGAACACCTAGGTAAACCAATGATAAGAGTAATATATGTGCAGCCCCAACCAGCAGCTAGCTCCCAGTTCCTTAAGTTACTTAGGTATGCATTTTAACAAAAGATACCATGAGAATTAAGCAAATTAGATGATAGAAATAAATTGGAAAGTTGTTTAGCCCTGAACGTCGCTGCTCTTTTTATGGGGATTGCATTTTTAATAGCGCAGTGTCACGCCAGCTGCGCCATGACACTCTCTATTATAACCATACACAAAATATAATGACCAGCGATGTACAGGGTACGTCGTGGTCATTAAGGGGTTAAAATAGTGTGCTCTGTCTGAATCATGATATAATTTTTTTGAGTTTCAGTTCATATGGTAGAATTGCATAATCACCAAGTGCATAATAACAAGTCAATACAATGGCACTTACTGTGAACTTATAGATTTTTTTCTTTTACTTTAATGGCCCTCTATCATTTGACAGCAATCAGCCAATCACAAATTCATACATGTATATAATGTGAGCTCCTGCACATGTTCAGTTGTAGCTGGTGCCTCAGAAAGTGTGCATATAAATAGACTGAGCACAATTTGATAGTGGAAGTAAATTGAAAAGTGTTCTAAAACTGCATGCTCTTTCGGAATCCTTAAAGTTTAATTTTGACTTGAGTGTACCTTTAATGGCAGGAGCACTTAGTAACAAATTAGTAGAAGATATAGGTGAAGCAATGCTCAATGAATTTCATATGCTTCTGTGAATCTAGCCCATTGTATCTAATAATGTTTAACTTTTTGACAGATGTCAGGATGTAAATAAAGTTGTTCAATGTCTGTGCTTCTGTGTGTACAAGTAAATGGGAGTGATATTCTACCTTACTGTAGCTTTAGACATATATTATTTACACAGCTTCTGTTATAGTTAAGGGGAAAAAAGCCAGGGTCTATATTTGGTGATTGTACATCATGCTGTAGACTGTGCTCATGTTAAATGACCTCCATATAATTTGTCCTAGAGCAGGAAATGTGAAAAATAATCGAAGATCTAAAACTGGTGGCTAAATACATTCTTTCCACACATTTATTTCTTGTGCTCCATAACTACTAATCCTCAGATGGCAGCTACTATTTCCAAAAAAATTTTGCATTAAATAATAATAAGCCAAAAAATACACTTCGCTAAGGGAAAAATATTATTGACTGCTATTCATACGTATGTATACAGAATAAAGCTGCAGACTTTCATTTTAAAATGTTATTATAATTTTAAAATTGTTTATATTGCATTAGTTTAACCCCTTAATGACCAGCAAAGTAACCCACCCTGTATGTTGCTTTATGTAAAACACAGAAATACATAAATACATCTGTACACACACAGATATATACAGTATATACACCTATTTAGACATGTATGTATCTCTATGTTAAAGCCCTTGCAGCCGTTATGAGACTTCATATCTTTAAGCCCTTATAGCTTTTTAATGATTTTTTTTTAATATACATTTTATCAAGCAGTAATATTATGAGTGTAACTGTACTTTTTAATATATTTTGGATATTTTTTGTGACATTTTTTACTGTAAAATATTCTTTAAAATCCATAGAATATATCTATAAATTTTACAGTATGTTTAATCATTTTTAATAATTTAAATTATTTTTATTTTATATGTAATATTTCAATAACGTGCCTTAAGAATACCACGTTCTTATGTGCGCTAACCCGTTAAGAACTAAATTGAGAAATGCGATGCACAAAATGCATATTTTACTTTTTATTATTAAATATATATTTCCATTTCTTAATATGGGAAGAGTCCACAGCTGCATTCCTTACTTGTAGGAAATACTGAACCTGGCCACCAGCAGGAGGCAAAGACACCTCAGCCAAAGGCTTAAATACCTCCCCCACTTCCTCATAACCCCAGTCATTCTTTGCCTTTCGTCACAGGAGGTTGGCAGAGAAGTGTTAAAAGAGTAGTCTCTTATGAAGAGTAGTACTCTTTGAGATGGGACTGGAGTTTTAAGTAGTCCTGTCAGCCTCTCAGTGAGAGCATGGATGAAAGTTAGAGTCCGGAGATGTAGGGAGAGTTTTTCTGCGAAACCATCCCAACTCATATTAACAGCTCCATAGGCAGTGTTGATGAGTTTTGCTGCCTCCTTTATTCACTCAAGTCCATGTCAGAAGCCATGCTACTTTCTGTCACACTTGAAGGGCAGTGTTCCTGTTCCACGGCGTAGTTTCTGGTAAAACTTTTCATATTTTATACATGTATGATAACGCAAGAAGACATGGTCACAGTGTGACTCCTTTTATCTGTATAGACTAAAGGGTTAATATCTCCTTAGGGGGATTATTGAACAGGGGGGAATAATCTTATATGTTTATTTGATTCTCTGCTGCTTTTATGTGTGAGATGTTATGGGCTCATAGGCTGTTAAGGAATATACAGGTTTCACTTTGAGAGCCATGCAGCTTACAAGCTTTGCACGCTTTCTTATAGCAGGGACGGTCCTGCATTGTGCACCATATGATTCATTCCCTTTTTCCTGACCGGGTGTCTATCAGAGAGGAGTCATAAATCTCTGTACTGTCTGGGTCATAGGAGGTGGTGAGTGCCCCAGCCATTGGGGTATTAGGGTGCTGTTTTTTTAAATAAAATGTTTTATTTCTCTAGTTCTCCGGTTATTGCAAAAGCGATGGAGTATTCTGTTACTTTAGAGGGCACTCCCTCTATTCCTAATGAGTAATTCCTGTTTATATGGTGAGGAGGCCTTAGTTCCGCCCTCTCAATTATGTTCCATATGCCTTGATAATGTAATAATACCTCTGAGGAGTTGTCGTCCAGTGAGGTGCGTACCCTACATTTTTATATCTCTACACATGTAGTTTTTTCTTGTAGCATTGCTGATCCTCCATCTGGAGGTTTTTTTTTTTTTCACCAGACATTACTGCGCAGTTCAGGCGGCAGTGTCTGCGGCCTTTAATGCTTTACCTTGCCCTGCTAAGCGCAAGCGAAAGGTTACATATTGCACTCCGTCCCAGAGTACATCAGATAATTTATTGGATTTAACTGAAGGTTATCCGAGGATGAAGTTCTTTCTGAGACTTCAGAGTATGAACATTCTGGGTCAGAGTCTGCTGCCTCTAAACCTCCGGCTTTAGTTTAGGAATTTGCGCTTTCTTCTAAAGGAAGTTTTTGGCGAATTCAGAGGTTCCAGAGGCCAAATTGTCTGATGAACCTTTAATTCCTAAATTGGATAGAGTTTGAGGACAGGGTGGTACCTTATCCTTCCCTGCTTGAGGATAGTTCTTCATTTGAAGAGCCCATGGATAAAAGATGGAAACTCTGTTAAGAAAGATGTTTCAACATATGGGATATTTGTTTAAACCGGCAGCGGCTGTTGCCACAGTTGCTGGAGAAACTACCTTCAGGTGTGACTCCTTAAAGGATTTGATCGGGGTGGAGGATCCCCTCGAAGTTACTTAGAAAAAGATTTACGGTCTTGAGGGTTGTTAATTCTTTTATTTGTGCTGCTATTAGGCCGTTTATTCGCTTGAATGCTATGGCATCAGCTTTTTCTGTTCATGCCCGTCGGGCTCTGGCTGAAGTCATGGTATGTGAATAAGTCTAGACTTCTTCCCTCCCTTTAAGGGAATGATTTTGTCTGGTCCAGGCCTAGATCCAAATTATCTCCACGGTCACAGGGGGTAAGGGTGCCCTCCTAAGGTTATCCGAGGATGAAGTTCTTTCTGAGACTTCAGAGTATGAACATTCTGGGTCGGAGTCTGCTGCCTCTAAACCTCCGGCTGTAGAGGAACCAGACTTTAGTTTAGGAATTTGCGCTTTCTTCTAAAGGAAGTTTTTGGCGAATTCAGAGGTTCCAGAGGCCAAATTGTCTGATGAACCTTTAATTCCTAAATTGGATAGAGTTTGAGGACAGGGTGGTACCTTATCCTTCCCTGCTCCTGCTAGATGGCAAACATTATTAAGAATGAATGGGACAGGATTGGTTTCCTTTTCCCCATCTTCTCCCTTTAACAAATTGTCCCCTTGTCTTGGACTCTCAATTGACTTGTGAGGTCCAGTCCCTAAATGGGATGGCGTTATCTTCACCCTTGCTAAATGTACTACTATCCCGCTTGAGGATAGTTCTTCGTTTGAAGAGCCCATGGATAAAAGATGGAAGCTCTGTTAAGAAAGATGTTTCAACATACGGGATATTTGTTTAAACCGGCGGCGGCTGTTGCCGCAGTTACTGGAGAAACTACCTTCTGGTGTGACTCCTTAAAGGATTTGATCGGGGTGTAGGATCCCCTCGAAGTTACTTAGCAAAAGATTTACGGTCTTGAGGGTTGTTAATTCTTTTATTTGTGCTGCTATTAGGCAGTTTATTCGCTTGAATGCTATGGCATCAGCTTTTTCTGTTCAGGCCCGTCGGGCTCTGGCTGAAGTCATGGTCTGTGAATATGACTTCTAAGTCTAGACTTCTTCCCTCCCTTTAAGGGAATGATTTTGTCTGGTCCAGGCCTAGATCCAAATTATCTCCACGGTCACAGGGGGTAAGGGTGCCCTCCTACCGCAAGAGTATATGAACTAATCTAAGGTACGATTTTTGTTCTGATAAAGCCCATATCAGCAGTCCTCCGCTAAGCCAGAGCAAACCAAGAGCTCTTGGAAGCCGGCTCAGTCCTGGAATAAATACAAGCAGAGCAAGAAGCCCGCCAAGTCTACGTCAGCATGAATGGGCGGTCCCCGGTCCTCTTCTGGATCGTGTAGGGGGCAGTATGTCACTTTTCAGTCGTTTGGTTCAGGGACGTGCAGGATCCATGGGTCCTGGAGGTCATAGCTCAGGGTTATAAGATAGGTTTTAAGTCTCAGCCACCCAAGGGCAGATTCCTCTTGTCTTCCTGTCCAGAAAGGAGGGAAGCCTTTCTGGGGTGTGTACGGGATCTGTCCTCTAGGAATTATTGTCCCGGTGCCTATCGCATTGAGAGGTTTGGGATACTATTCAAACCTATTCGTGGTCGATAAGAAGGAGGAAACTTTCCGTCCGATTCTGGGCCTAAAGGTTTTTAAATGTCCCCTCGTTTAAGATGGAGACAATAAGATCCATTCTTCCCCTCGTTTGAGAGGGGTAGTTCATGACCACCATAGATCTGAAGGATGCTCCCTTCTCGTACCAATCCTCAAGGACCACTTCCAGTTCCTAAGGTTTGCATTCCTGGACCAGCACTTACAGTTTATTGCCCTTCTGTTTGGTCTAGCCAAATAAATCTTTCGAAGAGTGGACCATTCAGAATATCTTCTTTGATCCCATGGATGGCAGATAATCTAAAGAGAGTTCTCTTGTATCAAGTCCCAGGGTAGAATTCTCAGGTAGTATAATAGTCTCCATAGACATAAGAATATTTCTAACAGACCAGAGATGTTGCAAATTAACTTCAACATGTCTTGCCCTCCAGATCTCCTTAAGGCCATCTGTGGCTCGGTGTATGGAGGTGTTTGGTCTCATGGTGTTTAGCTTGGACATCATTTCCTTTGCCAGGTTTCACCTCAGACTGTTGCAACTGCGCATGCGGAGCTAGTGGAACGGCGATCATTCGGTTCTGTCTCAACAGATTACTCTGAACAGCCAATCGGGAGAATCGCTCTCTTGGTGGTTTTGTCCAGATCACTTGTCCTGAGGGACGTCAGTCTCAAGACCATCCTGGGTGATTGTGACTACATTTGTGAGTCTGTCAGGCTGGGGAGTTGTTTGGGGTGCCAGGAAGGCACAGAGCCTCTGGTCTCAGGAGATAAAGCTCGGGCAATATACAATGTTCTGAAGGCTTGGCCTCTGCTGGGTTCATCCCAGTTAATCAGATTCCAATCACACAATATATCCTCGGTGGCTTACATCAACCATCAGGGGGGAACGAGAAGATCCCTAGTTTTGAGGTAAGTATCTCTGATTCTGGTGTGGGGGAGACCTGCGTTTGTTCGCTGTCAGTGATCCACCTTTCCAGATGTTGACAACTGGGAAGCGGATTTCCTCAGCAGACAATCCTTTCTTCCGGGAGAATGGTCTTTCCATCCCGAGTGTTTGCAGAGATTTGCAAGAGGAAGATCTTATAACGTCTCAATACAAAGCTACCTAGATAGGGGTCAAGGTACAGGGATCCTCAGGCGGAACTAACAGATGCATTAGCGGTGCCTTGGAGGTTCAAACTAACTTATCCTTTCCAACCGTTTCCACTACTTCCTAGTGTAGTGGCTTGAGTCAAGCAGGCGTCAGTGATACTTGGCCGCAAAGGATGTGGTTCGTGGATCTAGTGGGGATGTCATCATCTCCCCTGTGGAAGTTACCTTGTTGCAGGGATCTGCTGACCAAGGTCTCTTTGTTCATCAATGTCTAGATTCTCTGAGGCTGCGTGGAGATTGAACGCTTAGTCCTAGCCAAGAGAGGTTTTTCTGAGAGAGTTATTTTTACTCTCATTCAAGCTCGTAAGCTGGTTGCTCGTCGCATCTATCATAAGGTGTGGAGGACCTACTGATTCTGTTCTCCAGGATGAACTGGAGAAGGGCTTTTCTGCAAGTCCCCTGAGGGGATCGTTTTCGGCCCTGTCTGTGTTACCGCACAAGAGGTTTTCAGAGCTCCTCCTTGGAGTTCAAATCTTGTCCTTCAGGTTTTGCAACGGGCTCCGTTGGAGCCTATGCATGAAGTAGACATTAAATTGTTGTCTTGGAAGGTTCCTTTCTACTGGCTATTGCTTCTGCGTGCAGAGTATCTGTGATTGCTTCCTTGCAATGTGTCCCTCCTTATCTGGCCTTTCATGCCAATAAGGCTGTTCTACGAACCAAGTTAGGTTTTCTTCCTATGGTTGGGTCAATTCGCATCATCAATCAAGCGACTGTGGTTCCTTTCTTATGTCCTAATCCTTCTTCTTTTGAAGGCACGTTTATAACGTATTTCTGGACGTCGTTTGTGCCTTGAAGTTCTATCTTCGGGCCACGAAGGAATTTAGACAAACCTCTTTCTCTGTTTGTTCTCTTTTCCGGAAACCGTAGGGGTCAGAGGGCCTCTTCGACTTCCTTATCTTTTTCTCTGAGGAGTGTAATCCGTTTAGCATAGAAACGGCGGGACATAAGCCTCCTCTGAGGATTATGGCTCATTCTATGAGGGCAGTGGTTTCCTCTTGGGCCTTCAAAAATGAGGCCTCTATGGATCAGATTTGTAAGACGGCTACCTGGTTCTCCTTACATACTTTTTCCAAAGTTTTACAAGTTTGATGTTTTTGCTTCTGCTGAAGCAGCCTTCAGGAGAAAGGTTTTGCAGGCTATGGTGCCCTCAGATTAGGGTCCGCCTCTCCCTTTCGCTCCCTTTAGCATTCCGTGTACTCTAGAGCTTGGGTATATGTTTCCCACAAGTAAGGAATGCAGCTGTGGACTCTTCCCATATTAAGATGGAAAACATAAATTATGCTTACCTGATAATTTAATTTCCATCTGTATGGGAAGAGTCCACAGCTTCCGTCCGTGTTTTCCGATGGGCGTCCCTAAATTTGAATTTTTTTCTTCTGGCACCATTTTCAGCCTGATATTTCTCCTACTGTTCCTTGTTCCCTCGGCAGAATGACTGAGGTTATGAGGAAGTAGGGGAGGTATTTAAGCCTTTGGCTGGGGTGTCTTTGCCTCCTCCTGGTGGCCAGGTTCAGTATTTCCCACAAGTAAGGAATGCAGCTGTGGACTCTTCCCATACAGATGGAAATGAAATTATCAGGTACGCATAATTTATGTTTTTTATCTGATACTGTTCATGTAAAATACATATCTATACCTATATATATATCAATAGGAATATATATGAAGGTATAGGTATATACCCACAGATATAGAAATATGTATTTAAGAATAAAAAGAACATTATCCTGTAAGTGAAGAACATTGGGATGTTAAATATGTACAGTAAATATAGAGTAAAGCACATATATGCGCATAAATACGTATGTATACATATATAGAAATAAGTGCATTGGAGCCCTTTGAAGTTTAGTAGCTCTAAACATGAAAAATATTTTTTTGCAATATTACATTTTTAATAAAGTATTTAAATATGTATTTACTGTAAATATTTCATATTCCAATGTTCTTCACCTAGGGGAATATGTTCTAAGTATTTTTAAATAGATATGTATATATAATTTCAACAAGACATCCACAATTCATATCTTTACAATATCGATTGTTTATTCATATTTCATCATTTCATAGTACATCTGTACATGACCAACGTTTCTGCCCCAACCTGGGCTTTTATCAAGTTACATAATACAAACACAAAGCACTTTAAATACCCTGAGATTCAATTTTTTCCGCCAGGCTCCCCCTGCTGACATCACATACTCCATCTTATTCCATATTCAGCCTTATACCGCCACCTAGTGGACATTTCTACATACAGCATTCTTTCCTTTATATTTTCTTATTAGGCTTGCTGGAAAAAAAGAAAGGATACTGTTATCAATGCAGGGAGAACCCAAAAGTCACAATACAAACTATGAAGTATATTTTCACCTAGAAACATATCCTACAGCAGGTTCACTAAACATATATATCACAGAAAACATGATAGGGAAATATAGGTGTTTAGTCCCTTAGGATAGACTGTATCTAATTAATCTATCCAGCTAGCCTCTCTTTGGAGTAATATTTTATTTTCTATTGCCACCTCTAATCTGTTTGACTACCTGGTCTATGGGGGCACACCTCAAACTAGATGTTGAATGTTTACACTCCAAAAAATGCTTTGCTACTGGCTGATCGTTTTTTCCAGTGTCAATTGCTGTTCTAATGCTGGACCTATGTACCGCCATCCTCTGCTTCAGCAGGCATTCTGTTTTCCTCACATAGGACTCCCCACAGGGACACTTAATTAAATACACCACATATTTGGATTCACAATTAAGGGCATACTTAATCTTATATTTTTTGCCTGGTCTGCTGTGGGTGAAAGTGTCCCATAAAATCAGACTTTTGCAAGTCACACATCCATGACATTTGTACACTCTTGGATTCCTAGTCAGTAAATGAGTACCCTTTTTCTCATATTTCCTGCCTTGATCAGTAGATCTTTTAAACTTCTCCCCCTCCGGTATGAGAATATTGGTGGTTCCTTCACAAGGGGTATTAATCTGTCCTCTGCTCTCAAAATATCACAATTATTTAGAACCGCCTTTCTGAATTTCCATACGTCTGTAGTGTAATCAGTTACTAGATGTATCCTTTTATCCTCATTTTTCTTACTTATTTCTCTTAATGGTAAGGTTCCTAACGCCTGTTTCTGACCTTCCTCAATCACTTCTTTGGGATAACCGCTCTGGGCAAATCTCTCCCCCATGGTAGTGACCGACCCAAACTTTCATCCTTATCAGAGGTTTATCTCTTAGCCCGCAACATTTGTGCCTTGGGCATTGAGTTTAATAAATGTTTAGGGTGGTAACTATCATACCTGATTAGTGTGTTTCTGTCTGTGGATTTTCTATATAGTCTGTGTCCTATATTTCCCTGATGGTTATATACTTCCACATCCAGAAACTCCAAATTTACTGTACTCCATTTAGGTACATTATAAGCGTTCCCTGATGGGACCTGGTCAATTATTCAGCTCATTAAACAATAATGTTAACATCTCCTCATTCCCTGTCCACAGGAAAAACATATCATCAATGAAACGCTTATAATGTTTCCCAAACTGTTTAAACAAATGGTGGCTTAGAATAAATTTCTGTTCATACCAATGCATGCCCAGAGAGGTTATCCCAAAGAAGTGATTGAGAAAGGTCAGAAACAGGCTTTAGGAACCTTACCATTAAGAGAAATAAGTAAGAAAAATGAGGATAAAAGGGTTACATCTAGTAACTGATTACATAACAGACGTCTGGAAATTTAGAAAGGGGGTTCTGAATAATTTAGATATTTTGAGAGCAGAGAACAGATTAACACCCTTTGTGAAGGAACCACCAATATTCTCATACCAGAGGGGGAGAAGATTTTAAAGATCAACTGATCAAGGCAGACCTAATAGCGAAATATGAGATAAAGGGTACTCATTTTCTGACTAGGAAGCCAGGAGTACACAAATGTCATGGATGTGTGACTTGCAACAGTCTGATTTTATGGGACACTTTCACCCACAGCAGAACAGGCAAAAAATATAAGATTAAGTATGCCCTTTATTGCGAATCAAAGTATGTGGTGTATTTAATTAAGTGTCCCTGTGGGAAGTCCTATGTGGGGAAGAATGCATGCTAAAGGAGAGGATGGCGGTACATAGGTCCAGCGTTAGAACAGCTATTGACACAGGAAAAAAACGAGTTGCAAATCATTTTTGGAGTGTAAACATTCAACATCTAGTTTGAGGTGTGTCCCCATAGACCAGGTAGCAGGTAGTCAAACAGATTAGAGATGGCAATAGAAAGAAAATATTATTCCAAAGAGAGGCTAGCTGTATGGATGAATTAGATACAATCCAACCTAAGGGACTGAACACATATCTTTCCATATCATGTTTTCTGTGATATATATGTTTAGTGAACCTGCTGTAGGATGTGTTTCTAGATGAAAATGTACTTCATAGTTTGTACTGTGACTTTTGGGTTCTCCGTGCATTGATAACAGTATCCTTTCTTTTTTTCCAGCAAGCCTAATAAGAAAATATAGAAGCAAATAATGCTGTATGTAAAAATGTCCACTAGGTGGCGGTATAAGGCTGAATATGGAATAAGATGGGTATGTGATGTCAGCAGGGGGAGCCTGGCGGGAAAATTTGAAGCTCAGGGTATTTAAAGTGCTCTGTGTTTGTATTATGTAACTTGATAAAGGCCCAGGTTGGGGCCGAAATGTTGTTCATGTACAAATATACTATGATATGAGGAAATATGAATAAACAACAGATATTGTAAAGACACCTGGATGCAGGGCGGTTAAAGAATCCATTTCGGAATCCAGGGTGGTGAAAGAATCCATTTCGGAATCCACCTGGATGCAGCGTAGGCAAACCCGAAGCCTTAAAAAAACAACATGCAACTAAAAAACACCGCCCGCAAGAAATATAAATTAAAAAAAACTTAACCGACCGCACGAAGTATGACAAAAAAAAAACTAACCTCCCACACAAAGTATTAACAAACACCTAAACCGTCAACCCCCAAATCGCAAAACAATAAAGTAATTAACCCCTAATCCGCAAATAACATAATTGAAATATTAACCCCTTAACCGCCAACCACCCACATCACAATAAACCTAATTAACCTATTAACCCCTAAACCGCCAAATCCCCATATTGCAATAGCCCTATTTAACCTATTAACCTCTTAAACCGCCAACCCCCCACATCGCAATAACCCTACTTAACCTATTAACCCCTAAACCACCAAACCCACAACCACACATCACAATAACCCTAATTAATATATTAACCCCTTAAACTGCCACCCCCCCAAAATGCAAATAACTAATTTAATTACTTTGCCCCCAAACCTAACAAGCCCTAAATTAACCCCAATTACTACTAAATTACAATTAAAATAAAAAAACTAACATTAAATTGCGAAAAATAAAAAAGTCTAACATTACAGAAAAAATTAAACAAAATTATCAAAATTATTAATAAAAATTTTTTATAGCTAATCCCTATGAAAATAAAAAAGCCTCCCAAAAAATAAAAACATGCCCTAATCTAAAAGGGTCTTTTGTAGGGCATTGTCCTAAGTTAAACAGCTCTTTTACCTCTAAAAAATATTAAGTCCCCCCCAACAGTAAAAACCCCCCAAAATAAAAATAAAAACTAAACTACCCATTTCCTCCATAGGGGCGTTTGTATGGGCAATCAGCTCTTTTTCAAGCCCAAAGAAACCCTAATCTAAAAAAAAAAAACACCCCAAAAATTAAAATAATGGGTAGTTTAGTTTTTTTTGTGTTAGGTTTTTATTTTGGGGGGGTTTGGTGAGTGGGGGTTTTTACTGTTAGGGGAGGACTTAGTATTTTTTAGAGATAAAAGAGCTGTTTAACTTTGGGCAATGCCCTACAAAAGGCCCTAGCTTTGTTTATTTTTTTCTGTAATTTTACTTTTTTTTATTTTCTGTAACTTTAGCTTGGGGGTTTGTATTTTTTAAACATAGACTGCCCTCTGAGCAGGCTTATCACCTAGTGTATTTGTATGTATATATATATATATATATATATATATATATATATATATATATATACACGAATCATGAAGATACAGCTCATTCTTTTGCAAACATTATGTGTTTATTCCAAACTTGACAAAGACCCAATTGGGGGCCGAAACGTTGGAATAAACACATAATGTTTGCAAAAGAAGCAGCTGTGTTTTCATGATTCTTATAAATGTTTGGAATGACTACAGCATAGCAGTTTGTGTATATATCTATAGCTATAAATAATCATATATATATATATATATAAAGGAATACATACATTTTTTACCAAAATACCATCAGATATATGTAGAAATATGTATTTATAAATAAATAGAACATATTCTGCTATGTGAAGAACATTGGAATGTGAAATATATTATTTCATGTCGGGTTAACGCACTTGAGAAAGTGTGATTGTGTTTGTGCGCATGTGTTCGTTTCCCCCCCCCCACTTTTCATGCTCCATTGACGTCTAAAGGGGGAATATGTAAAAGCAGTTGCGATATTCAAAGTTCTGTGTTTTTTGCGCACATCAGGTTTATCTAACCCAGTTCTCTATTTTATTTGTATACCTGACAAGTTTTTATTACCTTAAAAAAACAAGGACCAATTAGCCCTGACAACAAGACTACAAAATTAGACTAGATGTGACTGGTAGGTGAACACTTCTTCAAATGAGGTAGTTTTCTATGGTGAGCAGGAAATAAGGGTTAAGTTAGAGAACTGCTGTGTGATATTTTTAATTATTATTATCTTGCAGTTGTTGCTTTCATTTAAGAATAGCTACACATTGTAGGAAGCAGCATAGGTGGCCTAAGGTTCTATCAGGTGATCTCTGTTGCTATAGTGGTTGCAAGGTAGACATCCAAAATTGATACCCCTCCTTTGAAAATGACCTCAATAGATCCAAGGCTCACTTGATCTGTTTAGTGCTAGGGTTACTGTAATCCATTTTAGAACCCCAAGCAAGATAAAATTAATCTAGCTGTCATTATTAAGGAAATCACATTGCTGCTGGCTAAACCACTCATCTGAGTGGTTGCTTTCAATTAAAAGTTTTATCTCTAGGTATTGTGGAAGGTAAAACAGGTGATGCCACCTACTTTTGCTTTATATGCCAATTTTGAAAGACCGACTTTTCCTCTTTCAAAAGAGGGCTCATTTGACAAGTTTTATAGATTATTGTATATGCACTAGAGGGATATGAGATTTCTTAGGTGAAATAGGGTATTGTGTGTGTGTTGTATGATGTATTTAAGTGATAGGGGGTTGTTTGGAGACTCTATCTCAATTCACCCATACATCAAATACATTAGGTAGATGATTTACAATATTTGTATATGCACATAAACACCTGGTTGAACATTTCTACTAGTAATAAACTGTAGTGGGTTTGTTTTTTATGATTAACACTGAGTAGATTAGTAATAAACATGTGGATAGATATATAGATTAATGGATGGACTGGAAAGTATGTTAGTCCAGCATTAGTCAGTGTTAGCGAACGAGTAAGAAATGGTAAAAAAAAAAGTTTTATTAAAATAAGCTAAAAATACACTAATAGCCCTTAATTTAAATAGGAGTTACAAAAGGTATGTTACCTTTGTATCTCAACCCTGTCTAACCTCAGACTGATGTTATCCTATTTCTACCATATTTTTAATTACAGCTTCTGAAAATGCACAACATACAATTAACAGGAGAAGGATGTGGTTATGGTTACTACGGCAGTAGGTGGTAGAAATACAGACCTTGGTATGACTAGGTCTTATTCTAAAACTGGGTGAGTCCATGGGAGATGAACCCTCACTAATGTGTATCATGTAACTAATCAAGGTATTCCTGTATGATGATTGTTTTAAAGGCCCCTGATTTATGAAAGAATATTGAAAAACAGAATGAAAGTTATTCCACTTTGTTACACAAGTTCACATAAACTGCCAAAAGCCATTTCACAGTTACTCCATCATAAATAGCTTTATTCCTCTCAGAGAAGTAAAGTCTAGTAATACAAGTAGCTATACTCTGATTAAATCATTACAATAACAGAATCAGAACAAAAATAGTACACATTTAACATTCTAAATTATATAAGGAATGTAACAAAGCATGCAAAAAAACAATCAAATTAGCCAAAATTGGAAACAAAAGATTAATTGCAAAGGATTCTAAATCAAACCCTAAAAGGTTTTTTAAGTACATAAATGGCAAAAATCTAAGACGGAAAATATGGGTACATTAAAATGTGTGTAGGGTAGCATGATTAACAGTGACAGGGAGAAAACTGAGGTATTAAACCAGTTCTTTTATTTAGTATACACAAGAGAGGAACCAGTGAGAGATACTTTGAAACAAACTAGAACATACAAGTCCATACTATTAACTGGGTTATCTCTAGAGAATATAATATAATAATATTAAGGTAAATAAAACTCCAGGCCCAGATGGAAAACACCCAAGGGTTTTACGGGAACTGTTATAGCCATAACTCTACTCAAGACTCATTATCCTCAGGCATAGTACCCTAGGACTGGTGTTAAGCTGATGTGGTGCCACTTTTTAAAAAGGGAAACCGGGCTGATCCAGGATCAAGATACTTGAAGAGATCGTAAGGGATTATATTGATGAGTATATTCATGTAAACAAGCTTATGAGTTCATATCAGCATGGTTTTATGAGCAACTAATCTAATTAGATTCTACAAGGAAGTTAATACAAATATAGATAAAGGAGGATCAGTTGATGTGATATACTTTCATTTTGCAAATTAGCAACATCTCTATTTTTGCAGATGATACAAAGTTGTGTAAGATGCAGGATTTACAAAAATTTGAATAATAGGCAGGTAAATGGAAAATTAGATAGACAACCTATTATTTAAATGGGACTAGACTTGGCAAAGGACTAGTCTCAAAAATACATTGCAGACTTAGAACAAGTTCAGAAAAGGACCACAAAACTAATATGGGGAATTGAGAATTTAAGAATGTGGAGTGGTTAGCCAAACTGGGTCTGTTTACTTTAGAAAAAAGACGTTTGAAAGGTGACATAATTACATTACATAAAAATGTTCAAGGCCCATATACAGAGATGGTGGAAGCTCTGTTTATTCCAAAAAAATTTGTTTGTGACAAGAGGGCACAATTTAAGGCTGGAGGAAAGGAGATTTAATCCCCAGCAAGGTAAACTTTTTTTCACGTTAAGAGCAATCAAATTGTGGAACTTATTACCTAAAGAGGTAGTAAATACCTTTAGATACATTTCTGGCTATAAACAGAATTCAGGGATAAGATTGCTTGTGTGAAATGGGTCACCTTTTTAATGTGATTAATTTAAGCTCTACTCAAGCTTTTATTATAAGTATATTAAGATTTGTATAGGTTGAACTTAATGGACTTCTGTCTTTTTTCAACCTCATCTACTTTATTACTATTAATCGTCTATATTCCCAAAGCAATTTCACTTGTGTTTCCAAGTGTTTAGGTAAAAATATACAGAGAATAAAGTTAACTACAAATGGGCCCAGACTCCTCACTCATTTTGTTTTCCAACATTTACCAAGCTGTCTACATTTTTTCCACTAATGCAATTAAGGATATAAAGAAAGCAACTATTTGGGGGAAATATATTAAATATTGTTATTGCTACTAATATTATACATATAACTATTTGTATACAGATTCTGTGTACAGGAGCTTTGGATAAATCAAATGTTATATATGAATGAAAACAGAATGGTTTTTGTCAATACTTGCTAACATGGCTATGCTTTCTATGTGCTTCCAACCCTACTGTTTTCATGTAGTTTTTTGTTGTTTCTTTTCTGTCTTTATCACCTCAAGAGGATATCAGCTCTACGTAAACTGTGTACCAGGCTTTGTATTTATGTTATTTTAAATACTTAAAATAAAATAATTTAAATGTGTGGTATAATGTTGTTTGTTTTACGTTCTACAGATAAAATAGGGGTAGATTACATTCCAGCTGTAAGCTTAACAACCGATACTAACAATTTAGAGACTTTAAGGACCATTATTACTTGTATCAGTTATTTAGATACAGGTGAAATTTGATGAAGCCCTTAGCATTTAGCGTTAATTGTTTTTTTTAGATGTTATATTAGAAGGAAATATTTCCATCGCAGGAGCTTAAAGGGATATAAAGCTGAAAGAAGAAATGCTTTAAAGTAAAAGAGCAATTTCTTATTGCACTGTTTAATGTTTAACTCCTGCAAAAGGGTAAACACATAGTTAAATCAGCTTCAGACCAACAATACAGTATTTGTCTGGGGCTGAACACAGCTACTTAACCAATCAGGGGTGGCATATATGTGTAGCATCCAATCACCAGCCTTGATTTTTCCAGTTGGCAGATGATTTTAACTGGTTTACTGGGTTAACAGTCTCCCTTTAAGGAAGCTTCATTTGTGTAGACTTGGGGGGAAAAAAGATTGATGCTCTTTCAACAAAAAAAGAAGTACTTTTACTGATTAATAAAGGGATAGTTTTTTTCTGCTAAGGAACACTTATCTTTTGTATTAGGAATGGATATCTGTACAGGTGAAGTTCTGGTGGATGTTGAGCTTCATAAATAGTAAATGAAAGAATGAGGTTGAGGTATCTACAATTTTCAAAATACTGGAGACATTATTACTGTCTGATAACTAATAAGATACAAATCATCCAAATGAGCATTGGAACTGAACAAAAAATGCCCAATTACCCAAGTCATTTATTGTTAATCCATATTTTAATAATGTAAATGCTGTGAAAGAAAAATATTCTGTACTCTAGGGTGAAATCTCAAGCTGATCATCTGGGTTTCTTTACCACAATATAGTGAAGTCAAAAACATGAGCAATTATTTTTCTTTACATAAACATGTGCAATAGCAGTATGACCAATGCATTGATTACATTAAGTCATTTAAGAACTAACTTTCATTGTTGTGCCTTTTTTTTACCAGATCATACTGAAGTAATCAGCAAGAGCGGGGCAGAGCATCATGAAGATCCACAGAAGATAGCAAAACACTCATATTGTACATACTATCCCATCTCCTCCTCTATAGAGTTGCCACAAACTGCATGCTAAAAAAAGGATTCCGTTCTCATTACGGACAAAAAAACTTTTAAGAAGCTAGTGCTGCTATATTATGGAATAATAATATATATGATATGCTTAATATATTCCAACATGAAGTAGTTAACTACCTGATACCAGCTGTGATGTTAAAATGTTAATGGGTAAAGTTTACTTTTTAATATTTTGTATACTAGATCCCCTTAAAAATATTGTCTTACCTCCTGTTATATCTATAGCAGATGTGGATGGTGTGGTCCCCATTATATTGTACGTTTTAAATGATCCAAATCATTTAAAGTTTACAAAACCCATGACTGATGTAAATGTGTTCAGTTGTGAATATTAACTGATTTATATTTATTTTAGCCATTAATAAATAGCCATGAGATTTTTCCCTCAACAGAGAAGACCAAGCAAGAAAGGCACCATCAGATATGGAAATATGTTTAAGCACAAATATAGAGCATTTAAACCACACTCATATATAAGGTGTATTAAAAAAGCTATGTTTAAATAGGTTGGGTTAAACGGAAAAAAAACTTTGCACAGTATGACTGTCATACACAAGAAAGTCTTGAATTCTTTAAGTTGTATACTGTTTTCTAACCAAGACTTTGTAGAAGTGCCTAAATTTTGCCAGAGTACATCAGACGCAAAAAGAATTGAAACTGATGCCAAATGCCCAGTCACAAAGATCTAAACTTCTAAATGTTATTAACGTAGCATGTTGGGTCTCCAGCAAATCACAAGGCATCAGAGGAGGAGTTTTCTGTGATAAATGAATGTACAATAGATTATAACAGTCACTCACAACATTATGGTGACTCTAATCAATATTAATAGACACTTTTAAGTCTACTGAAAATTTTAATTAGACCCATTCTAATGTTGCAGGTGCTTGCAAGACACTGCAGAGCAATGTTTGCAAGTCCCAATAACGTTACCTCTCTGCCAAAGGAGAAATAATTCTTGCTAGTAGAGATGTGCATTCAGAGGTTTTGTGAACCTCTGAAAGCAGAAGGCAGCCCTTTGTGCCGCTCGGCTATTTTCATTCACAATTTAATTCTTGGGCAACAGCAACACGCTAAAATCTGTGCAAATTCAGATTTTAGCGTGTTGCTGTTGCATGAGAAAAAATTTGGCAATGAAAATAGCCAAACGGCACGAAGGGTCGCCTTCTTCTTCCGCTTCACAAAACCTCTGAAGGTACATATCTACTTGCTAGACCCTTGTCTTGCAAAGGGGTTGAATGGGGTTGGTATTGTTATATTTTTCTTATGATTGGATAAAGAAAGTTGTAACAGGGTTACAGCGCAGGAAAATGTACTTAACCTTTTCAGGTAAACTTTATTTCTCAAAAGTATGAAGATTTATTTGGAAACGCGGCAGAATACCTATAAATAAATCATATTTTAATGTTTACTTTTAAAGTAGGCTAATGATAAATGTATGTACATTTAATATGTAATTTAGTTTAAGGTTTATTTCAAGCACTATTGTACCAAATATTTCATGTTTCTATGTTGCACATTAGTCACAAAGTATGTTGTTGCTGAATAATGGTTATCAGAACAGCTGTTATACATGAATAGTAAAGTGTTAGAAATCTGTTATTTTTTTCTCTTGTAAAACAATATAGTGATTGCAGTATTTTAAGAAAATTTAAAGAATTGAATGTAAACTATTTTTTAATGTGGACAGCCTGCTCTGTAAGAAGGCTCTATAATTATAGAATCAGGTAACATTTTTGCCTTTTTTGTTCCTTTTGTAATATATGTGATATGTTTGATTTATACTCATATATTAAAGCAGATCCTATTATTCAAATAACTAAATAAAATTAATATGGAATAGTGTATTTAACCTTACTTACTTCAATATACAGTTATTGGATTTTGACCAACCTTTAACAGGTTAATTATTGGTCTTACATGGTTAATTTCATATTATTATTTTTTTTATTATTATTTTTAAGTGTGATGTAAAAGAAGATACATAGATTAGGTTTAACTTTTTACTTTATAAAACATATTTTCTTATTTGTAAGGTTTCAGAGTTTGGATTACTTGATCTGTGTTTTGTTTGGCTTTATTTTAGGTTTTTTTTATAATGTTCTCGAATTTAGATCTTAATTAAAAATTAGACAGATTATTTTATTTTGTGGCAGGTTGTAAAGTGTGCTTGTAAAATACCTACATTGCAGAACAAAAACATATATTTTAAAAACTTTCATGAACTGCAAAACAGAGAAACCAGTTGATCAGTGTCCAAATGTATTTTTTATATCAATACGATAATCTACCATATATAATCACAAATAATATTATTATTAACCATCTGTCTCTTATAGAAGGCTTTAATACATTGCTTTTCTGTGCAGTGTAGCCTACTCTGGATGCCAGACATTAATCAGAGTCAAATTAATTGAGCCTGTTTTTGACATTGTGAATGCTTACGATAGCTACCACCCTGTAATTTATATTTATATATACTTTGTTATACTTTCCATATTTTATTATTCACAAACACTACGGTGCTTAATATTTCTTGTTTATCTCCATCAATAATAAAGAAACTAGCTTACCATTTTTTTGAAAGCTGAAAATAAAATATGATTTTAGTTGCATTTTAATACCTATGAAGATTTTATCCTTTTGGGGGGAAAAAAATATTACATAGAAATATTATATATATTTAAAACAGAGGTTTTGAAAGAAATATCAATTATTACGTTTTTTGCAAGTAATTGAAAAGGTATATAAATTGGTAAATCAAAGTGTTTGTGAATAATAATAAATAAAACAAGACCAAAATCACTGAAGTTACTGGTATTCATACTTAAACGAAAAAGAAAAATACTATTTTTGATCTGCAATGTTATTCTTCAAGGTCTTCTCTCTGTCTGAGGATGTAAAATATTGCAAAAGTTGAATAAATTATTTTGGCGCAGGAATTTTTCTTGCTTATGTTTTTTATATAGATCTGTTTTAAAAACATATTATAGAATTCAAGAAAGTATTGTATGTTGACAAAAAAATGGGGATATAAGTTTACTTTGTATCTATGAATGAGGATCCTTTAATAACTGAATGAATGACCAAGCATGCACAAAAGAAGATTATTTAGATAGTGGCATTTATCTTTATTTTGTTTCTTGATAATTAGTTTATTGAATTATATTTTTTAACAATTTCAGCAACATATATAAAAATATATAATGTATAATAAATTAAAAAGAGTTCTAATAAATATATTAAAAACATCATCCCTGCTCTAAGATCAAATACTGACTGTTATTACAAAACATTAGAAAAGCTATTCAAACAGCTTTTTCTCCAACATAGGTGTGTCCGGTCCACGGCGTCATCCTTACTTGTGGGATATTCTCTTCCCCAACAGGAAATGGCAAAGAGCCCAGCAAAGCTGGTCACATGATCCCTCCTAGGCTCCGCCTACCCCAGTCATTCTCTTTGCCGTTGTACAGGCAACATCTCCACGGAGATGGCTTAGAGCAGATACCAGGGACTGTAAAGGGGTTAAAGTTTAAAACGGCTCCGGTTCCGTTATTTTAAGGGTTAAAGCTTCCAAATTTGGTGTGCAATACTTTTAAGGCTTTAAGACACTGTGGTGAAAATTTGATAAATTTTGAACAATTCCTTCATGTTTTTTCGCAATTGCAGTAATAAAGTGTGTTCAGTTTAAAATTTAAAGTGACAGTAACGGTTTTATTTTAAAACGTTTTTGTACTTTGTTATCAAGTTTATGCCTGTTTAACATGTCTGAACTACCAGATAGACTGTGTTCTGAATGTGGGGAAGCCAGAATTCCTATTCATTTAAATAAATGTGATTTATGTGATAATGACAATGATGCCCAAGATGATTCCTCAAGTGAGGGGAGTAAGCATGGTACTGCATCATTCCCTCCTTCGTCTACACGAGTCTTGCCCACTCAGGAGGCCCCTAGTACATCTAGCGCGCCAATACTCCTTACTATGCAACAATTAACGGCTGTAATGGATAATTCTGTCAAAAACATTTTAGCCAAAATAAACACTTGTCAGCGTAAGCGCGGCTGCTCTGTTTTAGATACTGAAGAGCATGACGACGCTGATATTAATATCTCTGAAGGGCCCCTAACCCAGTCTGATGGGGCCAGGGAGGTTTTGTCTGAGGGAGAAATTACTGATTCAGGGAACATTTCTCAACAGGCTGAACCTGATGTGATTGCATTTAAATTTAAGTTGGAACATCTCCGCATTCTGCTTAAGGAGGTATTATCCACTCTGGATGATTGTGACAAGTTGGTCATCCCAGAGAAACTATGTAAAATGGACAAGTTCCTAGAGGTGCCGGGGCTCCCAGAAGCTTTTCCTATACCCAAGCGGGTGGCGGACATTGTTAATAAAGAATGGGAGAGGCCAGGTATTCCTTTCGTCCCTCCCCCCATATTTAAAAAATTGTTTCCTATGGTCGACCCCAGAAAGGACTTATGGCAGACAGTCCCCAAGGTCGAGGGAGCGGTTTCCACTTTAAACAAACGCACCACTATACCCATAGAGGATAGTTGTGCTTTCAAAGATCCTATGGATAAAAAATTAGAAGGTTTGCTTAAAAAGATGTTTGTTCAGCAGGGTTACCTTCTACAACCAATTTCATGCATTGTCCCTGTCGCTACAGCCGCATGTTTCTGGTTCGATGAGCTGATAAAGGCGGTCGATAGTGATTCTCCTCCTTATGAGGAGATTATGGACAGAATCAATGCTCTCAAATTGGCTAATTCTTTCACCCTCGACGCCACTTTGCAATTGGCTAGGTTAGCGGCTAAGAATTCTGGGTTTGCTATTGTGGCGCGCAGAGCGCTTTGGTTGAAATCTTGGTCGGCTGATGCGTCTTCCAAGAACAAGCTACTTAACATTCCTTTCAAGGGGAAAACGCTGTTTGGCCCTGACTTGAAAGAGATTATCTCTGATATCACTGGGGGTAAGGGCCACGCCCTTCCTCAGGATCGGCCTTTCAAGGCAAAAAATAAACCTAATTTTCGTCCCTTTCGTAGAAACGGACCAGCCCAAGGTGCTACGTCCTCTAAGCAAGAGGGTAATACTTCTCAAGCCAAGCCAGCTTGGAGACCAATGCAAGGCTGGAACAAAGGAAAGCAGGCCAAGAAACCTGCCACTGCTACCAAGACTGCATGAAATGTTGGCCCCCGATCCGGGACCGGATCTGGTGGGGGGCAGACTCTCTCTCTTCGCTCAGGCTTGGGCAAGAGATGTTCTGGATCCTTGGGCGCTAGAAATAGTCTCCCAAGGTTATCTTCTGGAATTCAAGGGACTTCCCCCAAGGGGGAGGTTCCACAGGTCTCAGTTGTCTTCAGACCACATAAAAAGACAGGCATTCTTACATTGTGTAGAAGACCTGTTAAAAATGGGAGTGATTCATCCTGTTCCATTAAGAGAACAAGGGATGGGGTTCTACTCCAATCTGTTCATAGTTCCCAAAAAAGAGGGAACGTTCAGACCAATCTTAGATCTCAAGATCTTAAACAAGTTTCTCAAGGTTCCATCGTTCAAGATGGAAACCATTCGAACTATTCTTCCTTCCATCCAGGAAGGTCAATTCATGACCACGGTGGATTTAAAGGATGCGTATCTACATATTCCTATCCACAAGGAACATCATCGGTTCCTAAGGTTCGCATTCCTGGACAAACATTACCAGTTCGTGGCGCTTCCTTTCGGATTAGCCACTGCTCCAAGGATTTTCACAAAGGTACTAGGGTCCCTTCTAGCTGTGCTAAGACCAAGGGGCATTGCTGTAGTACCTTACTTGGACGACATTCTGATTCAAGCGTCGTCCCTTCCTCAAGCAAAGGCTCACACGGACATCGTCCTGGCCTTTCTCAGATCTCACGGATGGAAAGTGAACGTGGAAAAGAGTTCTCTATCCCCGTCAACAAGGGTTCCCTTCTTGGGAACAATTATAGACTCCTTAGAAATGAGGATTTTTCTAACAGAGGCCAGAAAAACAAAACTTCTAGACTCTTGTCGGATACTTCATTCCGTTCCTCTTCCTTCCATAGCTCAGTGCATGGAAGTGATCGGGTTGATGGTAGCGGCAATGGACATAGTTCCTTTTGCGCGCATTCATCTAAGACCATTACAACTGTGCATGCTCAGTCAGTGGAATGGGGACTATACAGACTTGTCTCCGAAGATACAAGTAAATCAGAGGACCAGAGACTCACTCCGGTGGTGGCTGTCCCTGGACAACCTGTCACAAGGGATGACATTCCGCAGACCAGAGTGGGTCATTGTCACGACCGACGCCAGTCTGATGGGCTGGGGCGCGGTCTGGGGATCCCTGAAAGCTCAGGGTCTTTGGTCTCGGGAAGAATCTCTTCTACCGATAAATATTCTGGAACTGAGAGCGATATTCAATGCTCTCAAGGCTTGGCCTCAGCTAGCGAGGGCCAAGTTCATACGGTTTCAATCAGACAACATGACAACTGTTGCGTACATCAACCATCAGGGGGGAACAAGGAGTTCCCTAGCGATGGAAGAAGTGACCAAAATCATTCTATGGGCGGAGTCTCACTCCTGCCACCTGTCTGCTATCCACATCCCAGGAGTGGAAAATTGGGAAGCGGATTTTCTGAGTCGTCAGACATTGCATCCGGGGGAGTGGGAACTCCATCCGGAAATCTTTGCCCAAGTCACTCAGCTGTGGGGCATTCCAGACATGGATCTGATGGCCTCTCGTCAGAACTTCAAAGTTCCTTGCTACGGGTCCAGATCCAGGGATCCCAAGGCGGCTCTAGTGGATGCACTAGTAGCACCTTGGACCTTCAAACTAGCTTATGTGTTCCCGCCCTTTCCTCTCATCCCCAGGCTGGTAGCCAGGATCAATCAGGAGAGGGCGTCGGTGATCTTGATAGCTCCTGCGTGGCCACGCAGGACTTGGTATGCAGATCTGGTGAATATGTCATCGGCTCCACCTTGGAAGCTACCTTTGAGACGAGACCTTCTTGTTCAGGGTCCGTTCGAACATCCGAATCTGGTTTCACTCCAGCTGACTGCTTGGAGATTGAACGCTTGATTTTATCGAAGCGAGGGTTCTCAGATTCTGTTATCGATACTCTTGTTCAGGCCAGAAAGCCTGTAACTAGAAAGATTTACCACAAAATTTGGAAAAAATATATCTGTTGGTGTGAATCTAAAGGATTCCCTTGGGACAAGGTTAAGATTCCTAGGATCCTATCCTTCCTTCAAGAAGGATTGGAAAAAGGATTATCTGCAAGTTCCCTGAAGGGACAGATTTCTGCCTTGTCGGTGTTACTTCACAAAAAACTGGCTGCTGTGCCAGATGTTCAAGCTTTTGTTCAGGCTCTGGTTAGAATTAAGCCTGTTTACAAACCTTTGACTCCTCCTTGGAGTCTCAATTTAGTTCTTTCAGTTCTTCAGGGGGTTCCGTTTGAACCCTTGCATTCCGTTGATATCAAATTATTATCTTGGAAAGTTTTGTTTTTAGTTGCAATTTCTTCTGCCAGAAGAGTTTCAGAATTATCTGCTCTGCAGTGTTCTCCTCCTTATCTGGTGTTCCATGCAGATAAGGTGGTTTTACGTACTAAACCTGGTTTTCTTCCAAAAGTTGTTTCTAACAAAAACATTAACCAGGAGATTATCGTACCTTCTCTGTGTCCGAAACCAGTTTCAAAGAAGGAACGTTTGTTGCACAATTTGGATGTTGTTCGCGCTCTAAAATTCTATTTAGATGCTACAAAGGATTTTAGACAAACATCTTCCTTGTTTGTTGTTTATTCCGGTAAAAGGAGAGGTCAAAAAGCAACTTCTACCTCTCTCTCTTTTTGGATTAAAAGCATCATCAGATTGGCTTACGAGACTGCCGGACGGCAGCCTCCCGAAAGAATCACAGCTCATTCCACTAGGGCTGTGGCTTCCACATGGGCCTTCAAGAACGAGGCTTCTGTTGATCAGATATGTAGGGCAGCGACTTGGTCTTCACTGCACACTTTTACCAAATTTTACAAGTTTGATACTTTTGCTTCTTCTGAGGCTATTTTTGGGAGAAAGGTTTTGCAAGCCGTGGTGCCTTCCATTTAGGTGACCTGATTTGCTCCCTCCCTTCATCCGTGTCCTAAAGCTTTGGTATTGGTTCCCACAAGTAAGGATGACGCCGTGGACCGGACACACCTATGTTGGAGAAAACAGAATTTATGTTTACCTGATAAATTACTTTCTCCAACGGTGTGTCCGGTCCACGGCCCGCCCTGGTTTTTTAATCAGGTCTGATAATTTATTTTCTTTAACTACAGTCACCACGGTACCATATGGTTTCTCCTATGCAAATATTCCTCCTTAACGTCGGTCGAATGACTGGGGTAGGCGGAGCCTAGGAGGGATCATGTGACCAGCTTTGCTGGGCTCTTTGCCATTTCCTGTTGGGGAAGAGAATATCCCACAAGTAAGGATGACGCCGTGGACCGGACACACCGTTGGAGAAAGTAATTTATCAGGTAAACATAAATTCTGTTTTTTCATTTATTTTTTCAAATTCAAGGCCTTCAGAAAACCTTGTTTTTGCAGTTTTGTAATTGTTTCTCATGACCTTACACGGCAAAAACTTTTCAGATTTTATTCCTTGATAATTTGTTTATTGAATTATATTTTTAATAATTCATGCAAGATGTATTTAAAAATATATAGTAAATAAAAATAGAAAATAAATACAAAAATATCATCCTCCCTGAGATTTCAATCTCGAAAAACTTTTCAAATTCAAACGTTTTTACACAATTTAGTAATGGTTTGTTGTGATTACACACATCACAAAAACCTTTCAGATACATTGTATTGAGAACACTCCATTCCAATAAATCAGAAAAAAATGTTCACACCAGTTTCTACATGATTTGTAGCCTTACCAGTGTCCTAAAAATAATGTGAAATGCTGCTAGAAAATATTTTCTGATAGATAGCATGGTGCTAAGCCACTGAAAACCACACAATAATTTGGTTTTCTAATGGGCTGAAATTGCTTTGGGACACAAAAAAACCCACTAAACATACAACTCTTTCTAATGGATTTAAATAGGCCTCTTAGTTCTACATTGCTTTTGTTATTGCTTTTACAAACAAAATTAAGCTATCATCCAGTCTCCTGGTTATCACTGTGCTACTCTTTCTATACACTTTATTTATTATAAGGTTAAAAGGGTTTACAGTAAAATAGAAGGCATAAGTACAAATGTCAAGGCATTGGCACAACCAAAAGTGTACATTTTTTAGTAATAGATAAAATATGATTATATTAGATTATTAAATATATTTTAACTGCCATGTTCAGAAAATCTTAAATTCACAGATCTTACACCATACTATGTATTCTAATTGCATTTAATCATCTTTATATTTGTATCAATTTTCAGACATTTGTATGTTTGTGTCTATTTTTTGTGACATTATCATTCAAACAATGTGCAACCATTAGGTAAATGAAAACAAGTAAAACATATCTGGACATTTTTTTTTGTGTTGGATCAGTATTTTATTACTTAAATATTTAAAAAAAAATTACTACTTTTTCACATCCAAACATAGTGTAAGTTGATCTAATAATTTAACCGAAATAATTAAATGGTTCAAAAATGTTTGTTATGTCAATAAGTCTAAACGAATAGTTGTAGTAATTTTCCCGACATTATTGTTATTTTAAATTAATTGAAAAGCATTTAGTGGTGTGTTTTTGCAGATCTCTACTACATGAAAATAGGTACAAGACATGGAACTCGACATCATTAACAAGAATTTTCCTTTGAGTTCCAAAAATATATCCATTTTTATCATATTAAAAAATAAACATTAGCAATTTGTAATACACAACTTGATTTTGGTAACAGATTAGAATCAAAGGGTTTATCTATAATCTGTTGATATACAAAAGGTAGGTTCTATTACTACTAAAGGAACAGTAAACACCTTGTAAATACAATGCATTTCTGTTGGCTTGTTACAGAATATATCAGCCAAGCCCTAACATTTTCAAAACAAATTAACATCTTGCTTGCTGCAGTTGTTTTTCAATGGCCAAGCTCCACACACCACTTGACTTATTCGGAAGAGCAAATGCAGGCTTGAGTCTTCAATAGCTAGGTTGGCTATGGTTATATTGGTTATTCAGTATTAAGGGCATTGTTTTGCAGTTCTAAAGAATGCCTATAAAACAATAAGAAGGAGCAACATTGTTTAATATATGTATACATCATTAAATTGAGGGTTGCAAGTGAACATACTCACAAAAAGAATTGCACTCTCATGTGCTAGTAGAAGCAGACCGGCCTCTCTGCAGTGGGCCAGCTGACTGAACATCCAGCCTCAGGAACCATCCAATAGAGAGTGGAATCAAAAAGCAACTCCAGGAACGGAACAATACAAAGCAGTAATGATGTGAAAAATATAAAATATCTATTAAAACATCATTAAAAGGGAACTCCTTACATGAGTCCCTAAAAGATACATTGTGTTTTTCAGCAGACAACCTGCTGTTTTATCAGGCATATTAATCTGAGCACACAAGTTTAAATATACATCTTCCAATCAGAATACTGCTGTTACCAAAGTATCCAATCACATTTACAAAAGTTACATAGTGTCAAGTCAATAAGACCTAACAAATCTCCAAATGTCAATTGAGTATTATGTTAATGTGACAAACAGGGTAACATACCCCTTTATTTGCAGATGTAGTGCCCCAGGGAATATTGACCCCACTCTCTGTCCTAATAATCAGGTACAAATTTCTCCAAAATGTGTTTTTCTCTTGTAAGGTGTATCCAGTCCACGGATTCATCCATTACTTGTGGGATATTCTCCTTCCCAACAAGAAGCTGCAAGAGGATCACCCACAGCAGAGCTGTCTATATAGCTCCTCCCCTAACTGCCACCCCCAGTCATTCTCTTGCAGCTCTCGACAAGGGAAGTAGCTAGAGAGATGTGAATTAATGTAGTTTATCTTCAATCAAAAGTTTATTATTTTCAAATGGTACCGGAGTTGTACTATTTTAGCCTCAGGCAGAAAGTTGAAGAAGAGTCTGCCTGAGGTTTTTGATGATCTTAGCAGGTTGTAACTAAGATCCACTGCTGTTCTCACACATAACTGAAGAGATGGGTAACTTCAGCTGGGGGAATAGCGTGCAGGATTACCTGCTCTGAGGTATGTGCAGTTTTAAATTTTTCTAGAGAGATGATAAGCTAGAAAATGCTGACAGTACCTGATTTATTTAAGGTAAGCCTGATTACAGTGATTTAATAACGACTGGTATCATGCTTGCTGTAAAGGGTAATATTTTTGTAATTTACTCTCATTACTTAATAGATATAACGTTTGCTTGATGTATATAAACGTTTATTACAAATGGTGATAAAACTTTATTCTGGGGCCCAGTTTTTCCACATGGCTGACTAGATTTTGCCTAGGGATAGTTTTTTAAGGCCCTCTCACTGTGAGTACATGTTGGGAGGGGCCTATTTTCGCGCCTTAATTGCGCTGTAGTTTTTGCAGCTTGAGACATCCAGCTTCCCTGAAGGAGTCCCCTGACATATAGGACCCCTCTAAAGGGTTTTTGTGCCTTCCAAAGTCGTTGTATGGGCAGGTAGGTGCCACAGTAGAGCTCTACTGTGGCAGTTGGTTGTGACTGTTTAAAAATGGTTATATTGTTTTTTTTATCCGGTTTTGAAACTAAGGGGTTAATCATCCATTTGCAAGTGGGTGCAATGCTATTTCAGTCTATTATACACACTGTAAAAATTTTGTAGAATTTACTGCTTTTTTCACTGTTTTGCAGTTTCTGTGATTGTTTTTTTCTCTTAAAGGCACAGTACCGTTTGTATTTTTTGCTTGTTCACAGTTATTAAAGTGTTTTCCAAGCTTGCTGGTCTCATTACTAGTCTGTTTAAACATGTCTGACATAGAGGAAACTCATTGTTCATTATGTTTAGAAGCCATTGTGGAACCCCTCTTAGAATGTGTAACAAATGCACTGATTTTACTATAGATTACAAAGACCATATTCTGGCTTTAAAATATGTATCACCAGAAGAAATTGACAAGGAGGAAGTTATGCCGTCTAACTCTCCCCACGTGTCAGAACCTATAACTCCCGCTCAGGGGATGCCAAGTACATCTAGCGCGCCCATTGCGTATACCTTACAAGACATGGCGGCAGTTATGAATCATACCCTTACAGAGGTATTATCTAAACTGCCAGGATTGCAAGGAAAGCGAGACAGCTCTGGGACTAGAATAAATACAGAGCTCTCTGACACTTTAGTGGCTATGTCTGATACACCCTCACAATGTACTGAAGCTGAAGCAGGGGAGCTTCAATCTGTGGGTGATTTTTCTGATTCAGGGAAGATACTTCAACCTGATTCTGATATGTCTACATTTAAATTTAAGCTTGAGTACCTCCGCATATTGCTCAGGGAGGTCTTAGCAACTCTGGACGACTGTGACACTATTGTAGTCCCAGAGAAATTATGTAGATTGGATAAATACTATGCAGTACCTACTTACACTGATGTTTTTCCAATCCCTAAGAGGTTTTCTGAAATTATTACTAAGGAATGGGATAGACCAGGTGTACCGTTCTCTCCCCCTCCTGTTTTTAAAAAGATGTTTCCTATAGACGCCGCTACACAGGACTTGTGGCAGACAGTCCCTAAGGTGGAGGGAGCAATTTCTACTCTAGCTAAGCGTACCACTATCCCTGTCGAGGACAGTTGTGCTTTTCTAGATCCAATGGACAAAAAATTAGAGGGTTACCTTTTATTCAACAAGGTTTTATTCTCCAGCCTCTTGCATGCATTGCCCCAGTCACTGCTGCTGCGGCTTTCTGGTTTGAGTCTCTAGAGGAGGTTCTACAAGTTGAAACCCCGTTGGAAGATATTATTGACAAGCTTAAGGCCCTTAAGCTAGTCAATTCATTTGTTTCTGACGCCGTTGTTCATTTAACCAAGCTAACGGCTAAAAATTCAGGTTTTGCTATTCAGGCGCGTAGGGCGCTATGGCTTAAATCCTGGTCAGCTGACGTGACTTAAAAGTCTAAACTTCTCAACATTCCCTTCAAAGGACAGACCCTATTCGGGCCTGGACTGAAGGAGATCATTTCTGACATCACGGGAGGAAAAGGTCACGCCCTTCCTCAAGACAGGTCCAACAAATTAAGGACCAGACAGTCTAGTTTTCGGCCCTTTCGAAACTTCAAGAGTGGAGCAGCTTCAACTTCCTCTAACACAAAACAAGAGGGAACTTTTGCCCAGTCTAAGCCGGTCTGGAGACCTAACCAGGCTTGGAACAAGGGGAAACAGGCCAAAAAGCCTGCTGCTGCCTCTAAGACAGCATGAAGGAGCAGCCCCCGATCCGGAAACGGATCTAGTAGGGGGCAGACTCTCTCTCTTCGCCCAGGCTTCGGCAAGAGATGTCCAGGATCCCTGGGCATTGGAAATTGTGTCCAAGGGTTATCTTCTGGAATTCAAAACCTCTCCCCCAAAAGGGAGATTTCATCTCTCACATTTATCTGCAAACCAGATAAAGAGAGAGGCATTCTTACATTGTGTTCGAGACCTCCTAGTTATGGGAGTGATCCACCCAGTTCCGCAGGAGGAACAGGGGCAGGGCTTCTATTCAAATCTGTTTGTGGTTCCCAAGAAAGAGGGAACATTCAGACCAATCTTAGATCTCAAGATCTTAAACAAATTTCTCAGAGTCCCATCCTTCAAGATGGAGACTTTTCGAACCATCCTTCCTATGATCCAGGAGGGTCAATATATGACTACCGTAGACTTAAAGGATGCTTATCTTCACATCCCGATACACAAAGATCATCATTATTTTCTCAGGTTTGCTTTTCTAGACAGGCACTACCAGTTTGTGGCTCTTTCCTTCGGGTTGGCCACGGCACCAAGAATCTTTACGAAGGTTCTAGGGTCCCTCCTAGCAGTCCTAAGGCCGCGGGGTATAGCAGTAGCCCCTTATTTAGACGACATTTTGATACAGGCGTCGACTTTTCAAATCGCAAGGTTCCATACAGACATTGTTCTGGCATTTCTGAGGTCCCATGGGTGGAAGGTGAACGAAGAAAAAAGTTCTCTATCACCTCTAACAAGAGTTTCATTCCTAGGAACTCTGATAGATTCGGTAGAAATGAAGATTTACCTAACGAAGGCCAGATTGTCAAAACTTCTAGACTCTTGCCGTGTTCTTTATTCCACTTCTCGCCCTTCAGTGGCTCAGTGTATGGAAGTAATCGGTTTAATGGTAGCGGCAATGGACATAGTACCATTTGCCCGTCTACATCTCAGACCGCTGCAACTTTGCATGCTCAGTCAGTGGAATGGGGATTACACAGATTTGTCCCCTCTACTAAATCTGGATCAAGAAACCAGGGATTCTCTTCTCTGGTGGCTATGTCAGGTCCATCTGTCCAAGGGGATGAGCTTCCGCAGGCCAGATTGGACTATAGTAACGACAGATGCCAGCCTTCTGGGCTGGGGTGCAGTCTGGAACTCCCTGAAGGCTCAGGGCTCGTGGATTCAGGAGGAGGCACTCCTTCCAATAAACATTCTGGAACTAAGAGCGATTTTCAATGCTCTTCAGGCGTGGCCTCAGCTAGCTGTGGTCAGGTTCATCAGATTTCAGTCGGACAATATCACGACTGTAGCCTACATCAACCATCAGGGGGGAACACGGAGTTCCCTAGCAATGTTGGAGGTTTCAAAGATAATTCTATGGGCAGAGGTTCACTCTTGCCATCTATCAGCTATCCATATCCCAGGAGTCGAGAACTGGGAGGCGGATTTTCTAAGTCGGCAGACTTTTCATCCGGGAGAATGGGAACTCCATCCGGAGGTATTTGCTCAGTTGATTCAACTTTGGGGCAAACCAGAACTGGATCTCATGGCGTCTCTCCAGAACGCCAAGCTTCCTTGTTACAGGACCAGGTCCAGGGACCCCAAGGCAACGCTAATAGATGCTCTAGCAGTGCCTTGGTCCTTCAACCTGGCTTATGTGTTTCCACCGTTTCCTCTGCACCCTCGTCTGATTGCCAAGATCAGGCAGGAGAGAGCTTCAGTGATTTTGATAGCACCTGCGTGGCCACGAAGGACTTGGTATGCAGACCTGGTGGACATGTCATCCTGTCCACCATGGACCCTGCCGCTGAGGCAGGACCTTCTACTTCAGGGTCCTTTCAACCATCCAAACCTAATTTCTCTGCGTCTGACTGCTTGGAGATTGAACGCTTGATTTTATCAAAGCGTGGTTTCTCTGAATCGGTCATTGATACCTTAATTCAGGCTCGAAAGCCGGTTACCAGGAAAATCTATCATAAGATATGGTGTAAATATCTTCATTGGTGTGAATCCAAGGGTTACTCATGGAGTAAGGTCAGGATTCCTAGAATATTATCTTTTCTCCAAGAAGGATTGGAGAAGGGATTGTCGGCTAGTTCCTTAAAGGGACAGATTTCTGCTCTGTCTATTCTTTTGCACAAGCGTCTGGCTAATACTCCAGACGTTCAGGCGTTTTGTCAGGCTTTAGTTCGAATCAAGTGTTTAAACCTGTTGCTCCGCCATGGAGTCTAAATTTAGTTCTTAAAGTTCTTCAAAGGGGTTTCGTTTGAACCTTTGCATTCCATAGATATCAAGCTGTTGTCTTGGAAAGTTCTGTTTTTGGTAGCTATCTCCTCGGCTCGACGAGTTTCGGAGTTATCGGCTTTACAATGTGATTCTCCTTATCTCATTTTCCATGCTGATAAGGTAGTGTTGCGTACCAAACCTGGGTTTCTTCCTAAGGTGGTATCTAATAAGAATATCAATCAGGAGATTGTTGTTCCTTCACTATGTCCTAATCCTTCTTCAAAGAAGGAACGTCTATTACACAATCTTGATGTGGTCCGTGCTTTAAAATTCTATTTACAAGCCACTAAAGATTTTCGTCAAACATCTGCTTTGTTTGTGGTTTACTCTGGACAGAGGAGAGGCCAAAAGGCTTCGGCAACTTCTCTTTCTTTTTGGTTAAGAAGCATAATCCGCTTTGCTTACGAGACTGCTGGCCAGCAGCCTCCTGAGAGAATTACAGCTCATTCCACTAGAGCAGTAGCTTCCACATGGGCTTTTAAAAATGAGGCTTCTGTTGAACAGATTTGTAAGGCGGCGACTTGGTCTTCGCTTCATACCTTTTCGAAATTCTACAAATTTGATACTTTTGCTTCTTTGGAGGCTGTTTTTGGGAGAAAGGTCTTACAGGCATTGGTGCCCTCCGTTTAAGCGCCTGCCTTGTCCCTCCCTTCATCCGTGTCCTATTGCTTTGGTATTGGTGTCCCACAAGTAATGGATGAATCCGTGGACTGGATACACCTTACAAGAGAAAACAAAATTTATGCTTACCTGATAAATTTATTTCTCTTGTGGTGTATCCAGTCCACGGCCCGCCCTGTCATTTTAAGGCAGGTGTTATTTATTTTTTAAACTACAGTCACCACTGCACCCTATAGTTTCTCCTTTCTCTTGCTTGTCTTCGGTCGAATGACTGGGGGTGGCAGTTAGGGGTGGAGCTATATACAGTGGCGTCACTAGGGTTGGTGTCACCCGGTGCGGTAAGTCATGGTGTCACCCCCCCCCCCCAGAAAGCAGACACACACAAAAACACAGGCAAACACTCAAGACACACTTAAAAACATACTCAGATGCACACACAAACACTCGGAAACACACTCAGACACACACACAAAAACACTGAGACACACAAAAACTCAGACACACACATACAAAATATGTAAACTGCACTGCATTAATTATGAAGCTCATGCCTAGAGCTGCTCTCTGGCTGAGCAGAACATTAAATGAAAGATAAACAGAGCACTCTAAAATAAATCACTGAAGAAAAGGTTTAGGCGCGCAAACTATGAAAATTCTGCTCTCTTACGGCTAGATTTAGAGTTTTGTCGGTAACGACCCGCGTAGCTAACGCTGGCTTTTTTCTGGCCGCACCTTTAAAATAACTCTGGTATTGAGAGTATATAATGTCAGCGTTAGGCTCCAAAAAAGGAGCGTAGAGCATATTTAACGCAACTTCAACTCTCGATACCAGAGTTGCTTACGGACGCGGCCAGTCTCAAAAACGTGCTCGTGCACGATTCCCCCATAGGAAACAATGGGGCTGTTTGAGCTGGAAAAAAAACACCTGCAAAAAAGCCGCGTTCAGCTCCTAACGCAGCCCCATTGTTTGCTATGGGGAAACACTTCCTACGTCTGCACCTAACACTCTAACATGTACCCCGAGTCTAAACACCCCTAACCTTACACTTATTAACCCCTAATCTGCCGCCCCCGCTATCGCTGACCCCTGCATATTATTATTAACCCCTAATCTGCCGCTCCGTAAACCGCCGCTACTTACATTATCCCTATGTACCCCTAATCTGCTGCCCTAACATCGCCGACCCCTATATTATATTTATTAACCCCTAATCTGCCCCCCACAACGTCGCCTCCACCTGCCTACACTTATTAACCCCTAATCTTCCGACCGGACCGCGCCGCTATTATAATAAAGTTATTAACCCCTAATCCGCCTCACTAACCCTATAATAAATAGTATTAACCCCTAATCTGCCCTCCCTAACATCGCCGACACCTAACTTCAAACATTAACCCCTAATCTGCCGGAAGGTAGGATGATCTTCAGGGGCTTAGTGTTAGGTTTATTTAAGGGGGGTTTGGGTTAGATTAGGGGTATGTGGGTGGTGGGTTGTAATGTTGGGGGGGGGTATTGTATGTTTTTTTTTTTTACAGGCAAAAGAGCTGAACTTCTTGGGGCATGCCCCGCAAAGGGCCCTGTTCAGGGCTGGTAAGGTAAAAGAGCTTTGAACTTTAGTAATTTAGAATAAGGTAGGGCATTTTTTTATTTTGGGGGGCTTTGTTATTTTATTAGGGGGCTTAGAGTAGGTGTAATTAGTTTAAAATTGTTGTAATATTTTTCTTATGTTTGTAAATATTTTTTTATTTTTTGTAACTTAGTTCTTTTTTATTTTTTGTACTTTAGTTAGTTTATTTCATTGTAGTTATTTGTAGGTATTGTATTTAATTAATTTATTGATAGTGTAGTGTTAGGTTTAATTGTAGGTATTTTATTTAATTAATTTATTGATAGTGTAGTGTTAGGTTTAATTGTAACTTAGGTTAGGATTTATTTTACAGGTAATTTTGTAATTATTTTAACTATTTTAGCTATTAAATAGTTCTTAACTATTTAATAGCTATTGTACCTGGTTAAAATAAATACAAAGTTACCTGTAAAATAAATATTAATCCTAAAATAGCTATAATATTATAATTTATATTGTAGCTATATTAGGATTTATTTTACAGGTAAGTATTTAGCTTTAAATAGGAATAATTTATTTAAGAAGAGTTAATTAATTTCGTTAGATTAAAATTATATTTAACTTAGGGGTTAATACATTTATTAGAATAGCGGTGAGCTCCAGTCGGCAGATTAGGGGTTAATAATTGAAGTTAGGTGTCGGCGATGTTAGGGAGGGCAGATTAGGGGTTAATACTATTTATTATAGGGTTAGTGAGGCGGATTATGGGTTAATAACTTTATAATAATAGCGGTGCGGTCCGCTCGGCAGATTAGGGGTTAATAAGTGTAGGCAGGTGGAGGGTACGTTGAGGGGGGCAGATTAGGGGTTAATAAATATAATATAGGGGTCGGTGGTGTTAGGGGCAGCAGATTAGGGGTACATAGCTATAATGTAGGTGGCGGCGGCGTGCGGACGGCAGATTAGGGGTTAATTGTTGTAGGTAGCTGGCGGCGACGTTGTGGGGGGCAGGTTAGGGGTTAATAAATATAATATAGGGGTCGGCAGTGTTAGGGGCAGCAGATTAGGGGTACATAAGTATAACGTAGGTGGCGGTCGGCAGATTAGGGGTTAAAAAATTTAATCGAGTGGGGGGACCTCGGTTTAGGGGTACATAGGTAGTTTATGGGTGTTAGTGTACTTTAGAGTACAGTAGTTAAGAGCTTTATGAACCGGCGTTAGCCCAGAAAGCTCTTAACTACTGACTTTTTTCTGCGGCTGGAGTTTTGTCGTTAGAATTCTAACGCTCACTTCAGACACGACTCTAAATACCGGAGTTAGAAAAATCCCATTGAAAAGAGGATACGCAATTGACGTAAGGGGATCTGCGGTATGGAAAAGTCGCGGCTGAAAAGTGAGCGTTAGACCCTTTTTTTAATGACTCCAAATACCGGAGGTAGCCTAAAACCAGCGTTAGGAGCCTCTAACGCTGGTTTTCACGGCTACCGCCAAACTCCAAATCTGGGCCTTACTCTGTTCCAAGTCTGTCAGTGCACAGCCCTGGGCCGCATGTCACTGAGCAGTGAGCACAGATAGGCAGGCAGGTTTAGGCTAGCAGTGCAACTTTGCAAGCCCCATGGCACACCCACAACATTCATAGTGAAATTGGGCAGGGGAGGAGCAAAGTACAAACAAGCAAAAGCAGCCGGGAAAACTATTTGTTGAAATTGCAGCACTGGCTAAAGGGGCAAAACAATTGTGTATCTACAACTTCCCCAGTCCCACTAATGTTCACAAATGCCAGCCTCTAATAAAATAATCTATGCATCTCAACATTGTATTTCTTTGAATTTCAATAAAATGTAAAAAAAAAAAAAAAAAATTTTGGTGTCACCCCCTGGAGGGTGTCACCCAGGTGCGGCCCGCACCCCCTAGTGACGCCACTGGCTATATAGACAGCTCTGCTGTGGGTGATCCTCTTGCAGCTTCCTGTTGGGAAGGAGAATATCCCACAAGTAATGGATGAATCCGTGGACTGGATACACCACAAGAGAAATAAATTTATCAGGTAAGCATAAATTTTGTTTTTTATCAAGTGTGCCCCAAAGAAGCTCAATTACTGATCAATCATTAACGCTGCCACAACACCATCGGCCATTAAAGGGACAGTCAAGTCCAAAAAAAACTTTCATGTTTCAAATAGAGCATGTAATATTAAATAACTTTCCAATTTACTTTTATCACCAATTTTGCTTTGTTCTTTTGGTATTCTTAGTTGAAAGCTAAACCTAGGAGGTTCATATGCTAATTTCTTAGACCTTGAAAGCTGCCTCTAATCTAAATGCATTTTGATAGTTTTTCACCACTAGAGGGCATTAGTTCACGTGTTTCATATAGATAACATTGAGCTCATGCACATTAATTTACCATGGAGACAGCTCTGATTGGCTAAACTGCAAGTATGTCAAAAGAACTGAAATAAGGGGGCAGTCTGCTGAGGCTTAGATACAAAGTAATTACAGTGGCAAAACATGTATAATTATAACTGGGTTGGTTATGCAAAACTGGGGAATTGGTAATTAAGGGATTATCTATCTTTTAAAACAACAAAAATTCTGGTGTTGACCGTCCCTTTAAAACCAAATACAATACTGACTATAACATACAATAAATCCACCTCCCACCTAATAAAACACTGATCCCAATTGCATATTGAACCACACCATGAGCAGTGTTGGAATAGATAACAAAAATCCTTGCAACGCCGATGTCACAGTGTCCACCCATCTTTGGCATGGCTAATGACGATACCCAAACATGAGAACCAATAAGGGTGAGACTTATGACAGCACCCTAACAGGCAAACAAGGACTTACATAGCTCAAAAAATGTGTAAAGCCCTCACTAATGTGGACACATATATCAAAACCATAAACAAAAGTATTCTGCCTACTCTGCTCCAAAGTGTATGATCACAGTGAAATAGAAGATAAAACCCAAACTCTAATGCACATACATATATCATGATACATATATGTATGATCACAGTGAGAAAATAAATATCAGTAATGAAATACCTATCTAATCACTACACCCTTGTGCCATGTTAACACTTGTAAAAAAAAAAAAAAAGAAGATGAAATAACTTGTAATTACGATTTTTTAAACAAGATAAGATAATGACCTCTCTGTGCATTACTGCATCTAAAAAACGCAAACAAATATGTATGGAATAGTGTTGTGTTTCACTCAACTCCCTACATTGATAATTAAAATAAGGCTAAATGAAAAATTACATTAATAATTAAAATATAATAAATTATATGTTGCCCATGAAAAATGTATATTCATAAACAGCTACCCAATAATACCTTTATGATAACCAATATTTGACCTTAATCAAACATATAATAATTTTACTACCTCTAACTAAAAAGGAAAAATAGTGTTCTTGAAATATATATCAGTGAGAATAAAGGGGGTGAGAGTATTTGGAATTAGTGATGTAGCGAACCTAAAATTTTCGGTTCGCGAACGGCGGACTCGAACTTCCGGTATTGTTCGCAAACCGCCATTGAATTCAATAGGCAGGCGAACTTTAAAACCTACAAGGACTCTTTCTGGCCACAATAGTGATGTAAAAGTTGTTTCAAGGGTACTAACACCTGGATTGTTGCATGCTGGAGGGGGATCCCTGGCAAAACTCCCATGGAAAATTACATAGTTGATGCAGAGTCTGCTTTTAAGCCATAATGGGTCTAAATCAACTAACATTCCCAAAGTGGCTGTCTCAAAACATCCCGGACAGAAGATAGATTGATAGTGATAGATAGGATAGATAGATATACATAGATTGATAGTTAGACAGAATCGATAGAAGAGAAATAGATAGATTTGTTAGATATATAATTACCCTAATAAATTCTAATAATCAAACATGCGTTCTTGGACCCAACTAGCTTGTGTTAATTAGTACTTTTCTTAGCACTTTAATCCCTGTCCCCCCCCCCCTATCGGGGGAGTTCTATATGGCCTGCCAGATTACCCTGAAAAATTATAATAATAAGACATGTGGTCTGCTACCTATTTTAACGAGGTTGTGTTTTAAGTACTACCATTCTTAGCACTTTAATCTATGTAACTCCCCCTATTTGGTGAGGTCTATATGGCCTGGATGATTACCCATACAAAATATAATAATAAGACATCTGCTCTTGGTCTGCGACCCATGGTAACTATGTTGTGTTAATTAGTAATGTCCTTCGCATTTTAATAGCTGTTACTCATACTCACCCTATCGGTGGAGGTCTATATGGCCTGCATGATTACCCTTACAAAATATAACAACCAAACATATGCTCTGGGACCCATGGTAAGTAGGTTGTGTTAAGTAGTACTGTTCTTTGCATTTTCATACCTGTTACAACACCAAATGGTGGCAGGTCTATCTGGCCTTCATGATTAGCTGCACCCAAACCCAAAAAAAAGCCGAGTGGTCTTAGACTAACACCCATGGCTAACTCGGTTGCTTCAATTAGTACTATTCTTAGCACTTTCATCCCTGTTACGGGCGGTCTACATGGCCATCATGATTAGCTGAACAAAATACTACAATCCAACCTTTGCTCAGTCTTCATAGGCCCTTCATTGTCTGTATTTTGATAGTACAGTTCTTATTATTTTTATAGCTGATACAACACCGAATGGTGGCAGCTCTATATGGCCTGCATGATTAGCCGCACCCAATACAAAAATAAATCCAAGCGGTCTTGGATTACCACCCATGTTTCAAGTAGTACTATTCTTAGCACTTTCATCTCATCATCCCTGTTACTTCCAGGACTCTCTGTGGTGGTGGTCTACATGGCCATCATGATTAGCCTAACCATATACTACAATCCAACCTTGGCTCAGTCTTCCTAAGGCCCTTCATTGGCTGTATTTTGGTAGTACTGTTCTTATTAGTTTAATAGCTGATACGACACCGAATGGTGGCAGCTCTATATGGCCTGCATGAATAGCCACACCCAAAGCCAAAAATTATGATTTTTTTTTTATTATTACTGTTACAAGAATTGTGATTGGTGCCACTAATTGGCTACTTGGGCCTGGCAGACAGGCTGGCAGATATGAGTCGTGGATGGTAGGTAGGGCAGCAATTTAACACAGTATGCTGTGTAAGTGACAAAAACACAGGACTGATAGAAAATTAAGTTACATTACACTAGCAAAATATTTGAAAATTTTAGATTTTAATATTAAAATTATGTTAAGAAGTGCAATGCACATATGACTCTATGAGTGGTCGCACTGGCTGGCTGCTACGTAGGGCAGCAATTATAACAACACTATGCTGTGTAAGTCAGATAGACAGTTAGACACAGGCCTGATAGAAAATACAATTAGATTACACTAGCATAATGATTTAAAGACTGTTTTTTGGAAATTTTAATAAAAAGGTTAAGCACATACATATGAGTCGTGGCTGATAGCCTTGGAAGGGCAGCTATTAAAAACAGTAGGCTCTGTATGTCGGATACACACACGCCTGATAGAAAATACTATTAGATTACACTAGAAAAATGATTGAAATTATTTTTTTGGGGGGGAAATTAATTATTTTTAAGTTTTTATTGTTTTTACTATACTTCAGTATTATCCTACAGATTGTTTTATATATTTCTTCTAGCGCCCCCTAGAGTTACGCTTGCATAGTGTAACAGGTATTTCTAAATTTAAACTAATGTTGTTAGGGAGATATCAGTGGTGGCAGTAGTCACAGCATATGCTGTGAGCCTTAATCACACAGCTGAAAGCCAGGCAAATGCTAATAAAAAAAAAACGAAAAAAAAAAAAAAAACGGCACGAAATATAGCCCTAAAAAGGGCTTTTTGGGGTGCTGTGCTTGCAGCAGAGATGAGTGGAGTCCTTCTGGACTGTAAATACACTAGCCTAGCTATGTTTTTCCTATTAATGTCAGGAGCAAAAACACAACACGTCCTCTCATTAAAAAAGCAAGGTCGTTATGAGTCTAAAATGGCGGATTCCGAGTAGCTGGGAGTGTCTGTGAGGGAGTGTCTGATGTTGATTGGCTCTAATGTGTCAGGCGACTGTGACATAAAGGGTCAAAGTTTCCACAATGATGACATATGTTCGCTGTGAACCGTTCGCGGGCGAACAGTTCGGGACATCACTATTTGGAATACCTAAATTCTCTGGAGCACCCAAACCACATAACAATTCTAGTATTCCTCTAAATAGGATATCACACAAAAACATCTTGGTTTCTTTTATTCAAAAAATATATATTAACATAGGTATAAAGACTACTGCTCCAAATCTGTATTATCCAGTAGGTTTCCCTCTGTCTCAATCTAGAGAACCTCGTGTGCACACTGCTGCCCCCAACACATTCAATGGAAGTAATAGTGAAACTACAGGTGGGGTGAGAACAAGAGAGTATGCAATGTCTAGATACGCTGTGTTTATTAAGTCCTCTAAAAATATTCCTCCAGTGTTCACCCCACCTATGTCTCACTGGAAAACAGGTACAACCAATATATTGCTTACCACATTTACAATTGAGAAGATACACTATGTATTGGGAACTACAAGATAAATATTGCTTTATTTGAAAACTTTCCTTAGTACTATACCGAACTGTTGTCACCTTATGAGTAATATATTGGCACATGCCACATCTTTTGTGTCCACATTTGTAAATACCTGTTTGCTAATTTACTTTTTACCATTATAGGTGTACAATCTTTTATAGACTTAACTACTCTGAGCTAATTTATTTTTCATAGTCATATCTCTCTTAAACACACATTCAGGTTTCTCCTCTAGAACTTCTTTTAAAAAGTATAATTTAATAGTATATGCCAATATTTCCTAATCAAACATTTTTTTCATTTGTAACTAGTTTCATATTTTGTAATAACCTTGATCCCACCTGAGATAATAGAATCTCCATATAGTTCTCTAGCTCTACGTAAACTACTTCCAACAAATTTAGGATAGCCCTTTTTTAAAATGGAACTCTAAAAATCGTAAGCTCCAATATCCGAACAATTCCGTCTAATCCTCCTAAATTGTCTGAAAGGGATATTCTTTTCTCTTGTTAAGTGTATCCAGTCCACGGATCATCCATTACTTATGGGATATTCTCCTTCCCAACAGGAAGCTGCAACGCTCAACAAAGATGGAGGTCGTAAGAGGACTGTGGTGTTTTATACTTAGTTTATTTCTTCGATCAAAAGTTTGTTATTTTTAAATGGTACCGGAGTGTACTGTTTATCTCAGGCAGTATTTAGAAGAAGAATCTGCCTGCGTTTTCTATGATCTTAGCAGAAGTAACTAAGATCCTTGGCTGTTCTCACATATTCTGAGGAGTGAGGTAACTTCAGAGGGGGAATAGCGTGCAGGTTTTCCTGCAATAAGGTATGTGCAGTTAAAATATTTTTCTAGGGATGGAATTTGCTAGAAAATGCTGCTGATACCGAAGTAATGTAAATAAAGCCTTAAATGCAGTGATAGTGACTGGTATCAGGCTTATTAATAGAGATACATACTCTTATAAAAGTGTATTTTAAAACGTTTGCTGGCATGTTTAATCATTTTTTATATATGTTTGGTGATAAAACTTATTGGGGCCTAGTTTTTTCCACATGGCTGGCTTGAATTTTGCCTAGAAACAGTTCCTTGAGGCTTTCCACTGTTGTAATATGAGTGGGAGGGGCCTATTTTAGCGCTTTTTTGCGCAGAAAAAATTACAGACACAGACATCCAGCTTCTTCCTGCATGTTCCAGGACTTCTCTGAAGGGCTCAAAAGGCTTCAAAAGTCGTATTGAGGGAGGTAACAAGCCTAAGTAGAGCTGTGGCAGTTGTGACTGTTTAACCCCTTAATGATCAAAAAAAAGGCAGTTAATGCCTGAGGACGTACCCTGCACGTCCTCGGTGTGGAAAGCAGCTGGAAGCGATCCTGCTCGCTTCCAGCTGCTTTCCGGTTATTGCAGTGATGCCTCGATATGCTAGATGGCCATCCGATGCAGAGAGAGCCACTCTGTGGCCCTCTCTGCACCGGACATCGATGGCCGGTATCGTTGGTGGGTGGGAGCCGACTTGGGAGGCAGGTGGGCGGCCATCGATGGGCCGGGTAATGTAGAGGGGGGCGGGATCGGGGGCAGAGCCGATGGGGGCGCGCACGGGCGCGCGTGCACGGGGGGCGGCGGGCGGGCGCGTGCACGGGGCGGGAGCGGGTGGGAACGCTACACTACAGAAAATATAACTGTTTAAAAGTTTGAGAAAGGGGTATATTTATGGCAAAAAATATATAAATCGATGGTATCTAGGAGGGGGTGGGGGGTTGGTTTTTGGTGGGGCAGGGTGCTACACTACAGAAAAGGGGAAAAATTTAAAAATCACCAATTTTATTCTAAACTGGGTACTGGCAGACAGCTGCCAGTACCCAAGATGGCGGCCATTAAGACAGGGGGAGAGTTAGAGAGCTGTTTGGTGGGGGATCAGTCAGTTTGGGGGCTAAAGGGGGGTCCTACAGAGCAGCATATGTAAATATGCCTTTTCTTTTTTAAAAAAAAAAGCCCAAATATAGCTTTTATTTTAGTACTGGCAGTTTCTGCCAGTACTTAAGATGGCGGGGACAATTGTGGGGTGGGGGAGGGAAGAGAGCTGTTTGGGAGGGATCAGGGGGTCTGATGTTTCAGGTGGGAGGCTAAGCTCTACACTAAAGCTAAAATTAACCCTGCAAGCTCCCTACAAGCTACCTAATTAACCCCTTCACTGCTAGCCATAATACGTGTGATGCGCATTTAGCGGCCTAAGTACCAAAAAGCAACGCCAAAGCCATATGTGTCTGCTATTTCTGAACAAAGGGGATCACAGAGAAAAATTTACAACCATTTATGTCATAATTGCACAAGCTGTTTGTAAATAATTTCAGTGAGAAACAAAAAGTTTGTGAAAAAGGGAACTTTTTTTTTTATTTGATCGCATTTGGCGGTGAAATGGTGGCATGAAATATACCAAAATGGGCCTAGATCAATACTTTGGGTTGTCTGCTACACTAGAATAAAGCTAAAATTAACCCTACAAGCTCCCTACAAGCTCCCTAATTAACCCCTGCACTGCTGGGTATAATACACGTGTGGTGCGCAGCGGCATTTAGCGGCCTTCTAATTACCAAAAAGCAATGCCAAAGCCATATATGTCTGCTATTTCTGAACAAAGGGGATCCCAGAGAAAAATTTACAACCATTTATGCCATAATTGCACAAGCTGTTTGTAAATAATTTCAGTGAGAAACCGAAAGTTTGTGAAAAAGTGAACGATTTTTTGTATTTGATCGCATTTGGCGGTGAAATGGTGGCATGAAATATACCAAAATTGGCCTAGATCAATACTTTGGGATGTCTTCTAAAAAAAAATATATACATGTCAATGGATATTCAGGTATTCCTGAAAGATATCAGTGTCCCAATGTAACTAGCGCTAATCTTGAATAAAATGGTTTGGAAATAGCAAAGTGCTACTTGTATTTATGGCCCTATAGCTTGCAAAAAAAAGCAAAGAACATGTAAACATTGGTTATTTCTAAACTCAGGACAAAATTTAGAAAATATTTAGCATGGGTGTTTTTTGGTGGTTGTAGATGTGTAACAGATTTTGGGGGTCAAAGTTAGAAAAAGTGTGTTTTTTCCATTTTTTTCTCATATTTTATAATTTTTTTTACAATAAATTATAAGATATGATGAAAATAATGGTATCTTTGGAAAGTCCATTTAATGGCGAGAAAAACGGTATATAATATGTGTGGGTAAAGTAAATGAGCAAGAGGAAAATTACAGCTAAACACAAACACCGCAAAAATGTAAAAATAGCCTTGGTCCCAAACGGACAGAAAATGGAAAAGTGCTGTGGTCATTAAGGGGTTAAAAAACGTTTTTGTCATTTGTTATTCCGGTTTTGATATTAAGGGGTTAATCATCCATTTGCAAGTGGGTGCAATGCTCTGCTAACTTGTTATATACACTGTAAAAATTTCGTTAGTGTAACTGCCTTTTTTCACTGTTATTTCAAATTTGGACAAAATTTGTGTTTCTTAAAGGCGCAGTTAAGTGTTTTCCAAGCTTGCTAGTCTCATTGCTAGTCTGTTTAAACATGTCTGATACAGAGGAACCTACTTGTTCATTATGTTTGAAAGCCATGGTGGAGCCCCATAGGAGAATGTGTACTAAATGTATTGATTTCACCTTAAACAGTAAAGATCAGTCTTTATCTATAAAATAATTATCACCAGAGGGTTCTGTCGAGGGGGAAGTTATGCCGACTAACTCTCCCCACGTGTCAGACCCTTCGCCTCCCGCTCAGGGGACGCACGCTAATATGGCGCCAATTACATCAGGGACGCCCATAGCGTTTACCTTGCAGGACATGGCTGCAATCATGAATAATACCCTGTCAGAGGTATTATCCAGATTGCCTGAATTAAGAGGCAAGCGCGATAGCTCTGGGGTTAGGAGTGATACAGAGCGCGCAAATGCTGTAAGAGCCATGTCTGATACTGTGTCACAGTATGCAGAACATGAGGACGGAGAGCTTCATTCTGTGGGTGACATCTCTGACTCGGGGAAACCTCATTCAGAGATTTCTAATTTTAAATTTAAGCTTGAGAACCTCCGTGTATTGCTTGGGGAGGTATTAGCTGCTCTGAATGACTGTAACACAGTTGCAATTCCAGAGAAATTTTGTAGGCTGGATAGATACTATGCGGTGCCGGTGTGTACTGACGTTTTTCCTATACCTAAAAGGCTTACAGAAATTATTAGCAAGGAGTGGGATAGACCCGGTGTGCCCTTTTCCCCACCTCCTATATTTAGAAAAATGTTTCCAATAGACGCCACTACACGGGACTTATGGCAGACGGTCCCTAAGGTGGAGGGAGCAGTTTCTACTTTAGCAAAGCGTACCACTATCCCGGTTGAGGACAGTTGTACTTTTTCAGATCCAATGGATAAAAAATTGGAGGGTTACCTTAAGAAAATGTTTATTCAACAAGGTTTTATTTTGCAGCCCCTTGCATGCATTGCGCCTGTCACTGCTGCGGCGGCATTCTGGTTTGAGGCCCTGGAAGAGGCCATCCATACAGCTCCATTGGAGGAAATTATTGACAAGCTTAGAACGCTTAAGCTAGCTAACTCATTTATTTCTGATGCCATTGTTCATTTGACTAAACTAACGGCTAAGAATTCCGGATTCGCCATCCAGGCGCGTAGGGCGCTATGGCTTAAATCCTGGTCAGCTGACGTGACTTCAAAGTCTAAGTTACTCAACATTCCTTTCAAGGGGCAGACCTTATTCGGGCCTGGCTTGAAGGAAATTATTGCTGACATTACTGGAGGCAAGGGTCATACCCTTCCTCAGGACAGGGCCAAATCAAAGGCCAAACAGTCTAATTTTTGTGCCTTTCGAAATTTCAAGGCAGGAGCAGCATCAACTTCCTCCGCTTCAAAACAAGAGGGAACTGTTGCTCATTCCAGACAGGCCTGGAAACCTAACGAGTCCTGGAACAAGGGCAAGCAGGCCAGAAAACCTGCTGCTGCCCCCAAGACAGCATGAAGGAACGGCCCCCTATCCGGAAACGGATCTAGTGGGGGGCAGACTTTCTCTCTTCGCCCAGGCGTGGGCAAGAGATGTTCAGGATCCCTGGGCGTTGGAGATCATATCTCAGGGATATCTTCTGGACTTCAAAGCTTCTCCTCCACAAGGGAGATTTCATCTTTCAAGGTTATCAGCAAACCAGATAAAGAAAGAGGCATTCCTAAGCTGTGTGCGAGACCTCCTAGTAATGGGAGTGATCCATCCAGTTCCGCGGACGGAACAGGGACAGGGGTTTTATTCAAATCTGTTTGTGGTTCCCAAGAAAGAGGGAACCTTCAGACCAATCTTGGATCTAAAGATCTTAAACAAATTCCTCAGAGTTCCATCATTCAAAATGGAAACTATTCGGACCATCCTACCCATGATCCAAGAGGGTCAGTACATGACCACAGTGGACTTAAAGGATGCCTACCTTCACATACCGATTCACAAAGATCATTATCGGTTCCTAAGGTTTGCCTTTCTAGACAGGCATTACCAATTTGTAGCTCTTCCCTTTGGGTTGGCCACAGCCCGAGAATTTTTACAAAGGTTCTGGGCTCACTTCTGGCGGTTCTCAGACCGCGAGGCATAGCGGTGGCTCCGTATCTAGACGACATCCTGATACAGGCGTCAAGCTTTCAAATTGCCAAGTCTCATACAGAGATAGTTCTGGCATTTCTGAGGTCGCATGAGTGGAAAGTGAACGTGGAAAAGAGTTCTCTATCCCCACTCACAAGAGTCACCTTCCTAGGGACTCTTATAGATTCTGTAGAGATGAAAATTTACCTGACGGAGTCCAGGTTATCAAAACTTCTAAATACTTGCCGTGTCCTTCATTCCATTCCACGTCCGTCAGTGGCTCAGTGCATGGAAGTAATCGGCTTAATGGTAGCGGCAATGGACATAGTGCCATTTGCGTGCCTGCATCTCAGACCGCTGCAATTATGCATGCTTAGGCCTAGATTTGGAGTTTGGCGGTAGCCGTGAAAACCAGCGTTAGAGGCTCCTAACGCTGGTTTTAGGCTACCTCCGGTATTTGGAGTCATTAAAAAAAGGGTCTAACGCTCACTTTTCAGCCGCGACTTTTCCATACCGCAGATCCCCTTATGTCAATTGCGTATCCTATCTTTTCAATGGGATTTTTCTAACTCCGGTATTTAGAGTCGTGTCTGAAGTGAGCGTTAGAATTCTAACGACAAAACTCCAGCCGCAGAAAAAAGTCAGTAGTTAAGAGCTTTCTGGGCTAACGCCGGTTCATAAAGCTCTTAACTACTGTGCTCTAAAGTACACTAACACCCATAAACTACCTATGTACCCCTAAACCGAGGTCCCCCCACATCGCCGACACTCGATTACATTTTTTTAACCCCTAATCTGCCGACCGCCACCTACGTTATACTTATGTACCCCTAATCTGCTGCCCCTAACACCGCCGACCCCTATATTATATTTATTAAGCCCTAATCTGCCCCCCACAACGTCGCCGACAGCTACCTACACTTATTAACCCCTAATCTGCCGTCCGCATGCCGCCGCCAGCTACATTATAGCTATGTACCCCTAATCTGCTGCCCTAACATCGCCGACCCCTATATTATATTTATTAACCCCTAACCTGCCCTCCACAACGTCGCCGCCACCTACCTACAATAATTAACGTTCATAAAGAAAAGAGATCTGTTGACTCAAGGTTAGTTGCTGGAAAAACTTGTTTATTATGGTGATCCAAAACAAGTCAAAGTAAGCAAAGTACATAGGGTCACAGTGAGGAACGCCTGACGCGTTTCGCGCATGCGTAGATGCGCTTCTTCGGAGGCTAGTTAGTTTACGGCCAAGACAGCTTTTAAACCTTGAAGCCACCAATCAAAAAATATCGAGCCCAATAGGATATAGATATCCCCTTAGGATTGTGCCTTTAGTTTATTTTTCGGCAACTAGCAGGTTTTTGTATATTTATATTTACACATATGTTATTTCAGGATATATAGTACTCCATATTATATTTTTATATATATTTTTTTTATATAATTTTCTTTACATTAATTGTTTATATGTTTAATATGTTTTATCTTTAAAAGTGAATATCATTTATTTATATGTTACCTACTGTATTTAATATAAGAGAGCTGTCCACAGTGAACTTAGAATTAGGATGTGCCCCTTCCAAACAGCAGTGATCTTAAAACACACTGATTACATATAAAGTATGATCACACTGAGGTTTGGAAATGTTGCACCCATTGGCCATCTTTTCAAGCCACCCCAGGATTGGTGGCTTCAAGGTTTAAAAGCTGTCTTGGCCGTAAACTAACTAGCCTCCGAAGAAGTGCATCTACGCATGCGCGAAAGCGTCAGGCGTTCCTCACTGTGACCCTATGTACTTTGCTTACTTTGACTTGTTTTGGATCACCATAATAAACAAGTTTTTCCAGCAACTAACCTTGAGTCAACAGATCTCTTTTCTTTATGAACTTTATCCATATAGCGGTGGGATATACCGCATATTGACCTGTTGCTCCCGTAGCCGAAACCGGCGTTGACTTCCGGGTTTGTCCTGAACTACACTACCCACAGTGCACCTAGCGACGTCACGGGGTGTGCATGAGTATACTACGCTACCAGAGCCGGATCTCCAAGCACGCCAAGAAGGACCCACACGCTGCACCCCCACGGAAGGGTTTCAACACCAGTCCGAGGAGAAGTACAGCAGTGCGCCCAGGCACCCCACCAAGTCTTGTGGAGGGTAAGAGTTTTTCCGGACATTACTACAGTGGCTGCACATTTTATCTCTGCACTTTACACCCGTGACAACTAGGCTGAAGTGGCATCCATACAATTACCTGACAAGCAAGGAATAGAAAATCAGGAATTAACGCTGTGTTCCATATGTACTGCACATTGACCACTGCCCCTGACAGCACGGACTTTATTGGGACTGATTCCCTGGATGTATTAGGGTGTTATACTTAAACTACCCATAACACCCTTTGGGAATCCATTTACTGAACACTTGCTTTGCTCTTTGATATTGTTTGTTTATTATTATCCTAAGTGCTCAGTTACTGGCTACACTAATATACAATTGCTGGACTTAATAAGAATAATATTGCATATTTCATTATATTGCATTACTACTCATAGGGTTATATCCACTGCTGTCCAACATACAGTTTTCTTATAATGGCTACTATACTAGTTCCCACAGGGGTAATAGATGAACAAAAAAGAAAACGTATCATGGCATCAGCACTTAAGGGCCACAGTGATGTCCTAGAACCTATTAGGGAAGATAATCTAGACACAGTATTTTCCAACCTAGAAAAACTGAAATTTAAGGAAACGAATTTATGGTGGGACATTGAGTTTTTGGATTTGTATATTGCTGAGAATAAAGTCCCCAGAGGACTACGTATGAAAAAATAGCCCTCTTTTGCCCTAGATAATCCCACATTCATGGAGGAGTGGAATGCAAATTTAACCAACTGCTCAATTATATGTATGAAGCAGCTCCTTAAACATAAAAGGGAAGAAAGGGAGACGATATTAGTCGAGATTAACAAAACTATTGACATGTTAAAAACCTTTGAGTCGACACAAAAATATATAGACTACAAATTGCAACTAGATAATACTATCGATCAACTAGATGCCACACTTTCAGATAGAAAAGTACAGAAATACAATAGAGATAAGAAAGATTATGATCTTGATATAGTGTATTCCTGGCAGAAAACCAGACCACAAGGTAGAAGAGGTCCTCACAAAAAGACCCAACCTAACAGTGGAAAAAATAAGACACAACAGACTAAGAATCAAACACCTAGAAAAGTCACTTTCTCTAGCATAGAGACAGATAACTTGGAGGAAGAAACTGTAGAGACAACAACAGAAGAAATAGATATAGTGCCAACTACTTCTAGTAATACATCTGGAACTAGACAAAACCTGAAGAGTTTAGTAAAATCACCCCAACAAGCTAGTACCCCTAAGAAGAGTGAACAAACATATAGATACCCCAGCAGGGTCAGAAAAAACAAGAAGAAATAGCCGTAGTAAACCTCTCTGACTTTACTTTATCACATTTTCACATCAATTTATTAAATAAAGGTTTAAGTTTTGCACCAGCCACTAACTTTGATTTTTTTGGCACTCTTTTGGACACCAATAAATTGGTAAGGAAAATAGTTTTAAAGAAACATTTCTTCAACACTGACACTCCACAAGAGGATCACACGATCAAAGCCACACAGGAGAACACAATAGGTCTTTTATTTTCAGACCTAACTGATCTCACTACACTCACATCGCTTCAACAATACACCACTCGAGCAGAGGGATATTCACACACTACCCCTCCCACTAATTCACTAAAGGATAAATCATATTTTTATCCAGTTCATGCACGTGATCACCTAATAGATCTCTTCCAGAGATCAGTGGAAAAAGATCTAACAGATCTAAATGAACACTTACAATCCAGCACTAATGTAAAAGCCAGAGATAATTTGAATTATAAAGAGAGAAAAGCACTTAGAGAATTACAAAGAAATCCCAACATAGTCATAACTAAGGCTGACAAGGGAGGAGCTATTGTCCTCCTTAATACCACTGATTATCTTGAGGAAATAGACAATCAATTAACTGATGAGGAACAGTACAAGAAACTAACCTTTAATCCCACCATATCCTTTACCAACCAATTAAAAAGCCATCTAGATACAGCCAAGGAATATGGCTTTATGACAGATGAACTCACCAAAACTTAACTAAATGAAGCTCCCACTATACCTAGCTTCAGAATAGTACCTAAAATTCACAAGAGTCTCACAAAACCGCCGGGTAGACCAATTGTGGCCAGCCAGGGCTCCCTATGCGAGAAATTGGGAGGCTGGCTGGATCACATACTCCAACCAATAGTTCAAGCTCTACCAGGATATATAAGGGACAGTGGCCACCTAATCCAGCAACTTGACAATGTGCAGTGGGAGAGTGGCTACGTCTGGCTCACTATAGACGTGGCCGCTCTCTACTCGAACATTCCCCATACCACAGGCCTTGAAGCCCTCAGTAAAATGCTGTTGAGACACACGGATTTTGAAACAAATTTTATAACCTTTGTTGTAGAAACAGCAGAGTTCCTACTTAAACATAATTATTTTGTGCATGAGGGCAGTTACTACCTTCAAAAACGTGGCACTGCCATGGGCGCCAAATTCGCCCCGGCATATGCCAATATATATATGGGTATGATGGAACTAACCCACATATTCGCAACAGATTTCCCCTTTAAGAATAACATCAAATTATACGGTCGCTTCATAGATGACCTCATTATTATATGGGATACAACACATAAAGAACATACCATAGATGAATTTATGGCACATATCAGTAACAATAATTATAACCTAACATTCACTTATAAAAGTGATAACCACACAATTGAATATTTGGACTTAAAACTCCAAATAGACAAGACTAATATGAGCATCACCACATCCACTTACAGGAAACCAACATCTAAAAATACCATCCTGAGGGCTGACTCATGTCATGTATCACATCTAAAAAAGGGTATTCCTAAAGGTCAGTACCTAAGACTGCGTAGAAACTGTTCAAATCTAGAAACCTACAAACTAGAAGCTGAAGAACTGACTAACAGACTTATAAAAAGAGGGTACAACAAATTTAAACTCCACAACATCAACAAAGAAGTTGAAAAATTAAATAGAAACACACTGTTTAAGAAGAAGACCATTAAGATTGATAATGACAATATAGTCTTCTCTACACAGTATAGCACACAATATTACAAAGTGTGTAACATCATCAAGAAGAATCTTGTAATACTAAACAATGACAGTACACTGAAACAGATTATCTCTAAAGGGATCAAATTTGTAGCTAAAAAGGCCCCCTCATTAAACAACCTTACGAGTAAGAAATTCTCAGAAAGACCACAAACTCAGACCAATTGGCTGAGTCTGAACCCAGGTTCTTTCAGATGTGGTCATAAACCCTGTACGAGTTGTGATTTCACAGAAAAAAATCACACTTTTACTTCAACCAACACAAAAGAAACATACACTATTAGACAAAGAATAGATTGCACTTCGCAATATGTCATCTACTTGATTACATGCCGATACTGCTCCCAACAATACACAGGAATCACTACACGTCCTTTAAAAGATCGAATAAGAGAGCACTTACTGTCCCTAACAGAAAAAGACCCTAAAACCCCAGTGGCGAAACATTTTCGCCAACATGGCATGGGCACCACATTCTTTTCCTTCATGGGAATTGAGAGAATTGTACAAAATGCCAGAGGTGGGGAGAGAACAGCTAGGTTACTAAAAAGGGAAGTTTATTGGATTCTAAAACTGAACACAAGATACCCCCATGGAATCAATAAAAGATTAGATGTTGACCTATATGTATAACCAAAGAATAGGTCCAGCTATCTGGTAGATATAGCGAACAAATCTTGAGATTGAAAGCATTATAAATACCCAAAATTCTACCTCTACAAGCTAATATCCACTGGATTGAGGAATATAAGTGCACTATCTGATTGAATAGTAATATATATAGATATTTATACAATTGCAGACTTTAAAGATACAAATCCCAACAACCACTGAGCCACACATTTACATCTACACGGAGATATATACATCCCCCTTTTGAAATTATTAATTCTCACCTTATTGAGATTACATTTCAGCAACTCTAGAAGACAACTTTGTCTTAGACTTTACACATCTTCCCTAATTACATACACATAAGTATACATTTTTCTAGTTTACTATTAGTTTTAGCCTCATTTATTACTTAGAATTTTATTTATTTTTCAGTCACATTCTCCAGACCCCGCTCAGGTTCATCTCTAAGACTGCCATACTTAAGATGATTAGTATTAATATGTCATCCATTAGGACAACAATATCATTTAAGATAGCAGTGCATACTTCTTTTCATCCTAGGCAGCCGTATTGAGATCCACATTGAGCTATACCTTAGTCCCCTTTTGAACAGAGATTAGTATATTATCCTTTTCACACAATCACTCACATACCCTTTAAAGGAGTTCTGGAATGACATATTATTTTCCCATCTTTTTCAGCCTTTTCATTAAATTTTATTTTCATTTTTATACTTATCATCATTAACATTATGTTACCTTATCTTCCACACAGTTCATTCACATTCATGCTCACATTTTGCTTACACTTTTTATTCAGTTTATTCACTTTTATTCTCATGATCTTCTCCCTAGTGTTTTCTGTACACCCGGTTTCTTTATATCTCATATATCAAACTAAGTGCTATTGAAGTTAGTGCTATTACCTACCAATGTCCTTCTTACCTATATAGGTTATATATATTTCCATATCTGGCAAACCCCTGCCCCTTTCTTCCTTTCCGTTTTTTTTTAGAGGTAGGAGCCTGATACAAACTACAGGACATTCAGCCAACATGCACTATGCAATGCACTGCCTTAGGGAATTCCCTGGGTTAGAGATAGTTTTAAAAACCTTATCAAGTGTACAGAATTTACATATACACATAAACCATTCGGTTGAGTCATATACATTGCCTCTAGTTGCCTTCTTTACTGAGTGTAACGTTACCGTTTTCAAAAAATATCGAGCCCAATAGGATATAGATATCCCCTTAGGATTGTGCCTTTAGTTTATTTTTCGGCAACTAGCAGGTTTTTGTATATTTATATTTACACATATGTTATTTCAGGATATATAGTACTCCATATTATATTTTTATATATATTTTTTTTATATAATTTTCTTTACATTAATTGTTTATATGTTTAATATGTTTTATCTTTAAAAGTGAATATCATTTATTTATATGTTACCTACTGTATTTAATATAAGAGAGCTGTCCACAGTGAACTTAGAATTAGGATGTGCCCCTTCCAAACAGCAGTGATCTTAAAACACACTGATTACATATAAAGTATGATCACACTGAGGTTTGGAAATGTTGCACCCATTGGCCATCTTTTCAAGCCACCCCAGGATTGGTGGCTTCAAGGTTTAAAAGCTGTCTTGGCCGTAAACTAACTAGCCTCCGAAGAAGCGCATCTACGCATGCGCGAAACGCGTCAGGCGTTCCTCACTGTGACCCTATGTACTTTGCTTACTTTGACTTGTTTTGGATCACCATAATAAACAAGTTTTTCCAGCAACTAACCTTGAGTCAGCAGATCTCTTTTCTTTATGAACTTTATCCATATAGCGGTGGGATATACCGCATATTGACCTGTTGCTCCCGTAGCCGAAACCGGCGTTGACTTCCGGGTTTGTCCTGAACTACACTACCCACAGTGCACCTAGCGACGTCACGGGGTGTGCATGAGTATACTACGCTACCAGAGCCGGATCTCCAAGCACGCCAAGAAGGACCCACACGCTGCACCCCCACGGAAGGGTTTCAACACCAGTCCGAGGAGAAGTACAGCAGTGCGCCCAGGCACCCCACCAAGTCTTGTGGAGGGTAAGAGTTTTTCCGGACATTACTACAGTGACTGCACATTTTATCTCTGCACTTTACACCCGTGACAACTAGGCTGAAGTGGCATCCATACAATTACCTGACAAGCAAGGAATAGAAAATCAGGAATTAACGCTGTGTTCCATATGTACTGCACATTGACCGCTGCCCCTGACAGCACGGACTTTATTGGGACTGATTCCCTGGATGTATTAGGGTGTTATACTTAAACTACCCAAAACACCCTTTGGGAATCCATTTACTGAACACTTGCTTTACAATAATTAACCCCTAATCTGCCGACCGCAAAGAGCCGCCAGCTACATTATAGCTATGTACCCCTAATCTGCTGCCCCTAACACCGCCGACCCCTATATTATATTTATTAACCCCTAACCTGCCCTCCCTAACATCGCCGACACCTAACTTCAATTATTAACCCCTAATCTGCCGACCGAATCTCGCCGCTATTCTAATAAATGTATTAACCCCTAAAGCTAAGTCTAACCCTAACACTAACACCCCCCTAAGTTAAATATAATTTTAATCTAACGAAATTAATTAACTCTTATTAAATAAATTATTCCTATTTAAAGCTAAATACTTACCTGTAAAATAAATCCTAATATAGCTACAATATAAATTATAATTATATTATAGCTATTTTAGGATTAATATTTATTTTACAGGTAACTTTGTATTTATTTTAACCAGGTACAATAGCTATTAAATAGTTAAGAACTATTTAATAGCTAAAATAGTTAAAATAATTACAAATTTACCTGTAAAATAAATCCTAACCTAAGTTACAATTAAACCTAACACTACACTATCAATACATTAATTAAATAAAATACCTACAATTACCTACAATTAAACCTAACACTACACTATCAATAAATAAATTAAATACAATACCTACAAATAACTACAATGAAATAAACTAACTAAAGTACAAAAAATAAAAAAGAACTAAGTTACAAAAAATAAAAAAATATTTACAAACATAAGAAAAATATTACAACAATTTTAAACTAATTACACCTACTCTAAGCCCCCTAATAAAATAACAAAGCCCCCCAAAATAGAAAAATGCCCTACCCTATTCTAAATTACTAAAGTTCAAAGCTCTTTTACCTTACCAGCCCTGAACAGGGCCCTTTGCGGGGCATGCCCCAAGAAGTTCAGCTCTTTTGCCTGTAAAAAAAAACATACAATACCCCCCCCAACATTACAACCCACCACCCACATACCCCTAATCTAACCCAAACCCCCCTTAAATAAACCTAACACTAAGCCCCTGAAGATCATCCTACCTTGTCTTCACCATACCAGGTTCACCGATCCGTCCTGGCTCCAAAATCTTCATCCAACCCAAGCGGGGGCTGGCGATCCATCATCCGGCGGCTGAAGAGGTCCAGAAGAGGCTCCAAAGTCTTTATCCTATCCGGGAAGAAGAGTAGATCCGGACCGGCAACCATCATCTTCCAAGCAGCATCTTCTATCTTCATCCGATGAGGACCGACTCCATCCTGAAGACCTCCACCGTGGACCCATCTTCATCCGGCGACGTCCAACTGAAAAATGACGGTTCCTTTAAGGGACGTCATCCAAGATGGCGTCCCTCGAATTCCAATTGGCTGATAGGATTCTATCAGCCAATCGGAATTAAGGTAGGAATATTCTGATTGGCTGATCCAATCAGCCAATCAGATTGAGCTTGCATTCTATTGGCTGATCGGAACAGCCAATAGAATCTGAGCTCAATCTGATTGGCTGATTGGATCAGCCAATCGGATTGATCTTGATTCTGATTGGCTGATTCCATCAGCCAATCAGAATATTCCTACCTTAATTCCGATTGGCTGATAGAATCCTATCAGCCAATCGGAATTCGAGGGACGCCATCTTGGATGAAGTCCCTTAAAGGAACCGTCATTCTTCAGTTGGACGTCGCCGGATGAAGATGGGTCCGCGGTGGAGGTCTTCAGGATGGAGCCGGTCCTCATCGGATGAAGATAGAAGATGCTGCTTGGAAGATGATGGTTGCCGGTCCGGATCTACTCTTCTTCCCGGATAGGATGAAGACTTTGGAGCCTCTTCTGGACCTCTTCAGCCACCGGATGATGGATCGCCAGCCCCCGCTTGGGTTGGATGAAGATTTTGGAGCCAGGACTGATCGGTGATACCCAGTGAGGTGAAGACAAGGTAGGATGATCTTCAGGGGCTTAGTGTTAGGTTTATTTAAGGGGGGTTTGGGTTAGATTAGGGGTATGTGGGTGGTGGGTTGTAATGTTGGGGGGGTATTGTATATGTTTTTTTTTACAGGCAAAAGAGCTGAACTTCTTGGGGCATGCCCCGCAAAGGGACCTGTTCAGGGCTGGTAAGGTAAAAGAGCTTTGAACTTTAGTAATTTAGAATAGGGTAGGGCATTTTTTATTTTGGGGGTCTTTGTTATTTTATTAGGGGGCTTAAAGTAGGTGTAATTAGTTTAAAATTGTTGTAATATTTTTCTTATGTTTGTAAATATTTTTTTATTTTTTGTAACTTAGTTCTTTTTTATTTTTTGTACTTTAGTTAGTTTATTTCATTGTAGTTATTTGTAGGTATTGTATTTAATTAATGTATTGATAGTGTAGTGTTAGGTTTAATTGTAGGTAATTGTAGGTATTTTATTTAATTAATTTATTGATAGTGTAGTGTTAGGTTTAATTGTAACTTAGGTTAGGATTTATTTTACAGGTAATTTTGTAATTATTTTAACTATTTTAGCTATTAAATAGTTCTTAACTATTTAATAGCTATTGTACCTGGTTAAAATATATACAAAGTTACCTGTAAAATAAATATTAATCCTAAAATAGCTATAATATAATTATAATTTATATTGTAGCTATATTAGTATTTATTTTACAGGTAAGTATTTCGCTTTAAATAGGAATAATTTATTTAATAAGAGTTAATTAATTTCGTTATATTTAAATTATATTTAAGTTAGGGGGGTGTTAGTGTTAGGGTTAGACTTAGCTTTAGGGGTTAATACATTTATTAGAATAGCGGTGAGCTCCGGTCGGCAGATTAGGGGTTAATAATTGAAGTTAGGTGTCGGCGATGTTAGGGAGGGCAGATTAGGGGTTAATACTATTTATTATAGGGTTAGTGAGGCGGATTAGGGGTTAATAACTTTATTATGATAGCGGTGCGGTCCGCTCGGCAGATTAGGGGTTAATAAGTGTAGGCAGGTGGAGGCGACGTTGTGGGGGGCAGATTAGGGGTTAATAAATATAATATAGGGGTCGGCGGTGTTAGGGGCAGCAGATTAGGGGTACATAAGGATAATGTAAGTAGCGGCGGTTTACGGAGCGGCAGATTGGGGGTTAAAAATAATATGCAGGGGTCAGCGATAGCGGGGGCGGCAGATTAGGGGTTAATAAGTGTAAGGCTAGGGGTGTTTAGACTCGGGGTACATGTTAGGGTGTTAGGTGCAGACGTAGGAAGTGTTTCCCCATACCAAACAATGGGGCTGCGTTAGGAGCTGAACACGGCTTTTTTGCAGGTGTTAGGTTTTTTTTCAGCTCAAACAGCCCCATTGTTTCCTATGGGTGAATCGTGCACGAGCACGTTTTTGAGGCTGGCCGCGTCCGTAAGCAACTCTGGTATCGAGAGTTAAAGCTGCGTTAAATATGCTCTACGCTCCTTTTTTGGAGCCTAACGCAGCCTTTATGTGGACTCTCAATACCAGAGTTATTTTTATGGTGCGGCCAGAAAAAAGCTTCCTTGTTACGGATCCAGGTCCAGGGACCCGGGAGCGACGCTGATAAATGCTCTAGCAGCTCCTTGGTTCTTCAACCTGGCTTATGTGTTTCCACCGTTTCCTCTGCTCCCTCGACTGATTGCCAAAATCAAGCAGGAGAGAGCATCAGTGATTCTGGTAGCGCCTGCGTGGCCACGCAGGACCTGGTATGCAGACTTAGTGGACATGTCATCCTTTCCACCATGGACTCTGCCTCTGAGAGAGGACCTTCTAATACAAGGTCCTTTCAATCATCCAAATCTAATTTCTCTGAGACTGACTGCATGGAGATTGAACGCTTGATTCTATCAAGGCGTGGCTTCTCCGAGTCAGTTATTGATACCTTAATACAGGCATGAAAGCCTGTCACCAGGAAAATCTACCATAAGATATGGTGTAAATATCTTTATTGGTGTGAATCCAAGAATTACTCATGGAGTAAGGTTAGGATTCCTAGGATATTGTCCTTTCTCCAAGAGGGTTTGGACAAAGGATTATCAGCTAGTTCCTTAAAAGGACAGATTTCTGCTCTGTCTATTCTTTTGAACAAGCGTCTGGCAGAGGTTCCAGATGTCCAGGCATTTTGTCAGGCTTTAGTTAGAATTAAGCCTGTGTTTAAACCTGTTGCTCCCCCGCGGAGCTTAAACTTGGTTCTTAAAGTTCTTCAAGGAGTTCCGTTGGAACCCCTTCATTCCATTGATATTAAACTTTTATCTTGGAAAGTTCTGTTTTTGATGGCTATTTCCTCGGCTCGGAGAGTCTCTGAGCTATCTGCCTTACAATGTGATTCTCCTTATCTGATTTTTCATGCAGATAAGGTAGTTCTGCGTACCAAACCTGGGTTTTTACCTAAGGTGGTTTCTAACAAGAATATCAATCAAGAGATTGTTGTTCCATCATTGTGTCCTAATCCTTCTTCAAAGAAGGAACGTCTTTTACATAATCTGGACGTAGTCCGTGCCTTGAAGTTTTACTTACAAGCTACTAAAGATTTTCATCAAACATCTTCCCTGTTTGTCGTTTACTCTGGACAGAGGAGAGGTCAAAAAGCTTCGGCAACCTCTCTTTCTTTTTGGCTTCGGAGCATAATACGCCTAGCCTATAAGACTGCTGGACAGCAGCCCCCTGAAAGGATTACAGCTTATTCTACTAGAGCTGTGGCTTCCACCTGGGCCTTTAAAAATGAGGCCTCTGTTGAACAGATTTGCAAGGCTGCGACTTGGTCTTCGCTTCACACCTTTTCAAAATTTTAAAAATTTGATACTTTTGCTTCTTCGGAGGCTGTTTTTGGGAGAAAGGTTCTTCAGGCAGTGGTTCCTTCCATTTAATCCTGCCTTGTCCCTCCCATCATCCGTGTACTTTAGCTTTGGTATTGGTATCCCATAAGTAATGGTTGATCTGTGGACTGGATACACTTAACAAGAGAAAACATAATTTATGCTTACCTGATAAATTTATTTCTCTTGTAGTGTATCCAGTCCATGGCCCGCCGTGTCCTTTTAAGGCAGGTCTAAATTTTAATTAAACTACAGTCACCACTGCACCCTATGGTTTCTCCTTTCTCGTCTTGTTTCGGTCGAATGACTGGATATGGCAGTGAGGGGAGGAGCTATATAGCAGCTCTGCTGTGGGTGATCCTCTTGCAACTTCCTGTTGGGAAGGAGAATATCCCATAAGTAATATCCCATAAGTAATGGATGATCCGTGGATACACTACAAGAGAAATACATTTATCAGGTAAGCATAAATTATGTTTTTCCACCATGTAAGATGGCAACTCCTGTAATTTTAAAAATTGTTACTGTCCACCTTTTTATTATATATACACCTGAAATATGTTAGAAATGTCTAAAGGCTCCCTGTTACCATTGCCACTATTACGAGTGGTATAACATCTTAGATTCTATCCACAGTTTTCTCAGTACTATCCACCTTCCAATAATTTTTCTTTTTATTTTGCACCATCGTACAACTGTTATTTCCATTCTCTCTATTTTTGTTTTTCAATCTATTAAACGTGTATACCTCCCCCTTGCTGTAATAACCTTCATCTCTATTTATTTTATTTATCAATTAGTTAACTTATTAAGGGTCAGATTACAAGTGAAGCGCAAATTAAAACTTCTGCTCGAGTGTTAATTGCTCTAGAAGTAAGCTTTTTGCCATCATCAGGTTGCGCTCATCGGGTTGAAAGTAAACTGTTTTCGTTTGAGGGCTAACCCAACAAGCGCAAAGCTTCATGTATTCCCCAATAGAAGTCAATGGAGAAAAAAAAGTTGAAAAAAAAACTAACATCCCACTCTCGCGCAAACCAGAACGGTCTTATGTGTGCTAACCCAACATGAAAATATGAATATTTCACATTCCAATGTTCTTCACATACAAGAATATTTTCTATTTATTCATAAATAAATATTTCTATACATATATATTGTACAAAAAAAACATCCTATATCTATACCTATATATAGTAAGCAAAAGTTAATGATAAACCTCAGTGAAACTGTGCAAACTGCAAGTGTGGTGAAGGCTGTCATGAGAAAAGGGGGACCGGCTTTTGATATATAGAGTGTACTCACAACATGTGGCTGAATAACTCTTTTCTCCCCTGGTAAGGGTAAAAACTTACATCTGGTTCTTAGAGTAGACAATTCCTCAGGGCTCCAACAACTGCTACCAAAGCCTGATGAAACCGGAGGGTGCTCACCTGACCGGAAGGTTACCTCCTTATCCTCTGGGGTACGTGAGAGCGAGAAGAGTTCTCCTTGTGATTCCAGCTGACTCCGGTAATTCCACGCTGTCTGCCGCGTCCTCTTGTGTTCAGCATCTAAACAAGAGGCCCCGCCCCCTTTTTCTCTGCCTGTCAGTGTTGAGCCTCCTATGTCCAAAGGAGCTGTGCTGCAATGGAGTTTAAGTAGACCTGAAGGTGCTCAGCTTGTTTAGAGAAGTTCTTTTACGAAAATGTTAAAAATAGAAAAAGCCTGCAAGAACAAATCTTCTTTTAAAAAGTCCAAAATTTATTCAGCATAAAGTTAAAAAGGGATTGGTAAAAAAACAAATTACACGGACGTTTTTGCTGCTTGAAGCTGTGTAATTTGTCTTTTTACCAATCCTTTTTTAACTTTATGCTGAATAAATTTTGGACTTTTTAAAAGAAGATTTGTGCTTGCAGACTTTTTCTATTTTTAACATTTTCGTGTATATATATATATATATATATATATATATATATATATATATATATATATATATATAAACAGTTGTGCTCATAAGTTTACATACCCTGGCAGAATTTATGATTTCTTGGCCATTTTCAGAGAATATGAATGATAGCACAAAAACTTTTCTTTCACTCATGGTTAGTGTTTGACTGAAGCCATTTATTATCAATCAACTGTGTTTACTCTTTTTAAATCATAATGACAACAGAAACTACCCAAATGACCCTGATCAAAAGTTTACATACCCTGGTGATTTTGGCCTGATAACATGCACACAAGTTGACACAAAGGGGTTTAAATAGCTATTAAATGTAACCATCCTCATCTGTGATCTGTTTTCTTGTAATTAGTGTGTGTGTATATAAAAGGTCAATGAGTTTCTGGGTTCCTGACAGACCCTTGCATATTTCATCCAGTGCTGCACTGACGATTCTGGATTCTGAGTCATGGGGAAACCAAAAGAATTGTCAAAGGATCTGCGGGAAAAAGTAGCTGTATTAAACAGGAAAGGGATATAAAAAGATATCCAAGAAATTGAGAATGCAAATCAGCAGTATTCAAACTCTAATAAAGAAGTGGAAAATGAGGGGTTCTGTTGAAACTAAACCCCGGTCAAGTAGACCAACTAAAATTTCAGCCACAACTGCCAGGAAAATTGTTCGGGATGCAAAGACAAACCCACAAATAACTTCAGGTGAAATACAGGACATGTGGTGTGGCTGTTTCAAGATGCACAATAAGGAGGCACTTGAAGAAAGATGGGCTGCATGGTCGAGTCATCAGAAGAAAGCCATTACTATGCAAATGCCACAAAGTATCCCGCTTACAATACGCCAAACAAGACAGAGACAAGCCTCAAACCTGGCACAAAGTCATTTGGAGTGATGAGACCAAAATTTAGCTTTTTGGCCATCATAAACGCTACGCCATAAACACTACATTTGGAGAGGAGTCAACAAGGCCTATGATGAAAAGGTACACCATTCCTACTGTGAAACACGGAGGTGGATCGCTGATGTTTTGAGGATGTGTGAGCTACAAAGGCACATGAAATTTGGTCAGAATTGATGGCAAGATGAAGGCAGTATGTTATCAAACAGAACGCCTAATTTTCCACTTCTTAAGTTTGAACACTGCTGATTTGCATTCTCAATTCCTTGGATATCTTTTTATATCCCTTTCCTGTTTTATACAGTTCAACTACCTTTTTCCCACAGATCCTTTGACAATTCTTTTTCTTTCCCCATGACTCAGAATCCAGAAACGTCAGTGCAACACTGGATGAAAGATGCAAGGGCCTGTCAGGAGTCCAGAAACTCATTGACCTTTTATACACACACACTAATTACAAGAAAACAGATCACAGGTGAGGATGGTTACCTTTAATAGCCGTTCAAACCCCTTTGTGTCAATTTGTGTGCATGTTATCAGGCCAAAATCACCAGGGTATGTAAACTTTTGATCAGGGTCATTTGGGTAGCTTCTGTTGTCATTATGATTTAAAAAGAGTAACTACAGTTGATTGATAATAAATGGCTTCAGCCAAACACTAACCATGAGTGAAAGAAAAGTTTTTGTGTTATCATTCATATTCTCTAAAAAATGGCCAATAAATCATACATTCTGCCATAGTATGTAAACTTATGAGCACAACTGTATATATGATTATATATAGGTATTGATATATATATATATATTGGAATATCTATTTTTAAATTCATAGAGAATTTTCCCCTATGTGAAGAACATTGTAATATGAAATGTTTACAGTAAATACATAGTTAAAACCTTTATTAACTAGGAATATTGCATAAATATGTTTTACATGTTTTCATCTACTTAACTGCAAAGGGCTCCAATGCACTTATATAATAATGTCTATATATGTGTATTTATGTGTTTATATGTGTATATATGTCTGTAAATACATATAGACATTTATATATACATACATATCCATCTTAAGACATGTATATGTATGTATCTCTATGTTAAAGTCCTTTGTCTGCCTTTTCTTTCTAACTCCTGAGACCTCATATCTTTGAGCCCGTATAACTTTTATGTGCAATATATTTTTCTTAATAATTTTATTAGATAGTGCTATTATGAGTGTAACTATATTTTGTAATGTATTTTTGATGTGTTTGGTGCAACTTTTTAGTTTCGCAAAACAGTTAGTCACTGTAATCAGTCTAGCGTAAATCACGATTGCGCTCAAGCAATCACGTTTACTTTCAACTTGTAATACCAACGGTAAACACGAGCAGCGCAAACCCCTACGATAAACCCCTTATTGCTCGTGTGCAAACGTTTGCACTCCACTCGTAATCTGACCCTAAGATTATTATAAATGTTATGTTCTTTTTTTAACTCCTTTTGAACTTCATCAATTTCAGCTCCCACTTTCTATACTAGTCTCTATTGATGGTCAATCCACAACTCAATTAGTTTGAAACAGCATTCTCCTGACTGGACAGATTTTTTGAACTAACAATTGGGAAACACTAGGATTGACTATTGAATTAAATAATGGGGACTTTCATTCATGAAGTATAAGATACTTCAAGTAGAAAGCTTCTTTATTTGTTTCAACCAATCCCCGTTCTGAGCTGCTAATGAAGCCCACGGCAAAAAAATATTTTTTGCAAAGAGGTGACGTTTTCACCTCTTGGTAAATAGCCGTGCAGTAAATCCGGCTCCCAAGGGTGCCAAGGAGGGCGCCAAGCCAGATTTAACGCATGGCTATTGGCTAAGAGGTGAAAACGTCACCTCTCTAGCAAAACAGCGATCTGCCATGGGCTTCATTAGCAGCTCAGAACGGCGATCACTTGAAACAAATAAAGGAGCTTTTTACATTAAGTATCTTATACTTCATGAATGAAAGTCCCCTTTATTTGTTTCAATAATCAATCCTAGCATTTCACTTTAACCCTTTGAGTGCTAAGAACTTTCCCACCTGGGTGCTAATATTTTCTATGTTTTTTTTTATTTTGTTTATTTTTGGAAAAAAAATGTTTAATTTTTTTTTTTTTTACAGACCTCCAAGATTTACACTGTTGGAAAGGTTAGGTGATTACCTTTCCAACAGTGGGTCTTGGGGGTCTGTAGCTGCTTAGATGCCTGAGATACAGGCTTCTAAGCAGCATGCCCCCTCCTCTTTACTTAACATTGTTAAGCATAAATAAAGTTGCACTTGATGTCACTGCGCATCACGTGAAGCCCCGGGGATGCCTGTCACTCTACAGGCACGATCACAGGGGTAGGAGTGGTTAGGAGCCCACAGATCTCCCTCAAGGTGGGAGCGTTCCCATGACGGCTCTGAGCCGTCATTAGCACCAGAGTGAGAAACTCTGTGACGGCTCAGAGCCGTCATTAGCACTCAAAGGGTTAAAGTAGTCTGTGTCCTAATTGTTCACTCCCTGAATATGAAGTTGATAGAGAACAACTGTTTCCTTCTCTATTCATAACGTAAAGAGAGAAATTTCTTGGTGAGGGAGATGCCAGTCCCGCCTTGATAGTTAATTTAAGCAACCGCTGTTAAGATGTATTTTCAGAAATGGAGATGAAACTTGACTGAGAATGGACCATAGCCTGAAGAGCTCTAAGAAACACTCCAAGTTCCAGAATGTTGAGTGGTAACCTCGCCTCCAGAGGGAACCAAACTCCCTCAAGACCTCCACACTGTGCCCAGAGAGTGCTGATGAGAGCACTGAAAACAAGAAAGGAAAGCATAAAAGGATGCATAAATGCTCTAGAGCAAGGAAGCAAAGTACCTTTGAGATAGCCATAAGGAAAATAGGAACCTGGTAAGACACTGTAAAAGCTACCTGAGCATTAGGGTTTACCTACCACATTTGCTAGGTAGACTCATGAAATCTAAGTGAAATAGAGACCATAGCACCTTATTACACCTGCACCCGAGAATGAGTCTGTGATTTCTGGTTTGCAGTCTCAGCGTTGGCATTAAAGCACAGGAGGGCTGAGGAAAAACTTGCATCAGACACTTTCTGTATAATAAAAAATATGTTAAAACACATATAATAGATAACTGTAGAGGAAAACAGGACCCACAGGTCTAATCAAACTAGATTCCTTTTTTGTGAAACTAGGAATGTTAATACTAATCTTGACATAGATAGTGTGTATTAAGGCTAGCAATGCGTGTTGATGCAAGTACTAAAATATTTTCATAGATCCATGTTTGCATGTAGCTGAACATAAAATTTAGTATCTGAGAAAAATTAAATTAACATGGTCTGTCAAAAACAGGCTCTATACTAATCACAATAATGAGATTAGTCAATGTAAATATTCATTTAGGATTGTATACCATTTTTCCATTGAAAATAAACTTTCATGATTCAGATAGAGCATGCAATTTTAATCAACTTTCTAATTTACTCCTATTAATTTTTTTTATTCATTCTCTTGGTATCTTTATTTGAACGTAAGATTAGGAGTCGGCCAATTTTTGGTTCAGAACCTGGGTAGCACTTTCTGATTGGAGTCTAAGGGCTCCATGTACTAAGCCGTCAATTCATCCGTCATTGTAGACGCGGATAAACTCGCCGTTACTCGCCGCGGGCGAAATGGTGTCCGCTGTCGCTATGTACTAATATTCCCCCAATAAATAGACAAGTCTAGCCCGCCGCGAGCAGTTGCGGATTGTTGATAAATTTGACGCCTCGCTCGCCGCGACTAAGCTGATGGTACTTAACTTTCAGTTGAATTGTCTGGCCAATTATTAACACGTGACATGCAAGGTGTCACGAACATCATAGTAGTCGCGGGATATTTTGCTCCTATAAAAGTTCAACTTATCTAAACAACTTTATTATTGTTCAAAATTTTTTGAAGAGTGATAACAGAGCGTTATTTTTGTAATATTTATTTACAATTTGGATATGGCTTCATCTGGATCTGATAATATATAAATATTAATATAAAAATAATTATAAAGATTGACAACTAACAATACAAATTTAAATAGATTACTCTTTAATTACAGTCGACAAATTGGGCGCAATTTATGTACATGGAAATGAGAGACAAATTAGACGCCAGTTATGCTGTAAGTACAATGCTGATATTACTGCCTTTTATATATGTCTAGACTGGCGTCTAGATTGACTTTCCTATTGTTTTGTACCTTGCCCGCCACCTAAAAGGTGGCGAGGCAAAAATAGCGAGGTGGGAGCGGAAATTGTAGCGAGCGGACAAATAGATTTTTTAGTACATTCGTTTTTTGGCGAGTTGGTGGTCAAATGTGTCTAATTACAGTGAAAAATGGAGCGGTAGCGAGGTTTGGCGGATAAGTACGCTCGCAATTTTAAAGATGCGAGTTTTAACATAATTGACGGCTTTGTACATATCAGTTTGCGAGTTTTGACGCGAGATTTGTTGCGGGTAGCTCGCTGACTGCTTAGTACATGGAGCCCTAAATGTAGCCACCAATCAGGAAACACTGCCCAGGTGCTGAACCAAAAATGGTCCGGCTTCTATGCTTGCATTCTTGCTTTTTCAAATAAAGATACCAAGAGATCAAAGAAAAATTGATAATAGTAGTTAGTTGCTTAAAATGCATGTTCTATCTGAATCATGAAAGTTTAAATTTGAGTAGATTATGCCTTTAAGGTACGGTCATTCTTAAATGAGCAATGTTTAAAAATCCTCAGCCCCTAGGGACCTGTTTTTTCTTATTGTATTTTTTGAGAGTATCTAAATCCCACCAATGTTAGTGTTCAAACTTAATCAGATCTATCTTCTAATTTCGAAATAGGTTCACAGATTGTAAACCAACTGTCCCACTGGTGGAGGGGATGACTCAAATCTGACTGCCACTCTTGTTATTCCTCTTTTACTAGACAACTTTGTGAAGCATCTCTCATTCCCACAAATAGAATAAATACAAAAAACTAATCCCAAACCTATAGGGAAACCAGAGGCGATTAAAGTCTCAAGTGAGTCCAATAAAAGTCCAGTTGTGATGTGGACACGATAAAGCCACAGCAACTTCGATCTTTCTTCAAACAGGAGTAATCACAAGAATGCCTATAAAACAATAAGAAGGCACAGAATCATGTAATCTTAATATACTCCAATAAATAGAGGGTTGTAAGTAAACATACTCACACAAAAAATCTTATGTACTAGTAGAAGCTGACTGGCCTCTCCACAGTGGGCCAGCAAATTGATCATCCAGCCTCAGGAACTATCTAATGGAGCGCGGAATCAAAAAGCAACAAGAGTGTAGTGATTAGATAGGTATTTTCTTACTGATGATAATATTTATTATCTCATTGTGATCATACACTAGGTAGAGTAGGTAGAATATCTTTGATTCTTGATGGGGTGTTATTTTTTATCCTACTGTGATCATACACTTAAGTGCAGAGTAGGTTATAGGCAGAACACTTTTGTTTGTGGTTTTGATATATGTGTAAACATTAGCGTGTGAGCTGTACATATTGAGCTTTGCAAGTCCTTATAGTCAGTGTTCTATGGGTTGATGGCATGGCGGTGTTCTGTCGAAATTTGCTCTCTATTGAGACTTTAGGCACCTCTGGTTTTCTTATAGGTTTAGGGTTCTGCAATTCTTATCTGTTAAACCCAATTAGGGAGATATATGTAGAAGAGTTAGCCTTGATATATCTGCATTGTGCTTTTCCAGGTCTGAAAACTAGAAAACATACATTTTCATAGCTAAATAACATAAAAGGGGCAAAATAAATAGTAAAACTATACTGCAAAGTTCTAAGAAACGTCTCCTTTGTTTAAAGTAGGGGTATATGTTTGTGGTTTTAATCACTCACGGTTGAATAATTTACCAAACACTATTAAATAAAGAACAAATAAGGGTTGAAATATCATACAGAGAAATGTTTTGTTTATGGACTACAAGATGAAAATGTAAGCCAGCGTCTTATGAGAGGTGAACAAGGACTAACTCTTCTACCTTAAAGACTCCAAAAAAAACAAAGTGATATGAAAAGAAGTGTATGACAAGCAGACCTTTATATATATTTTTTTTACATTGGATTTATCAGTATGTAAACATAAGAATTTCTCTTGCACAGTTGTAGAGAAATGCTCAGAAGGCTTGCCAAGTATCTTGCACAACTTTTTAAAGAATCTTTATAATGGCTAGCCCATGAAAATATTATATATTATATTTTGTGAACCCTATAGAATAAAATACTTCCGAAACGTATTAACTAATTATGGATACATAAGAAGTAGATGCTTCCAAAAGAGCCATCTGAATGAATTACAAAGAAAGCAAGAAAACCCTTCAATCTACATACACACATATACCAGTATGTATAACATATTAACAGCTAGATTACAAGTTTTGCGTTGCAGCTTGTAACTCTGAAAATATGGCATTTTCTGAGTTAAAACAGCACCACAGCTTTTACAAGTCTTGTCGGTATAGCTGTACCGCACACCTTTTAGCCTGTACCGAAACGTCAGTCCTGCACACGTAAAAATGACATATTTTCATGGGATTCCCATAGCGCTAGTATTACGAATTTTGCGGTGAGGCTAAAAAGTGAGCGTTAAAGCCTAAAATGACAAGATCTGTACCGCTGTGTAAAGTCAGTAGTTATGAGTTTTATGCTACAAAGCTGTAACATAAAACTCATAACTAAACTGCTACAAACTACACTACAAACTACACTAAACACCCATAAACTACCTATTAACCCCTAAACCGAGGCCCTCCCACATCGCAAACACTATAATAAATGTTTTATTGATAAAACTCAGCACACCTTTTTAGAAAAAGCAAGGCTTAACTTTATTCATACTGCCTCAAAAAATGGAAAACAATATAAAAGAATCCAAAATTCCAGTCTATCCACTCATACAACAATCACTCATGCATAAAATAGCCAAGATTCTACTCAGGCGTCCCTGGAAGAATCAAAATATAGCTGTCATCAAACTGCTGTCTTTTGTTCTGGACCTAGAACAGTTCAATTCAATATGATTAAGGACAGTCCTTTCTATGAACAAACATTCAGAACTGTGTCCAATATTCGTAATAGCAAAGATAAATGTTGACTCTGATAAACTCTGTAAGGCAAATACAATGTAAAAGTTTCACTCTTTTTTATATTGCAAGTGATTCCTCTTTAAATGTAAAACCTGCTTGATAGTCAAAAGGCCATTGTCACCGGATCTCTCACACATACAAACCGCACTTTCAATTAGAGCAGCTGCTGATTTTTACACGTTATTATGTTAGTGCATTATGGCAAAGCGGAAGCGGTTAATATGTTCAGCATATGTATAACGTCTCATCTGTATTGACACTCGGCACACTCCAAGACATTTGAATTACCCACTTTCGATCCACACTTGCGGTAGGGCAGAGTTAAGCCTGAGTTCAGCTACACACAGAATATCACAGTTCATATGAGACTAAACATATGCACAAATTTTATGACCCACACTGGCACTGTCCCGTCATATGTAATCTCTAATATCGTCTTGTTTCCGGTATTAATGCATTAATAAGAACTGGCCAATTTGTAACATGCATGTTAATTAGTTCATACAATACTTGCAGTTTCGTGCTCCTTCGGTCAGATGTAATACTCCCAACTTATATCCACTTATGCGGAAGGGAGATGAGTCATCACCTACTTCGTCAGTTTGCCCTGATGTAGCAATGACTTTTTCTTGTATTGCTTCTCTTTAATGCTTTCTCTTGTATCGGGAACATGTCACAGTTTGATGCACAGCCAAAACACTCGACGCGCGTTTCGGGACTCCGCCCTTTTTCAAGGAGTATACTTCATCACAAACTCGGCCTCTTTAGAAAGGCCTTGATGCGGTCCTATTGGTTAACTCACACACACCTCTCTTTAACGTCACTCATTCACATGTGCAATATAAATACAAAGGTGTATATTAAACCGTATAAAAATATAAATAGAACATTCTAACTCAATATAATTCTAACTGATGTATACAGCAAGGATGCAACAAGTTACCTAAGTGTCAAAGTACATATTAGATGTGAAATATAAAAAAGTAAGAATTCACATATAATTTCGGATGAATTTTCTAACCAAATGTAATTTACAAATCCTTTCAGAGGGGAGTTTTTTTTATCCAAGAACTTTACCAATCTCAAAGTCTATCTAATTTAGTATTTCTAAATTCATTAGTAACACATTCTATAAATCATACTGTATTTATACAAAGTGACCCCAGGGAATGTCCCTATTTAAGCCTCTAGGTGACAATGTATCCAGTTTTCTTATCCACTGGGCCTCTTTCTTGAATAATGCTCTTTATCTATCTCCTCCTCTCCTAAATTGCGGAATAGAAAATTTGTTGTGGTATTATATGAGGCAATACTGAACTATTGCACCCCCCATGTGATATTTAGATTAACTCCATTATTACTAGAGTATCATAGTGGTGCTGTGACTATTGTAAGTTTTTACTATAATAAATCTATTAACCCCCGACATCGTCACCACTATACTAAAGTTATTAATCCCTAAACCGCCACCCTCCCGCATCAAAAACACTATTTAAATATTAACCCCTAATCTGCCATCCGCCCACACCGCCGCTATAATAAACCTATTAACCCCTAAACCGCAAGTCACCGACAACGAAATATACTAAAATAAACTATTAACCCCTAAACCGAAAGCCCCCCACAACGAAATAAACTAATTTAAACTAGTAACCTCTAAACCTAATGACCCCCTAACTTTATATTAAAATTACAATTTCCCTATCTTAAATTAAAACTTACCTGTCAAATAAAAAAAAATAATTAAACTAACAATAAAACTATTATAATTATCAAACTAAAATTAAACTTACTACCAATTAAATAAAACTAAACTACCGGGGGGCGGAGCCAGCTACTAACACAGCCAGACGTGTTCCTGTGAAGCTCTGGGCTTTTTGCTATATATATAGTGACTAATTTATATTTAATAAGCCTAATCTTCTGCTACTATTTCTTGGAATATTAATACTGACTATCCTGAACTACTGGTGGAGAAAAGAGCACTATTCTGAGGGTGCTCAGTTGATTTTTCCTCTTCAGATACACCACGTGGAGCTACCGCATAGCATATACCCTATTCTCTTTTTGACACGGCCAACATGGAGGCTTTGCAGGCTTGGGAGCAACGTATTCATCGGCTGCTGGTTGAGCATTTTCAGAGTATGACTGAAGACATACTAATGCTCTTAACTTTCCTCCCAAAGCGGGAATCCAGGTGCACTGACCCTACACTAATCGCACAACAATGTTACTGCAGAGAGACCAGACGATTGGAAGCTGAAGTACGAGATGGCTCCTTCAGGGCTTACAGATAACATGGTCAATCAGCCACCGGAGCCATGTCAGCTTACGGATCCTATGAGGTCTCTAACCGCCCAGGCCCTGAGGGATGCGGCCGGCCCACGGGGCAAGAGAATTCAAATTGAGACTAAGGATTCGACGATCTACATAGACCTGCGGGGGGCTCCTAACCTACATCACTATAAGAGGAAGGTGGCAGCGCTGATGGTGGCACTCAGTGCCTCCCGTTCTACAGTAAGAGTACTGCTTCACTTTTCCGGAGCTCCCATTATCCTTAACACTAAGGAGATTGTTACTTCTCTCCCAGCAAGGGGTATGTTTTACATTTCCAGCAGAGCACTAGAACCCGCACAAAGGTCTGTACTGGATAAATGTGGTGTGGGTTAGACGAGCGGTCCCTGACTAAGTCGGCTGTAAGACCGGACATTGATAGAGCTGACTCGATACTACTCTAACTCCCCTTTTCATACTGCTCCTCTGTGGTCATTCTTGGGACATTGGCAGTGCATTCCTTCAGGCATTGCAGACGTTTGTTTCATTCGTGTAACTAACTTACTGTGTGCTACATATAGACCCTATTCCATACCAAGCTTGTATATGTATCTGTCTGAGTATATAGAGATGGGGGTGAATATAGGACACAGACCATATTGTACAGTTTCTAGGGAATTTTCACCCTAATGTTCACACTCCCTCTAGGTAACCATGTATGTATATGGCTATATTTCTCTTCTCCCTATAACCTAAAAGCCTACATTTAGTATTGTTATATTTGTATACTAAGCATGTGTGTTATATGTAAATTAATGATTTGCTGGGATAAACAACAGAGTTGGTAGGTCTCTCAGCCTATTAGACAATATTTAGACAGGTAGATCCCTTGTCCAGTTATATACCTCTTTGTCCCTGAAGGTTGGTGTAGGGGTTAGACTATATCAACCTGACCGTTTACACATTCTTGACCCCAAATGTTCATGTGCCCTTAAGCTAGCTAAGATATACAAACTTTATTAGATATATGGTGCAACTATATTGGTCTATCTGCTGCCTTTAACATATTTTACCCAGCCCTTTAACACATCATTGCAATGCAGGCATTTAATGCTACTTAACCCTATTTTTCTACTTATTGTACTAAACTAGCATAGGTTAAAATGTGTATTATGTTGTTCAAAATATTTATCTCTCTCCTACTTGCTAACCTATTGTTTGATGTTTTGCATAGCTAAACCAGATGCTATTGGTACCATTAGTATGTAATATCTATTTAGTGGTCTCATGTGATCTACTTTTGTAGGGGAAACACACCTCTCTAGATTTCAAGAAGCTTAACTCTGCAATTAAATGTTATTAGTTCTATCTTACTGTTGCTTTAGCTAACCACTTAAGTTTCAGCTGAGCACACTGAAAGTCAGCTTTTTATACAATACGTACTGCTGGCAAGTTATTCCTACTTAACCCCAACCCACCCATCATATTCGACTTTAGGAACTAATTTCTCCCTCTAGCCATGTTCTGTTTACTATAAAGCTGGGAATCAGTATAACTCTCCCTAGAGATCATTGCTTATATAACAACTAGGTATATCTACAACACTATGCCACTAGCTTCCTCGCTCTGTTTCCCCCAATAGAACTCCATAAAGTGTCACTACTCCTCATAAAGGCAAAGTATACCACATTTTGTCCTAAGTACCGGTATATATTACATATAGCTTTTTTAGGACATTGCTTTTTCAGTCCTCTACCGACTCTATCTGACCCCTCTCCTTCCTTTCCCGCCGGCACCTATTACCTGCGGGTCATATCCCTACTCCCTTTACCAGCATCGTCTATAGTTGACATCTCCCCAGGTGAGGGGCCCATGTAGTAGTCCTTTCCTTTTTGGTTATATATAATTCCACCCCCCCTGTTTGCACCCTCTCTGGGTAGCTACCCTTATTTTTACATGCCCTAGCCTTAATGTATTAAGGACGTAGATGGAAGATAACCCCACTAGAAGTTTACTTGTAAACCCTGAGACCCAATTCTATTTTATTTTAAAATAGCCCTGTAGTCTACATCTTGTAAATATAACTATCCCCCCCCCCACTTGTATCCTCTCTGAGATGCTTGCCTTACTTTCACATACCCTAGCTTTAATTTACTAGAGGCGTAGTTTAAAAATAACCCCACTAGGAGCGTACTTAGAAACTTTGAGATTCCATTCCATTCTACTTAGCCCTGTAGTCTGTACCTTCATAACACTTAACTGGCTCCGCCCTCCCCTCTCCCCTCCGTTGCCAGCAGCTCTTGTCCGCTGTATTCCCCACCCACCCCATACATTTAGGCCTACGGGAGGCCTAACAAAAGCCAGCTCCCTACCTCTCACTATTTTCAGCTCTTAGAATACCTCTTATCTTGAGGGTAGAGACCACTTGTTACCTGTTATTAAAAAAAAAAAAAAAACGAGGCTTCTTTCCTATATGTTCCAGTCACATATATTTCATAAATATAGTTTTAAATTTTACACTTTATACTCAACGCTGAACTACTATGGACTAGTTACTAAGATAACAAATATTACATTGGCACACCAAAGTTGTAACCCTTGTCTGCCTTCAATATGTGAATTGTATCAGTTTCTTTATTGTTTTTGTTCCGTGCCTGGACATACTTTTTATTGTATTGTTTTTACTCAATGCCTCAATAAAAAAATTATGTCAAAAAAAATAAAAAAAAAATTAAAAAAAATAAAACTAAACTACCAATAAAAAATCCTAACACTACTCTAAAAATTACAAAAAATATCTAATTACAAAAAAAACAACTAACTAAATTACAAAAAACAAACAAACACTAAATTACGAAAAATAACAAATTATCAAAAATAAAAAAGAATTACATCTAATCTAACGATCTTCATCCAGGCGGCCTCTTCAATCTTCATCCCGGCGGCGACGTCCTGATTCAAGCAGAGAGAAGTCTTCATCCAGACGGCCTCTTCAATCTTCATCCAGGCGGCATATTCTATCTTGATCCGGAGGCGCAGAGCGGGTCCATCCTAAAGACATCCGGCACGGAACATCCTCTTCATACGGTCTCCGCCGTACACTGACTCTTCAATAAGATTTAAGCAGCTCTCATTCTATTGGCTAATTTGAACAGCCAATAGGATTTTAGCAGCCCTAATTCCTATTGGCTGATTAAAAATTTTAAGCCAATAGGAATGCAAGGGACGCCATCTTGAATAGCGTCCCTTGCATTGAAGATTCATTGTACGGCGGAGACCGTATGAAGAGGATGTTCCACGCCGGATGTCTTCAGGATGGACCCGCTCCGCGCCTCTGGGATCAAGATAAAATATGCCGCCTGGATGAAGATTGAAGAGGCCGTCTGGATGAAGACTTCTCTCTGCTTGGATCAGGACGTCACCGCCGGGATGAAGATTGAAGAGGCCGCCTGTATGAAGATCGTTCAGGACTTCAAAAACTGTAAGTGGATTGTCAGGAGGTTAGTGTTAGGCTTTTTTAAGGGTTTATTGGGTGTTTTTTTTTTTAGGTTAGGGTCTGGGCAGTAAAAGAGCTAAATTCCCTTTTAAGGAGAACGTATGAAGAGGATGTTCCGCGACGGATGTCTTCTGGATGGACCTGCTCCACGCCTCCGGGATCAAGATTGAAGATGCCACCTGAATGAAGATTGAAGAAGCCGTCTGGATGAAGACTTCGCCGGGATGAAGATCGTTCAAGCGGGACTTCAAAAACTGTAAGTAGATCGTCAGAGGGTTAGTGTTAGGCTTTTTTAAGGGTTTATTGGGTGGGTTTTATTTTTTAGGTTAGGGTCTGGGCAGTAAAAGAGCTAAATGCCATTTTAAAGGGACATTAAACACTAAATAAATGCTAGAAAGAATGATGCAGTCAAAGCAAAGATAAGTTTGAGAATAATATGTAGGTGTATTTTTTTTAAGTTTAATTAGCTGTTTAAATTTTGACAATATAAGTGTAAAATGTTAGTGTCAATAAAACAATGGGAGCTGCCATGTTGTAACCTAGGTTACCTTCTCTGCTGTGGCCAATTAGAGACAGTTATAAATAGGTCACTAGAGTGTGTAGCCAATGGCTGTGATGAATAATACAGTGTTCTACACTTTCATTTCTAACAGGAACTGAAAAGCTCACAAATTCAGAATGGAATTACAGGGAAAAAGGGGCAAAATAAATAATTAAATTATATTCCAAAGTTTTTTTTTAATATATGATTTATCATTTTATATTACCATCTCAAAGTGTTTAATGTTCCTTTAAGGGCAATGCCCATACAAATGCCCTTTTCAGGGCAATGGGTAGCTTAGGTTATTTTAGATAGTTATTTTATTTGGGGGGTTGTTTGGGTGGGTGGGTGGTGGGTTTTACTGTTGGGGAGTGTTTGTATTTTATTTTACAGGTAAAAGAGCTGATATCTTTGGAGCAATGCCCCACAAAAGGCCCTTTTAAGGGCCATTGGTAGTTTATTGTAGGCTAGGTTTTTTTATTTTGGGTGGGCTTTTTTATTTTGATAAGGCTATTAGATTAGATGTAATTCTTTTTTATTTTTGATAATTTGTTATTTTGTGTAATGTATAGTGCTAGGGGGTGTTTGTATTATTATTTTTTTAGTAAAAGAGCTGTTTATCTCAGGGTCCCTGGTAGTTTGGAGGGTGGGGGTTTGTATAGTGTTAGGGGGGGGGGGTTTGTATTTTTTTGGAGTAAAAAAAATGGTTATCTCAGGGCAATGCCCTACAAAAGGCCCTTTTAAGGGCCCTTGGTAGTTTATTCTAGAGTAGGGGTTTTTATTTTGGGGTGGGTTTATTTTTTTAAGGGTATTAGAATAGGAATAATCTTTATTTTTCTGGATACATTTTTTTTTGTTTTTTTTGTAATGGTTGTTTTTTTTATTTTTTGTAATGGTAGGTTTTAGTGTAAGGCAGGTAAGGTTTTATTTCACAGGTAAGTTTGTATTTATTTTAACTAGGTAGTTAGTAAATAGTTAATAACTATTTACTAACTAGTCTACCTAGTTAAAATAAATACAAACTTACCTGTGAAGTAAAAGCTTGCTTAGGATTTATTTCACAGGTTAGTATTTCGTTTTAAATAGGTATTATTTAGTTAATAATTGTAAATTTAATTTAGATCTAATTCAATTATGTTAAAGTAAGGGGGGTTAGGTTTAGGGATAGGTTTAGGGGTTAATATAGTTTAATTCAGCTTGTTGCGATGTGGGGGAGCTGGCGCTTTAGGGGTTTATAGGTTTATTTAGTTAATAATTGTAAATTTAATTTAGCTATTTTTTTATTATGTTAAAGTTAGGGGGTGTTAGGGTTAGGGTAAGTAATAATTAATATAGTTTAATATAGCTTGTGATGTGGGGGGCTGGTGGTTTAGGGGTTAATAAATGTAGTATAGTGGCAGCGATATCGGGAGCGGCAGATTAGGGGTTAATAATTTTATTTAGGTAACAGCGATATCGGGAGCAGCAGATTAGGGGTTAATAACTGTAGACAGGCGTCAGCAATGTTGGGGGCAGCAGATTAGGGGTGTTTAGACGTAGAGTTTATGTTATGGTGTTAAGTTTAAACTGTATTTTAATTCCCCATAGACATCAATGGGGCTGCGTTAAGGAACTTTTGTTTCCGCGATCGCAGGTATTAGTTGTTTGTTTTTTGCCGGCTCTCCCCATTGATGTCTATGGAAAAATCGTGAGCACGTCTCAGCAACGCTCTGATTGTGTGCGGTATGGCGCTCAACGCAACCATATTGCACGTAAAAGGCGTATGTTTGAGAACTTGTAATAGCAGCGCTATAGGAAATTAAATAACGTAATTTTCGTGGCGTTCGTTAATTTTTCTATAGCGCTCAAAACTCGTAATCTAGCTGTAAAATAATAACTGACAAAAATTGTCCGTAACTGACATTTATGAGGTTTTTTTTTTATTCATTTTGATCTGTTTACCTCTAAGGGCTTCTCTGTGGGCTGGATTATCAGTATTTTAAGTACAGTATGCCTCTAGTTATCAAGCCGTCAACCGCAAATACGCTGGAATTCCGCAGCGTATTTGTGGCGAGGCTAATTCGCTGTAGTTATCAAGCCCTACAGACCGGCAAAAGTAGAATCTAGTGACGTAACCTACGATCCGCCGGACTCAGTCCGACACAGATCGATGGTTACGTCACTCCAGATGTTCCGAACGCAAGTTCGGCACAATCTGACTACTTTTGCTAGTTATCAAAGAACTAGCAGGTACGCTCGCCACTATTCCGGGCCAGCGTACCTGGTTTTCATGTTTGCTGCTGCCCGATATCCCATTGATTCCTATGGGATGTGTCTGCACCTAACACCCTAACATATACCCCAAGTCTAAAGACCCCTAATCTGGCCCCCCTACACCGCCGCCGCTTAGATTAAATTTATTAACCCCTAAACCGCCGCTCCAGGAGCCCATCGCCACCTACATTACATTTATTAACCCCTAATCTGCCCCCTCTACACCGCCGCCACCTACATTATATCTATTAACCCCTAAACCTAAGTCTAACCCTAACACCCCCCTAACTTCAATATTATTTAAATTAATCTACATAAATATTCCTATAATTAAATAAATTATTCCTATTTAAAACTAAATACTTACCTATAAAATAAACCCTAAGCTAGCTACAATATAACTAATAGTTACATCGTAGCTAGTTTAGGATTTATATTTATTTTACAGGCAACTTTTATTTATTTTAACTAGGTACAATAGTTATTAAATAGTTATTAACTATTTAATAGCTACCTAGTTAAAATAACTACAAAATTACCTGCAAAAGAAATCGTAACCTAAGTTACAATTACACCTAACACTACACTATCATTAAATAAATAAAATTAATTAACTACAATTACATAACAATTAATAAAATTTACTAAAAATAACTAAAGTACAAAAAAAAACCTCTAAATTACAGAAAATAAAAAAATTACAAGAATTTTAAACTAATTACACCTAATCTTAGCCCCCTAATAAAATAAAAAGCCCCCCAAAATAATAAAATTCCCTACCCTAAACTAAATTACAAATAGCCCTTAAAAGGGCCTTTTGTGGGGCATTGCCCCAAAGTAATCAGCTCTTTTACCAGCCCTTAAAAGGGCTTTTTGCAGGGCATTGCCCCAAAGTAATCAGCTCTTTTACCTGTAAAAAAAAAGAAATACAATACCCCACCAACATTACAACCCACCACCCACACACCCCTACTCTAAAACCCACCCAATCCCCCCTTAAAAAAACCTAACACTACCCCCTTGAAGATCACCCTACCTTGAGCCGTCTTCACTCAGCCGGGCACAAGCGGTCATCCGATCCGTCCAGAAGTCTTCATCGAATCCGGGCAGAAGAGGTCCTCCAAGCGGCAGAAGTCTTCATCCAAGTGGCATCTTCTATCTTCAATCAACCGGAGGGGAGCGGAGCCATCTTGAATCCAGCCAACGCGGAGCCATCCTCTTCCATCGACGTCCTAACACCGAATGAAGGTTCCTTTAAATGAAACTTGAATTCCGATTGGCTGATAGGATTCTATCAGCCAATCGGAATTAAGGTAGGAAAAATCTGATTGGCTGATGCAATCAGCCAATCGGATTGAGCTCGCATTCTATTGGCTGTTCCAATCAGCCAATAGACTGCAAGCTCAATCCGATTGGTTGATTGGATCGGCCAATCTGATTGAACTTCAATCTGATTGGCTGATTGCATCAGCCAATCGGATTTTTCCTACCTTAATTCCGATTGGCTGATAGAATCCTATCAGCCAATCAGAATTCAAGGGACGCCATCTTGGATGACGTCCTTTAAAGGAACCTTCATTTGGTGGAAGAGGATGGCTCCACATCGGCTGGATTCAAGATGGCTCCGCTCCGGTTGATTGAAGATAGAAGATGCCGCTTGGATGAAGACTGCTGCCATTTGGAGGACCTCTTCTGACCGGATTCGATGAAGACTTCTGGACGGATCGGGTGACCGCTTGTGCCCGGATGGGTGAAGACGGCTCATGGTAGGGTGATCTTCAAGGGGGTAGTGTTAGGTTTTTTTTAAGGGGGGATTGGGTGGGTTTTAGAGTAGGGGTGTGTGGGTGGTGGGTTGTAATATTTTTACAGGTAAAAGAGCTGATTACTTTGGGGCAATGCCCCACAAAAAGCCCTTTTAAGGGCTGGTAAAAGAGCTGATTACTTTGGGGCAATGCCCCGCAGAAAGCCCTTTTAAGGGCTGGTAAAAGAGCTGATTACTTTGTGGCAATGCTCCGCAAAAGGCCCTTTTAAGGGCTATTTGTAATTTAGTTTAGGGTAGGGAATTTTATTATTTTGGGGGCTTAGATTAGGTGTAATTAGTTTAAAATTCTTGTAATTTTTTTTATTTTCTGTAATTTAGAGTTTTTTTTGTACTTTATTTATTTTTAGTTCATTTTATTTAAAGGGACAGTCAAGTCCAAAAAAAACTTTCATTTTTCAAATAGGGCATGCAATTTGAAACAACTTTCCAATTTACTTTTATCAACAATTTTGCTTTGCTCTCTTGGTATTCTAGTTGAAAGCAAACCTAGGGAGGCACATATGATAATTTCTAAGCCCTTGAAGGCCGCCTCAATTTTATTTACTTTTCACAGCAGGGGAGACAAAGCTCATGTAGGCCATATAGATAGCATTGTGATCACGCTTGTGGCTAGTGGCAGATACTGCACTAATTGGCTAAAATGCAAGTCAATAGATAATAACAAAACGTCATGTGATTAGGGGCGGTCAGAAGATGCTTAGATACAAGATAGTCACAGAAGTAAAAAGTGTATTAATATAACAGTGTTGGTTTTGCAAAAATGGGGAATGGGTAATAAAGGGATTATCTATCTTTTTAAACAACAAAAATTCTGGTGTTGACTGTCCCTTTAATGTTAGGTAATTGTAGTTAATTAATTTAATTTATTTAATGATAGTGTAGTGTTAGGTGTAATTGTAACTTAGGTTAGGATTTATTTTACAGGTACTTTTGTAGTTATTTTAGCTACGTAGCTATTAAATAGTTCATAACTATTTAATAGCTATTGTACCTAGTTAAAATAATTACAAAGTTGCCTGTAAAATAAAAATAAACCCTGTGCTAGCTACAATGTAATTATTAGTTATATTGTAGCTAGCTTAGGGTTTATTTTATAGGTAAGTATTTAGTTTTAAATAGGAATTATTTAATTATAGGAATATTTATTTAGATTAATTTAAATAATATTTAAGTTAGGGGGGTGTTAGGGTTAGACTTAGGTTTAGGGGTTAATTAATTTAATATAGTGGCGGCAGTGTAGGTGGGGTAGATTAGGGGTTAATCAATGTAATGTAGGTGGCCGTGGTGTAGGGGGGGCAGGATAGGGGTTAATAAAGGTAATGTAGGTGGCGGAGGGTTCCGGGTGCGGCGGTTTAGGGGTTAAACAATTAATTTATTTGCGGCGGGGTCCGGGATCGACAGGATAGGGGTTAATAACTTTATGTAGGTGGCGGCGGTATAGGGGGCAGAAGATTAGGGGTTAATAGGTATAATGTAGGTGGTGGCGGGGTCCGGGAGCGGCGGTTTAGGGGTTCATATATTTATTATATTGGCGGCGGGGTCCGGGAGCGGCGGTTTAGGGGTTAATATATTTATTATAGTTGCGGAGGGGTCCAGGAGCGGCGGTTTAGGGGGTAATAAGTTTATTTAGGTGCGGGGGGGCTCCGGGAGCGGCGGTTTAGGTGGTAAACAGTATAGTTTATAGTGTGGGTGCTTAGTGACAGGCTAGCAAGAAAGCTGCAAAGATGCCGATGAGCAGCGAGATCGATAAATGTCATATAACAACAGTCCCCTGCTCATCTCTCCGTACTTGGTGCGCAGCTTCTTGACAGCTTTCTTGATAACTTTGGCGAACGTATTCAGGTCCGCGGCGGCGGTTAGGCGAGCGAATTGGGCCGGCGAATGCAGGTAAATATGGAGCTTGATAACTAGAGGCCTATGTGTCTCTACTTCATATCCAGTACCCTGCTTAAGCCTAGATTACAAGTGGAGCGATAAAATTTAAGCTTCTAGGGACTTCCGGTGGGTGGTGCTTCAAGATGGCCACGGACTTGTTCTGCTCCGTATTAGTTTCCAGCTTTTAGGACAATTTGTGGCCATAATATTCACCATCCATACCCTTGGCAATAACTGTGCCCGGGAACACTACAGGATTAAGCTCTAACATAGATCACAGAACCTATCAAGCTCTATAGGTGGAATTTGAACACAATCTGGTAGCTTGACAAAATGCAGCACATCCTCACTAGTGACATGTTTACACCATTATTTGACTCATTGCAGGCTGCAATTGAAGAAACTGTAATAGAGATTCAATCATGTACAAAACACCCAGGAGAAGCTGCTACTGGCTCCCTTAATTATCGCTCCACGCATTACCTAATAGAAGGAAGGAAGGATGTGACTCAGTTCAATCTCAGATCTTCTGGTGTTTGCAATTTTTGCTTCCCTGCAACTGTTCCTTTTAGCAGCCCCTCAGCCTATAACTCTGACACAGCAGAATTTGTTGACATCCTTGAGGACAGTGTTCAGAGATCTGGAATGAAAATCAGATCAGCACCTTACCACACCTTAACGGTCACCTCCTTGTGTAATTTGCCTCATCTTTTATGTTCCTGGCGCGCTCTGAAATGCACATCACTATTGGAAAATTCCTTTTCGGCTCGCAACTCATTGAGTACACAGAACCCCCTGCCCAACACTCTGGATTTTTTTTCTACAGCCGTCTATATTGAGTGATTTGGCAGATAGCCATCAGGAAGAAAGCGCTAAAGCCCCACTTCGCTATAGGAATCGGCTGAGATGCAGACTTATGATAACAGTTCTGGATGCACTGTTCAGGGACATATAAGGTTACCTTTCTTAATGCAGCCAGACATATTTTGTTGCCAATTATAATGCTGTGTTTGTTTTAATATAATAAAGGTTTATACTATGTATGCTTGGTTTCAAACTGCTCTTAGTTTTCCATATTGATTCTGCTTCCCACATGACGCACTTATATATTCATTCTGCATATTAAATTGTAGATAGCATTTTGCACCCAAACACGTTTCTAGAGTTATAATTCATGAAAGCACTGTTAAATTATATGTTAGTTTTATTGTTAATCCTGTTGGGGGTGCGAGTACATTGTGCAGAGACAACAATCTTATAGTATGAAGATATACAGAGGGCGACTCCTAGTGTGGAATTAGTAAGCAGAGTGTGAACCCACCAGCTTTACCCTTCAGAGATATACTCACAAAGTATAGAGCACACTGTAGTGCTAATGAAGCAAGCTGGGTATATTAAAAGTGGCCCAGCGCACATACCACTCCGGTGAAAGATGGTCCAATGTATTCAGAAGGTTCAGATAAAAAATTCAGGAGACTCCAGATATATATAAAAAACACTTTATATAAAAATATAACAGTGTACAATAAAAATCAGTAGAATTCGCTACGCGTTTCTCAGAGCTACCACTCTGTTTCCTCAGGCAAGTTATACTGATCTAAAACTGAAGTCTCCTATTTATACATCCTCAAATAAATTAAAACATTGGTCACACCCAATTTACCAATTACTTATGCAAATGTTGCTATGGTGACCTTCACAATACAAACTGACTTTTCTTGATACCAGTATGTGAATATATAACTCATTGTATGCATAGATCTACTTTAACATATACAGCTAGTATCAAAACAAGTATATAGCAGATATTACAATATATCTCATAAACATTTCGGAAGAAAACATATATAGTATGCACAATAGTGTTTCAGCAAAAAAACAAATACAGCACTCATATAGTTGGTTCATTAAATTTTCAGCAATCTCTCTTTATGAAAGTGAATGCACTATTTATTTCTATTTTATATGGTTAATAACTTCTTTATTTCCTGAGGATTTCTTTCCTCCCCTTTGTTCATAGTAGAAAGTCTAATTTATTTATTAATTAAAAGCATTAGCTAGTTTGTTTATATCATATATAAAGCTGTCAGCTTGTGGGTGTGTGTCATTAGCCTATCTCACACTTCCATATGTGTGGGTAATGGCTAGTGGGCGTGTATCATTTATCGCCGGTCTTTAAATACAATTCCTCAACTTTCTTCCTAATATATTCTTACCCCTTTTGACATGATCTCCTACAATAAACTGTTTAAATGTTATCTGAATTGTTGTATTGTGCATATCATAAGCTGATTTTATGAAGGGCTATGTCTATTTGTTTAAAGCTCCCTCTCTGATTTCACAATGTCCAATGTGTAGGTGATAATCCGTGGGCGTGTAGCATAAACCAATCACGCGTCACTATGTGTGTGAATCCCAGCTTATAGGCGTGTGTTTTCTATCGTTAAAAAAAAAAAAAAAAAAAAAAAAAAAAAAAAAAAAAAAAAAAAAAAAAAAAAATAAATAAATCAACTATTGTCTATTTATTTTTTTGGGATATGAACTGCTTTGCTATTATGATATATTTATATATAACCCTATGGCTATGTTCGAGATAGCATCAGCCAATTTGTGTAGCCCTTTGGTATTACTGCTCTGTGAAAGCATATCCTATCCTCACAGTATTCGTCAATTTTTACTGAATCATAACATTCAAAATGTATCTTATATGAATCTTATAGTATGTATGTATGTATTGTATTGCGTAGCTAATCACCCGTGAGGGTCTCAAGGCGCTGCTCATTTTATCGACCTCAGAAGAATGAAAGTCTGAGTGGACTTCGCCGGGGATCAAACCTGCAACTCTTGGGTTGCTACAGAGCTCAACCGCAGTGCCTTAGCATGCTGAGCTATCTGTCCAGTGATAGTTATTATTTTTTTCTTAAATGATTGGGTTACTGTGTAAACTTACATCATATGTTATAGGAAACTTTTTAATGTGCACTTGGATTCAGTGCAATGATTATTTTCTGCTCTTTATTGCAACATGCTTAGACTTTTAAAATTACCATAACTGATTTTACTCTTTTCAATAAGCTCAGCCAATGGATGTCACCTTTTTAATGGTTATTACATGATAAGAGTCTCTGCCTATTTATGAATATCCAGACCCTAGGTCTCTGATATATTTAAGATACAACATGAAGCATGAATTAACTGGATCCTATAGAGCCTTCCATTTTACAGACATGTCTATTCATATACACAATGTACCACAAATTGTTACCCAATGTACAAATCTCTATTTTGTCTCGCTGAAACTGTTAATTTTTACACTGTTAAAATCGATGTTACATTGTTTAATAACTATACTGCGCCTGACTCAGGACAAAGAACATATTGGTTTCTTATGCCCCTTACCTAACAGTACTGGAAGCAGGAATGATCCAGGAAGCTATAGACCAGTTAGTCTGACATCAATAGTGGGGAAGATATTTGAAGGGATTATAAGGAATTATATTGATGACCATATTCGTGTGAACAAGATTAGTTCAAATCAACATGATTTTATGAGAAATAGATCATGTCAAACTAATCTAATTAGATTCTATGAGGAAGTAAGTAAAAATATAGATAAAGGGGAATCAGTTGATGTGATATACTTAGATTTTGCAAAGGAGTTTGATACAGTGCCACATGAGAGAATAATGCACAAAATTAAGGGACTGGGAATATCTGAAAATGTTAGCTCATGGATAAATAACTGGATAAAAGATAGGCAGCAACGAGTTGTAGTAAATGGATCATACTCAGATTGGACAAAGGTAATCAATGGAGTCCCCCAGGGATCACTACTGGGCCCTGTTCTTTTTAATATTTTTATAAATTACTTGGAGCAAGGATTAAATAGCAACATCTCTATTTTTGCAGATGATACTAAATTAAGTAAGGTCATTTGGTCAGAGCAGGATGAACTTTCGTTACAAAGGGATCTGCAAAAAATAGTAGTATGGGCAGGTAAATGGAAAATTAGATTTAATACGTGAAAATGCAAGGCTCTACATTTTGGAAGTAAAAATAAGCAGGTAATTTATTATTTAAATTGGACATAGCCAAACAGAGGAGGAAAGAGATTTGGGAGTAGTAATAGATAACAAGCTAAAGATGGGTGCACAATGCAGGGCAGCGGCTTTAAAGGCTAATAAGATAAAAGCATGTATTAAAAGAGGCATTGATTGAAGGGAGAAAAGCATAATTCTGTCACTGTATAAATCCCTGGTAAGACCTCACCTTCAGTATGGAGTGCAGTTCTAGGGACCGATCGCAAAAAAAGATACTGCAGATTTAGAAAAAGTTCAGAGAAGGGCCACAAAGCTTATAAGGGAAATGGAGAATTTAAGCTATGAGGAGAGGCTAGCCAAACTGGGTCTGTTTGCTTTAGAAAAAAGCCGCTTTGGAGGTGACTTAATTACTTTATATAAATATATTCAAGGCCCATATAAAGAGATGGCAGAAGCTCTGTTTATTCCAAGAAAATTGTTTGTGACAAGAGGTCACAATTTAAGGTTGGAGGAAAGGAGATTTAATCTCCTGCAACGGAAACGTTGTTTCACTGTAAGAGCAATACAATTGTGGAACTCATTACCAAAGGAGGTAGTGAATGCTAATACCCTAGATACATTTAAAAATTGTTTGGATACATTTCTGTCTAGAAACAAAATTCATGGCTATGATTGCTTGTATTAAATGGGTCATCTTTTAGTGGGATTATTTAAGCTTAACTGGAGCTTTTTGTAAGTATTTTATATTTGTATAGGTTGAACTTGATGGACTTTTCAACCTCATCTACTATGTTGCTATGTTACTGGGACCACATAGACTTTTAACACCCTTGTGTAACTACGCACTAGATGGCATAGTCCTTTTTTTTTTTGCCCATTTTAATTTTATGTTGGAATCCTAAAAATCTCTATAGCCGTTTCCCCTTTTTGCCAAAAGCCAATGTCATCATCTTCTTAGGAGACATAGTTCATAGCCATAACAAGTGACTCAACTATGCACGAAAACATTAATCAAAATACAGGGAGTGCAGAATTATTAGGCAAATGAGTATTTTGACCACATCATCCTCTTTATGCATGTTGTCTTACTCCAAGCTGTATAGGCTCGAAAGCCTACTACCAATTAAGCATATTAGGTGATGTGCATCTCTGTAATGAGAAGGGGTGTGGTCTAATGACATCAACACCCTATATCAGGTGTGCATAATTATTAGGCAACTTCCTTTCCTTTGGCAAAATGGGTCAAAAGAAGGACTTGACAGGCTCAGAAAAGTAAAAAATAGTGAGATATCTTGCAGAGGGATACAGCACTCTTAAAATTGCAAAGCTTCTGAAGCGTGATCATCGAACAATCAAGCGTTTCATTCAAAATAGTCAACAGGGTCGCAAGAAGCGTGTGGAAAAACCAAGGCGCAAAATAACTGCCCATAAACTGAGAAAAGTCAAGCGTGCAGCTGCCAAGATGCCACTTGCCACCAGTTTGGCCATATTTCAGAGCTGCAACATCACTGGAGTGCCCAAAAGCACAAGGTGTGCAATACTCAGAGACATGGCCAAGGTAAGAAAGGCTGAAAGACGACCACCACTGAACAAGACACACAAGCTGAAACGTCAAGACTGGGCCAAGAAATATCTCAAGACTGATTTTTCTAAGGTTTTATGGACTGATGAAATGAGAGTGAGTCTTGATGGGCCAGATGGATGGGCCCATGGCTGGATTGGTAAAGGGCAGAGAGCTCCAGTCCGACTCAGACGCCAGCAAGGTGGAGGTGGAGTACTGGTTTGGGCTGGTATCATCAAAGATGAGCTTGTGGGGCCTTTTCGGGTTGAGGATGGAGTCAAGCTCAACTCCCAGTCCTACTGCCAGTTTCTGGAAGACACCTTCTTCAAGCAGTGGTACAAGAAGAAGTCTGCATCCTTCAAGAAAAACATGATTTTCATGCAGGACAATGCTCCATCACACGCGTCCAAGTACTCCACAGCGTGGCTGGCAAGAAAGGGTATAAAAGAAGAAAATCTAATGACATGGCCTCCTTGTTCACCTGATCTGAACCCCATTGAGAACCTGTGGTTCATCATCAAATGTGAGATTTACAAGGAGGGAAAACAGTACACCTCTCTGAACAGTGTCTGGGAGGCTGTGGTTGCTGCTGCACGCAATGTTGATGGTGAACAGATCAAAACACTGACAGAATCCATGGATGGCAGGCTTTTGAGTGTCCTTGCAAAGAAATGTGGCTATATTGGTCACTGATTTGTTTTTGTTTTGTTTTTGAATGTCAGAAATGTATATTTGTGAATGTTGAGATGTTATATTGGTTTCACTGGTAAAAATAAATAATTGAAATGGGTATATATTTGTTTTTTGTTAAGTTGCCTAATAATTATGCACAGTAATAGTCACCTGCACACACAGATATCCCCCTAAAATAGCTATAACTAAAAACAAACTAAAAACTACTTCCAAAACTATTCAGCTTTGATATTAATGAGTTTTTTGGGTTCATTGAGAACATGGTTGTTGTTCAATAATAAAATTAATCCTCAAAAATACAACTTGCCTAATAATTCTGCACTCCCTGTATTAAATATTTGGCTGTAGCAGAAGGCAGTTTGTTCGCCGAAGGGCTGGAGAGTGGTACAAGAATGAGTGTCTGCAGGCAACAGTGAAGCAAGGTGGAGGTTCCTTGCAAGTTTGGGGCTGCATTTCTGTAAATGGAGTTGAGGATTTGATCAGAATTAATGGTCTCCTCAATGCTGAGAGGTACAGGCAGATACATACCCATCATGCAGTACCATCAGGGAGGCATCAAATTGGCCCCAAATGTATTCTGCAGTATGACAACAACCCCAAACATAAAGCCTAAGTCATTAAGAACTATCCAGTAAAATGAAGAACACAGAGTCCTGGAAGTACACAGTGTGTGTATGTATATATCTATAAATGTATGTGTGCAAATACAAATTTACACATAAATACGCATGCAAATATATATATATTTAGCTCCCCCCAGTGAAACACCTTGACATTTACCAGATCCCTTTTTCACACATTTTTTTATTAAGACTTAGGGGCATATTTATCAAGCTCTAAAGACCGCTGCTCCATAACTTGTCCGCCTGCTCTGAGGCGGCGGACAGAAATCACCTGTCACCCCCTGCTAGCGACCGATTGGCCGCGACTCTGCAGGAGACGGTATTGCACCAGCAGTTCGCAAGAACTGCTGGTGCAATGATAAATGCTGAGAGCGTATGCTGTCTGCATTTATCGATGTGCAGCGGACATGATCCGCAATATCGGATCATGTCCGATCGCACAATGATAATTCGGCCCCTAAGTGTTTAATACTTTATTTTAAAATGTTTTAAATGTGTTTTGTGAAACTTTTATTTTACTTCAAGTCGTGCTAATTCTTCTAGTGCTATATGTCACCATTATCCACATGATTAAACAAGGGTTTCCATACAATCTGTTAGAAAAGCTTTTTCGAATTCAAGCCTGTTTTTTGCACCGGTTTTGTAATAATTTGTGATACCTCGCTGATAAAACCTTTTAGATACTTTGCATCAAGTGTTTCAATAAATCAGAAAACACTTTTTCTCCCAGTTTTCAAATGATTTGTAGATTTATCTAATTAAGTGCCTTGCAAATGGCTTGTTTAGCACACCATGTCTTTGATATTTTTTTACATTTAAAAGATCTCAAATGCCAATAACTTTAAAGTGTTAAATTGATAAGTTTCATTTGACCTGTCAGCATTTTAGAGGAAGACCAAGAATTGTCTATACAAGTTGCAGCTGTTGTGGGGCCTATGCTATGGCAGCTTGGAAGATGTGATCTGCATTTCTGCTTGTAATTAAGCTATATGATTTTAAAACTAAGAAGCCAGTGAAGGGTAATGCATATACCAAATGCCCTGCACTTGTGACGCTTTCTGATATTTTGAGTGGCAGTCATTATAATTAGTAGTAATGAAGAATTTGATGGAAGCTATGTGCTGTGGAGTATATTACACATTTGGAGGATGCAGTCATTACTATTCCATAGTGATTCAAAAATAGTTTTTCCTGGTGATATAACTTCTTACCCTATAGCAGTATTTCTGTGTGTTATCAGCTTAATAGGGAAACTCTGGATTTGCATTACTGTAGCAGAAGTATATTGTTGTATATTGTTTTGAATGTCTATATGTTAACATTAAAGTGACCCAAATTAACCTTTCTTTTTTAACAGAATATTTTTTATGAGCTGTAGAAATTGAGTATCAAGCAGTTTCTTCAAATACTTGGGTCCGAATGATCTAAAGATATCTGGGCTTGTGAGATTTTCTAAGCCGTCACACTAGCACTATGAATCCCTGTCTTAATTACCTAAAGGCTATTTTTATCTTTCCATCTTTTAAGTATGTAAAGACAATGGCCTCTAGTTATCAAGGTCTGGCGGACCTGATCCGACAGAGCGGATCAGGTCCGACAGAAATCGCTGAATACGGAGAGCTGCTGGTGCAACGCCGCCCCCTGCAGACTCGCGGCCAATGGGCCGCCAGCAGGGGGGTGTCAATCAACCCGATCGTACTCGATCGGGTTGATTTCCAGCGATGTGTGTCCGCCTGCTCAGAGCAGGCGGACAGGTTATGGAGCAGCGGTCTTTGTGACCGCAGCTTCATAACTGCTGTTTCTGGCGAGTCTGCAGGCCGATTTATCAACCGTATGGAGCTTGATGCCCCTTGTTTCCGGCCAGCCTTCAGGCTCGCCGGAAACAGAAGTTATGAAGTGGTCTAAAGACAGCTGCTCCATAACTTGTCTGCCTGCTATGAGGCGGCGGACAGAAATCAACCCGATTGAATACGATAGGGTTGATTGACACCCCCTGCTAGCGGACGATTGGTTGCAAATCTGCAGGGGGCGGCATTGCACCAGCAGTTCACAAGAATTGCTGGTGCAATGATAAATGCTGACAGCGTATGCATTTATCAATGTGCAGCGGGCGTGATACGCTACATTGTATCATGTCTGCTCGCACTATGTTAAATATACCCCAATGCATTCATTACAAGGGCTCACAATTTTTTTTATTTAAAATGTATTCAAAATAAATAAATTAACTATTGAAATAAGAATATACAGTATAAATTTGTATTGTTTATTCCCATTAAAACTTGCAAATTGTTTTGCAAAATTAAATTTTATGGAAAAATTTAAATTCATATTAAATAGATGCACAGTAAAAATCTTAATACAGTTACACCGCACATGCAAGAAACAAAAAAACTATGAAATTCATATTTATAATACGAAATTTAAAGTGTATTTTTTTCTAAATTGTAAAATAAGTTCCCCAGCCTCTGCTGTGGACTGAACAGAAGCTTTATTATTATCATTATTTATTTGTATTAGCATTCCATGCGCGTAAAATACATTTCTCCTCCAAGTCTGGCATATTTTCTAAAGTTTTCCCTTTGTTGATCTTGTTGTTTTCTCACAAAATTAAAGGTGGTGAGATTGTGTAAATATATGCAAAACACTTATTACCCTAATAGAAAACACAAAAATAGAGGTGATTGTAAGAAACTATACGCTAAAAGCAGATTAATCTGATTTGTATTGGCTGCAGGATTTAATTTTTCAGTGCGCCCTGGCTCCCTGCTAACTTTTCTCTCCCCAGCAAAGATTCCCTTTCCAGTGAGCTCTGTTACTTTTAAGGGAGACATTTCACAGGGACAGCCCCTTTTTCCAGAAAATTCTCTGAGGGCAGCCCATTGTGAGGGTTATCAAGGTTTTTTTTTCCTTGTTTTTTTGTTTTGTTTTTTAGTAAGGTTTAACCCTTTAAGGGCTAGATTACGAGTGGTGCACGAGCGATAAGTGATATTTTGCAGCCCTTTCCGCACGACAAAAATAGTAATATGATTTTAAGTAAACATGTTCACTTGAGTACAATCAAATTTAACGCACTTCAGAGTTCTAGTTAACTGTTATGTGAGACAAAAAAGTTGCACAAAAAACATCAAAAATACATTTAACACTCATATTAACACAATGGGATAACGGATGCATTTTCCCATATGGTATAGGTGCCCCTGGTATTATTTCTTTTGGGCAATCGTAAATTCTATGGGGCGGAAGGTTCTCAGCCTCTTTCAGATCGAATACCTCTGAGAAATCCATATAGTGTAGAGGTAAGGAATCTACTACAGTCAGTAGGGATGTATGTGAAAAACAAGTAGTTTTACAAAAATTAGTAGAGAATGTAATTTTATTTGATGACCAATCTATATCTGGGTTGTGTTTTATAAGCCAAGGATACCCAAGTATGAGTGAGTGTATGAAAGATGGTATAATGTCAAAAGATAGGTATTCTTTATGACCTGTAGGAAAAGATATCAATAGCGGTATCGTGTTATGTGTGATTGGACCATTCAGGATATAGGATCCGTCAATAACTCTAATGGGTAACAGTGTTTGCTTTTTCACACATGGTATTTTATTTTGTTTAACAAAATTTTCATCAATAAACAACCCAAATGCACCGGAGTCAATCATTGCTTCGGACTGGATTAGAAGTTGATCCCACTGTAAGGAGAGATTACAGGAGCAGTGAGTCTTTAAAGAATTAGTATTACAAATTTGAGAAAAGGAAAATGTCTAACCCTTGCTTTGACGTATAAATAAGGGACAAGCAGAAACTGAATGTTCATGACTTGCACAATATAGGCATAATTTTGACAAATGTCTTTGTGTTTTCTCCTCTTGACTTAAGGGGCCTCTTATAGTTCCTACCTCCATAGGTGTCTCAGTGTTATTGTTTTTAGAATAATTGTACATTGTTACTCTTTTCTGGGTGTGATCTTCGACCAATTTTTCAGCTTTCCTCTCATGTAACCTTCTATCTATGGAGATGCTTAGTTTCATTAAAGTCTCCAGAGTTTCAGGCATTTCTATTCTAGAGAGTTTGTCTTTTAATGCCTCAGATAAGCCAATACGAAACTGATTTTTTAAGCTTAAGGCATTCCAACCTGAATCTGTGGCCCACATTTGAAATTCAGAGATATAATCCTCAACTTATCTTTTACCCTGTCTAAGGGTTCTGAGTTTAGTGTCTGCAGTTAGTTGTTTATTAGTATCATCATACAGGGAGTGCAGAATTATTAGGCAAGTTGTATTTTTGAGGATTAATTTTATTATTGAACAACAACCATGTTCTCAATGAACCCAAAAAACTCATTAATATCAAAGCTGAATAGTTTTGGAAGTAGTTTTTAGTTTGTTTTTAGTTATAGCTATTTTAGGGGGATATCTGTGTGTGCAGGTGACTATTACTGTGCATAATTATTAGGCAACTTAACAAAAAACAAATATATACCCATTTCAATTATTTATTTTTACCAGTGAAACCAATATAACATCTCAACATTCACAAATATACATTTCTGACATTCAAAAACAAAACAAAAACAAATCAGTGACCAATATAGCCATCTTTCTTTGCAAGGATACTCAAAAGCCTGCCATCCATGGATTCTGTCAGTGTTTTGATCTGTTCACCATCAACATTGTGTGCAGCAGCAACCACAGCCTCCCAGACACTGTTCAGAGAGGTGTACTGTTTTCCCTCCTTGTAAATCTCACATTTGATGATGGACCACAGGTTCTCAATGGGGTTCAGATCAGGTGAACAAGGAGACCATGTCATTAGATTTTCTTCTTTTATACCCTTTCTTGCCAGCCACGCTGTGGAGTACTTGGACGCGTGTGATGGAGCATTGTCCTGCATGAAAATCATGTTTTTCTTGAAGGATGCAGACTTCTTCCTGTACCACTGCTTGAAGAAGGTGTCTTCCAGAAACTGGCAGTAGGACTGGGAGTTGAGCTTGACTCCATCCTCAACCCGAAAAGGCCCCACAAGCTCATCTTTGATGATACCAGCCCAAACCAGTACTCCACCTCCACCTTGCTAGCGTCTGAGTCGGCCTGGAGCTCTCTGCCCTTTACCAATCCAGCCACGGGCCCATCCATCTGGCCCATCAAAACTCACTCTCATTTCATCAGTCCATAAAACCTTAGAAAAATCAGTCTTGAGATATTTCTTGGCCCAGTCTTGACGTTTCAGCTTGTGCGTCTTGTTCAGTGGTGGTCGTCTTTCAGCCTTTCTTACCTTGGCCATGTCTCTGAGTATTGCACACCTTGTGCTTTTGGGCACTCCAGTGATGTTGCAGCTCTGAAATATGGCCAAACTGGTGGCAAGTAGCATCTTGGCAGCTGCACGATTGACTTTTCTCAGTTCATGGGCAGTTATTTTGCGCCTTGGGTTTTCCACACGCTTTTTGCGACCCTGTTGACTATTTTGAATGAAACGCTTGATTGTTCGATGATCACGCTTCAGAAGCTTTGCAATTTTAAGAGTGCTGCATCCCTCTGCAAGATATCTCACTATTTTTGACTTTTCTGAGCCTGTCAAGTCCTTCTTTTGACCCATTTTGCCAAAGGAAAGGAAGTTGCCTAATAATTATGCACACCTGATATAGGGTGTTGATGTCATTAGACCACACCCCTTCTCATTACAGAGATGCACATCACCTAATATGCTTAATTTGTAGTAGGCTTTCGAGCCTATACAGCTTGGAGTAAGACAACATGCATAAAGAGGATGATGTGGTCAAAATACTAATTTGCCTAATAATTCTGCACTCCCTGTATAGTGTAGCCATGGTTGTAAAAATCTCATCCACAGAATTAAGAATGGCATGATTGGTTTCATAAAACCTGTTTGCCCAAATCCTTGGCTCTACTTTTAAAAAGGAAATAATTGTGCATACTTTAGTTCTGTCATTAGTATAAGTTTTAGGTTTCATTGCAAGGTACATCAAACAGGCTGTTCTAAACTATCTGAAGTCTGATCTATGATTAACTAAAGGTTCAGGAGTTTCTGAATTTTTCGCATTATTACATCATTTAATACCCCTTTTAGAATGTCATTTTCTTTCTTTAAGTCAGTTAACCCTTGAGCTAATATATCAATTTTCTGATTTAGGGTGGTAATATGGCTTGACATATCAAGTGGGTCCATGTTAGACAGCAGAAAATTCTAAAGAGAGAGAACAAAAATATATCTTTTTTTTTTTTTTTTTAAGGCTTGATTATACTGCAATGTCTGAATAGCATTGTGCTATTGACTTGCCTAGAACTATAATACAGGTTATAATACAACAATGAAATGAAGTTCAGAGTTGAAGTAAAACTGAGCAGTTGCTGTAGCTTTAAATTTTGTAACAAACTTGCTGTAAACTTAAAGCAATGAGTTAAGATTACTAATATATGACTAGATTACCAGTTTTTGTCGGTAAGGCTTATGGTGCTAACGCACAGTTTATGCTCACCTAAAAACAACGCTGGTATTACAGGTTTTTTTTAAACCCGGCGTTAAACGCAGAAAAGTGAGCGGAGAGCAAAATTTAGCTCTACATCTCACCTCAATACCAGCGTTGCTTACGGTAGCGGTGAGCTGGCTAAACGTGCTCGTGTACGATTTCCCCATAGGGATCAATGGGGCAGATTCGGCTGAAAAAAACCCTAACACCTGCAAAAAAGCAGCGTTCAGCTCCTAACGCAGCCCCATTGATTCCTATGGGAAATACATTTTACACTCTAACATGAACCCCGAGTCTAAACACCCCTAATCTTACACTTATTAACCCCTAATCTGCTGCCCCCGACATCGCCAACACCTGCATTATATTATTAACCCCTAATCTGCCGCTCCGGACACCGTCGCAACCTACATTATACTTCTGAACCCCTAATCTGCTGCCCCCGACATCGCCGACACCTACATTATAGTTATTAACCCCTATTCTGCTGCCCCAATGTCGTCGCAACCTACCTAAAATTATTAACCCCTAATCTGCCGCCCCCAACGTCGCCGGCACTATAATAAAGTTATTAACCCCTAAATCTAAGTCTAACCCTAACCCTAATAACCCCTAACTTAAATATAATTTATATACATCTAAATAAAATTAATAGTATTAAATAAATTATTCCTATCTAAAACTAAATACTTACCTGTAAAATAAACCCTAAGATAGCTACAATATAACTAATAATTACATTGTAGCTATCTCAGGGTTTATTTTTATTTTTCAGGCAACTTTGTATTTATTTTAACAAGGTACAATAGTTATTAAATAGTTATTAACTATTTAATAACTTCCTAGTTAAAATAAATACAAATATACCTGTAAAATAAATCCTAACCTAAGTTACAATTCCCCCTAACACTACACTTTAATTAAATAAATTACCTAAATTAACTACAATTAAATTAAATAAACTAAATTACGAAAAAAACAAACACTAAATTACAGAAAATAATAAAATAATTACATTTTTTTAAAACTAATTACACCTAATCTAATCCCCCTAATAAAATAAAAAAGCCCCCCAAAATAATAAAAATCCCTACCCTACACTAAACTACAAACAGCCCTTAAAAGGGCTTTTTGCAGGGTATTGCCCCAAAGTAATCAGCTCTTTTACCTGTAAAAAAAAATACAATATCCCCCCAACATTACAACCCACCACCCACACACCCAACCCTACTCTAAAACCCACCCAATACCCCCTTAATAAAACCTAACACTACCCCCTTGAAGATCACCCTACCTTGAGACGTCTTCACCCAACCGGGGAGAAGTGGTCCTCCAGATGGTCCGAAGTCTTCATCCTATCTGGGCATAAGAGGTCCTCCAGACGGCCAGAAGTCTTCATCCAGGCGGCATCTTCTATCTTCATCCATCCGGAGCGGGTCCATCTTCAAGACATCCGACGCGGAGCATCCTATTTGTTCGACGGCGACTGGAACAATGACGGGTCCTTTAAATGACGTCATCCAAGATGGCGTCCCTTCAATTCCAATTGGCTGATAGAATTCTATCAGCCAATCGGAATTAAGGTAGAAAAAATCCTATTGGCTGATCCAATCAGCCAATAGGATTGAAGTTCAATCCTATTGGCTGATTAGAACAGCCAATAGGATTGAGCTTGCATACTATTGGCTGATTGGAACAGCCAATAGAATGCAAGCTCAATCCTATTGGCTGATTGGATCAGCCAATATGATTTTTTCTACCTTAATTCCGATTGACTGATAGAATTTTATCAGCCAATCGGAATTGAAGGGACGCCATCTTGGATGACGTCATTTAAAGGACGCGTCATTGTTCCAGTTGCCGTCGAACGAAGAGGATGCTCCGCGTCGGATGTCTTGAAAATGGACCCGCTCCGCTCCGGATGGATGAAGATAGAAGATGCCGCCTGGATGAAGACTTCTGGCCGTCTGGAGGACATCTTCTGCCCGGATAGGATGAAGACTTCGGACCGTCTAGAGGACCACTTCTGCCCGGTTGGGTGAAGACGTCTAAAGGTAGGGTGATCTTCAAGGGGATAGTGTTAGGTTTGTTCGATGGCGACTGGAACAATGACGGGTCCTTTAAATGACGTCATCCAAGATGGCGTCCCTTCAATTCCGATTGGCTGATAGAATTCTATCAGCCAATCGGAATTAAGGTAGAAAAAATCCTATTGACTGATCCAATCAGCCAATAGGATTGAAGTTCAATCCTATTGGCTGATTAGAACAGCCAATAGGATTGAGCTTGCATACTAATGGCTGATTGGAACAGCCAATAGAATGCAAGCTCAATCCTATTGGCTGATTGTATCAGCCAATATGATTTCTTCTACCTTAATTCTGATTGGCTGATAGAATTCTATCAGCCAATCGGAATTGAAGGGACGCCATCTTGGATGACGTCATTTAAAGGACCCGTCATTGTTCCAGTTGCCGTCAAACGAAGAGGATGCTCCGCGTCGGATGTCTTGAAGATGGACCCGCTCCGCTCCGGATGGATGAAGATAGAAGATGCCGCCTGGATGAAGACTTCTGGCCATCTGGAGGACCTCTTCTGCCCGGATAGGATGAAGACTTCGGACCGTCTAGAGGACCACTTCTGCCCAGTTGGGTGAAGACGTCTCAAGGTAGGGTGATCTTCAAGGGGGTAGTGTTAGGTTTTATTAAGGGGGTATTGGGTGGGTTTTAGAGTAGGGTTGGGTGTGTGGGTGGTGGGTTGTAATGTTGGGAGGGGTATTGTATTTTTTTTACAGGTAAAAGAGCTGATTACTTTGGGGCAATGCCCCGCAAAAAGCCCTTTTAAGGGCTATTTGTAATTTAGTGTAGGGTAGGGATTTTTATTATTTTGGGGGACTTTTTTATTTTATTAGGGGGATTAGATTAGGTGTAATTAGTTTAAATTTTTTTTAATTATTTTATTATTTTCTGAAATTTAGTGTTTTTTTCGTAATTTAGTTTAATTGTAATTAATTGTAGTTAATTTAGGTAATTTATTTAATTATAGTGTAGTGTTAGGTGTAATTGTAACTTAGGTTAGGTTTTATTTTAGAGGTATATTTGTATTTATTTTAACTAGGAAGTTATTAAATAGTTAATAACTATTTAATAACTATTGTACCTAGTTAAAATAAATACAAAGTTGCCTGTAAAATATAAATAAACCCTGAGATCGCTACAATGTAATTATTAGTTATATTGTAGGTATCTTAGGGTTTATTTTACAGGTAAGTATTTAGTTTTAAATAGGAATAATTTATTTAATACTATTAATTTTATTTAGATGTATTTAAATTATATTTAAGTTAGGGGGTGTTAGGGTTAGACTTAGATTAAGGGGTTAATAACTTTATTATAGTGGCGGCGACGTTGGGGCGGCAGATTAGGGGTTAATAATTGTAGGTAGGTGTCGGCGATGTTAAGGACGGCAGATTAGGTGTTAATAATATTTAACTAGTGTTTGCGAGGCGGGAGTGCGGCAGTTTAATATATTTATTAAAGTGGCGGCGATGTCCAGTCGGCAGATTAGGGGGTAAAAATGTTATTTAAGCGATGTGGTGGGGGGCTCGGTTTAGGGGTTAATAGGTAGTTTATGGGTGTTAGTGTACTTTTTAGCACTTTAGTTAAGAGTTCTATGTTATGGCATTAGCCCATAAAACTCTTAACTACTGACTTTTAAATGCGGTAGGAGTCTTGACAGGAGAGGGTGTACCGCTCACTTTTTCCAAGACTCGTAATACCGGCTTTAGGAAAATCCCATTGAAAAGATAGGATACGCAATTGACGTAAGGGGATTTGTGGTATGCTTGAATCGCGGAAAAAAGTTAACGGTACACCTGTACCTGCAAGGCTCGTAATACCAGCGGGCGTTAAAAAGCAGCGCTGGGACCTCTCAACGCTGCTTTTTAAGGCTATCGCAAGATTCGTAATCTAGGCGATAATTTCTTATAGGAAAAAAGGGGGCATCAATATGTATCTCAAATAAATATATATTAGATATGAGATATAACAAAATATAATCAGCTGATGAAGTGTAGAAAATAATTTGTTGCAACATAATTAGAATAGTATGCAATTGAGCAATAAACAAGTTAATGAATTCAGTAGAAAAATAATATTATCTAAATGGTAGCAACTTGATCTGAAGGCAAATGATTTGACCTGAGCTTACCGGTACCGGTTAAGCAGCCGTTGCAGAGAGGTCAGCTGAAATGTTCCTCTGGTGTCAGCTGTGAATCTTGGCGTCCTGCTAGATGAAACACTTTGTTCAGGTATCAGCTTGAAACAATCTCTTGTTGGAAGGAGGAGAGTTTGAACACTAACACAGCTTGTAGGTAGCTGAAGTTAATTTGCTGGCAGAAGTAAATACTAGAAAGGCTTAGGAGTAATTAGTTGAATTCAGGAACAACTAAACAAAGGATACTGACAATGTCAGAAAATAAACTCTAAGGTTTAATAAGCTTTGAGATAGCAGAGCTTGGCTTAATTTTACTTATAGACAGAGGGAATGAATCCCTAGGCAAATGAGCAAATAATCAAGCAATGACTGTAGTGAAGTTCTGGTTTAAATAGGCAGGATAGGAGGAGTTTGACTGAAGGAAGAGAAATGGTATTTCACTTAAAGCAACAGTAAGGAATCATGACACTTAGTAATTCTTTAAATAACTTGAGTAGGGTTAGGTTTTTAAATATGTAATATAGTTAATTTAATTTGTAGTTTAATGTAATTTTAGTATAATAGTTAGGGTAGGTTAATTAATAGTTTAATATAGTTTAATCTAATTTTTATATAATAGTTAGGGTAGGTTAATTAATAGTTTAATATAGTTTAATGTAATTGTAGGATAATAGTTAGGGTAGGTTAATTAGTAGTTTAATATGGTTTATTTTAATTCTAAAGGTAAGTTTAAATTTATTATAAGATAGGGATGAGTTAATATTTAACGTAAAGTTAGCAGGTTGTTAGGTTTAGGGGTTAATAGTTTAATTTAGTTTATGGCGATGTGGGGGGCTGGCGGTTTAGTGGTTAATAGGTTTAGTAAGTGGTAGTGATGTGGGAGGCCAGGGGTTTAGGGGTTAATACATTTTAATACATTTAGTTAGTTGCGGTGGGCTCGGGGAGCGGAGGATAGGCGTTAATATATTTAGTTGCGGCGGTGTCGGGGAGCTGCGGAATAGGGGTTAATAACTTTATTAAAGTTGCGGCGGTCGGGGAGCAGCAGGATAGGGGTTAATAACATTATGTAGGTGGCGGTGATGTCGGGGCGGCAGATTAGGGGTGTTTAGACTCGGGGCTTATGTTAGGGTGTTAGGTGTAAACGTTACTGGTTTTCTACAATAGAAATCAATGGGATATCTGGCAGCATCGAACATAAGCTTTTGCTGCTTTCAGACTCCCATTGATTCCTATGGCATCTGCGGCCTCCAGGGTGGCAGATTGAAAACCAGGTATGCTGGGCCGGAATAGTGGTGAGCGTACCTGTTAGAAGTTTGATAACTTGCAAAAGTTGTCAGATAGTGCCAAATTTGTACAATTACACCTAACACTACACTATAATTAAATTAATTCCCTAAATTAAATACAATTAAATACAATTAAATAAAATTAGCTAAAGTACAAAAAACCCACTAAATTACAGAAAATAATAAACAAATTACAAGATTTTTAAACTAATTACACCTAATCTAATCCCCCTAACAAAATAAAAAAAGCCCCCCAAAATAAAAAAACACTAAATTACAAATAGCCCTTCAAAGGGCCTTTTGCGGGGCATTGCCCCATAGTAATCAGCTCTTTTACCTGTAAAAATAAATTACAAATCCCCCCCAACATTAAAACCCACCACCCACACAACCAACCCTACTCTAAAACCCACCCAATACCCCCTTAAAAAAAACTAACACTAACCCCTTGAAGATCACCTTACCGGAGGAAGTCTTCATCCAACCGGGCCGAAGTCCTCAACGAAGCCGGGAGAAGTCTTCATCCAAGCGGGGCGAAGTGGTCCTCCAGACGGGCAGAAGTCTTCATCCAGACGGCATCTTCTATCTTCATCCATCCGGCGCGGAGAGGGTCCATCTTCAAGAAATCCGACACAGAGCATCCTCTTCAATCAACGGCTAACATAGAATGAAGGTACCTTTAAGTGATGTCATCCAAGATGGCGTCCCTTCAATTCCGATTGGCTGATAGAATTCTATCAGCCAATCGGAATTAAGGTAGAAAAAATCCTATTGGCTGATGCAATCAGCCAATAGGATTGAAGTTCAATCCTATTGACTGATCCAATCAGCCAATAGGATTGAGCTCGCATTCTATTTGTTTATTATTTTCTGTAATTTAGTGTTTGTTTGTTTTTGTACTTTAGCTAATTTTATTTAATTGTATTTAATTGTATTTAATTTAGGGAATTAAAGGGACATTAAACCCAGTTTTTTTCTTCCATGATTCAGGTAGAGAATACAATTTTAAACAACAGTCCAATTTACTTCTATTATCTAATTTGCTTCATTCTTAAGATATCCTTTGTTTAAAAAATAGCAATGCACATGGGTGAGCCAATCACACAAGGCATTTATGTGAATCCACCAATCAGCAGCTTCTGAACCTATCTAGATATGCTTTACAGCAAAGGATATCAAGAGAATGAAGCAAATTAGATAATAGAAGTTAAGGAGTTTTACGCTGCTTTTTTGCAGGTGTTAGACTTTTTTCAGCCGGCTCTCCCTGTTTATTCCTATGGGGAAATTGTGCACGAGCACGTTACATCAGCTCACCGCTGACTTAAGCAGCGCTGGTATTGGAGTGCGGTAATGAGCAAAATTTTGTTAAACGCTCACTTCTTGTCTGGTTTGTGAAAACCCGTAATACCAGCACTGTCTGTAAGTGAGCGGTGAGCATAAACTGCTCTTTAGCACCGCACAGCCTCCAACGCAAAACTTGTAATCTAGGTGTAAGTTGCACAAAATAAAAAACACTGTTACACAAAATAAAAAATAAATTATCAAATATTTAAACTAATTACACCTAATCTAATAGCCCTATCAAAATAAAAAAGCCCCCCAAAATAAAAAAACACTCAATTACAAATAGCCCTTAAAAGGGCCTTTTGCGGGGCATTGCCCCAAAGTAATCAGCTCTTTTACCTGTAAAACTAAATTACAAATCCCCGCCAACATTAAAACCCACCACCCACACAACCAACCCTACTCTAAAACCTACCCAATACCCCCTTAAAAAAAACTAACACTAACCCCTTGAAGATCACCTTACCTTATCATCCAACCGGGCCGAAGTCCTCAACGAAGCCGGGAGAAGTCTTCATCCAAGCCGGGCGAAGTGGTCCTCCAGACGGGCAGAAGTCTTCATCCAGACGGCATCTTCTATCTTCATCCATCCGGCGCGGAGAGGGTCCATCTTCAAGACATCCGACACAGAGCATCCTCTTCAATCAACGGCTAACACAGAATGAAGGTACCTTTAAGTGATGTCATCCAAGATGGCGTCCCTTCAATTCCGATTGGCTGATAGAATTCTATCAGCCAATCGGAATTAAGGTAGAAAAAATCCTATTGGCTGATGCAATCAGCTAATAGGATTGAAGTTCAATCCTATTGACTGATCCAATCAGCCAATAGGATTGAGCTTGCATTCTATTTGTTTATTATTTTCTGTAATTTAGTGTTTGTTTGTTTTTTGTACTTTAGCTAATTTTATTTAATTGTATTTAATTTAGGGAATTAATTTAATTATCGTTTAGTGTTAGGTGTAATTGTAACTTAGGTTAGGTTTTATTTTACAGGTACCTTTGTATTTATTTTAGCTAGATAGTTATTAAATAGTTAATAACTATGTAATAACTATTGTACCTAGTTAAAATAAATACAAACTTGCCTGTAAAATAAAAATAAACCCTAAGCTAGATACAATGAAACTATTAGTTATATTGTAGCTAGCGTAGGGTTTATTTTACAGGGAAGCATTTAGTTTTAAATAGGAATTATTTAGTTATTAATAGTAATTTTATTTAGATTTTTTTAAATTATATTTAAGTTAGGGGGTGTTAGGGTTAGGGTTAGACTTAGCTTTAGGGGTTAATACATATAATGTAGTGGCAGCGACGTTGGGGGCGGCAGATTAGGGGTTAATAAGTGTAGGTAGGTGGCGGTGACATTGGGGGCGGCAGATTAGGGGTTTAATAAATATTAGGTAGGTGTCGGCGATGTTGGGGGCAGCAGATTAGGGGTTCATAACTATAATGTAGGTGGTGGCGGTGTCCGGAGTGGCAGATTAGGGGTTAATAATATAATATAGGTGTCGCGATGTCGGGGGCGGAAGATTAGGGGTTAATAAGTGTGGGTAGTTTGTGGCGACATTTGGGACGGCAGATTAGGGGTTAATAAATATAATGTAGGTGTCGGCGATGTTGGGGGCAGCAGATTAGGGGTTCATAAGTATAATGTAGGTGGCGGCGGTGTCCGGAGCGGCAGATTAGGGGTTAATAATATAATGTAGGTGTCGGCGATGTCGGGGTCAGAAGATTAGGGGTTAATAAGTGTAACATTAGGGGTGTTTAGACTCGGGGTTCATGTTATTTCCCCATAGGAATCAATGGGGCTGCGTTAAGGAGTTTTACAATGCTTTTTTGCAGGTGTTAGACTTTTTTTCAGCCGGCTCTCCCCGTTTATTCCTATGGGGAAATTGTGCACGAGCACGTTACATCAGCTCACCGCTGACTTAAGCAGCGCTGGTATTGGAGTGCGGTAATGAGCAAAATTTTGTTAAATGCTCACTTCTTGTCTGGTTTGTAAAAACCCGTAATACCAGCCCTGTCTGTAAGTGAGCGGTGAGCATAAACTGCTCTTTAGCACCGCACAGCCTCCAACGCAAAACTTGTAATCTAGGTGTAAGTTGCACAAAATAAAAAACACTGTTACACAAAATAAAAAATAAATTATCAAATATTTAAACTAATTACACCTAATCTAATAGCCCTATCAAAATAAAAAAGCCCCCCCAAAATAAAAAACCCTAGCCTACAATAAACTACCAATGCCCCAAAGAAATCAGCTCTTTTACCTGTAAAAAAAATACAAACACCCCCCCAACAGTAAAACCCATAACCCACACAACCAAACCCCCCAAATAAAAACCCTAGGGCATTTAGCTCTTTTTCAGCCCAAAGTCCCTAACCTAAAATTAAAACCCACCCAATAAACCCTTAAAAAAAGATCCACTTACAGTTTTTGAAGACCGGACATCCATCCTCGTCCATCCAGAAGTCTTCATCCAAGCGGCAGAAGTCCTCAGCGAAGCCATCAGAAGTCTTCATCCAAGCGGGCTGAAGTCTTCATCCAACTGGGCAGAAGTCTTCATCCAGATGCCATCTTCTATCTTCATCCATCTGTCATGGGGCGGCTCCATCCTCAAGACATCCGGCGCAGAGCATCTTCTTCTCACGACGTCTCTGGAAGAATGAAGTTTCCTTTAAATGACGTCATCCAAGATGGCGTCTCTTACATTCCGATTGCCTGCTGTCATTTAAAGGAAACTTCATTCTTCCAGAAACGTTGTAAGAGGAGGATGCTCCGCGCCGGATGTCTTGAAGATGGAGCCGCTCAGCGCCGGATGGATGAAGATAGAAGATGCCGTCTGGATGAAGACTTCTGCCCGGTTGGATGAAGACTTCGGCCCGCTTGGATGAAGACTTCTGCCGGCTTCGCTGAGGACTTCTGCCGCTTGTATGAGGATTGATGTCCGGTCTTCGAAAACTGTAAGTGGATCTTCAGGGGTTAGTGTTAGGTTTTTTTAAGGGTTTATTGGGTGGGTTTTAATTTTAGGTTAGGGACTTTGGGCTGAAAAAAAGCTAAATGACATTTTAAGGGCAATGCCCATCCAAATGCCCTTTTCAGTGCAATGGGGAGTTTAGGTTTTTTAGATAGGTATTTATTTGGAGGGTTTGGTTGTGTGGGTGGTGGGTTTTACTTTTGGGGGGGGGTGTTTGTATTTTATTTTACAGGTAAAAGAGCTGATTTCTTTTGGGCAATGCCCTGCAAAAGGCCCTTTTAAGGGCCATTGGTAGTTTATTGTAGGCTATGGATTTTTTATTTTGGAGGGGGCTTTTTTATTTTGGTAGGGCTGTTAGATTAGGTGTAATTAGTTTAAATATTTGATCATTTATTTTTTATTATGTGTAACTTAGTGTTTTTTATTTTGTGTAATGTAGTGTTTTTAATTTTGTGTAACTTAATAATTCTTTATTGTAGATTTAAATAACTTGAGTAGGGTTAGGTTTTTAAATATGTAATATAGTTAATTTAATTGTTAGTTTAATGTAATTGTAGGATAATAGTTAGAGTAGGTTAATTAATAGTTTAATATAGTTTAATGTAATAGTAGGATAATACACCCTGTTCCAAATTATTATGCCAATGATATCTTTCTCATTTACCTAAATAATTGATGTAAACAACAGTCAGCATAATTCTCATGTTATCAACTATTACGAGTAAAATTCAAATTTTATTGAACAAACCTCCTAATGATAACAGTATTTTTTTTTTTTTCAAAATAAAAAACTTACAATGCACTGTTCCAAATTATTACGCACAGTAAGTTTCAAAACACTTTATAGGTTGTAAAGAACTGAAAATTGTCATTTTTTGTGTTTGCAGCATATTTACTGAAATCAAAAGTTATTTCAATCAAACTTTGAACAACATTTTAACTTTTTAAACATTTTAACAGGTCACGTTACATTTAAACATAGGACCCCTTATTTGATAGCAGCTTCACAAGTCTTGCATCCATTGAACTTGTGAGTTTTTGGACAGTTTCTGCTTGAATTTGTTTGCAAGATGTCAGACTAGCCTCCCAGAGCTGTTGTTTAGATGTAAACTGCCTCCCACCCTCATAGATCTTTTGCTTGAGGATGCTCCAAAGTTCTCAATAGGATTGAGGTCAGGGGAAGATGGAGGCCACACCATGACTTTCTCTCCTTTTATCCCGATAGCAGCCATTGATGCAGAGGTATTCTTTGCAGCATGAGATGGTGCATTGTCATGCATAAAGATGATTTTATTACGGAAAGCATAGTTCTTCCTTCTGTACCAGGGAAGGAAGTGGTCAGTCAGGAACTCCACATACTTTGCAGAGGTCATCTTTACACCTTCACGGACCCTAAAGGGGCTGACCAGCTCTCTTCCCATGATTCCGGCCCAAAACATGACTCCACCACCGCCTTGCTGACGTTGCAGCCTTGTTGGAACAGGGTGGCCGTCCACCAACCATCCACTACTCCATCCATCTGGACCATCCAGGGTTGCACAGCACTCATCAGTGAACAGGACTGTTTGAAAATTAGTCTTCATGTATTTTTCTGCCCAATGCAGCCGTTTCTGCTTGTGAGCATTGGTTAGTGGTGGCCGAATGGAAGGTTTATGCACAGTTGCAAGACTCTGGAGGACTCTACACCTTGATGTCCGTGGGACTCCAGAGGCACCAGCAGCTTCAAATATCTGTTTGCTGCTATGTAATGGTATTTTAGCAGCTGCTCTCTTGGTCCAATGCATGGATCTGGCAGAAATCTTCCTCAACGTGCCTTTATCTGCACAAACCCGTCTGTGCTCTGAATCAGCCACAAATCTCTTAATAGTGCGATGATCACGCTTAAGTTTTCGTGAAATATCTAATGTTTTCATACCTCGTCCAAGGCATTGAACTATTTCACTTTTTCGGCAGCAGAGAGATCCTTATTCTTCCCCATATTGTTTGAAAATGGTGCTCTGCTTAATAATGTGGAACACCCTCCTTTAGTAGTTTTTCCTTTAATTGGGCTCACCTGGCAATCTAATTATCACAGGTGTCCGAGATTGTTTTCAGTGATCAAAAGAGCCCAGAGACACAATGCCATCCATGAGTTAAACTGAAAAAAAAAAAAAATGAATCTTTGTGACACTGAAATAGAATTTGCATAATAATTTGGAACAGGGTGTAGTTATGGTAGGTTAATTAATAGTTTAATATAATTTATTTTAATTCTAAAAGTAAGTTTAAATTTATTATAAGATAGGGATGAGTTAATATTTAATGTAAAGTTAGCGGTTGTTAGGTTTAGCGGTTAATAGCTTAATTTAGTTTATGGCAATGTGGGGGGCTGGCGTTTTAGGGGTTAATAAGTGTTAGTAAGTGGTAGTGATGTGGGAGGCCAGGGGTTTAGTGGTTAATACATTTATTTAGCTGCGGAGGAGTCCGGGAGCGGTGGGATATGGGTTAATAACGTTATTAGAGTTGCGGTGGGCTCCGGGAGTGGAGGGATGGGGGTTAAAGGGACATTATACACTCATTTTTTCTTTGCATAAATGTTTTGTAGATGATCTATTTATATAGCCCATAAAGTTTTTTTAAAAAAAATAATTGTATAGTTTTGCTTATTTTTAAATAACATTGCTCTGATTTTCAGACTCCTAACCAAGCCCCAAAGTTTTATGTGAATACCGTCAGCTACCTTCTCCAGCTTGCTTCTGTTTGTGTAAAGGGTCTTTTCATATGCAAAAGAAGGGGGAGGGGGGAGTGTCTTATTTGCCACTTGCAGTGGGCTTTCCAGCTACCTTTTCAACAGAGCCAAACTGACAGCTTCTAAGTAAGTTTTTAAACAGTTTTATACTGGATTTTTATATCAATATCTGTGCATCTTATTCTTTATAGTAGTGTCTATTACATGCAGTTATATGAAAATGAGTGTATACTGTCCCTTTAATAACTTTATTTAGGTTGCGGTGGGCTCATGGAGCGGCGGGATAGGAATTAAATATTTTAGTATAGTGGCAGTGTTTAGTGACAGGGTATAAATAAAGTCGAATAGCAGTGAGATTGATGACTGTTCGTTAACAACAGTCCACTGCTCATCAACCCGTACTTGGTGCACAGCTTTTTGACAGCTTTTTTTTTTTAAATAAGGAGAGCGTATTCAGGTCCGCGGCCGCAATGTTAGGCGAGCGTATTGGTGCCATTGAATGCAGCATAGTTGACAGCTTGATAAATATCCCTCTATATGATAAAACAAATTTTAAAAAATGCAGATGTTAGAAAAAAAGACTGCAAAGGGCTTTAACATAAAGAGACATACATATACAGGTCTAAATATGTATGTATGTATGTATATATATATATATATATATATATATATGTGTGTTTATATGTGTGTACATATGTATTTATGAGTTGTACTGTATAGGAGCTGTATAGTTTATGGGGAAAAAATACACATATGCTATTGTTTATAATCTTGTTTATTAAAATTTAATTTTTTTTAAAAAATGCATTTTTTCACACTGTCTGTTGCAGGTTTCTTCTGGGCTGGTCTGCACTGCTCTGTGTACAGGCAGGAAATCTGAGTCAGGAAGGCTCACCTATATTCTTCTAGGGCTCCCAGAAAGTGAAATTTAATACAAAGTAAAAGGTGCAAGTTAAAAAGATTTACAGGGGTCAATTTTATCAAGCTCCGTACGGAGCTAAATGCCCTGTGTTTCCAGCGAGCCTTCAGGCTCGTCGGAAACAGGGGTTATGAAGCAGCAGTCTAAAGACCGTTGCTCCATAACCTGTCCGCCTGCTCTGAGGCCAGGGGCGAAACTACAGGGGTTGCATAGGTCGCCCAGCTTAAAAAAAAAAAAAAAAATTATAATTTTTTTTAAAAATAAAAAACGTTCACCTACCACTGCCTGCAGTGATATCATGTGAATGTGACATGACTACAGGGGTTAGTGTTTCTGTTTTGCCCATTGGTGTTTATGTGTGTGTATGGTGCGTGTGTGTGTATGTATGTGACTGTGTGTGTATTTATGCATGTATTTGTGTATGTTTGTGGAACCAGCAAATTACAGACCTTGTTACTACAGCATGGTAAACAGGGGGTAAACAGTGTCACTATACAGTACCACTATATACAGTATGGGGGGGGACCATGTCACTGACTACTGTGGTCACTTTATAAAGTACTGGGCAGGTAGGGTCAGGCCAGCCATCTCACCATCAGATTACAGACTGTGTCACTAACTTACTATATACAGTACTAGGGGGTAAATAGTGTCACTATATATATACAGTAATAGGGGGTCAGACCATCTCACAGACAGTGGGCACAGGGTACCTCCTTTTGCAGACATGTAATCTGATTCACATTTTTTTCTGTGTTAAATGTAAAAAAAAAATATGTATTAAATTCACCTTTTTTGGAGGGGGGAGGGGTGGTGGGGGGGCCCCTTCCTAGATTCTTGCACCTGGGCCCTGTGGTTTCTAGTGCACAGAAATCAACCCGATCAAATACGATCGGGTTGATTGACACAGAAAGCAGCATTGCACCAGCAGCTAACAAGAACTGCTGGTGCAATGATAAATGTCGACAGCGTATGATGTCGGCATTTATCGGTGTGTGGCTGACATGATACGCTACATTGTATCATGTCCCTCCGCACAATAATAAATAGACTACTCAGACTATGGGGCCGAATTATCAAGCTCCGAACCTGTCCGCCTGCTCTGAGGCAGCGCACCGACATCGCCAGAAATCAACCCAATCGAATATGATCGGGTTGATTGACACCCCCTGCTAGCGGCGGCATTCCACCAGCAGTTCACAAGAACTGCTGGTACAATGATAAATGCCGAGAGCATATGCTGTCGGCATTTATCGATGTGCAGCGGACATGATCCGCAACATCGGATCATGTCTGCTCACATCATGATAAATAGGCCCCTTAATGGGTTTCCTCTGCCGCCAGCAGACTTCGTCAGAAGGAGTAGAATACGCCTCCTACTCCTTCTGATGAAGTCTGCCTGGCGGCAGAGGAAACATGTTAAGGCAAAAGGAAGGTTGTCCCCTAAGAGGATCCATACATTGAGACCTATCAAGCAACCCTTGAGAGATGTCAGAGCGATATGGCTTCGACATACCCGGCAAACTCCACAATGTGGCTTTACGGATCCACACACTTTGGGGACCTTCATAGAGATACTTGATGTTTTCACTCAAGACTTTTCTGTTAAGTCTATTTTACCTGCGCTTTTTACTTTGTATTAAATTTCACCAGAATCGAGTTGTGCTATTGTCTGTTTTGTCTTTTTAGAATGTCCTTGATGCGAGGATCATTAATATTTCATCAAGAGCAGTTCACAAATAGTTCCCATTGTTATAGATCTCAATATAAATCACTAGCAGTAAGATTTTTAGTTAAATCAATTTAAATCACGGGTTTCTACATAAAGGTTTAATTTTTAGATGATTATATCAGAAAATCTAGTTATATACCATTAGAAATATATAGAAATATATAGATAAATCAATTAAATATTTTGAGGTGAACTATCTCCAGTTTAATAGGTTCATATTTGAATTACTTTTCAGCTGTATTTTATTGTAAGGATAAAAATAAAGATTGCAATAATAATAATAATAATAATTTATATAGCTTTATTTAACTAAAACAATATTATATTTCATGTTTAATGCTTGCTTCTCCCTCCTCACACTTAGGTCCTTGTGCAGATCTATTCCTCTCCAAACAATCTTCTATTGCGCTTTTTGAAACTTATCAAGAGTTGATTCTGTGTACAAAGATTTGCAAGGGAGCAATGGCATTGCAGGGACAGTAAAGTCAAAATTGAACTTTAATTATTCAGATTGAACATGCAGTGTTAAACAACTTTACAATTTATTTCTCTTATTTAATTTTCTTTGTTCTCTTGGTATCCATTGTTGAAAAGCATACATAGGTAGGCTCAGGATCAATGCACTACTGTGAGCTAACTGCTTGTCATTGTCTCTCCCAATATGTTCACCTAGCTCCTAGTAGAGCATTGCTCTCTTTTAATAAAGGTTACAAAGAGCATGAAGCAAATTTGATAAAAGAGGTCAATTTAAAAAATGGTATGCTCTTTCTGAATCATGAAAGAAAACATTTTGGTTTATGCCCCTTTAAGGTTTATTTCTCAGCTCTGTACCTTTATTTAATAAAAACTGTTTTGCTATGAAGAAGATGCATGTTATTTCTGCAGAACCAAATTCACTACAAAACCAAGAATATGCGAGAAAACGATCTTACAGAAACTTCTGGGAGAGCATGATATTCTGAATGGATTAATGGAATTAGTTTACCAAAAATTAAACATTACAGCCATGAACATACAGCCTCATGATACACAATTAACAACTAATGATTATTTCAGGATGAATAACCTTTGGATTATAATGTACCTTAAAATGAAACTGTATTTAGATCGATTTTTTATCAACAAACATTTGATAAAATCCTATTTAAATTTAAAAAAAAAACAGATTTAAGTTGTTAAGTTGGGAAGTGGACCCTGAGTTCTGGAGGAGAAAATCCATGGTCATGGGTTCACAATATGCAAAATAACCATATGGGGTAATATACAGTGTGTTGTTGATGTTTTGCATGTAATTGTTAACCTTGAAGATTGACTGCAAATCAAAAGAGACAGATGATGGTAAGAACGTTTTAAAACAAAAGGAATCCTGAAACTTCTTAAAACAATTATAAGGAATCCTGATGGTTTCTACAGATGATTTCTCACTATGGAGTCATGAGTCTTGAATACAATACTTTGATCCAGAGACAAACATCCAAGCAGGGAATTCACCACAGTTCTCCCCTCCCTCAATGTGCTGGCTAGGTTACAGCATCCATGTTTTAGGATGCAGGGGGACTGATACTCTGCAGAATGGAGAAACCATAATAGGTGGCTACTATGCCAACTTGATTGGAATAACGCAATAAGATGGTAGAGACATGACAAGAAAGTTAAAACAATGTTCCAGGGCACATGTCCTTTGTTACAATGGCTACTACTTTGGAAACTGAATTAAAATTCCTGGGTGACCCCCACATTCACCAGATTGTGCCTCCTGTGACTATTAAACTCTTCCCTTGCTTGAAGGATTATTTGTGAAGAATGAGTTTTGGACCTACAATGAAATGATGGTGGCTTTCATGAGTGTCTAGACATTCAAGAACAAACATTTCTTTTTGAAAGGCTTACAAATTCTGCAATATCATTTGTAGAAGTTTGTTGAGCTGAAGAGGGATTAAACTGATAAAACAGGATTAGCAATTATTGATCTGTTCTAATAATGTATACTAAGGGTTCCATTTATGAAGGTGCAGATGCAGCTTCAATGACCTTGTGGTGCAGAGTTACTCATGCAAGTTTCAACTGCAAAATATGAACTAGCCTTCATAAGACTGCTGCTTTTTAACCTCTCTGCAACGACAGAGGTTAAGGATTGAAACTACCCCAGAATCATTTGTACGGGATGATTGCCCAACTTGCAAATGCTATAGCATGAGCAAGGCCTGAAAATGAAAATTCATGCATAATGTTAAATTCCACCAGCAGATGCTGCATTCGAGGCCCCAAACGCCAGGCAACCTTGTTCCAAATGAACTGAACTGAGAGGTTAATACTGTTACTAATTACTTCTGTGTTTATGCATAGTTAGCGCTGCGGAATCTGTTGGCGCTCTACAAATAACCGATAATAATAATAGTGAGAATCAGAACTTTAATCGACTGACCTTGTACAGATTTGTTTACTTAAAGGGCCATTATAGTGTTAAAATGACATGCTCAAATCCTTTAGATTATGTAATGTTAACACTAAGGATGCTGTAATAATATGGGTCAGATTACAAGTGTTGTGCTAATGATAGTGTGGGACGCAATACATGATATCAATGGACCGTGCTAACATTTGTGCACAACGTTATATCTATGATAAAGCACGCTTACCAGAGAAGGGTTTGTTCGAGCACAACCTATACTTTCAATGGATAACGCAAATGTGCTAACTTGTGCTCATATTACAACTTGAAAATTATAGTTTGCTCTCAAGTGAAAACGGAAACTGCACTAGAATATTTAGCGTGACTTCAGACTTACAGTAAACTGTAAGGGTTAAAGAAAAATGTTTACAAAACACATCAAAAACATTAAAATAAAGTATTACACACATATACACACTTTATTATAAACTATATAATTTAAATATTAATAAAAAATACTTGAAATTCCTATGTTCAAATAGAAAAAAAATTTTTTTTTCTTTTTAAACACACACACACACAGATAAATATATATATATATATATATATATATATATATATATATATATATATATATATAATAAACAATTTCCAGTTCAGCCCACCGATAGACAGCTCGCCTGGGTGCAATGATACAGCATCAAATAAGAAACAAGAGAATGCACTCTCAGGACTTCTTCAAAAAACCAATTTAATGGAACGTTTTCGGGGTTCACAACCCCTTCATCAGCATACATAATAGACAAATTACAACTCATTTATAGTGTTTCATACAAATTAAATCACACCAACCTTAGTGCCTCTCCAAAAAAGTGCGCCAACATTTCGAGCTTGGAACGCATCTTGCGTTCCACAGTGCTGTCCGAAACCGGAAGTTTCATTACATCACTTCCGGTTTTCGGTCCCAATATACAATCATAATTTTATTCATAAACTTATTCAATCTACATGTTTGAACATTCTTATGTGACATACTAGTGTAGAGAACTTCATATAGACAAACATGTGGAACATTGCCACAAATACCTAAAAATGTGTTAAATAAATATTTGATAGTGTTTGTGCAAATCGAGTTTGAGGCTATAAATACAAAATAAGGTTACTAACCTTGTATATCTTCCCAGCCATTATATATATTCATCTGCATCTATATTTGGGCTGATGTATGAACACGATGTGATGCCCCAGCTGTACAGCTTATAATTTGTACAGCCCTACAATATCCCACATATTCTTTTCATTATATATTCCTCTCACTATATGCATCTATCTGTTCGCATATCGATTGAAGTAATATTCATGCCAACTGTCAGTTGGTCCAAGTTACCCTTATACCATATTGGTGTCACACTCTAATTTTTTCCATCCATACTTGCAGCATTCCATTTGTTTCTTATTTAGAAAATGTCATTCCAACCACACGTACTGATACATAGTCCAATTATTATTTTAATAGTAATGAGCATATTCAGCATGAATATATGTTGTTTTGCACATTAAGAAAATCTTTGTTCTATCAAGTTGGTATTTTGTTTTAAACTTAACACAGGTAATGACACCTATGGGTAATCTACATTGTATACAATTACCTTGGTTACTGTCACCATGCCAACTCGATGCACAAACACTATCAAATATTTATTTAACACATTTTTAGGTATTTGTGGCAATGTTCCACATGTTTGTCTATATGAAGTTCTCTACACTAGTATGTCACATAAGAATGTTCAAACATGTAGATTGAATAAGTTTATGAATAAGTTTATGATTGTATATTGGGACCGAAAACCGGAAGTGATGTAAATGAAACTTCCGGTTTCAGACAGCACTGTGGAACGCAAGATGCGTTCCAAGCTCGAAATATTGGCGCACTTTTTTGGAGAGGCACTAAGGTTGGTGTGATTTAATTTGTATGAAACACTATAAATGAGTTGTAATTTGTCTATTATGTATGCTGATGAAGGGGTTGTGAACCCTGAAAACGTTCCATTAAATAGTTTTTTTGAAGAAGTCCTGAGAGTGCATTCTCTTGTTTCTTATATATATATATATATATATATATATATATATATTGTAACAATTAGCCTGTGGCCCAGCTATAATTATATAATTATGCTATATATATATATATATATATATATATATATATATATATATACAGTGGGGCAAAAAAGTATTTAGTCAGCCACCAATTGTGCAAGTTCTCCCACTTAAGAAGATGAGAGAGGCCTGTAATTGTCATCATAGGTATACCTCAACTATGAGAGACAAAATGTGGAAACAAATCCAGACAATCACATTGTTTGATTTGGAAAGAATTTATTTGCATATTATGGTGGAAAATAAGTATTTGGTCACCTACAAACAAGCAAGATTTCTGTTTCTCACAGACCTGTATTTTCTTCTTTAAGAGGCTCCTCTGTCCTCCACTCATTACCTGTATTAATGGCACCTGTTTGAACTTGTTATCAGTATAAAAGACACCTGTCCACAACCTCAAACAGTCACACTCCAAACTCCACTATGGTGAAGACCAAAGAGCTGTCGAAGGACACCAGAAACAAATTGTAGACCTGCAACAGGCTGGGAAGACTGAATCTGCAATAGGCAAGCAGCTTGGTGTGAAGAAATCAACTGTGGGAGCAATAATTAGAAAATGGAAGACATACAAGACCACTAATAATCTCCCTCGATCTGGGGCTCCACGCAAGATCTCACCCCGTGGGGTCAAAATGATCACAAGAACGGTGAGCAAACATCCCAGAATCACATGGGGGGACCTAGTGAATGACCTGCAGAGAGCTGGGACCAACGTAACAAAGGCTACCATCAGTAACACACTACACCGCCAGGGACTCAGATCCTGCAGTGCCAGACCTGTCCCCTTGCTTTAGCCAGTACATGTCCGGGCCCGTCTGAAGTATACTAGAGAGCATTTGGATGATCCAGAAGCGGATTGGGAGAATGTCATATGGTCAGATGAAACCAAAGTAGAACTGTTTGGTAGAAACACAACTCGTCGTGTTTGGAGGAGAGAGAATGCTGAGTTGCAACCAAAGAACACCATACCTACTGTGAAGCATGGGGGTGGCAACATCATGCTTTGGGGCTGTTTCTCTGCAAAGGGAACAGGATGACTGATGCGTGTACATGAAAGAATGAATGGGGCCATGTATCGTGAGATTTTGAGTGCAAACCTTCCATCAGCAAGGGCATTGAAGATGAAACGTGGCTGGGTCTTTCAGCATGACAATGATCCCAAACACACCGCCCAGGCAACGAAGGAGTGGCTTCTTAAGAAGCATTTCAAGGTCCTGGAGTGGCTTAGCCAGTCTCCAGATCTCAACCCCATAGAAAACCTTTGGAGGGAGTTGAAAGTCTGTGATGCCCAGCGGCAGCCCCAAAACATCACTGCTCTAGAGGAGATCTGCATGCAGGAATGGGCCAACATACCAGCAACAGTGTGTGACAACCTTGTGAAGACTTACAGAAAACTTTTGACCTCTGTCATTGCCAACAAAGGATATATAACAAAGTATTGAGATGAACTTTTGTTATTGACCAAATACTTATTTTCCACCATAATTTGCAAATAAATTCTTTCCAAATCAGACAATGTGATTGTCTGGATTTGTTTCCACATTTTGTCTCTCATAGTTGAGGTATACCTATGATGAAAATTACAGGCCTCTCTCATCTTCTTAAGTGGGAGAACTTGCACAATTGGTGGCTGACTAAATACTTTTTTACCCCACTGTATATATATATATATATATATATATATATATATATATATATATATATATATATATATATATATGTGTATGTATATATATATATATATATATATATATATCCATACAGAAACATAATTTATTCTTACCTGATAAATTCCTTTCTTTCTTGGTGGTAAGAGTCTACAGTTTCATGCTGTTGGGAATTTATCACCTGGCCACCAGGAGGAGGCAAAGACACTCTACACCAGAACTTTAAAAACCTTCTACTTCCCTGATCCTCCCAGTATTTCATATAACCAAGAATAATAGGATGAAGTAAGATAGACAGTAGGGTAAAGAGGTGTAAACTAAAACCACCACTACTAAGAAAAATTGGGTGTCTCTCACCAGCAAGAAAGAAAGGAATTTAACAGGTAGGAATAAATTATGTTTTCTTTCTTAAGGTGGTAAGAGTCTACGATTCCTTACTGTTGAGAACTAATACCCAAGCTGTGGATGCCACAAGGAAAATGAGTGTTAAAAATAAAGAAAGGCAGGCACCTTTTTTACCAAGAACCAACAGTTGAAGGGCTTTTCTGCCAAACGCCTGCAAAAAAGCAGCGTTCAGCTCCTAACGCAGCCCCATTGATTCCTATGGGGAAATACATTTTATGTCTACACCAAACACCCTAGCATTAACCCCCAAGTCTAAACACCCCTAATCTTACACTTATTAACCCCTAATCTGCTGCCCCCGACATCGCTGACACCTACATTATACTTATTAACCCCTAATCTGCTGCCCCCAACATCGCCGACACCTACATTATATTTATTAACCCCTAATCTGCCACCCCCAATGTCACTGCAACCTACCTACACTTATTAACCCCTAATCTGCCGTCCCCAATGTCGCCGCCACTATAACAAACATATTAACCCCTAAACCTAAGTCTAACCCTAACACCTCCCTAACTTAAATATAATTTTAGTAAATCTAAATAAAATAACTACAATTAACTAAATTATTCCTATTTAAAACTAAATACTTACCGATAAAATAAACCCCAAGCTAGCTACAATATAACTAATAGTTACATTGTAGCTAGTTTAGGATTTATTTTTATTTTACAGGCAACTTTGCATTTATTTTAACTAGGTAGAATAGTTACTAAATAGCTATTAACTATTTAATAGCTACCTAGTTAAAATAAATACAAATATATCTGTAAAATAAAACCTAACCTAAGTTACAATTACACCTAACACTACACTATAATTAAATTAATTCCCTAAATTAACTACAATTAAATACAATTAAATAAAATTATCTAAAGTACGAAAAAAAAACCCCACTAAATTACAGAAAATAATAAAATAATTACAAGTTTTTTAAACTAATTACACCTAATCTAATACCCCTAACAAAATAAAAAAGCCCCCTAAAATAATAAAAAGCCCTACCCTATACTAAATTACAAATAGCCCTTAAAAGGGCCTTTTGCGGGGCATTGCCCCAAAGTAATCAGCTCTTTTACCTGTAAAAAAAAGTACAATACCCCCCCAACATTAAAACCCACCACCCCCACACACCCAACCCTACTCTAAAACCCACCCAATCCCCCCTTAATAAAACCTAACACTAACCCCTTGAAGATCACCTTATAGTGAGAAGTCTTCACCAAACCAGTCCTCAACGAAGCCGGGCGAAGTGGTCCTCCAGACGAGCAGAAGTCTTCATCCAAGCCGGGAAGAAGAAGTCCTCCAGACGGGCAGAAGTCTTCATCCAGGCGGCACCTTCTATCTTCATCCATCTGGCGTGGAGCGGGTCCATCTTCACAACATCCGACGCGGAGCATCCCCGACGACTGAATGAAGGTTCCTTTAAATGACGTCATCCAAGATGGCATCCCTTCAATTCTGATTGGCTGATAGAATTCCAATAGATAGATGAAATAGCCAATAGGATTGAGGTCGCATTCTATTGGCTGTTCCAATCAGCCAATAGGATTGAAGTTCAAGTTAAGAAGGATTTTTTCTACCTTAATTCCGATTGGCTGATAGAATTCTATCAGCCAATCGGAATTCAAGAAATGCCATCTTGGTTTAAAGGAACCTTCATTCAGTCGTCGGATGAAGAACGAAGAGGATGCTCCGCGACGGTTGTCTTGAAGATGGAACCGCTCCGCGGCGGATGGATGAAGATAGAAGATGCCATCTGGATGAAGACTTCTGCACGTCTGGAGGACCTCTTCTTCCCGGCTTGGATGAAGACTTCTGCCCGTCTGGAGGACCACTTCGTCCGGCTTCATTGAGGACTTCGGCCCGGTTGGGTGAAGACTTCTCACGGTAAGGTGATCTTCAAGGGGTTAGTGTTAGGTTTTATTAAGGGGGGATTGGGTGGGTTTTAGAGTAGGGTTGGGTGTGTGGGTGGTGGGTTTTAATGTTGGGGGGGTATTGTACTTTTTTTACAGGTAAAAGAGCTGATTACTTTGGGTCAATGCCCCACTAAAGGCCCTTTTAAGGGCTATTTGTAATTTAGTATAGGGTAGGGCTTTTTATTATTTTGGGGGGCTTTTTTATTTTATTAGGGGGATTAAATTAGGTGTAATTATTTTAAAAAAACTTGAAATTTTTTTATTATTTTCTGTAATTTAGTGGGGGGGGGTTTCGTACTTTAGATAATTTTATTTAATTGTATTTAATTGTAGTTAATTTAGGGAATTAATTTAATTATAGTGTAGTGTTAGGTGTAATTGTAACTTAGGTTAGGTTTTATTTTACAGGTATATTTGTCTTTATTTTAACTAGGTAGCTATTAAATAGTTAATAACTATTTAATAACTATTCTACCTAGTTAAAATAAATACAAAGTTGCCTGTAAAATAAAAATAAATCCTAAGCTAGCTACAATGTAACTATTAGTTATATTGTAGCTAGCTTGGGGTTTATTTTATCGGTAAGTATTTAGTTTTAAATAGGAATAATTTAGTTAACCCCTTAATGACAACTGACGTACCAGGTACGTCATGCATTAACAAGCAGTTAATGACAATGGACGTACCTGGTACGTCAGTTGTCTAACAGAGTGCTGGAAGCGATCGCAATCGCTTCCAGCAGCTCTCAGGGTATTGCAGTGATGCCTCCATATGAAGGCATCCTGCAATACCTTTTTAGAAGACTCCGATGCAGAGAGAGCCACTCTGTGGCCCTCTCTGCACCGGTAGCGATGGTGCCGGTTCGTTGGTGGGTGGGAGCGTAACAGGGAGGCGGGTGGGCGGCCCATCGCTACCCGGCATCTGGTTCCTAGAAGTGCAATGTGCACGCCGGGTGCCGGGAGCATGCGGGGGGCGCGCGTGTGCGCGCATTAGCTGCCCACTGACACCAATGAGGAGGGAAGAGGGGGGGGGGAAGATTTTAAAAAAAATAATATAAAAGGATCTGGGAGGGGGAGGGGGATAGGGGTATTGTGGGGGGCTGCTACACTACAGAAAACAAAAAAAAAATCCAAAAGAGGAAAAAATACTTTGGTTTTTAGGGCAAATTGGGTACTGGCAGACAGCTGCCAGTACCCAAGATGGCCGCAATTAGATAGGGGAGAGGGTTAGAGAGCTGGGGGGGGAGGTTGGGGTTAAGGCAGGAGTCCATCACAGCTAAAATATTTTATTTTTTTTATTAAAAAACAAAAAACAAAACTCCTTTTATTTAGTACTGGCAGACTTTCTGCCAGTACTTAAGATGGCGGGGACATTTGTGGGGTGGGGGAGGGAAGAGAGCTGTTTGGGAGGGATCAGGGGGTGGGATGTGTCAGGTGGGAGGCTGATCTCTACCCTAAAGCTAAAATTAACCCTGCAAGCTCCCTACAACCTACCAAATTAACCCCTTCACTGCTGGGCATAATTTACGTGTGGTGCGCAGCAGCATTTAGCGGCCTTCTAATTACCAAAAAGCAATGCCAAAGCCATATAAGTCTGCTATTTCTGAACAAAGGGGATCCCAAAGAAGATTTTACAACAATTTGTGCCATAATAGCACAAGCTGTTTGTAAATAATTTCAGTGAGAAACCTAAAATTGTGAAAAATGTAAAGTTTTTTTTTTATTTGCTCGCATTTGGCGGTGAAATGGTGGCATAAAATATACCAAAATGTGCCTAGATCAATACTTTGGGTTGTCTTCTAACAAAAAAATATATACATGTCAAGGGATATTCAGGTATTCCTGACAGATATCAGGGTTCCAATGTAACTAGCGCTAATTTTGAAAAAAAGTGGTTTGGAAATAGCGAAGTGCTACTTGTATTTATGGCCCTATAACTTGCAAAAAAAGCTAAGAACATGTAAACATTGGGTATTTCTAAACTCAGGACAAAATTTTGAAACTATTTAGCATGGGTGTTTTTTGGTGATTGTAGATGTGTAACAGATTTTGGGGGTCAAAGTTAGAAAAAGTGTGTTTTTTCCATTTTTTCCTCATATTTTATTATTTTTTTTGTAGTAAATTATAAGACATGATGAAAATAATGGTATCTTTAGAAAGTCCATTTAATGGCGAGAAAAACAGTATATAATATGTGTGGGTACAGTAAATGAGAAAGAGGAAAATTACAGCTAAACACAAACACCGCAGAAATGTAAAAATAGCCATTGTCATTAAGGGTAAGAAAATTGAAAAATGGTCCGGTCATTAAGGGGTTAATTGTAGTTATTTTATTTAGATTTATTTAAATTATATTTAAGTTAGAGGGTTAGGTTTAGACTTAGATTTAGGGGTTAATAACTTTAATATAGTGGCGGCGACGTTGGGGGCGGTAGATTTGGGGTTAATAAATGTAGGTAGGTGTCGGCGATGTTAGGGACGGCAGATTAGGGGTTAATAAAATTTAACTAGTGTTTGCGAGGCAGGAGTGCGGCGGTTTAGGGGTTAATATATTTATTATAGTGGCGGCGATGTCCGGTTCGGCAGATTAGGGGTTAAAAAATTTATTTTACTGTTTGCGATGTGGGGGAGCCTCGGTTTAGAGGTTAATAGGTAGTTTATGGGTGTTAGTGTACTTTTTAGCACTTTAGTTAAGAGTTTTATGCTACGGCGTTAGCCCATAAAACTCTTAACTACTGACTTTTAAATGCGGTACCAGTCTTGACAGGAGAGGGTGTACCGCTCACTTTTTTGCAGACTCGTAATACCGGCGCTATGAAAGTCCCATTGAAAAAAGAGGATACGCAATTGACGTAAGTGGATTTGCTGTATTTCCGAATCTGGCCAAAAAAGTGAGCGGTTAGCCTGTCATTTCAAGACTCGTAATACCAGCGTATTTTAAAAAGCATCGTTGGGACCTCTCACTGCTGCTTTTTAAGACTAACACAAGATTCGTAATCTAGCCGTTAGTAAGTATATTCTTATACAAATTCTGAAATGCAGCCATTTTGCAAAAAAAGGGTAAAACTTGTAAAAGAGACAAAAACAGCACTAATATCAGACAAAAAAAATCCAATTTTTTTAGTAAATCAAAATTATGTGTTTCGTTTAGAAGGATTTTATTTCCATAAAATTTCAAAAAAGAAAAAGTTTTTTTCCCAGTAACAAAATAATTGATAGTTATTTGTTGCAAATATGTTTTTCTAAAACAATGTCTATTTGTAATATGATACAAAATATATATTTTTAATAATGTCTACTAATGTTGTAAATATGTCACACAACAGTAATCATATGCACAATATAGCCTTATAGAGGTATAGCTTTTACAAGCTTACATGCATTTTGCCTTCACATTAAAAGACCAAAAAGAGATTAATACATTGGCATACATCACCTTTGGCGTAAGGTGCGTATAACATATCGCCATGTAATTGACCACAATATTTACAGCCTCTGTGTTAAATATGCAAACACAATAGGTGCGGTTATGTTAAAGGCTGGTATACAGCAGCTATGACGTGCGCTCTATACTAAGTGACGCCGTGTATTAAACTCCACTACAGTAGATATATTCAGTACACGATAGGTGCGGTTTAATTCGCACAGCTTAACAGAGATAAAAAACACATAAAAGTAAAAATACTATAAAATAGCAGTAAGAGAGCGGTATTCAAATAGAAAAAAAACAGTTGCCTGGCCAGACCTGTGCATAATCGTTACCACTATGCGTTTTTGGGTCACACCCCTTCCTCATGTGTAACTAACGATTGCTGAATGCTCAGTGTGTCATATTTACAACATTAGTAGACAATTATTAAAAATATATTTTGTATCTTATTACAAGCAGACATTGTTTTAGAAAAACATTTGCAACAAATAACTTTCGATTATTTTGTTACTGGAAAAAACTTTTCATTTTGTGCTTTTGCTCTTTTAAAAATTTTATGGAAATAAAATCCTTTTAAAAGAAACACATAATTTTAATTTATTAAAATCATTGGAATTTTTTGTCTGAAAGTACCGCTGTTTTTGTCTCTTTTACAAATAATAAGTAGTGCTTTATTGTTTAATGGCCCATAACTAACAGTAATTGGATGGACGGAAGGGTAAATTCCTGCAGGGAGACCTTTAGCAGAGTGTAATAGATGTTTGCTAAATTATTTATAGTAGTACCAATAAATGGGACAGAAGGATTCTCTGCAATAATATACTGTATGTACACACTAGGCTGCAGATGATATTCCTATCATAGGGCTGAATTTACAAAAACGTTACTATAAATTAACAAGCCAAACAGCTACTTTTATGGAATGCAACTGGGTTTAATATATAAAGTTTATTTCTATTAATGAGTAACTCAGCTACTGAAATGCGCATTTGCAACAATTGCAATTACTGGTACACTCTGCAGATTAGATACACTAAATTGACCTACATTAAGAAATTATGGCTAGATTACGAGTTTTGCATTATTAGTAAAAAAGCAGCATTATGGGTTATAACGCTGCTTTTTCACTACTGCTGCTATTACGAGTCTTGTAGGTACAGCTGTCCCGCACACTTTTTTGGCCGTACCGCAAATTAACTTATGCAATTTTCGTATAGTCTTTTTTCAATGGGACTTCCATAGCTCCGATATTACAAGCTTTTTTAAGGAGGCCAAAAAGTGAGCGGTACAGCCTATACCGCAAGATTCGTAACGCATTCTAAAGTCAGTAGTTATGAGTTTTACACTACAAAGCCGTAGCATAAAACTCATAACTAAAGTGCTAAAAAGTACACTAACACCCATAATCTACCTATTAACCCCTAAACCGAAGCCCTCCTGCATCGCAAACACTAAAATAAAATGATTAACCCCTAATCTGCTGTCCCTAACATCGCAGCAACCTACATTATTGTTATTAACCCCTAATCTGCCGCCCCCAACGTTGCCGCCACTATACTAAATTTATTAACCCCTAAACCTAAGTCTAACCCTAACACCCCCTAACTGAAATATAATTCATATAAATCTAAATAAAACCTACTATTAATAACTAAATAATTCCTATTTAAAACTAAATACTTACCTGTAAAATAAACCCTAAGCTAGCTACAATATAACTAATAGTTATATTGTATCTATCTTAGGGTTTATTTTTGTTTTACAGGCAAGTTTGTATTTATTTTAACTAGGTAGAATAGTTACTAAATAGTTATTAACTATTTACTAACTACCTAGCTAAGATAAATACAAATTTACCTGTAAAATAAAACCTAACCTGAGTTACACTAACACCTAACCTTACACAACAATTAAATAAATGAAATACAATTACCTAAATTACAAAAAAACACTAAATTACACAAAATAACAAATTATCAGATATTTAAACTAATTACACCTAATCTAATAGCCCTATCAAAATAAAGAAAGCCCCCCAAAATAAAAAAAACCTAGCCTAAACTAAAAAAGGGCCTTTTGCGGGGCATTGCCCCAAAGAAATCAGCTCTTTTACCTGTAAAAAAAAATACAAACAACCCCCCCAACAGTAAAACCCACCACCCACACAACCAACCCCCCAAATAAAATCCTAACTAAAGAAACCTAAGCTCTCCATTGCCCGGAGCATCCCCGACGATTGAATGCGGAGCATCCCCGACAACTGAATGAAGGTTCCTTTAAATTACGTCATCCAAGATGGCATCCCTTCAATTCTGATTGGCTGATAGAATTCCAATAGATAGATAAAATAGCCAATAGGATTGAGGTCGCATTCTATTGGCTGTTCCAATCAGCCAATAGGATTGAAGTTCAAGTTAAGAAGGATTTTTTCTACCTTAATTCCGATTGGCTGATAGAATTCTATCAGCCAATCGGAATTCAAGAAACGCCATCTTGGTTTAAAGGAACCTTCATTCAGTCGTCGGATGAAGAACGAAGAGGATGCTCCGCGTCGGTTGTCTTGAAGATGGAACCGCTCCGCGCCGGATGGATGAAGATAGAAGATGCCATCTGGATGAAGACTTCTGCCCGTCTGGAGGACCTCTTCTTCCCGGCTTGGATGAAGACTTCTGCCCGTCTGGAGGACCACTTCGCCCGGCTTCATTGAGGACTTCGGCCCGGTTGGGTGAAGACTTCTCACGGTAAGGTGATCTTCAAGGGGTTAGTGTTAGGTTTTATTAAGGGGGGATTGGGTGGGTTTTAGAGTAGGGTTGGGTGTGTGGGTGGTGGGTTTTAATGTTGGGGGGGTATTGTAATTTTTTTACAGGTAAAAGAGCTGATTACTTTGGGTCAATGCCCCACTAAAGGCCCTTTTAAGGGCTATTTGTAATTTAGTATAGGGTAGGGCTTTTATTATTTTGGGGGGCTTTTTTATTTTATTAGGGGGATTAAATTAGGTGTAATTATTTTAAAAAAACTTGTAATTTTTTTATTATTTTCTGTAATTTAGTGTTTTGTTTTTTTTCGTACTTTAGATAATTTTATTTAATTGTATTTAATTGTAGTTAATTTAGGGAATTAATTTAATTATAGTGTAGTGTTAGGTGTAATTGTAACTTAGGTTAGGTTTTATTTTACAGGTATATTTGTCTTTATTTTAACTAGGTAGCTATTAAATAGTTAATAACTATTTAATAACTATTCTACCTAGTTAAAATAAATACAAAGTTGCCTGTAAAATAAAAATAAATCCTAAGCTAGCTACAATGTAACTATTAGTTATATTGTAGCTAGCTTGGGGTTTATTTTATCGGTAAGTATTTAGTTTTAAATAGGAATAATTTAGTTAATTGTAGTTATTTTTTTTTTTTTTATTTTTTTTTTTTTTTTTATATATTTTTTTTTTTTTTTTAATTGAGGTTCAGTGCAAAACATATACAAAACAAATGTCAATATAATATACAAAGACAATAAAATATGGTTTCCAGGTATACAGTCAGTGAGAAAAAAATAATAAAAATGGAAACATATTATCCATTTATATGACAAATTTCAGAAATATTAATATACATATTGCTTGCCAGTCATACCGCATACCTTCCGAAGGACACATGAGGCCACTCTTGGACCTCCCTGTAATATAGAAAACATAAATCTACAGAAGGTAGTTTTGAATAAGATAGAGACCACTTTTGGGTCTCAAATGGTGAACCTCATTTTACTTATTTTTTCCTTTGTACTATAGATAATAAACTCCTATGAACCGTATCAAGTAAGCACAGTACAAACTTATAAGTAATTATAGAACAGACAGGTATATAAACAAGGGAAGGGAGCCATCTTTAGCGTAATTTCAAAATAACCAACCAAAATAGAAGTTTGACTATAATACCCTTAGGGGATATAAAGGAGGGATATGCAATGTGGATATAGATAAACACCTAGATCTACAAAATAAGTACATTTTAATATAGAGTCTGTGCCCACCACATGTAGCAATGGATTTAGTAATCATCTAGACCAAGAGGCGCCATCTCGGCCGCAGATAGCACCCCCAGAAAGAGAATAAATCAGGGCAAAAATCAGGGCAACCAGTTATCATACAGAAGAAGCTATCAAAGATAAGGTTGAGGTACACTAGGTAATATAAACTTATATGGAACATTTTTAAGACTCAAATGTTGTACTGTGTGGTTCATTCAGGGCTACAAGAACCTATCAGGTTTGTGACTAAATGGGCGAAAACATTAGAGCTAAGACTGTTATGAATTTACGGTACAATATCAAACTTTACAGGAACTTACTCATACCAAAGGGGCATTTTTGTTAAGGGATATAGTAAGCATCTTGGAGTAAAATTATAGGATAACACATTAACTACTTAATTTATAGATATATATTCAGAGTGTTTCTAGCAGCCAATGGTGTCCCTGTTAAGACAGCAAAGAAGGCTGTAGTAGCACAAGATGTCTGCCATCCCCAACAAGTCTGGCTCAAATTATGTGAAGTTAAAGCATCAGCTAACCTGTGTCTATTATGTTTATCTAGTATAACATCAAACTGTGCATGAACCCACTCCCATAGAAAAAAACATTACAATTGAAGGGATACAATTGTAGTTATTTTATTTAGATTTATTTAAATTATATTTAAGTTAGAGGGTTAGGTTTAGACTTAGATTTAGGGGTTAATAACTTTAATATAGTGGCGGCGACGTTGGGGGCGGCAGATTAGGGGTTAATAAATGTAGTTAGGTGTCGGCGATGTTAGGGACGGCAGATTAGGGGTTAATAAAATTTAACTAGTGTTTGCGAGGCGGGAGTACGGCGGTTTAGGGGTTAATATATTTATTATAGTGGCGGCGATGTCCGGTTCGGCAGATTAGGGGTTAAAATTTTTATTTTACTTTTTGCGATGTGGGGGAGCCTCGGTTTAGAGGTTAATAGGTAGTTTATGGGTGTTAGTGTACTTTTTAGCACTTTAGTTAAGAGTTTTATGCTACGGCGTTAGCCCATAAAACTCTTAACTACTGACTTTTAAATGCGGTACTAGTCTTGACAGGAGAGGGTGTACCACTCACTTTTTTGCAGACTCGTAATACCGGTGCTATGCAAGTCTCATTGAAAAAAGAGGATACGCAATTGACGTAAGTGGATTTGCTGTATTTCCAAATCCGGCCAAAAAAGTGAGCGGTTAGCCTGTCATTTCAAGACTCGTAATACCAGCATATTTTCAAAAGCATCGTTGGGACCTCTCAACGCTGCTTTTTAAGGCTAACGCAAGATTCGTAATCTAGCCGTTAGTAAGTATATTCTTATACAAATTCTGAAATGCAGCTATTTTGCAAAAAAAGGGTAAAACTTGTAAAAGAGACAAAAACAGCACTAATATCAGACAAAAAAAAATCCAATTTTTTTAGTAAATCAAAATTATGTGTTTCGTTTAGAAGGATTTTATTTCCATAAAATTTCAAAAAAGAAAAAGTTTTTTTCCCAGTAACAAAATAATTGATAGTTATTTGTTGCAAATATGTTTTTCTAAAACAATGTCTATTTGTAATAAGATACAAAATATATATTTTTAATAATGTCTACTAATGTTGTAAATATGTCACACAACAGTAACCATATGCACAATATAGCCTTATAGAGGTATAGCTTTTACAAGCTTACATGCATTTTGCCTTCACATTAAAAGACCAAAAAGAGATTAATACATTGGCATACATCACCTTTGGCGTAAGGTGCGTATAACATATTGCCATGTAATTGACCACAATATTTACAGCCTCTGTGTTAAATATGCAAACACAATAGGTGCAGTTATGTTAAAGGCTGGTATACAGCAGCTATGACGTGCGCTCTATACTAAGTGACGCCGTGTATTAAACTCCACTACAGTAGATATATTCAGTACACGATAGGTGCGGTTTAATTCGCACAGCTTAACAGAGATAAAAAATACATAAAAGTAAATATACTATAAAATAGCAGTAAGAGAGCGGTATTCAAATAGAAAAAAACAGTTGCCTGGCCAGACCTGTGTATAATCGTTACCACTATGCGTTTTTGGGTCACACCCCTTCCTCATGTGTAACTAACGATTGCTGAATGCTCAGTGTGTCATATTTACAACATTAGTAGACAATTATTAAAAATATATTTTGTATCTTATTACAAGCAGACATTGTTTTAGAAAAACATTTGCAACAAATAACTTTCGATTATTTTGTTACTGGAAAAAACTTTTCATTTTGTGCTTTTGCTCTTTTAAAATTTTATGGAAATAAAATCCTTTTAAAAGAAACACATAATTTTAATTTATTAAAATCATTGGAATTTTTTGTCTGAAAGTAGCGCTGTTTTTGTCTCTTTTACAAATAATAAGTAGTGCTTTATTATTTAATGGCCGGTAACTAACAGTAATTGGATGGACGGAAGGGTAAATTCCTGCAGGGAGACCTTTAGCAGAATGTAATAGATGTTTGCTAAATTATTTATAGTAGTACCAATAAATGGGACAGAAGGATTCTCTGCAATAATATACTGTATGTACACACTAGGCTGCAGATGATATTCCTATCATAGGGCTGAATTTACAAAAACGTTACTATAAATTAACAAGCCAAACAGCTACTTTTATGGAATGCAACTGGGTTTAATATATAAAGTTTATTTCTATTAATGAGTAACTCAGCTACTGAAATGCGCATTTGCAACAATTGCAATTACTGGTACACTCTGCAGATTAGATACACTAAATTGACCTACATTAAGAAATTATGGCTAGATTACGAGTTTTGCATTATGAGTAAAAAAGCAGCATTATGGGTTATAACGCTGCTTTTTCACTACCGCTGCTATTACGAGCCTTGTAGGTACAGCTGTCCCGCACACTTTTTTGGCCGTACCGCAAATTAACTTACGCAATTTTCGTAAAGTCTTTTTTCAATGGGACTTCCATAGCTCCGATATTACAAGCTTTTTTAAGGAGGCCAAAAAGTGAGCGGTACAGCCTATACCGCAAGATTCGTAACGCATTCTAAAGTCAGTAGTTATGAGTTTTACACTACAAAGCCGTAGCATAAAACTCATAACTAAAGTGCTAAAAAGTACACTAACACCCATAATCTACCTATTAACCCCTAAACCGAGGCCCTCCCACATCGCAAACACTAAAATAAAATTATTAACCCCTAATCTGCTGTCCCTAACATCGCCGCAACCTATATTATTGTTATTAACCCCTAATCTGCCGCCCCCAACGTTGCCGCCACTATACTAAATTTATTAACCCCTAAACCTAAGTCTAACCCTAACACCCCCTAACTGAAATATAATTCATATAAATCTAAATATTGTATCTATCTTAGGGTTTATTTTTGTTTTACAGGCAAGTTTGTATTTATTTTAACTAGGTAGAATAGTTACTAAATAGTTATTAACTATTTACTAACTACCTAGCTAAGATAAATACAAATTTACCTGTAAAATAAAACCTAACCTGAGTTACACTAACACCTAACCTTACACAACAATTAAATGAAATACAATTACCTAAATTACAAAAAAAAACACTAAATTACACAAAATAACAAATTATCAGATATTTAAACTAATTACACCTAATCTAATAGCCCTATCAAAATAAAGAAAGCCCCCCCAAAATAAAAAAAAACCTAGCCTAAACTAAAAAAGGGCCTTTTGCGGGGCATTGCCCCAAAGAAATAAGCTCTTTTACCTGTAAAAAAAAATACAAACAACCCCCCCAACAGTAAAACCCACCACCCACATAACCAACCCCCCAAATAAAATCCTAACTAAAGAAACCTAAGCTCTCCATTGCCCTGAAAAGGGTATTTGTATGGGCATTGCCCTTAAAAGGGCATTTAGCTCTATTGCTGCCCAAACCATAATCTAAAACTAAAACCCACCCAATAAACCCTTAAAAAAACCTAACACTAACCCCGAAGATCCACTTACAGTTTTGAAGAGCTGACATCCATCGTCAACGAAGCCGGGAGAAGTCCTCAGCGAAGTGGCAAGAAGTCCTCCAGATGGGCAGAAGTCTTCATCCAGACGGAATCTTCTATCTTCATCCATCCAGCACGGAGCTGGTCCATCTTCAAGACATCCAGCATAGAGCATCCTCTTCTTACGACGACTCCCGACGAATGAAGGTTCCTTTAAGTGACGTCATCCAAGATGGCGTCCCTTAGATTCCGATTGGCTGATAAAATTTTCTATCAGCCAATCGGAATTAAGGTTGAAAAAATCCTATTGGCTGATGCAATCAGCCAATAGGATTGAACTTCAATCCTATTGGCTGATCCAATCAGCCAATAGGATTCAGCTTGCATTCTATTGGCTGATTGGAACAGCCAATAGAATGCGAGCTCAATCCTGCGCTGTAGGTAATTGAGCGGTAACAATAACGTGCAAGTTAGTACCGCACCCCTCATAACGCAAAACTCGTAATCTAGCCGTTAGTTATTTTAAAAAAGTACAATGTGATACTAATAAGGTTCTTCTTCAAAAACATGTATTTGTGATTACCCTAATCTGGAAGGATGGGGATTCAACCAGTATATTTTTGCAGCCAAAGTGAAAATGATTTGATGTTTGGTTGGGGGTCAGGAACTCCAAGCAATATACTATACTACATATAAGAGAAAAACAGTATCTATTACTGCCATTTTTCCTAACAGACTGCTTTAATAACTAGTTCAAGATTTGGTAATTGGAAGTTATAAATGGCACTGATATAAATAATAAAGGCAGAACATACTGATCTGCATATTGGAGGAATATTCTATTATTATCTTTCAGAATTATGACCATATAATGAAACCTTTGATCAAGCTCTAATATTAGGCTATCCATTATACTGCACACTTATGAAAGCAGGATAATCAAATTAGATCTGATAGAACATATTGCGGCCAATCTTGCAATTCAATGATATATACATATGAAGATAGCCTTGAATATTTAAAGCTTTACAGTATCCCACATTTTTGTAAATATTTTATTATATCTTTTCATGTTACAACACTGAAGAAATGACACTTTACTACAATGTAAAGTAGTGAGTGTACAGTCTGTATAACAGTATAAATTTGCTGTCCCCTCAAAATAACTCAAGACACAGCTATTAATGTCTAAACAATTGGCAACAAAAGTGAGTACACCCCTAAGTGGAAATGTCCAAATTGGGCCCAAAGTGTCAATATTTTGTGTGGCCACCATTATTTTCCAGCACTGCTTTAACCCTCTTGGGTATGGAGTTCACCAGATCTTCACAGGTTGCCATTGTAATACTCTTCCACTCTTTAGACCGCTGCTTCATAACTTATGTTTCCGGCGAGCCTGAAGGCTCGACAGAAGCACAGGGCATCAAGCTCCATACGGAACTTGATTAATATGCCCAGGATGTTCAATAGGGTTTGGGTCTGGAGACATGTTTGGCCAGTCCTTCACCTTTACCCTCAGCTTCTTTAGTAAGACAGTGGTCATCTTGGAGGTATTTGGGGTCGTTATCATGTTGGAATACTGCCCTGCGGCCCAGTCTCTGAAGAGAGGGGATGATGCTCTGCTTCAGTATGTCACAGTACATGTTCGCATTCATGGTTCCCTCAATGAACTGTAGCTGCCCAGTGCCGGCAGCACTCATGCAGGCCCAGACCATGAAACTCCCACCACCATGCTTGACTGTAGGCAAGACACACTTGTCTTTGTACTCCTCATCTGGTTGCCGCCACACACGCTTGACACCATCTGAACCAAATAAGTTTATCTTGGTCTCATCAGACCACAGGACATGGTTCCAGTAATCCATGTCCTTAGTCTGCTTGTCTTCTGCAAACTGTTTGCAGGCTTTCTTGTGCATCATCTTTAGAAGAGGCTTCCTTCTGGGACAACAGCCATGCAGACCAATTTGATGCAGTGTGCGGCGTATGGTCTGAGCACTGACAGGCTGACCCCCCCCCACCCCTTCAACCTCTGCAGCAATGCTGGCAGCACTCATACATCTATTTCCCAAAGACAACCTCTGGATATGACGCTTAGCACGTGCACTCAACTTCTTTTGGTGACCATGGCGAGGCCTGTTCTGAGTAGAACCTGTCCTGTGAAACCACTGTATGGTCTTGCCCACCGTGCTGCAGCTCAGTTTCAGGGTCTTGGCAATCTTCTTATAGCCTAGGCCATCTTTATGTAGAGCAACCATTCTTTTTTTCAAATCCTCAGAGAGTTCTTTGCCATGAGGTGCCATGTTGATCTTCCAGTGACCAGTATGAGAGAGTGTGAGAGCAATAACACCAAATTTAACACACCTGCTCCCCATTCACACCTGAGACCTTGTAACACTAACGAGTCACATGACACCGGGGAGGGAAAATGGCTAATTGGGCCCAATTTGGACATTTACACTTAGGGGTGTACTCACTTTTGTTGCCATTGGTTTAGACATTATTGGGTGTGTTGAGTTATTTTTAGGGGACATCAAGTTTAGACTGTTATATAGGCTGTACACTCACTACTTTACATTGTAGCAAAGTGTCATTTCTTCAGTGTTGTCACATGAAAAGATATAATAAAATATTTAAAAAAAAATGGGAGGGGTGTACTCGTTTTGTGGGATACTGTATATTTACAGTGCACATCTATAGAAGGTAGAAAACCCCTCAGCAAATTACACTGCTATTTATTATACAACTTAGCTGCCATTATTTAAATTGGAAGATCCAATCACAAATTATTTCTGCACATTTATGAAAAGCAGAATATTTTGATCCATGGAATGAAAATAAGCTGCCCAACTTTTAAAGTGGCAGAATATATGGAATCATAACAATATTGTAATTTTTCATATTCAGGAGTGGCAGAATCCGTGTAAGATTCAATCAATACACATTTATTGTTGGTCATGGGTCCGGGTTGCAGGTCTATGGCACAATCGTTAGACCGGTGAGGAGGCAACGTACTTATCGGCATGCACCTTGTCAAAAACATTTAGGAACTCTCGGTACTCCTCTGGCAATTGAAATACCAAAGAAGTGCACAGGACTTTGACTGGTTTTCGAAGACAAGTGGAAATACATTGCGGGGACCATGACAAAATTTCAAGCCTACGCCAGTCAAGACAGGGATTGTGCTTTTGGAGCCAGGGACAACCCAGAATGACCGGAAAATGCAGAGCGTTTATCACCTGGAACTGGAGGGTTTCAAAATGGAGAGCCCCAACAGCCATGGATAACAGAGTGATTTTGTGAGTAATGAGAGTGGGCTGAAGGGGCCTGCCATCAATGACCTCAATAGCAAGCGGAACGGACCGAGGCAATACAGGAATGGAGTGCTGTGATACAAAAGCACTGTCAATTAAATAGCCTGCAGCACCGGAGTCAACAAGAGCCTGGGTGACTATGGAGGTAAGGACAACTCAGGAAAGGACAACCGTGACCAAACGTTTGTCCTTTAGCGGTTCTGGGGATGAGGATAAACCACCCAAGGTCTGCCCCCGACAGGACCTTAGGTGCAAGTGTTTCCTGGCTGTGTAGGACAAGACTTTAAAACGTGCCCCTGTAACCCGCAATAAAGACAGAGCCCCTCCCTCCTCTTAAAGGACCTCTCTGCCATGGAGAGATGCATGAATACCAACTGCATCGGCTCAGCAGTACCTGGTGATTCGGGACAAGGAGGCATGAGAGGAGTGGGAGGCATAGGTGGGATTGAAAATGTAGGAGACAACTGGACAGGAGCTTCCGCAAGCGCTCCTTAAAAGAGGGCCTCTAACTGAGTCTGATGTTAATTAGGATTAAAAAAGACACCAAAGCCTCAAGATCCTCTGGTAAATCTCTGGCAGCAACTTTGTCTTTAATTGCATCAGAGAGCCCATGAAAGAAGGTTGGTAACAAGGGTTTCATTGTTCCAACCTACCTCTGCGGCAAGCTTACGAAACTCAATGGCATACTGAGCAACAGATCTCGTACCTTGCTGAATGGACATGAGGCATTTGGCAGCAGAGGAGGAGCGAGCTGGAACATCAAATCCCCTTCGAAAGGAGGCCACAAATTCAAGGTAATTAAAAATCACATTTTTATTAGTCTCCCACAAGGGATTAGCCCAAGCAAGAGCCGTGTCAGAGACTAAAGAGATCAGAAATCCTACCTTAGCTCTGTCAGAGGGAAACACCGGAGGTAACATCTCAAAGTAAATGCCCACCTGGTTCAAAAACCCTCTGCACTGATTAGAATTGCCTCCATATTGCTGAGGTAGAGGTGCAGAACCAGACATGCTCCTGGTAGGACTAGGTGCAGCAGTGGAATCAGGAGCAGCCATAACTTGTGGGACACTCTGATCCACATGTGCAGTGCGAGTCAGAAGGGTTTGCAGGGCTAGTGCAAATTGATCCAAGCGGTGATCCTGTTCATCCATCCTGGAAATGATGGAGGGTAAAGCTGGATTATTAGCACTGTCAGGATTCATGGCCCTGTGTAATATCAGGGTACCAGGAATCAGACTGAAACAAGAAATACAAAAATAATCACACCTTTATAAATAATAACAACAAAAAATAAAGAGTCCAAAAGCCAAATGACAAGCTAGGAGTCAAAGCCAGAGCTGGTTGTCAGACAAGTCGGGTCAGGAGCCAAAGCAAGTAGTCAGACAAGCTTGAGTCAGGAACAAAGAGAACAGCAGAATCAGGAACAAGCCAGAGATCAGGAACCAGAAGTGATGTCAGACAAGCCAGGTAATACAAAGGAACTCACAAAGAAGTCTGAGCAAACGCAAGGGCAAAAGCATACTGAACAGAGGCCCTTTAAATAATGAGATGACATCATAATTCTGGGACTGCAACCTGTCTCACACTGATAATGTTCACCAGTTTGGCCATAAGAGGGCTCCTAGGTGAGTGAGCAGCGTTACACACTCTGCACAGATTCAGTGAGAGAGGTGAGTAAAATGGCAGCCAGCATCAAAAAGCAAACAAAGCAGGGTGAAATCCTGACACAGTGGTCTTAAGACTGCTGCTTCTTAACTCCTGTTTCCAGCGAGCCTGAAGGCTCACGCGGAAACAGATGCATACAGTTGCATTCAGGCCTTGATAAATCAGCCCCCTAGATTGAAGATCACAGAGTTCCAAGACATTTATTGGTAATCTCGCCTCCTGAGGAGACCAAACTCCTTGAGATTTCTAAGAACCCCATACTGTTCCCAACATAACAAACTGGCATGTGTTTTAATTTTTTCCAAAGACGATTGTAGAAACACCATTACCTGAGTTATCAGAATGGGGGATGTCCACCAAGAAAGAGATTGCCTGACTGCCTAATACAAATGGATTAATTGAGACAGGTTGGTGTGATCTCCATTCCACTGACATCCCAAGCTGTAGTGAGCGTAAGAGAAATCTTGCAAACGGTATGGCATCTGTTGCTGCCACCATCAGACCCACAACCTCCATATACTAGGCCAATGAAGCTTGAGATTCAGACTGTAACGCATGGTAAGCTGATTGCAACTTCAGCTTGTGTTGGTCTGCAAGGAACTGCCTCATAAAGACTGAATCTATGATTACTCCCAGGAAGGATATTCTTGTGGAAGAGGTTAAGGGACTTTTGTTCACATTTATCTTCAGCCATGATTGCAAAGAAACCAAAGTAGTTTCTCAGTGTGCACAGTCGCTAAAGGTAAAGATTGAGCTTAAACCAACATATCATACAGTTATGGTGCAACCCCTATTACCTGCACTCTGACAACTGATAGTAGATTTCTTAGAACTTTTGTGAAGATCCTGGTAGCTGTAGCCAAGCCAAAGGGAAGAGCTATAAACTGATAATGATTTTCCAAAAAGGCAAAATGAAGGAAACTGTGGTGTACCTTGTGAATAGGAATGTAAAGATAGTTAACCTTTAAGTCTACAGTTGTCATATACTAACTCTGGAGCACTAAAGAGAGAAGATATCTTCTTGAAAGATGGTACCCTCAGAAATTTATTTAGGGTCTTCAGGTCCGGAATTTGGCTGAAGTTCCCTTTTGTTGGAACAATGAAAATATTGGAATATAATCCTGTCCCTGGTTCTGATACAGGGATGGAAACAGTTTCTCCTATGTCCTCCAAATCTTTTACACACTGGAAGAATAATGCATGCTTTTCTTGAGATAGAATAAACCTCTCTCTAGGAGATCTCGACAAAAAAAACAATCTATCCATGAGAAATTATTTCCATAACCCAGGGATCTTGGATGGACTGAGCCCAGGCTTTCTGAAAAAGGCTTAATCTGCCCCCTACCAGAGATGAATATGCATCGGGGGCCATACCTTCAAGCAGATTTGCATTGGTAGTGGCCTTTTTATTCTGCTTGGACTTTTCCCAGACTGTATTAGGTTTCCAAGTGGATTTTGCAGAATCTGACTTCTGTGTAGAGGAAGATTTCTGATTCCTGGACTGGCGAAAGGAACAAAAACAATTGCCTGATTTGCCCTTGGCTCAAGACTTTTTATCCTGTGGCAAAAATGCTTCCTTGCCACCCGTAACTGTCAAATCAATAGAGTCCAACCTGGGTCCAAATGATTGCTCTCGATCAAACACCTTTACTTTCAACTTGTAATAAACGCGCTATTTCAAGCATGTTCAAAAAGCCAAAATAAAACCAATATCAGGTAATCTAGCCTTAAATGTATCAATTAGCAGTCATATCTATGTTCTTTACATGTATGTATTATTATATTGTTAATATAATCTTTTTGTGTTTTTAATATGAATATAATATTGTGCGGTCATTTCCTCAAATTCGTTTACAGTTTTCCCTGCTTTAGTTAGAATTGGTTTTGATGAAATAATACACATAGTAACTTTTCCTATGTTTCCTGATGTCTCATATTTGGAGATCTAAATCCTTTTTTCTGTTGTTAGACAAAAGGCTATATTAATTGACGCTTGTTAGGCTGCTGAAGGACCTAGTTAATATGGTGTGATCATGTCTGAAATTCATTGAGCCCCACTCACTGCACCTATCTTTTCTAGCCTCGATAGTGGATGTTCGTGCCATTGTTGCCCCAATAGTGATATCTTACACAGCAAACAAAAACTGCTAGAATGCAGAAAAACAAAAATTAGGAATGTGTATTTGGGTCATTTGTTCTTTTTGGAACCAGAACCAGACATTCTCCTGGTAGGACTAGGTGCAGCAGTGGAAACAGGTGCAGCCATAACTTGTGGGACACTCTGATTTGGCTCTTTTCGGAGGGGGATCATTCTGAATTTGTTTGTTAAAGAAAACCCATTTTTCTGCTATTTCCTAAGGCTGTGTTCAGGGCAGCAGAGCAGACAGGAGCTTAAACTTAATAGAACATGAAACCCAAGATTTTCCTTTCAAGATACAGATACAGCACACGATTTTAAACAACTTTAAAATTTTTATACCAGGTTACAAAATTATTATTTATTATTATCTTAGCAGTTGCCAACCAATACAATGTATATACGTAACAATATATTTATTAAATTTAATATTTATTCCTTAATTCTAGATTAGTTATCCTTATATACACTTTGAATTATATTTATGTAGAAACTAGATTATGAATCAATTATGCATGCTTATTCCGTTACAATATTCTATACAACAGATCACAAAATGCACCTCCAAAAATTAACCTTACTCATAATGAATAACATTAAAATACCACAATAAAAATACCAGAATATGGACCACTAATTTAACAGTGCTTAGTTAAACAATATAACAAAATACTTCACACAATCTTACTAAATCTCAATAAATCTGAGATCAGGAATTGTTTTATTATTAATGCAACAGCCAATTTATATGCCAATATGTCTGGCCTGCAATAACCTCTTATTCAGCTACAATAAGACAACTTCTAATATATATATATATATATATATATATATATATATATATATATATATATATATATATATATATATATATATATATATATATATATAAATCCAAAAGGAAAAAAGTGAATGGCTCCAGCAGTGTTTCTTTAAAAGTGAAAAAACCTTTATTAAGGTGACAAAATGAACAGACAGCAATGTTTTGGGTAACGCAGACCCTTAATCATGCTATGGATTGCTCTGCCGCACAGCTTTAAATAGGCCAGATGGCTTAATTACAAACATATTAACTCCATATTGGCTGAACTTTTTTTGACCATTGATAGAAATTACTAATGCCATCTATTGGGCCAATTCATGAATTACACATGTAGAAAAACAGAATTTTTATTTTTATTTTTTTTTAAGTCTAAACAAAAATGTTAAATACATAGGTAAAGTTAAACACATGAGCAGTGATGCAAAGTTTAATCATGACATCCAAAATTAAAAATGCATATATATATGAAGAAAGATAAAATTTATAAAAACAAATGGAGATCATAATCTCTATTCAGACCTACTGGATGTAGAGTTTTTAGTTGTTGAATCCACCATACCTCTCTCTTTTTGAGTTCAAGTTCCCTATTCCCTCCTCTCCTAAGTTTAGGGATATGATCTATTATTTGGTACCTGAGTTGGCTGACAGTGTGTCCCATTTCAAGAAAATGGGAAGAAACTGGAAGGGTTTTATCTTGGCATCTAATTGAAGATTTATGCCCACTAATCCTATCTCTAATGGGGCGTGTAGTTTCCCCTACATAGCCCCTCCCACACGGACATTTTAATAGGTAGACTACAAAGTCTGTGTCACAGGTATAGTACCCATTAATTTCCCGAATTTTCCGGTCATTGGTTTGTGCTATGTGTTTACCTTTTATCATAGCATCACATTGTGCACAATGGAGACAGGGGTATGAGCCCTTTTTGGGGGTAGTAAGATAGGTAATCCTACTGGTGTTTGTACTGCCAATGTCAGCCTTAACTAAGGTATCCCTAATATTTTTAACTCGTCTGTATGAGTATATAGGGGGGGCTTGAAATTCAGATATATGAGGGTTAAACTTACCCAAAAGATACCAGTGTTTTTTAATGATATTAGCAATAAAATATAGGTTTATTGTTCTTCTTTGGTTTAGCACTTTTCTCATGGAGAGCTTCATTTTTACATCTAGTGATCATAGATGGGGGATATCCTCTCTCTTTAAATTTGTTAGCCATTTCCTCAAGTCTAATTTCTTGCATATCCTTGTCCTGTACATTTCTAATAGTTCTTATGAATTGGCTTTTTGGAATGGAAGAAAAAACTCTCTTAGGGTGGTAACTATTATATTGTAGTAATGTATTACGATCAGTTGGCTTAACATAAAGATCTGTTTTAAGGACTGAATCTTTTTTGTATATGATCGTGTCAAGGTAATTTATAGAGGTGTCAGAAAAATTTAAAGTAAATCTCAAATTATCAGTGCACTTATTAAGCTCATCAACAAAGTCTATTAAGGATGAAATAGGGCCCCTCCATACGCCAAAGACATCATCTATATAGCGAAGCCATAGCCTACATTTAGTTTTAAAGTCTTGATTGGTATAAACATTTTTCTCCTCAAATTGGCTAACAAAGATGTTGGCGTATGAAGGGGCCATATTCGAACCCATCGCGGTTCCACGTTTATCCTATGAGCTACATAGTACCACATTGGCTGAATACTACAGGGTAAGGCGGATTCCAAGAGGCCTGAGAATCAAGCTAAGACCTACCATTATGGCCAATAATGAAAAGTATCGCAAAAGATTTGAGTGCATTTTAAATAAGTGTTCTTTTGACATTATTGTGTGGACAGTTGAATGCCTCCAGGAAGAAATGGACAAACAAAAAGTGTTGGTTACAGAATGCGAACAAGCATTGAATATCCATTTCTCCACGGAAGAATTACAAAATATCAAAGCAGAGGTGAACAAACTGTTGGATGATTACCAAAAGGAACTTAAAGAAATTAAAAGACAAAAGTTTACAAGAGACGAAGAAGATTACCAGCAAGATCGTGTATACAGGTGGTCACATGATAGTCGCGGCCGTGACGTCATGTGGAAGCGACAAGGCAGAGGCGGAGGTGCATGGAGAGGAGCGAGACACGCTCCGAAAACAACCGCAATGGGCAACTCACCTTCCAGTTCCTCTGAAGATTTTTTCAGCTCCGGTACAGAAAACGATACCAGAGGGGAGGAAAGAAACACCGGTCCCAGTGGAGACACCCGCTCACAGCGGAGCAGCGTGAAGAGCAAACAGCCGCAAAGGGGAAAGAAAAACGTGACTCACTAAATTCAAGGTACCAACAAAACCTTCCTGATCAAAATCCCTTTGAACTGTCTATATACACTCCGGCTGGACTGATCCAACAGGAGAAGGGTAATCCTGATATGCCTAATGAAGTTCATAATAGTAATATTGTTGTGAACATTTCTAAATATGTTTTATCTAAAGATGAATATTCTGTGTTAGGCAAGGGGTTATCATTTTGTCCTACAAGTCATGTAAATGAATTTATTGTTGAAAAAGATTTATATAGATTCTTTCGCACTTTAAAATTAAAGGCACACTTTGGCAATGAAAATGATGGTATGGTTTGTGATACATCTATTGATAGTGATAATGCCATGTTTAATCTAAAGTCTTTAAAACTTAAGAATAAGTCTACCTTTGTCCCCAGTTCAACTAACCCAGGTGTTGAAACATTTATTAAGTTTGTTCAAAATGATGTGAAGAATTTACTATCACAGAAAAAGTTTAAACAAAAAGGTAATATTTCTTATGGAGAAAGGCAGGCATTAAAAAATCTTGCAAAAAATAAAAACATCACCATTAAAAATGCAGATAAGGGTGGGGCGGTTGTTGTATTAGATACTGAGTTTTATGTACAAGAAATTTTAGGCCAGTTATCTGATGGTGGCATCTAACAGATTTTAGAGGGAGACCCTTTATTGGATATTAAGAAGGAAATTAAATCAACAGTAGACACAGCTCTAAAAAATAATATAATTTCAAAAGATCTTGCAAAATTCCTCATAAAAACTGATCCTATTACTCCTGTGTTATATACACTACCTAAACTTTATAAAAATTACAATGCCCCCCCTGGCAGACCTATCGTCGCCAGTACAGATTCTGTATTTTTACATATAGCTATTTTTATAGATAAGATTCTCAATCCTATTGCATCCAAACAAACCTCTTTTCTTAAAGATACAGGTGATTTGTTGAAAAAACTTTCTAATATTTCGGATGTGGATAATGATATCCTTTTCTCATTAGATGTTGTGAGCCTTTACACATGTATCCCCCATGAAGCAGGCATTCAGGCTACCCTTGAATCTATTAAACAAGAAAATAACTTCTCTTTGCAACAAAGTAATTTCATTGAGGATTTACTCAATATATTGTTATATCTCAATTATTTTCTTTTTCAGGACACATTCTATTTACAAAAACGTGGAACCGCGATGGGTTTGAATATGGCCCCTTCATACGCCAACATCTTTGTTAGCCAATTTGAGGAGAAAAATGTTTATACCAATCAAGACTTTAAAACTAAATGTAGGCTATGGCTTCGCTATATAGATGATGTCTTTGGCGTATGGAGGGGCCCTATTTCATCCTTAATAGACTTTGTTGATGAGCTTAATAAGTGCACTGATAATTTGAGATTTACTTTAAATTTTTCTGACACCTCTATAAATTACCTTGACACGATCATATACAAAAAAGATTCAGTCCTTAAAACAGATCTTTATGTTAAGCCAACTGATCGTAATACATTACTACAATATAATAGTTGCCACCCTAAGAGAGTTTTTTCTTCCATTCCAAAAAGCCAATTCATAAGAACTATTAGAAATGTACAGGACAAGGATATGCAAGAAATTAGACTTGAGGAAATGGCTAACAAATTTAAAGAGAGAGGATATCCCCATCTATGATCACTAGATGTAAAAATGAAGCTCTATATGAGAAAAGTGCTAAACCAAAGAAGAACAATAAACGTATATTTTTTTCTTCAGAATTTAATACACATAGTGATCATATTGCTAATATCATTAAAAAACACTGGTATCTTTTGGGTAAGTTTAACCCTCATATATCTGAATTTCAAGCCCCCCCTATATACTCATACAGACGAGTTAAAAATATTAGGGATACCTTAGTTAAGGCTGACATTGGTAGTACAAACACCAGTAGGATTACCTATCTTACTACCCCCAAAAAGGGCTCATACCCCTGTCTCCATTGTGCACAATGTAATGCTATGATAAAAGGTAAACACATAGCACAAACCAATGACCGAAAAATTCGGGAAATTAATGGGTACTATACCTGTGACACAGATTTTGTAGTCTACCTATTAAAATGTCCGTGTGGGAGGGGCTATGTAGGGGAAACTACACGCCCCATTAGAGATAGGATTAGTGGGCATAAATCTTCAATTAGATGCCAAGATAAAACCCTTCCAGTTTCTTCCCATTTTCTTGAAATGGGACACACTGTCAGCCAACTCAGGTACCAAATAATAGATCATATCCCTAAACTTAGGAGAGGAGGGAATAGGGAACTTGAACTCAAAAAGAGAGAGGTATGGTGGATTCAACAACTAAAAACTCTACATCCAGTAGGTCTGAATAGAGATTATGATCTCCATTTGTTTTTATAAATTTTATCTTTCTTCATATATATATGCATTTTTAATTTTGGATGTCATGATTAAACTTTGCATCACTGCTCATGTGTTTAACTTTACCTATGTATTTAACATTTTTGTTTAGACTTAAAAAAAAAAAATCTGTTTTTCTACATGTGTAATTCATGAATTGGCCCAATAGATGGCAGTAGTAATTTCTATCAATGGTCAAAAAAAGTTCAGCCAATATGGAGTTAATATGTTTGTAATTAAGCCATCTGGCCTATTTAAAGGTGTGCGGCAGAGCAATCCATAGCATGATTAAGGGTCTGCGTTACCCGAAACGTTGCTGTCTGTTCATTTTGTCACCTTAATAAAGGTTTTTTCACTTTTAAAGAAACAGTGCTGGAGCCATTCACTTTTTTCCTTTTGGATTTACATACGAGAGGTGAGCAGGACCCTCTGGCTACCGTGCACTTTGCTAACTAACTCTGAACTGTTACTTGTGCTGGACCTATTGCACTCTTTATATATATATATATATATATATATATATATATATATATCAATAACTGTAATTAACTTCTGATATTAAAATACTAAAATTATTTCTGAACATTAATATTTAGTACCAATATACTTACTACCCTTGGTTTAATGAATATTAAATATAAGAATAAATCTCCTTTTAAATCACACTACGCTATAACTATAGTTTTAGAATACCTTGATTTAAAACATAAAAAATATAGAGCAACCATATACATCACCAAATAAACCAATTTGAAAGTTTCAGTTTTTTCAGATTAATCCAGTTCACCATCATAAATAATCGGTTTATGCAATTCAGAGAATAAAATGTTTAGGCCCAATGTTGTTTTCTTAGAGACTGTGTTCCAAAGGCAGCAGTTGTGAGTCCAGCAAAAGACCTTTTTTTCTCCTATGCATGAGCTTTTAGCAAGTGATAAGCCCGCCTCTATTTTGTAATCATTGATTAACTTTTTGGATACACACCACCGAAGCTTGTCTCTGATAGGTCCTTCAGAGCTGAACCTCTCATTGGCTTACTGGAAATGTATGGGTTTTAAGAGTCAATTCGTTTGGCTGTCAAACCAGTTTTAGTCCACTAGGGGGCAGCAGACACAGAAAAACTGTTTCACCATCAAAGTGCCACAGAAAATACAAATATTCTTTAATATGTTCATTAAACACACCTATAATTTCCAGCGTTAATAAATTATATGTTTAATATATATGGGATTATTTTATACTATTTACTCTGAGTATTTTCATACTAAACATGCTATACTTCTTTATAATATTTTAAAATTGCGTTTAAAAGTCAAATTTTCTATGAAAGGATTTAGAAGGATTATTTTATACTTTCAGCATGGATTTAAGTAATATTTTCTCAGTTTACAATTGTCATCCTTTCTAGTTATTATTTTAATATTTAGTGCATAACTATATGATATGACTCAGGGCACATCATACAGGTAATCCTGCATCAGCATCTATTAGCCCCATCTGGAGCCCAATCTGTCTCTCAGATGTCTGGAAGATAGAAAAACAAAAATATGTTATATATTTTAAATGGGATTATTACAATTGTTTATTTATTTCATAAATCTGAGATACATTTCATATTTAGTGTTTCACTATGTGATTTGATTTACAGTATCAACTACACATGCATAGACCATTTTTTAGGTTCAAATATATATATATATATATATATATATATATATACAACAAAGGGATCAGTGCGGTGAAAGAAACTCTAAGTTGTGAAACTAATATTAAAATAAATCAAGTAGCCTTTATAGGAGAGGCAATTATTTTCATCCTAACCAAAAATTATTTTACCTTTGAAGACAAAATCTTCCTACAAAAATTTGGCACAGCTATGGGCATCAAATTTGCCCCTAGCTTTGCCAATATGTACATGGGAGCTTTTGAAAATAAATACGTATGGACTAACAACACATTCTTAAAAAATATTGTTATGTGGAAGAGATTTATCAATGACATTATAATAATTTGGAAGGAAGATGAATACCACTTCAATGAATTTGTTAAATGGACAGTCTAGGCCAAAATAAACTTTCATGATTCGGATCGAGCATATCATTTTAAACAATTTTCCAATTTACTTTTATCACCAATTTTGCTTTGTTCTCTTGGTATTCTTAGTTGAAAGCTTAACCTAGGAGGTTCATATGCTAATTTCTTAGACCTTGAAGCCCACCTCTTTTCAGTTTGCATTTTAACAGTTTTTCACCACTAGAGGGTGTTAGTTCACGTATTTCATATAGATAACACTGTGCTCGTGCACGTGAAGTTATCTGGGAGCAGGCACTGATTGGCTAGACTGCAAGTCTGTCAAAAGAACTGAAAAAAGGGGCAGTTTGCAGAGGCTTAGATACAAGATAATTACAGAGGTTAAAAGTATATTATTATAACTGTGTTGGTTATGCAAAACTGGGGAATTGGTAATAAAAGGGATTATCTATCTTTTAAAGCAATAAAAATTCTGGTGTAGACTGTCCCTTTAATTCCCTCAATCAGAATGACTGGAACCTAAAGTTTTCGAATACTTGAAGCAAAAGAGAAATTAATTTCTTCGACATAACTATCTTCATTGAAAACAACTAGATAGAAATAAAAATCTATAACAAGGAAACGGACACCAATGGCTACTTACACACCACTAGCAACCACCATAAGAACTGGATAGACAATATCCCATATGGTCAATTCCAGCGGATCAAACGGAACTGCTCAAAAAACAAGGATTTTGAAGAAACAGCACTAACTTTGAAACAAAAATTCTACAGTAAAAAGTATAACAGACAGACTGTTGACAAAGCATATGAAAAAGTAAACTTGGTTGATAGAGAGGAACTACTTAGAACAAACATGAAATGGAAGGAGTGGAACAAGAAGGATGACAAGACAACACTCCAGACACCTAGGTTTATAACCACGTACAACAGTGGAGCCAAAGACATCGAGAAGATACTGAATAAACACTGGCACCACCTAAAAAGGGACTCCATATTGGGGGAAATATTACCAGAAAAATTAAAATTACTTACAAGAAAAATACCAACTTTAAGAATATATTGGCACCGACTAAACTAAAAACAAAACAAAAAAACTGGCAATGAAAACAAAAGGATTTTATAAATGCAATATGAAGAATTGCACATGCTGTGACCATGTCAGCAGAAACAAGGAAGATAATCATTGGATTACAGATGGAGACAACAATAAATATGAAATAGAGCAGTGCTTTCCAAACTGTGCGTCGTGACACATTAGTGTGTTGGCAGCAGTGTGTAGGTGTGTCCCTGCTTCAGCACAAAAATTTTTGAATTGACATTTTTTTTTAACATTTTTTTTTTGGTTTTCGACTTTCCGCCTGCTTGCTACGCATATCACATGGTTGATACCTAGTGGGTCACAGATAATCTTAACCTATTGGCGCAGCTCAGTGGGAACTGAAACTATTCCCATTGGTGGCTTTGGTGGCACATTGGCTCCTGACTGCATGTGTAGTCAGTGAGTGGGATAGCAGTGTGTTTGCAGCACAGGCAGTAGTCAGTGCAACTCGCAGACCTCTGAGGGCGGCAGATTTAACGCTGAGCTAAAGTCAGAAGTCAAAGTGTGTTTTTTTTGTTGCAGCTAGCTCCCAGTAGTGCATTGCTGCTCCTGCTCTTGATATATGGATAGGAAGTGGAAGCTTAAAAATGCTTGATGATGAAATGCGAGTGTTTTTAGCTTATATTCCACCAAATATTCAGAAACTGTTCATCCCATCAACCTCATACATCCCATTAAAATAGTAAGTAGCTATTGGTGATATTAAACTTTTTTTTTTATTCTTGCACATACTTACTGTTACTTGTAAATACATTTAGTTATTATATGATTTATGTATGTGTCCTTATCTCTTAAAACAAGTTAGTTTAACCTCCTGTTTGCTAGTACAACTGAATTACTGTGTCGCAAAATTATGTAGGTGTAAAAAGTGTGTCACCAACATGAAAAGTTTGGAAAGCTCTGAAATAGAGAGATTTATGAACTGCAAGTCTCAATTTGTCATATATAAACTCACATGCAACTGTAATAAGATCTATATAGGTAGGACGAAAAGAACCCTGAAAACAAGATGCCTATAACATATCAAGAATATTACTAGTGACACCCCTGAATATGGCACAGAGACGCATTTTGAAGAATTTCACAATAAAAATGAAAAAGAATTAACAATCAAAACAATTGAACATATACCACCAACAGAAGGGGTTAATAGAATGTTACAGCTAAGAAGAAGAGAGACCTATTGGATCTACAAATTAAAAACAAGAAAACCATATGGGCTAAATACTGATATAGATTTAGCAGCATTCCTCTAAATAACCCTTTCAACTCCAGGGGTTGATACCCTCTGATACCATATGAACTTATCACTGCCAATGCAAATACCCCCTCCATATAGTAATAACATATACGTTTTTAGATCCTCTAATGTTAAACACTTAATTTATTTTTTGAATAAGAATCTTTATCAAAGTATTTGTTGGCTTTATTTAAGAATATCACATATCCCCCTTTTTTTACTATATTAGAATTGTTCATATCAACTAATTCACCATTTATTCCATTTATCCCACTTGGTTATAATCTTAAAACATACAAAACAGCTAAATACATTTTTTTAACAATCCCTTCGATTCTGTTTATACTCTAAGTGGAAAATAATCATCCAGTTAATTCATTCTGAGAACTCTGAATAGATTACCAATTAGCCAATTAACATGCTTTTTAAGTACCCTCCTGATGGTTGTGGATTACAAGCCTCTGATGAAGGGAGCTAATACGCTCACGAAACGCATAAGGCACATGACGCACGTTCGTGACATCACTTCCGGATATCCGATTGCAAAACCAACACACCAGGACGCTACCAGCTAGCGGTTCTCTTTACAAACAGTAACCACATAGAGTAAGTGTTTACACTTTTTCTACTATCTATCTATAGCGGTTTTTAAATGGGCTCTCTATCTTTTTGGTATCCCTAACTGGATTTCATTTGCTACAAGCATTTACCTCTAAGACATATTGTAGAGCCATAAGCCCCTAACACCGCTCACAACTTTATCTTTTTAATTACAGTACACCACGCTAGAAATATTTACATATAATTATTTATTTTGTACTTATTGTATACTCAGGTATTTTACTCTGCACATATACCCAGAAGTTTTTTTTTATCAATATATCAATATATATATATATATATATATTGATATTTTTTAATTTTATTATTCCATTTTTAATACTCATCTATTTAAGTAATATATATATATTATATATTTTATTCTTCAATAAATACTACATTAATATTCATTGTGTTCCTTTTTTAAGGTACTCATTAAATATATTTGTATATATTTTTAAATGTTTTACTTTTTCGATATTTTCTTATATATTAATAAAGTATCTTCAGCTCATAATAATTGGGAGCACCCCTTTACATATCCCTCCATCCAATTATATGGAGTGAAAAAAGGGGGGTCCTACAACTCAAATACAGTCTCCACTTTGACTGTTTAATAGTTTAAAAGATAGTTAACTGAGACAGTTAATCTGCTATTGTTGACAACATAGTTGTACTCATTTGGGATATATGTATATTTTTGTATCCACACATGCACAAGAGGAACCTCTCTTGTAAGCGCTGTTAGAAACACCTTCTCTACAAACCACAAACATTTTGTCTCACTTTGGAGGAAGTGAGATACCCCTAACAGCAGCACTCATCAGACTTACTCATAGTACTCCTGTCTACAAAACTACCCTCCTTTTTAAGGCGCAACTACCTACAAACACACCCAGAATTATATATATATATATTTATATCTGATTTAGTGCATATAATTATATATATTTGAGCATTTGGAATAGATTTGAAAATTATAACTATTCATTTGAAATTACTCTTTTTTTCTATGTACTTTGAACTTCCCATATGTTAGCTGTAACATGAGTCCAGACGCCTATGTGTATTGTAGTCTAGCAATGGATATTTATCTGTATGTCATACATATGCTAATTACTATACTTCCTAAGCTTCAGCTAGCTTCAAAAAGCCATTACAGACAGTATGTCTGTTATCTCCACATGTGGTCATTACCTATCTGGACTTTTAATAGGGCAGTTATTTAAGTCTTAGATTTTGATCTGAGCAAATGTATTGAACAAATGTGTAATTTAGCATAGTGAGTGGGGAGAGGGGTCTGAACTGAATTCTGGTGTGTAATCAGCAAGGCATCCAATTTCTGACCCCAGATTTGCATTACACAGGATGTATCCAGCAATGGTATTAAGCATGCTCAAATTTAATATTTGATAGATTGCATACTTATTTTATCTTATTATATATATATATATATATATATATATATATATATATATATATTATCTACTCACAGATGCCCTGACATAATTCCCCCTTCCAATTTCAATATATGTAGGGCACATGTATTTGAATTGGCTTAAATTCAGTGGTACTTGGTGAGTGTATTGACAGTATGCATCATAGACAGTCTTATTATGAAGAGAGCCCATATTTTTTTGAGTCCTCACATTGATGTTAGTTAGCTAGGCATCTTTAAACTACAATATTTCTTTAGTGCATTTGGGAATATGAAACTTCATTCAACCTCTATGACTTGTAGTTGGGATCTAGGATGGCATGCTCGCAAGTGATTAATATGGACTTATTTTTACATAAAAGTATTATTTTTAGGTATCCTAATTTTATAGGCGACTGGAGATATAGTGTCAGTAATGACAAAAGGACCCTTCCATGATGGAAGAAATTTCTTCTCCTTAACCTGATCTCATCCAAAGTTATAAAGAAACTTTATCATTAATGTCATATTCCTTTTTGGAAGTTTTAATATCATAATAGGTTTTAGCCACAGTTGCGGACTTCTCTATGTTCTTTTAAGCAAATACAAAGGCATATTGCAGATGCTTCCTTAAGTTCTCCACATATTGATGTATAGTAGCGGCATTTATTACGTTTTGGTCTGATGTACGGTACAATAGATGTTGAGGTAGAACCATTCTTCTACCAGTCATCTATTCAAAAGGTGACATCTTAGTAGCACTACTTGGAGTTGCTCTTAATGCCATCAGGACTAGAGGTAATTTTACATCCCAGTCTTTATCTGTTTCACTCAAATTTTTTGAGGATTTTCACAATGGACTGGTTGTAATGCTCTACTCCACCACTTGAGGCAGCTCTATATGCAATATGGAGCTTTCTTTTTAACCCCTAGTATTTTCCACATTTTGGTCATCACTTCACTAGTGAAGTGGGTTCCCTCGATCGGATTCGATTCTCTGGGGTAAACCAAATCTGGAAAACATGTGGCTGATGAGCAATTCTGCGTATATTTCAGCACTATTGTTAGGTACACTGATGCACTTTACCCATTTAGTGAATAGGCATGTCACTGTTAACATGTATCTGTTACCTCTTGATGACCTAGTTACTGGACCAATAAAATCAATTTGGATATCTGACCATGGCATTACCATCCTCCTTTTCTGCAATGGAGCTCTATGCATAGGCGCAGTGGGTTGGAACTGTGGACAGATTAAACAAACTTGACAGTAGGTTTAAACATCCTTCAACATATGCGGCCAAAAGGCGTAGTCACGCAATATTTCATATGTTAATTTTGCACCACTATGGCCAGATGTGGGAGCATCATGGGCATGTTGAAGCATGAGACCTCTGAACTTTGTAGGTACCACCCATTGTGGGATACCAGCTTTGGAGGTTTTAATTAACAAACTATCCTGTAACTTGAATTGTGATTTGGATTTCATTAAGATTCTAAGATCTTCCTTGCCAATACCATCCTCTTTTGAGATGGGGTTGTTTTCAGGATCTTCTATGAGTTTATAAAAGATACCTATAATGGGGTCTTCTTTTTGACTAGTGATCAGGTCCTCACTAGGAGTATCCTGACTCCATTGTACCAGGTTAGGCTCATTTTGTTGTTTAGCCTGGTTTCTGGTAATGGCTTCTACCTGAATTGCACCCATTAAGTGGTCGATATTAAGGAGTTCTCCAGTTATGGCTCCTTGTTTGGCTAATGAATCCGCAAGATCATTGCCTTCCTTATCAGGACCTTGAATTCTGGAATGACCCTTGGTCTTCTTCCAGTGTATGGTTAACCCATTGGAAACCACTAGATTATCAATCTCGCAGAACAATTTGCCATGTTTGACTGGTTTGTTGTTAGTTTTCTGCATGCCATTTGTTTCTCCAAGTTGGAAGGTATTCAAAAAAACTGTCACACACATAATTTGAGTCAGTAATGATCACAAATTCATGAATACCTTGTTCAATAGCCATCTCAATGGTTTTTAGAACAGCAGTTAGTTCTGCAACTTGACTGGATCTTGGTCCAATGTTGAAACTTACAGAAATTTTTGGGAATCCATTTGCCCAAGTTATACCAATGCCGGTGACTAATCTGCGCTCATTATTAATAGTGGTATGGTAAGAACAACCATCAACATATACCCATGGTAATGTTTGACACTGGTCCTCATTGTATATTTTATATGGGGAAAGCAATTGTTCCTCCAGAAAATCATCTTCTACTAACTCTTCCCCATGATCCTTAGCAGTACAGTCATGGAGCTCAGCAAGCCCCTGTGTGACTGGATTCTTTTTATTTTGCTTGTAGCGAATTTCTAATGGCCAGACTTGAAAGGAAAGAGTCCAAGCTGTTATGCGGCTATTAGACAGGTTCCCATCTCTTATTCTCTCACTTTGCAGATATAGCAAGGGCTGGTGGGCTGTTTCTACAATAATTTTCTTGCCCTGTATATAGTTTCGGAAATTTTGCAGAACCCATACAGTAGATAAAAGGGCTTTTTCGCATCCATGAATTTTATTTCTACTGGGGATAAAGTTTTGCTCGCATAAGCAATGACATTGCTTAAAATATCATGCTTTTGGTATAAAACATCACTCATGCTTATATCTGTGTAACCTGTCTCTAAGTAGAAAAGTTTACCCCCTTCAGGGTATGCTAAGCAAGGTGCTTGAGTGAGTTTTCTCTTCAGCTCTCTGATGGCCATTTCTTGAGCCTCACTCCAGTGCCATTTCACATTTTTCTTTAGAAGTAGCAGTGTTTTAGCTAATTCTGCATCAATACATTTGTGAGAATAATTTGTCATACCCAGGAATGATCTTAATTCCTTTAAGTTAGTTGGGTTTTTAGAATTTATTATAGCTTCCACCTTTTTCTTCTGAGGATTTAACCCTTCAGAAGTAACTTCATGTCCTAAGAAGTTTACACAAGTGCGGCACCATTGAGCTTTTTGTAGGGTTAATTTGACACCTGCCCTTTTAAGTTGGCTGAGGACATGTTTAAGTTCTGTGCTTTTGATCAAAACATCATCAACATTAGATAACGTCGCCCTTTCCAGTGCATCAGGCATATCCTTATGCATGAATACAGCAAATTCATGTCCTGAATTTATGTACCCAAACGGGAGCCTTTGGAATGCATACTGGACCTTTTGGAATGAGAATGCAAGCTTATACTGGTCTTCCTCGTGTACCTTTATGGTCCAATATCCCTGTGAACAATCAATGGCAGTGAATATTTTGGATCCCTGTATCTGCGCTAGGCACTGGTCAATGTATGGCACAGGCCAGTCAGACATGTACACTCGTTTGTTTAGCAGTCTTAAGTCAGCACACAAATCCCACTGTCCATTGGGCTTAAGAACACCTAGAATAGGATTGTTATAAGAGCTATGTACCTGTCTGATGATACCCCTTTCTTCCAGGTTCCTTATGATTTCTGCAAGAGAATCATATGTGGCTAAAGGAAGTCTGTATTGTTTAACAAAGACAGGTGGTGCATTGGGATCTGTTTGGATTCTGGCAATGTGCAGGTCTGTAGTCACACAGTCATAAGAATCCCTAGCAAAAATATCCTTGTACTCCATCAGTAGCTGTTGGCGTTCATCATCACTGGAACAGCGATTAGCTAAGGAGATTTGCTCTTCAACTATTTGCTGAAATCCTGGAAAGATTTCAGGCTGTCCTATCTCATAAGCTTCTTCCAACCTAGGGGTGAGGTCCCCTTGATTATAATTTACATTGCCCCCATTCTGGGTATTGGGGTATTCTTGCTCTTTGATTGGCTGATCAAATACTAGGGAGGCTTCTTCAATTTTACAGATGCCTTCCTCTGAGCTGAAGAGATAAATAGACTGAATTGTAAACAATCCCTCTGGCATAGATGCAAAGAATTGTTCTATTAACTGCTCTTCAGTTAAGTATCCTTAAGGTATTAGCCCAATTATATTATTCTGGAATACAAAAGTGTAATAACTCGATTTCAGCGCATATCCTATGGTAGTTCCCTTGGATAAGGTGATATCCTGTGGGGTCATGTTATGCACAATAACATGTATTGGAATATTTCCAATATTTACCATAGGAGTATGGGTCATTGTTATACCCAGATTTTGCATTCTATGGGAGATGCATATTAGTGTTTTCATCCTGAAATACTTCAGGGTCCCCCTTTAACCTGCTCCAGAGGCAAAGGTTAATGAAGTCTATTTGTGTGGCATATCTATGTAAGAGATCATTGCCAATGTATATTTGATTATGGGGATTGTTTAAAACTAAAAACAGGTGCTTTGCTGATTTATTACTTATAGAGATAGATAATAAACATTTAGCTGTTATATTATAGCTTCCAGATTTGTCATCCAGGTCATGAACCCAAAGATATTTAATCACCTTAGGTTCAACTACCTGTGCCAATAAGTCTTCGCTTATATAGCTAGCTTCCTGTTTTAAGTTCAATTTGGCATACTTGGTTTTTCCAAGGTCATGCACTTGCATAGGGATACATAGATCATATTTAATTTTCTCAATTTCTGCAAGGAAAACTGCAAGGAAACTTGTGGGATACAATAGTTGCCTGAGATCCAGTATCAATTAATCCCATGATAGGGTTGGAAACTGAATCCTGGAGCTCAGCTAATACATAATATCTTTCTGCAGTTTCTACCATTTCACACATAAAATTTGCATGTTTACACAATTGTGGGCTTTGCCACATTTTACCTGTAGCAACCACTTTACCTGATGCAGAATAATTTCCATTCTTAGCAGTCTTTTTCTCTATAATAGGGCTGACAGGGTTCATGTGTACTGCATCTGTGGGAATAATGTTAGGGGACAACTGCAAAAGAAGAGGTTTGTTAGAGCTTCCAAGCTGAGGTTGCTCGTCATCACAGCTAAATCATCCGTTTCTGGGCTGCAAGGAGAAAACATGATTAGTACCATTATTGACATTTATCATTGCATTTGGTATATCTCTCCCCTCTCCCTCAGTTAATACCGGAGTATTTATGACTGTGCCTGTGGCCCACTGCTGGCCACTGTACCCCTAAAAAAGGATTATTAGGGTTCTGAGCAGTCAGAGCTTGACTCATATTAGTGAATAGTGTACATAATTGATTTAACTGCGTACTAAGTTGGCCCACTTGACTATACAAGCTCTTTTTACCCATGGACTGATGTTTTAATATCCCAGGGTATTGATTCCTGGATCCTTGGGATCCATCAGAATCATAGCTATCATTTCTATTATGACGTGGTTGTCTTTGGGGTTCAACTTGTTCAGCGTTAATATCTTGGGGAGCACTATTTACTTGGGGTGTCTGGTTACCCTGAGAGTATTTTCGCCACTTTTTGGTATTTATTTTTACAGGGATAATTATTTATCTGGGTATGCCCCCCATTTTGAATATATTTTCTCTGCACCTCGGCCCTTGATGGGGGAGGGGCAGAGTTAAAACGTTGTGGGGAAGGCCTGTTTTCTCGGGCTACATATGTTTTAGACTCTAAGTTTAGAGGGCTAGGTGACACCCTAGTTTCTGCCACAATTTTGGAGTTGGGCCTTGGTTCCCTTTTAACCCCCTGTTCACCGGACTGCTGAATAGAGTATAACTTTGTACTCTCTTTGATCAGCCAGTCCAATGAGCAGTTCTCATCAAAATCTCTAGCCAAATTAAGTTTGATGTTTCAAATATGGGGTAGTCTTCAGCCATACTGTACGCACTTTCTAGTGCAGAAAGGAATTGTATAGAGCTTTGATTAGCGCCACATTTCAACCCGTATACGGCTATTTTAGCGACTGTCTTTGTGCGATAATGCCCAAACTCCTTTTTGCACTGTTGCTTTGTTTCACTCCAGGAATGAATATCACAAAGAACTTGTGATATTTACTCTCAAATACCCATGGCAGAAATGTAATTTTTGACTGCTCACTGTTAATATTCATTATGGATAAAGCATTTTCATAGGCTTCTAAGTGGTCAATTATAGAATTGGTTCCCTTTTTGGAAAATTTAGGAACTGCACCATTTAAAAAAGTAATTATTTTAGGGGTGTCATATACCTTATTGGATGTATTTTGGGCCTTCCTAGACAGTGGCGACTCTAGGAACAAAATATAGGGGGGGGGCACATAAGATATAACAGTCAAAACTGGGGGGGCACTAATAATTAGGCAGCTGCCTCATGTAGGGTTGCCACCTTTTCTTCAACATTAGCGCAGCGCTGCAATATTTTGTAGATGTGTGTATGTCAGTGTATGTGTGTGTGTATTAGTCAGTGTATGTATGTCTGTATGTCAATGTCTATGTGTGTGTATATGTCAGTCTTTATGTTTTGTGTGCGTGTGTATATATGTCAGTGTTTATGTGTGTGTATATATGTCAGTGTTTATGTGTATATATGTCAGTGTTTATGTGTATATATGTCAGTGTATGTGTGTGTGTATATATATGTCAGTCTTTATGTGGTGTGTGTGTGTGTATGTATATATGTCATTGTTTATGTGTATGTGCATATATATGTCAGTGTTTATGTGTGTGTGTATATGTCAGTCTTTATGTTTTGTGTGTGTGTATATGTCAGTGTTTATGTGTGTCTGTATATATATCAGTGTTTATGTGTGTGTATATATGTCAGTCTTTATGTGTCTGTGTATATGTCAGTCTTTATGTGTGTATATATAAGAGTTGCCACCTGTCCAGGATTGACCCGGACAGTTTGGGTTTTGAATATTGTGCCCAGGTTTATGATGAAGTTGTGATCCAGATTTAGCCATTTTATTCAGTTTTTTGATGATTGCTGTTAGTGTTCTGGTTTGGCTTGAAGAAAAGGTGTCAATTCTAGTGTATATGCCAGTGTTTATGTGTGTGTATATGACAGTTGGGTAATACTGAGGACTGGAAGAACAATTGCTCACATTTAGTGGAGCCCTTTAAACCACAGGCTACTGCATGTAGTGCATTGATATTCCTCGTGAGCCTATCTAGGTATGACTTTCAACAAAGGATACAAAGAAAATTAGATAACAGAAGTTAGAAAGTATTTTAAATTCACATCCCTTGCTCTGAATTATGAAAGAAAATGTTGGGGTTTCCTGTCCCTTTAATTAGTAGTCAGTTTAAAACTTTATTGAAAAAGTGCAAAAAAATATATTCTCTACTGTAGGTTATACATGATGGAATTTGTGTAATTTAGGAATGTATGTAGTAGAAAATAAATAAATATACACACCCACACAGCATACACATATATACATTCACACACTACACAGCATACACATATATACACACACATTCACACACACTACAAAGCATACTCATATGCTCACACACTACACAGCATACACATATTCAAACACACTACAAAGCATACACATTCACACACTACACAGCATACACATATACATACACACACACACACGCACATTCACACGCACTTTACACAGAATACACATATATACACACACACACACACATTCACACACTACATAGCATACACACACATATACACACACATTCACACACTACACAGTCTACACATATACACACACACACACTACACAGCATACACATATACTCACACACTACACTGCATACACATATACACTCACATACACACACTACACAGCATACACATACACACTACACAGCATACACATATACAGGTAGGCACACACGTTCACACACACAATACATATACATGTATGCACACAGCATACACATATACATGTACACACACTACACAACATACACGTATTCACACACATAGATACAGATAAACACAGATAAGTACACACTAATACATAAACACAGATGTGCAGAAGCACACAGACACACAAACAGAGGTGCACACACCTATACATAGGCACACATAAAAATAAGACACACAAACAAAGCCACACATTACAGACACACATACACTGACTGTTAGGAAAACAATAAAAACTTTATGGAGAGTTTGAGTGAGAAACAATATAAGGAATAAATCATAAGCAGTACAGCATCACTACTTACATATACATCAGCAACCCACTGAACTGCATGTAATGAGAATGAGATTGGAGTTTTATGGCTGCTGGACCCACCATAAGGGTGTTAATGTAGGTCACTGCTCTTATAGCATAACATACAGGTTTCCCATTCCTAACAATGTGCTGCACTGACTTGAAGAGCTCCCAGTCTCACTCAGTGTGAACTAGTTGTGCTCTGTCTTCTGTATAACAAAACTAATGAGTGCTGGCATATGTACCTTTAAACTATCTTTGCATGGGAGACTTGATATTGAGCATATGTGTCCCAAGTGTGTATCAAATTATCAAACCACTGATTATTTAAGGTAGGCTAAGGCAGTGGCAAAATGATTTTAGCAGCTGCATGATTCAGTAACCACTACATTTGTCAGTGAAGTGAAATGCAAAGTCTGTGCAGCAAAACATATGCAACTAGATTTTTTAGTACATGGCCCTACGGTGCACTGCAGATGAGATTTTACTAATCCCTATCATAAATCTCCCCAACAGATCACTCTGTACAAAAATCTGTGTTATTTCAGCAGACACTCTGCCGGGCTGCCCCCTAATAAATCAGACCATGAGGAGGAGTTGACACACAATGATTGCGCATCCCAGTGAGTAACTTAATGTCAACAGATGGGTCTTAGCCTCAGCCTGTATCCCCTTACAGGAGCCTGCACCTACCGCTCTTGACACTCAGGTCATTTGTTTGATGAACAATGTTTTTTATCTATGGTGCCGGCTCAGAAACGCGCCCCCACAGCCTACAAAACAATTCCTGACTTCTTCTCTTAGTTTCATCAATGAAGGGAGGGGGCAGCACAGGACTATTACAATGCTTATCAGTTACAAATTTCAATCTACATAGAAAGATAACAGTTATTATTAAATCCGGTATTAGCAGTGTGATTGTAATACAATCACACTGCTAACATCGGATTTAATATTAAATGTACCGCAAATGTTATGAAGTTTTTTTTTTAAACTTATTTAAATAATGTTATGGTATGGTGCTATACAGTCACTCTGTGTCAGATTTACCCACCTCCTAGACTAGAGACCTAGATCACTGGCGTCCTCACTTCAGAGACACTTTGCGACAGCACACTGACACTGACAACAAGACTCCAGATTTCAAGTCCTGACTGTCCTCAACACCGTTGTTCCCCGCATGCCTCGCTGCCTGCACTGAGTCAGGCCAGTTTACACAGCACATGTAGTCACGTGACGTGCGCCAATAACTGCACTGACTGAATGTGCCGGTGTTCTGTTAGACTGTTAAGGGACTGAATTGGGAGTGTGTAATTGTGGTCACGTGATGACCATTTGGTGGAGGGCACAATAAATAATTTTAAATAAATCAATCAACAATACTGCAGCCCGGGGGGGGCAAACGGGGGGGGGGGGGGCAAGCCATTTTCTAGGGGGGGGCAAGCCATTTCCTAAGGGGGGCAAATGCCCCCCTTGCCCCCCTGTAGCGATGCCACTGTTCCTAGGGACCTTATTTTTGGGGCTGGAGCGCCCCTACTGTTATTATGGGGAGACCCCTTATGTACATTAGTATTACGTGAGCTATCTGGATAGCTGGCTCCTTCCCCCTGACTCACTATTATTATTACCTTCCCCCTCTCAAGTGTAGCAGTCCCCTGAATTTAAAACATGAGGTGACTGTCTATGAGGGAAGTTTACCTCTGACCCAATAGGGGTCCTTTGTATAAATTCTTCCCTAATGTTCTCAGTTCATTTCTCATAAATTCTTTTAGTGTTTTTATAATTTTATTATTTTCATTGCTAATAGAGGGGGTTTCATTATGGCGAAATGGCCTTTTTAATTCATTTAACTCTCTTTGCCTCTCTGCGAGTTGTTTATTCAAATCTTTTATTTGGGCTACTAAATTTTGTTATACTTTTGTAATTTTATCCTGGACTTGCTCCACCTCCTCTTCACCTAGTCTTAAGGAATAATTTTCACCCCTCAGTTCCTCCAATTGTGAGTTCTGTACTTCAATCTTATTGGACATTTCATCATTCACATAGAGGAGCAGACCCTAAGTTTTGAAAATTATTTCATCACATTTTTTCGGTTTCTGAGGTTGGCCAAATTTTAACAGCCCGTGAAATATTTCACTTTCTTCACACCATATATTATTTGCAATATTTTTGGCCTTAGTCTTAAGCATCTTAATATAAGCATCTAATTCTCCCTTAATACTTAATTTATTTTTAAGGTGAGTAATGGCTTCTGTTTTAAGAGTTTCTGCCTGACTAATGGGCGATTTTGGGGAACATTTTTCAATACTATGTATAAATTCAATTGATTTACTTCTAGTAACAGACTTAGTATTTGGCTTAGTATTTGGTTAAATTAAAACGCTAATACAATTTTGACCCAAATTTAAAAAAAATAAATATAAAAAAAAACTAATTAATATTTTTTTTTTAGATAATAATTTCTATTTACTACAAAATATATTATATCAATGTGATAAAGATAATAATCTTACAGCCGTGCCTCCAGATTATATGTTGGTATATACATGGTTACAAAATTATTATTTATTATTATCTTAGCAGTTGCCAACCAATAAAATGTATATACGTAACAATATATTTATTAAATTTAATATTTATTCCTTAATTCTAGATTAGTTATCCTTATATACACTTTGAATTATATTTATGTAGAAACTAGATTATGAATCAATTATGCACGCTTATTCCGTTACAATATTCTATACAACAGATCACAAAATGCACCTCCTGTAATTAACATTACTCACAATAAATCGCATTAAAATACCGCAATAAAAATACCAGAATATGGACCGCTAATTTAACAGTGCTTAGTTAAACAATATAACAAGATACTTCATACAATCTTACTAAATCTCAAAAATTCTGAGATAACTTTCAGGGAAGTATAATTAAGCTGTTTAAAGTAAGAGTGGGTGGGGGTAGGGCAGAGTATAATATATACAAGAGGTTAGTGGTTAAAGGCAAATAGCCAAATTTTGAGTATTATAATCTCCTAACTACTAATACTTCCTGCCACAGATTTAAAGTTAAAAGCAAGGTACAACTAACAAGTAATTGTAAATAGACTCACAAGTAAAAATAGGTGACTTAAATCTGTGAGAAATAAAATTTCACCAACTGAGCCCTATCAGAGTCAAAGATAGATTTGTATTATTTAGAAAAGAAATTTTATCTTATCCATTCATACGCTAAAGTTTATTAAGTAAATATATTTAACCACACATACATTTAGCAAGAGCTAAAAATTAAAAACACTGCACCCAGGTTATTTCAGATTAATTTAAAACTACAGCTCAATTCAGAGAATAAAAGGTTTAGGCCCAATGTTGCTTTCTGTAGAGACTGCGTTCCAAAGGCAGCAGTTGTGAGTCAGTCAAAATTCCAGCAAAAGACCTTTTTTTCTCCTATGCATGAGCTTTTATCAAGTCATAAGCCTGCCTCTATTTTGTAATCATTGATGAACCTTTTTGATAGGCACCACCAAAGCTTGTCTCTGATAGGTCCTTCGGAGCTGAACCTCTCATTGGCTTACTGGAAATGTATGGGTTTTAAGAGTCAATTCGTTTGGCTGTCATACCAGTTTTTGTCCACTAGGGGGCAGCAGACAAAGAAAAACTGTTTCACCATCAAAGTGCCACAGAAAATACAGATATTCTTCAATATGTTAATTAAACACACCTATAAATTCCAGCATTAATCAATTATATGTTTAATATATTTACCCTGAGAATTTTCATACTAAACATGATATACTTCTTTATAATATTTTATAAATGCGTTTAAAAGTCACATTTTCTATGAAAGGATTTAGAAGGATTATTTTATACTTTCAGCATGGATTTAAGTATTATTTTCTCAGTTTACAATTGTCATCCTTTCCAGTTATTATTTCATAAATCTGAGATACATTTCATATTTAGTGTTTCACTGTGTGATTTGATTTACAGTATCAACTACACATGCATGGACAATTTTCTAGGTTCATATATATATATATATATATATATATATATATATATATATATATATATATATAGTCTGATTTAGTTATAATTATATATATTTGAGCATTTTGAATAGATTTGAAAATTATAACTATTCATTTCAAATGACTCTTTTTTCTTATGTACTTTGAACTTCCCATATGTTAGCTGTAACATGACTCCAGACGCCTATGTGTATTGTAGTCTAGCAATGGATATTTATCTGTATATCATACATATGCTAATTATTATACTTCCTGAGCTTCAGCTAGCTTCAAAAATCCATTACAGACAGTATGTCTGTTATCTCCACATGGGGTCATTACCTATCTGGACTTTTATTAGGGCAGTTATTTAAATATTAGATTTTGATCTGAGCAAATGTATTGAACAAAGGTGTAATTTAGCATAGTGAGTGGGGAGAGGGGTCTGAACTGAATTCTGATGTGTAATCAGCAAGGCATCCAATTTCTGACCCGAGATTTGCATTACACAGGATGTATCCAGCAATGGTATTAAGCATGCTCAAATTTAATATTTGATAGATTGCATACTTATTTCATCTTATTATATATATATATATATATATATATATATATATATATATATATATATATATGTATTATCTACTGACATTCACAGATACCCTGACAATCCTTTATTGAAGGAGCAGCAATGCATTACAGGGAGCTAGCTGAACAGAACTGTAAGCTAATGACAAGAGGTATATATATATATATATATATATATATATATATATATATATAGAATACAAGGAAGAAGGCGAGGACTCAGGAACTTGAAGCCAGGTGACTTTATTCGATATACAGAGTAAGTAGCACTAACACAGGTGTGCAAGGGGTGCTAGATCTGACGCGTTTCGCGCATGCTCATATAAAATGATGTAGGTCTGAAGACGGGGGTGAAACCACGAAACGTCACTTGTTACACAGTAAAGAGTTTTGTGAATTCAAACGGAGAGTGCCTGCCTATTTTCTGGACTATATATATATATCTATATATCTATATATCTATATATATATATATATATATATATATATATATATATATATATATATACACGATGAAGGAAGGCACTCACTGGTCTTTTCATCAAAAAACTTTTTTTTTTTTGAATCAAAGATTTTTATTGAGGTTTTGTCATATAACATTAAAATGTAAAATATGTTCTATTATGAACACAACATTTATACAAATATGAGCACTATGAAATAAATTCAAACATGAAGATATGTATTTCCACCAAAACATACTTAGCTAAAGAACCTCAGTTTTTTTTAACTTTATATACCTCCTAACTAATTTCATGGGCCGCTCTTGAGCCCATCCCTAATGTCTTATGACGCCGGAGGTGATTATTGTTATATATAGCCACTTATGGGCATGATTGATATATCTAGATATGTGAGGATGCGGATTAGTACCGCTGAAAAAAAGTTCACCATGTAAGGTGAATGGCTAACATTACCCCCTAGGAACTCACGTTAACTCAGGGGGGGGGGGGAGGATGATTTAAATATAGACAGTGCGGAGTAGTGATCTACTTTTCTCCAAAGGGACTCCATGTAAACTTGTCTTGTTGTCACACACACGCTACTTCTAGACATTATCCGGACCCTTTTATACCTATTGCCTTATCCTAAATGAGAGATATATTTTTCCCCTTGGGGTGCTTAATACTTATAACATTTAACAAATTAGGCCACTAATTTCCTCCTTTGACAGAGAGGGCAACTCCTGTACCTAAAGAAGCGCAGAATATGGTTAAGGAAAATTAGTGTTGCTGAGCGGTTTAATACCACTAAAGGAGTTACCAGAATGGGTGAATAATAAAATAAGGGAGGGGGAGGGGGGAGATGATATATAGCAAGAAAAACTAAATTAAAAAAAAATATACATAGTATATGCTTTAATTATGGCCATTTTAGGTATTTAAATGTCTTATGGAGAGGTTAGTATACTTGGTGCACTTTACATTCATATATGGTAGTGATAAGATAAATACCTCAGGAACCCAAGGCAAACAAAAGGTGTAATTATATCGATGAAAAACTATCTAGAAGGATCCCAGTGGCACAAGCGATACAAGTACACTGTAACATAAAGGTACCTGTAAACTTCTAGGTAGATAGGTTAGTACATTAAGCTACTTCCTGCTATTATGCACTTCATGTGAGATGTATGGCTATATATATAGATTGCGCCCCAAGCACTAGCTTAATAGACACAGGATATTATGTATGCACGACTTTAAAGGTAGCTACAGGGTATCAGGTAATCCCCTACCAGAATACTACAGTATGCCGCCCCGGCCGCTGGCAACACACTCCAGCACTTAATATGACAGGGTCCACCTGTTTAACTTAGGTACCCTAATTTCCAGGGCCCTAGTGATGAGATTATATCCCACATGCATAACTCGGTAACATCTCCAAATATTCTGCCTGAATACCCTGAGGATGGTGAAATATAACATTGCTCCTCTGAGCAGCATAACACAAGAGAGCTGTCATTAACCCATCAGATAATAACATGTAAATACAGTACAGTAATAATATTCATATCATGCGACTAAGCACAAAATATTACAACATGACATTCTATACATATGTCACTGTCATCAGCTAACTGCAAAGATTGTAATAACCTTAGCCACCTATAGGATTTGATCTCCAGTATTCCACCCCACTAACTATAAACTTAGCAATATGGGAACTTACAATGTCATAAGTCTCATAATCTCCGGCAGGAGTGTTGAAGTTTTCCCTACTGCTGCTTAAATTAACTCTTAATGATTCTAGATGTATATGAGGTGTAATCTTAAGTTCCTGCAGGAACATTATTTATAGGCAAACCATAAACAATTGCATGCAACATAGTATGTGGTATGTGGCTGCTTATAACAGAAGTTACTTAGACTTATTTAGTAAAAAGTAAGTTGAATTAGAGGGATATTATGTTAGAAGTAAGAATAACATATTTAATTTGTCCGGACTTAAAATCTAGTGTCATAGACACATTCAACATGTAATAATGCAAGTGTGTACAGCCTTTGGACAAGTTCTGAAATATATATGAGATCGGCAAAGTTTAGATAGGTCACAGTACCCTTTCTAAAGCGTTCTAAGAGCAGCCTTCCATCATAGTCCCTCAAACTGGTATTTTAGCTCAGTAATGTCCATCATGGTATCGTGCTCTGGAACTGTGGAAGTGTCTGAGTAGGAACACTATGGTAGCAGAGACATAGAAGTCATGAATCCTGACATCGTTCCAGCCAGAGAGACGCATAAACAATTTACAATGACACCATGTGCCCACGTTCAGTGTATATAAATCTTGTCTGCTTGACCTAGATTTGAGTGGCATACTTTAAAATAAGACAGTTGGTGTGGGTACATGTAACGATCCAGTTGTGTGGTGTCTAAACAAAGATTGCAGTATACATAAAGAGGTCCCAGCACACAAGCCCTCAGACTCAATTTGTGCTGTCAACCGTAGTCCTGTAACTTAACCAATGCCCGCAGCCGGTTCAACTCCCGCTCCTGACAGTTGTACTGTAATGGAGAGCTCATAGAGCCCGCCACCCAGGACCCAGACTACGTCTCCATGATACAGGCTTGGGAGGTAGCAAAAGTCCATCTCTCCATATAGTGGTGAACCTAGGTCAGCCCTGTAGATCAACTGGTGTGGAGTCGCTCCCCTGGATCTATCCGCACATACGTTCAGCTCTTCATCTGGAAATGGTTCCGGTATGGTGCCCTGAAAACTCGGCATTCTCATGCTGTTTAGCGATTGCTCATCATCTGAGCCACAATAGTGCTCGCACATTTCTGCCGGGACATAACTTTCCGGTGCATTCAGGGGTTGCAACCGCGTTTCTATGCTGGGATCAAATCTGTCGCCGCCATCTTGTCTGCCATGCAGGGTATAGTACTGTTCGTAGAGTTGCGCCAGCAGCTGGCTTATTGTTGAGAAGTGATCTTCCAGGATTCTAGAAGTATTATTTTCAAATCTGTATAACGCTGCTTCCAGATCCATTTTAGAACATAAAGAGAGTAAAGAGCTTCGCAAACGTTAAGGGGGATCTTATCCTCATACGGCAGAGGCCCCAGATCGTATCGCCCCTTCGATAACTCCACAACTCAGAATTCAAATTTCTGCTTCTCAAAGGGCTGGCAAATGTAGTGATCTTTAATTTCTGCACACTTTAGCCATTGAGTCTGGTCCAAAATAGATATTTGTATATATTTAGCCAAATATATCAGGAGAGCTCCAAACTTACACGTCTGCTCCCTTTGCTGTCAGGCTCCGCCCCCTTCATCAAAAACTTTATTTAGCGTGACGTTTCGGGGACACACTCCCCTTCCTCAGACAAGTACTAACCAAAAGTGACTGAAAATATAAAGCCAAACAAGCCCCTCCCAGTGAAAATTGCGCCAAAACTGGTTGCTATAGTGATCCTCAACAACATTGTAATCATGTGACCAACATAAATCATGCAAGTGGTAACTACTACTCATAAAACACTGGACAGAGATGGACTATGTATAAAATATATTATTTACTGAAAACATGAGTGCTCATGATCCAAAGGACCACAAAGAACTCCACACATACGCATTTTGTGCAGGACCTCTGCATTTGACCACTGCTAGGGGAGCACACTGTGTGCAACCCTTAAAGGGACATGAAACCCAAAGTGTTTCTATCATAATTCAAAAGAAGATGCTATTTTAAACAATGTTTCATTCTTTTGGTATCCTTTGTTGAAAAGCTCACCTAGGTAGACTCAGGAGCAACTGATTGGTGGCTGCACATATATGCATCATGCTTTTGGTTCACCCATGTGCATTTATGTTTCTTCAACAAAGGAAACCAAGAGAATAAAGCAAATTAGATAATAGATAATAGAAGTAACTTGGAAAGTTGTTTAAAATAGTTTTCTCTGTCTGAATTATGAAAGAAGAAATTTGGGTTTCATGTCCCTTTACAAAAAACAGACTCCCTAATATCATCTGTACAAAATATCTACATTAAACCCTTAGGAACCATACAACTTCATTCCAATTGAAGTGTATGACAACATTGCAATTAGCTGCACCACTTATAAAAAAATAAAAACAAAGAATAAATCAACCTGATAACAAACAGGTTTACAATAGCTTCTGTATTTAATTGTAAAGGGAGCCAAATATCCAACGAAAGATACATTTGACCTTTTTCCGGCTAAGGATGTATTCCCTATTACCTCCTTATTTTAAAAAAGGGACATAATAACTGACCTGAACGTCAACTATACATGTATTTCCTGAATGGTGCATTTTTTTTTTTATTATATAATATTTTTATTGAGGTTAAAAGTAGGTTACAACATACATGTCACAGTGCAAGAGGGATATGAACATATAGGAAGAGCAACGGGGCAAGAACAACATCATATCCGTGATACTTACAAAGATATAGTCATAACCATTATATCATAAAGAGTTTTACCCGTACAAAACAAATACCTCACTTTTCCAGATTTAGTTTTGCTGTAAAACATTTTGCTGATATGTACTCCTAGTTTTATGACATAGAGAATTAAGAGGTCCCCCTACATCATGAAACATTCTGTGAACGTATATAATATAGCATGAATACTTGTAAACTTTGGGGGAACACCCTGCAGCCATGCATAATCAGCTTTGCAATACAAAAATATTTTGAGAATCTCTTAAATCTTGTGGACTTTTTCATAGTCACATATTACTAGCATTACAGTATAAATGAAGTAGAGAAATGTCACATTAATACTTTCAATGATAATGGTTGCGGTACAAATAAGACAGACCGCATAACTAGCCCTTCCAAGCAGGAAGGTACATTATATGAAAATGGGGGGGGGGGAGGAGGGGAGGTGGTCATACATGCATGGAGAATGGTATAAACTGACATCTATGGCAATGACGCACTGAGAATGGTGGCACACAGTCTAGCATTATATTTCACAACATGCAAATTATTTTAGAAATCTAAAGATTAACTAGTCAACCTGCACACAACAACATACCAATAGAACAATGTTATTGATCGCAGAGGATCCTAAAGCCATAGGTGGTGTCATTTGGAGCGTATAAACTACAACATTAATATGTAGTGCATGGGGTAATAACCAGCTTATAAATGCTAACATATAGGGAGAGTAGCGTTGTGTGTCATCGTTTGAAACATCTAAATTAATAAAATCTGCTCCGACTGGCTCTCTAAACTGAGTGGGTTACAGAGTTTATTAACCCATTGATGAGTGTGAAATATACCATGTCTAGCAAGCAACCCCAAGTGATAATTACCTAACATTGCATGAGCTGGCGGAACATATAAAACTATTTACTATATAAAACCCATTAACCTGCCACTTAACAAATAGCATAAAAACATAAGAACATAGTCCGTCCTGTAACCATAAAACAAGCCCTCTGTTCAAGAGGTGAATAAAAGAATGCAGTCCCTTAATGTCAGTTCACCTTCATAGTAACATTATCTATTTAGGAGGGCCTTCCATAGCTTCATCTCGATAAAAATGCATTGTGAACTATAGAGGGATGAATATAGTTCCCAAACCTGCTTGTATATTACATTTTCGGTAGTGTCATATTTGCCGTTGTTCATTATGGCCACAATATCGTGCTGTGCCTTATACAGTTTAACCTTGTCAGTCAAAAATGGTGTCGACACATAGGACTAAATGGTGAAAGTTTCGTGTACGATGGGAAGACCATGATGTTAGATTAGATGTACTTAACCTATTCCGGCTTTCCTAGGGCAGAAATGAAGCAGTGCACCATTCGCCTCAGAAGTGTTAACCCATAAGGAGCGAAGCAAGGTACGCTGTTCCCATGTAAGAGAGAGCTGTTGCGATGTGTTGTTTGTTTTTAGGCCTCTTAGAAAGACACCGTGAGTGACAGGATGGCAGTTAGTGCTAATCGCATCAAGGACCTTTATGTTTCCTTGAGAACCCTGACTTTCGGTAGTTACCAAACCAGCTATGCGAGTGAGATCCTCTCCTATGCGGTGTTGTAGGACCGTGCTGGAAAGCAAGAGTTCATTGCTGATTTCCTCAGTCTCCCGATATGTCCCGGACCCAGCAGATGCGAGACTAGAGACATACGAGGAATGCCGGGGCCCCAGGGCATCCCCCCAATCAGTGTCCACCTCAGCTAAGTCCGGAGACAATTCCACCGGAATCCTGCAATTCTCCTCCGATTCCCCAGCTCCATCCAAAACAGTAGCAAGCTTGCCGTGGTGGTGGGTCAGGAGTTTGGTGATCTCAAGAAATATCCCGTGGAAATCATCCATAGTGATTGCGTGTCTGCAAGCGTGGTAAAATGGCCGCCGGCTCTATAGATAGATATTAGGAATTTCAAGTGTAACCCACAACAGATAGCAGAATAGCAAAGTTTAGTGGCTTCTGATCAGCAAATAAAGTTGTGGAAATAGTCCCATTATAATATAGGTTCTCAGGTGTGTCAAAGATCTGGCTTTAAATCATATTTAGCTGAAACTATGCAGGAGCTCTAAAGATCTGCGACCTCTTCTGTGCACTGCTGGCTCCGCCCCCCCTGAATGGTGCATTTAAAAAATGTCTTGCTAAATTTGTTGGTTACCACCCTTTCAGAGAGGACTAATTAAAACAGTGACTTATATCACTTGGGAAAGTCTGCAAGTATGGGATAAACGTTTAAGAAATTTGGACCATTCCTTCTCCCTTGACCCCTTTACTTAATATCCCATCTTTTCCGCTGCCGTCTACCTCAAACAGCTTGACTGGGAGAACTCTATCCATCATTTACTTCCCTGACATACTGTTCTGCGTGATGGGAAATTGAAACCTTGGGCAGACCTCTTAAATTCAGTAGCCCTCATTTTAACCACTGGTATAAATATCTCCAAAAACCAATACTCCAATAATCCTATTTATTTTCCAGTTATCCACATTGAGTTAAATAATGTTGTGCACTTACAGCATATGAAAACTTGTGCTATAACCCAACCTTACTTGTATTATAACCAAACCCCCTCCAAAGGTAAACTTTCTCTTACATATAAAATGCTTTTAGCGTACCATTCGGATTTGCTACCAACATATGCTTTAAAATGGGAGGAGGAACTGCAACAGCCCATCACCAAAAAGGAGTGGTTGCAAATCTTTAAACAGATGAGTAAATCCACTTCTTCCGTATTGTCTATGGAAATGAACATAACATTTTTATGTTGATGGTAACTTACACCAGTTAAACTGGGGCTCCAACTAATTGCTGGAGGGGTTGTATAGAAAAGGCACACAATTTCACATTTGGTGGACATGCCAAATAGCCCAATCATTTTGATTTGAGATTAAAATTAAAATGGAGAACCCAAGATAATGCAAAAGACAAATAACCGTCTGTGGCTCATAATAAAAAAAAACAACTAAAAAGTGTAAACAAAAAGCACATCTGAGCCACTTAGATTTGGGTGTCTAGTTAGGGAGGGGATATTCCGAAATGCGGTATGTGTCAAGGGAAACCACGCAAAAGGACCCTGAACACTATCACATAGTGCCAGAGTTCTATATAGGGGGGAAAGGAGAGGGATAGGGATGGAGGGGGAGCCTAATCGTATAACATAATAAGAATTTACCTGAATTTACTAATAACGTTAAGGACACTGTTCAGCCCATTACAGCATATCTAGAAGTGTGAGGGGAATCATCAGTAAAGTAAAATTTCAGCCTTTAGCTTGTCAACCACTGCTGGAGGTACAAATAGCTGGCAACCTACCCTATTGCTGTTATTAAGTAAAGAGTAAGACTATTCTGTAAATTGATGATAAACAGCAGGCAATAAAAAGACTAGGGAATGGAAATATATTTTAAATCAAAGTAGCCTCCAGATAATAAGGTACTTGTCTCCATATCAGCAAAATAGAGTATGGACTGCGTTGGTTCTGCATAACCATAGATATATCTGCATTAATATTGATAAATGTTATTGTCTGGGTGTGGGCCCTTATACCCAACAACAGATAAACCATATAGATATAACTATATATAAATAAGTGTCCCTAGCTAAAGGATAATATATTGAGCTCTGTGGGTTTAACACCCAGCTAAAAGTTTAGGCTTAATGAGAAATGGGTATATTAAAGTAACGTTATCATCCGTGAACTCATACATATGCAGGGCAATAATATATTTAACCGTGGTTTATATCTCAAACAATCCTTAGCAGGGATGTATAGATCATTACAAGCATGATCAATATATCAGGCTATTTTCACCTATATCACTTGACAACAGCAGTCAAAAAAGGTTTAGCACCTTGTTATTAACAAGAAAAATATATAAATATAATAACAAAATAGAATAGTGTCCCTTCATAGAATAGCAACAAACAATCCAATAAAAAGTATGTTATAGATAACCCAGATAAACTCTAAAGGCGACATTGTATTCATCGGACTTATTTATGAATAGGGACTTAAAGCCAGGAAACTTGTGCCTAATAAAATGGTATGGTAAAGTCCCCTTTCCTATATGGATAGGCAGCTGCCAGTTTCCCCACATCCCATAGTATTTGGAACTTATATGGTATGTCATTTTAGCAGATTAACAAAACATTGTAAGGCCACACATAGAAGTAAACTGAACATTGATAACTAGGTCCACTTTGACCTTATCACTCACAATTCTGCCTAAATAAGGCATATATGGGATAGCAGAACTAATCTATTGGAGTGTAAAGTATCTATGTACACTTTTGTATTATCTATAAATAACATTCGGCTAGATTACGAGTTTTGCATATGGTGAAAAAGCTTCATAACGCTGCTTTTTCACTACCACTGGTATTACGAGTCTTGCAGGTATATCTGTACCGCACACTTTTTTGGCCGTAACGCAACGTAACTACCGCAGCTTTCAAAAAGTCCTTTTTCAATGGGACTTACATAGCGCTGGTATTATGAGTTTGCCTGTCCGGCCAAAAAGTAAGCGGTACAGCCCATACCATCAAGATCCGTACTGTAAACTGAAAGTCAGTAGTTATGGCTTTTATGTTACAAAGCCGTAACATAAAACTCATAACTAAAGTGCTAAAAAGTACACTAACACCCATAAACTACCTATTAACCCCTAAACTGAGGCCCTCCCACATTGCAAACACTAAAATAAATTTGTTAACCCCTAATCTGCCGCTCCCGACATCGCCACCACTATAATAAACATGTTAACCCCTAAACCACCGCACTCCTGCATTGCAAACACTAGTTAAATATTATTAACCCCTAATCTGCTGTCCCTAACGTCGCCACAACCTACATTACTGTTATTAACCCCTAATATGCTGCCCCCAAAATCGCCGCCACTATACTAAAGTTATTAACCCCTAAACCTAACCCTAAGTCTAACCCTAACACCCACTAACTTTAACATAATAAAAATAAATCTAAATAAAAATTACAATTAATACCTAAATAATTCCTATTTAAAACTAAATACTAACCTGTAAAATAAACCCTAAGCTAGCTACAATATAACAAATTGTTACATTGTATCTATCTTAGGTTTTATTTTTATTTCACAGGTAAGTTTGTATTTATTTTAACTAGGTAGACTAGTTAGTAAATAGTTATTAACTATTTACTAACTACCTAGCTAAAATAAATACAAATTTACCTGTAAAATAAAACCTAACCTGTCTTACACTAACACCTAACTTTACACTACAATTAAATCAATTACATTAATTAAATACAATTAGCTAAATTACCAAAATATAATAAACACTAAATTACACAAAATAAAAAAGAAATGATCAAACATTTAAACTAATTACACCTAATCTAATAGCCCTATCAAAATAAAAAGCCCCCCCCCAAAATAAAAAAGACCCTAGCCTACACTAAACTGACAATAGCCATTAAAAGGGCCTTTGCGGGGCATTGCCCCAAAGAAATCAGCTCTTTTACCTGTAAAAAAATACAAACAACCCCCCAACAGTAAAACCCACCACCCACACAACCACCCCCCCCAAATAAAATGCTATCTAAAGAAACCTAAGCTCCCCATTGCCCTGAAAAGGGCATTTGGATGGGCATTGTCCTTAAAAGGGCATTTAGCTCTTTTTCAGCCCAAGCCCGAAGCTAAAAATAAAACCCACCCAATAAACCCTTAAAAAAACCTAACAGTCTTACAGTTTTTGAAGAATGGACATCCATCCTCAACAAAGCCAGGAGAAGTCTTCATCCAAGCGGGCAGAAGTCCTCAACGAAGCCGGGAGAAATCTTCATCCAAGCGGCAAGAAGTGGTCCTCCAGGCGGGCAGAAGTCTTCATCCAGACAGCATCTTCTAGCTTCATCCTTCCGACGGTAGCGGCTCCATCTTCAAGACATCTCCTCTTCTTTCGAATCCTCTTGAAGAATGAAGGTTCCTTTAAATGCCTGATGGCTCACTGGAAACAAGGGGCATCAAGCTCTATTCGGAGCTCGATAATTCGGCCCCTTAAAGTTTTCCCCTGTTGCATTTGAAAATGAATGTTCCTGAGCTGAATCAAATACTTTTGCTTTTATGCATATGTCATTGTTGGAATTGTCCTTACAAACCAGTGTTCATTGGCAAAAGATGTGAAAACTTGTGCTTCCTGAAAAATTTAAAATTAGTGTAACCTGCTTTAACATAACTTATTTTAATGAATTTTAACATTCATTTAAACCATTTTCATTTTTAGTTTAATGTCCCTTTAATAAGTTTAAAAGACTGTTTTTCATAGGCAACCTTTAAATATAGGAAATTGACAAAAGTAGTTATCAAATTAAATTTTTATGAGGATAACCGTTAAAATCAAAAGTGACAGTATTGTAATTCCATTTTATATTCCACGGTGTAAATCATTTTACATTGAGTAAGTAAATCAACCTGAGAGAGACAATAGCATCTGCCATGTGTTCTTATTTATTGGATATGTCACATAATTAAAAAAAAAAAAAAAAATTCTGTAAGACATCAAACACATTTGTTTACATCAAATGATTTCTAAATATTTGTTCTCACTTCCCATTCAGCAAACATGTTTTTTAGACCAATCAGGTAACATATCAAAATATATTACACTTACGTATCCAAAACATAACACTCCCAAACTTACTTGTGTATTAAATGATATATTTCATGCAAGTTTAAAAAAAAAAAACTGTGACAGCCAATAGTTGGCTCCAATCCAATCTATTAGAAAAGCCATAAGAAAACATTATGGCCCAGATTGCAAGTGGATGGTGCACTATACATATCACAACCCTACCTTAAAGAGACTTAAAACCCCAACATTTTCTTTCATGATCCATACAGAGTGTAACATTAAAAAATCAGTTTCAAATGTACTTGTATTATTAAACTTACTTTGTTCTATTGGTATCTTTTATTGAAATGCAGGTAGTAAGGTGTAGGAGCGTGCACGTTACTGGAGCAGTATATGGCAGTAGCATTTGCAAGAACAGTGTTTCCTGACATGAACTGTTCCAGGAATGTGCACTCTACTTAGTTATCACTTCAACAAAGAATACAATGAGAATTAAGTACATTTCATAATAGATGTAAACTGGAAATTTTTCCAAATTGTATGCTCTGAATCATGAAAGAAAAAAATTGTGTTTCATGTCCCTTTAAGAATAGCCCACAAGCTGAAATGACCAATTAATGGTTAAAGATATTAACCAAAGAATGTTATCTAGAAAAATTGGTGCTGTTTTGAAGGCAAAGGGAGGTCACACCAACTATTGATTTAATTTAGAACTTTATTCTGCTCACTCACTTTGCATTTAGCATTTTGTTAAATGGACAGTCTACACCTTAGTCATCTTAATGTCTTACCTTAGATTAAGTTGCAAAAAGCCTCTAGCACCTTTTCTATAACATGCAGCAGGAATGGTAAAAAGTTATTTTTAAAATCAATATTGTTTCTGGTCACTTTGAAATGGCTGCCAAGCTCAGCCCACCGATTACATCAAAATCTGGGCTGCATATGGCATCCAATCACAAAAGGCTCACTAGTTGGATTCAACAGACTGCCAATGCTATTCAGCAGAGTGCCTAGATGCAGCCCAGATTGTGATGTCTTCAGTGTGCTGAACTTGGCAGCCATTTCCAACTGGCCAGAAACACTATTCATTTTAAAATAACTTCTTTACTGTTCCTGCTGCATGATATAGAAAGGGCACAGGAAGCTATTTGCATCTTAATCTAAGGTAAGGCTTTCAGATGACTAAGGTGTAGACTGTCCCTTTAATTGCTAAAAAAAATTAAACTATTAACATTTCTATTTTTGAAAGCATTCTTATTTTACAGCAATTTTTACCTGCTTAAAACTTTTGCACAACACTGTGTATGGGTATGTATATATACTGTATATATATATATATATTCTCCTCATGTGTCTGCACATTTCCAAATGGTCGACAACCAGGGTGCTAAGTCAGATAATCTGGATTTAGAAAAATATAATACAGTTTAATTCATGGTACCGTATTATATTTTTTTAAATCCAGAGAGTGCAGTCCTTATTTACATTGATATATATATATATATATATATACAGTATATATATATATATATATATATATATATATACATACAGTATATATATATATATACAGTATATATATATATATATATATATATATATATATATATATATATATATATATATATATATATATACAGTACAGGTAGCCCTCAGTTTACGCCGAGGTTAGGTTCCAGAAGGAATGGTTGTAAATCGAAACCGTTGTATATTGAAACCCAGTTTATAATGTAAGTCAATGGGAAGTGAGGGAGTTAGGTTCCAGGCCCCTCTCAAAATTGACATAAGTAACACCTAATACATTATTTTTAAAGCTTTGAAATGAAAACTTTAAATGCTAAACAGCATTATAAACAGTATCAAATAATCACACAACACAGAATATATAATTAAACTAAGTCAAATGAACAAAAACATTTGCTAAACGGCATTATAAACCTTATAAAATAATCACACAACACAGACTTTACTTGCATTTTTCTGCAAACAGTTCTTTCTATGCATTCTAATCTGGACTGATTTATAGACAGGAAGATCTTGTTCCAATGAAAGCTGCTCGATAGCTCATGTCTAGCTAGACTAATGAATTCCAGCCTGTTTGTGTGCTTGGCTTTGCATATCTTTGCTGCAACACAAGCGGATAGCTCCACCTACTGGCTATTTTAATCAATGCAATGCTTCTCAATGCTTTTCAATAGCAGTCACATGACTGAAAAAAAGGTTGTTATTCTGAAACGGCGCAAATTGAACCGGCTTAAACCGAGGGCCACCTGTGTATATATATATATATATATATATATATATATATATAACATGTTTATATATATAAATATGCTCAAATGAAAGTAGGAGAAATTATTTAAAAAATAATAATAATACATTAGACATATTAGGGCCAATTTACCAAAGTGCGGACAGACATGATACAATGTAGATTGTCATGTCCGCCGCACATGGATAAATGCCGACAGCACACGCTGTCAGCATTTATCATTGCACAAGCAGTTCTGGTGAACTGTTTGTACAATGCCGCCCCCTGCAGAATCGGGGCCAAATAGCAGGGGGTGTCAATAAGCCTGATCGTATAGGATCGGGCAGATTGAAGACCGCAGCCTCAGAGGCAGCGGACAAGTTAACAGGGGCATCAAGCTCCATTCGGTCTACATTAAAGGAACATTACGGTCAAAATTTAAATGCACATGGATGAATTACATCTTTGCATAGAAACATATTTGCAATATGAATGTGTTGGCAAAATTCTCAGTGCACCAGCATTTTAAATACTGCAGCTGCTCAGAGCAACAGTGGGGCTTGTATCATGTCAGCAATAAACAAATTGAGTCATGACCAGATGGTACAAGCACCTTAGGCTCTCTGGGCAAGTGCTGTGTTTAAAATGCGGGTGCATTCTGCATACTAAAACCCACGTTTGAAACAGCTATAGCTTTTATCAGAAGCATTTTTGCTAATACATGAATATTACAAAAATGCTTCTATTCAAAACTAAAATGCATCCATGTGAATTCCAAATTTGGACGGAATGTCCCTTTAAGTCCCATCTTTAGAGTGTTAAAATGTGTTATCATATTCATTTCAAATGTTAAAATGTAGATTTAAGACTTTGTGAAGAACACTATTTCTTTTTCTTTTTTTAGCAGACCCAAGGCTTTTACTCAAACACTAACATTTTACTTTCAGTTTATAATATGGAAGTAGAAATGGGAACGCTATGGACTGTGCACTAGGGATGTTAGCAAACCATAGCACTAACATTTTATGCTCCACTTGTAATCTAGACCTATGTGTAGCTCAGGTGAAGTTTAGCCTTTCTAACTTCTGATGGTCTTTGGAAACCTGCCCAAGTTATGTATAAAATTCTAGCTTATCAGCATTGTTTTGCTTACAATGAGGTATATCACAAATGAATGCAATTTTGGGAAAGGGGTTGTAGGTTTTGCATTGATCTTTATGGAGTGGTTGTAGGCTTTTTGCCAAGAAAGTGATAACCACCCAATAATAAATAACTGCAAAGCAATGATAAATGCCACATCATCACTCATGTCAATGAATGGAAGAAGGCTATTTCTAGATGTGCTGCCCTAGAGAAGGGAGGGAGAGAAGGGAGGGAGAGAGAGAAAAAGGGTAGGGAGGGAGAGAATATAAATATATATACTGTATAAAACAACCAGTGTAGGGACACAGCATATTTTTAGTCACTAATTAAGGGACACAGCATATTTAACAAAAAAGAAAAAAAAGTGTCTGCATCATTGGTTGAATGCAATGTCCAAAGGGTATATCAACCGCAACAGCCGGCGTTCCGCTGAAGAAAGGGTCGCGGGGGGCTGACGTCATCCAGGAGTAGCCTCCAGCAAATCTCGGCAAAACAGGCAGGGTGCTAAGCTCAAGGTAAGCAGGAACCAATCACCGCTAAAACAGGCAATAACAAAGGGAAGGCTGCACAGCGGGTCAAAGATAAAACAAAAAAGCTTTATTGGCAAGATTAAAACCTAGGCAGACATAAAATGGCAGGCAGTCTGACGTGTTTCGCGCCCCCTAGTGGCGCTTAATCATAGATTCTATGATTAAGCACAACTAGGGGGCGCGAAACGCATCAGACTGCCTGCCATTCCATGTCTGCCTAGGTTTTAATCTTGCCAATAAACCTTTTTTGTTTTATCTTTGACCCGTTGTGCAGCCTTCCCTTTGTTAAATGCAATGTCCCTGTATTTTTTTTAATGAATGAAGGCTATATATATATATATAAAAATATATATATAGTATGCTGCAAGCCTCTTTTGAGAAGAAATTGACTGTGCAGTATACAAACAAACCACAGATGTTTGTGTAAGTAGTAGCAGGTACTGTAAGGATTATGTATTTAAATACGCCCCACGGGCCACAGCTTATCATGTAAGGTGGAAATAACTTGCCTGGTAGACAACTGGCTTGTAAAAGCAGACTTGCCACTCAGGAGCTAGTTGGGATCTATCAATTACCGGGTCCCACTTTGCTGCAGTACATGCTCAATGTTTAGTGTTTCCTTCCCCTCAGTGTTCTCTGCTAACTGGTAGTTTATGCAACATCGACACCGCACGAGAAATGGAGCTGGTCTCACAGATCATTGTAGTCAAGCTTGAAACCGTAGCACCATAAGAAAATAAAATTAGTGGCTCCCACCTCTAGCAAAGGGAAGAAGAAACTATATAAAGTAAAAATGAAGAGTTTATTCAAGTACAGTATAATATAAGCCAAAGAATAGAGCGCAGCAATACATGGTACTGTTTAAATAAGTACCGTGTTTCACTGTGTCCTGTTCTATGGCTTATATTATACTGTACTTAAATAAAAACATTGTTTTAATTTTATTACAGTTTCTTAACTTTGCTGCACCCACTAATTTGTTTCTTGAGAGTAGAAAGTAGACAATAAAAAGCATTGGTGTCAGCGGGGGGACACACCTTGAATATGCGTCTCTTCAGCAATAGCTAGCTCCAATGTGCTCAGCACAAGTGCGCCTGGGATAATCAAGCAAGCCTTAGATGAATGGTGCTTGCTGCCCTCCCAGATTTGCCGCCCCTCCCAAATCTGCCGCCCTAGGCATGGGCCTTGTTGGCCTAGGCCATAATACGCCTCTGCAATTAACCCTATCCATGAACCCCACCCACTGCTGTTAACTTTAACTAAACTATGCCAATGCCCCCAAAACCTAATTACATCAGAAAAATTACATATGTAAAAATATAAATTAATTTAATCTCCCTAAAGATTCTTTATTTTTAAGCAACTTGCAGACAGCTGTAACAGGTACCCTTGATTTCCTTCTCCTAGTTATATAAACTGATTATTCAGTTTATGGGCATATTGTAAAACCCGCTGTTATAAACAATATGTGTAGCAGTGACATGTGGTGAGGTCAGTGGCTGGTGAGGCACTGGCTAGTATCAGAGCCAGATAAACACACATATAAACCCGATAGAGGTTAAACTGTTGGATACTTAAAAGTCTGCAGAAACACTCACGCATACACAAACAGAAACATTCAAAAGCACTCACACACACACTCATAGACATACAGAAACATTCAAAGGCACACACAGACTAACTCAGACACACAGAAACGTACTCACTAACAGACACTCAGAAATACTCACACACACTAAAAAAACAACAACTCAGAAACACTCCTCAGACACACACACATTCAAAGACACAAAAACACTCAGATAGTCATTCTTACACACATAGACACAAAGAAACACAGACTAATAAACAAAAATAAAAAATAGCTATACTGTATATATATATATGCATAATAATATGCACTCATTGGATTTATAATAAAAAATATATATATATAAAATGTTATTGTTTATTTTTTTTTTCTATAAAGAAACTATAAAGTGCGCTAGGAAGCTCCATATCAACCAGTATGCTCAAGATTAATAAAAGAACAATTCCTTTACTCAAGATTAATAAGTGCATAGAATTTACTTAATCACAATAACAATACAAATGAAAAATACAGTTATATCAAAATCAATGTGCCTTCCTACCATAAAAACATAAAAAATTAACCACCGGTGGTATCGACTAAAAAGAGAAGGGGGGGGGCAGAGAGCCTCCTAATAGGAATATTAATCTGTTCAGCGTCCAGTATAAATGGCAAAGTCACTTAACTTCCAATACAGTGCAGATGCTGTAGTTCAGCATTCACAGTCAGAACCCCACACTTTACAGACCTTGGTATTGAGTACTCACCCGGTACATCAATTTGTAAAAGAACTCATGTGTGCTCACTGCCCTTATTTGTGGCTACACATCCATCTTAGTTGATGTCTTTAGGTGCTGCTGCGGTCGATTTTCGCTCTGGCGTTCTCTTCCCCACAGTTCACTATCCACACTTTGGAGAATTTTGTACCCTATGTCCTGGGAAAAGTTGTACTGCTTTACACATTTATATTGCTGTTTGTCATATATAAGGAGACTAGGTTGAATAATTCTTATTGTTATTATTTGTTTTCCACAAATCCAGGAAGTGCCTATCTGTACTATGCTTTACAGTTTATACTGTTTTTATAGTCTGTAGGCCCTACAGTGTAGGGAGTACTGGATCCATTTAGAATATGTTATGACATGCTTATAATGCTGTTGCTAAGCTTCTTTAAAACATATTTTTACCATTAAGCAACACAGCAGCAATATCTGTCAGGACCCTTAGGCAACACACTGCTCCTAGGGATTCTGGGGAGAAGAAAAATCTGTTTTTTGTTTGAATTATTTTTAAAATTCATAGAAAAGTCTGATTCTGGCTAAGGAATTGTGATATTTCATTGTAAGTGATTTGGATTTCAGTTAGACAAATTGATTTTTTAAGAGTAGAATTTATTTTTTGTGGAAATCGATTTGTGAGTAAAAGAACTAGGGGCGAGATTACATATGCGGCGCAGGCTTCAGCGTAACGGCTGAAACCCGCGTCCGTAATTTCCCCTTGCACATCGGGGAATCACATATACGGCGTCGGATAAACTAGCGATGTCCAGAAATGTGTGTAAATACAAATTTCTGGAGTCGCCAGTGATTTACGGCATGTTAGAAACTGCCGGCGCCTAAGAAGATAAAAAAAAATGTTAAATCTCCCATAAAAGTCTAACACGCCTCCCAAAAATAAACCCCTATATCCGCCATCACCCCCATATCAATACTAATAATAAATGTATTAACCCCAAAACTGACAACCCCCCACAACGCAATATACATCACAATTAACCTAATTAAACTATTAACCCCTAATCCGCCATTAATCCACATCGCAATTAACCTAATAAATCTTTGAAAATGTGGTGGGGGATGGTTGGAGTTATTCAGTGGTAGATATTGTACCTATTATATAAATCAGAGAGGGTATAAAATATACCAGTACTTAGTAGTCACTTATAATAGTTGTGGTACACATCTAATGTGGATTCTTAGAGAGCAGAACTAAACAACTAGGAATACTAATTGTACAAAGAGATACACTTAGGATTATTTAGAAAAGAATGCCACAAAAAAATATATATTTCTTTAACTCCAAATGTTCATATAGCTGTGAGATTACTCTATTTGTTTAAAATGTTCCATAACATTCATACTTTAATACTTTATTATAGCAACTAGGAACAAACATTCACACAGAAGTAGCCTGAAAGAGTTAAAAACACTTAAACCCAGTTAAATTGGATTGATATAATAAGCAGTGCTATATGTATTCAACCTGATGCCCACAGCATAATAATAAAGGATAAGCTAAGCCCTTACAATCCGAGGGCTATTTTACTTTTAAGTAGTTATATTTTTTAAGGTAAATAGTAGGCACCAGGAATCAACAAATATATAGGTAGATGAAGATTCTGTTATTAACTAGGCAAGCAGTTAAAAAGCGACAGACAGGAGAGAACTAGCTTCTCCTGCTGGACCCCTGACGCGCGTTTCACAGAAGGAAGCGTTCTGTGAAACGCGCGTCAGGGGTCCAGCAGGAGAAGCTAGTTCTCTCCTGTCTGTCGCTTTTTAACTGCTTGCCTAGTTAATAACAGAATCTTCATCTACCTATATATTTGTTGATTCCTGGTGCCTACTATTTACCTTAAAAAATATAACTACTTAAAAGTAAAATAGCCCTCGGATTGTAAGGGCTTAGCTTATCCTTTATTATTATGCTGTGGGCATCAGGTTGAATACATATAGCACTGCTTATTATATCAATCCAATTTAACTGGGTTTAAGTGTTTTTAACTCTTTCAGGCTACTTCTGTGTGAATGTTTGTTCCTAGTTGCTATAATAAAGTATTAAAGTATGAATGTTATGGAACATTTTAAACAAATAGAGTAATCTCACAGCTATATGAACATTTGGAGTTAAAGAAATATATATTTTTTTGTGGCATTCTTTTCTAAATAATCCTAAGTGTATCTCTTTGTACAATTAGTATTCCTAGTTGTTTAAACCTAATAAATCTATTAACCCCTAAACCGCCATTAACCAACATCGCAATAAACCTAATTAATCTATTAACCCCTAAACCGCCAAACCACCACAATGCAATTAACTTATTTAAATTACAAACAGCTAGATTTAGAGTTGGGCGGTAGCCGTCAAAACCAGCGTTAGAGGCTCCTAACGCTGTTTTTTAACCGCCCTCTGGTATTTGGAGTCAGTCAGGAAAAGGTCTAACGCTCACTTTGCAGCCGCGACTTTTCCATACCGCAGATCCCCCTACGCCATTTGCGTATCCTATCTTTTCAATGGGATCTTCCTAACGCCGGTATTTAGAGTCTTGGCTGAAGTGAGCGTTAGAAATCTAACGACAAAACTCCAGCCACAAAAAAAAGTCAGTAGTTAAGAGCTTTCTGGGCTAACGCCGGTTTATAAAGCTCTTAACTACTGTGCTCTAAAGTACACTAACACCCATAAACTACCTATGTACCCCTAAACCGAGGTCCCCCCACATCGCCGCCACTCTAATTAAATTTTTTAACCCCTAATCTGCCGTTTGCACGCCGCCGCAAGCTACATTATCCCTATGTACCCCTAATCTGCTGCCCCTAACACCGCCGACCCCTATATTATATTTATTAACCCCTAATCTGCCCCCCTCAACGTCGCCTCCACCTGCCTACACTTATTAACCCCTAATCTGCCGACCGGACCGCGCCACTATTATAATAAAGTTATTAACCCCTAATCCGCCTCACTCCCGCCTCAATAACCCTATAATAAATAGTATTAACCCCTAATCTGCCCTCCCTAACATCGCCGACACCTAACTTCAAGCATTAACCCCTAATCTGCCGACCGGAGCTCACCGCTACTCTAATAAATTTTTTAACCCCAAAAGCTAATTCTAACCCTAACCCTAACACCCCCCTAACTTAAATATAATTTAAATCTAACAAAATAAATTAACTATTATTAAATAAATTATTCCTATTTAAAGCTAAATACTTACCTGTAAAATAAACCCTAATATAGCTACAATATAAATTATAATTACATTGTAGCTATTTTAGGATTTATATTTATTTTACAGGTAACTTTGTAATTATTTTAACCAGGTACAATAGCTATTAAATAGTTAATAACTATTTAATAGTTACCTAGTTAAAATAATTACAAAATTACCTGTAAAATAAATCCTAACCTAAGTTACAATTAAACCTAACACTACACTATCAATAAATAAATTAAATAAAATACCTACAATTACCTACAATTAAACCTAACACTACACTATCAATAAATTAATTAAATACAATACCTACAAATAAATACATTTAAATAAACTAACTAAAGTACAAAAAATAAAAAAGAACTAAGTTACAAAAAATAAAAAAATATTTACAAACATTAGAAAAATATTACAACAATTTTAAACTAATTACACCTACTCTAAGCCCCCTAATAAAATAACAAAGCCCCCCAAAATAAAAAAATGCCCTATCCTATTCTAAATTAAAAAAGTTCAAAGCTCTTTTACCTTACCAGCCCTTAAAAGGACCTTTTGTGGGGCATCCCCCAAAGAATTCAGCTCTTTTACCTGTAAAAGAAAAATACAACCCCCCCCAACATTACAACCCACCACCCACATACCCCTAATCTAACCCAAACCCCCCTTAAATAAACCTAACACTAAGCCCCTGAAGATCATCCTACCTTATCTTCACCACGCCGGGTTCACCGATCGATCCAGAAGAGCTCCTCCGATGTCTTGATCCAAGCCCAAGCGGGGGGCTGAAGATGTCCATGATCCGACTGAAGTCTTCATCCAAGCGGGAGCTGAAGAGGTCCATGATCGGGCTGAAGTCTTCTATCAAGCGGCATCTTCAATCTTCTTTCTTCCGGATCCATGTTCATCCCGCCGACGCGGAACATCCATCTTCACCGCCGACTTCCCGACGAATGACGGTTCCTTTAAGGGACGTCATCCAAGATGGCGTCCCTCAAATTCCGATTGGCTGATAGGATTCTATCAGCCAATTGGAATTAAGGTAGGAAAATTCTAATTGGCTGATGGAATCAGCCAATCAGAATCAAGTTCAATCCGATTGGCTGATCCGATCAGCCAATCAGATTGAGCTCGCATTCTATTGGCTGTTCCGATCAGCCAATAGAATGCGAGCTCAATCTGATTGGCTGATCCAATCAGCCAATCGGATTGAACTTGAATCTGATTGGCTGATTCCATCAGCCAATCAGAATTTTCCTACCTTAATTCCGATTGGCTGATAGAATCCTATCAGCAAATCGGAATTCGAGGGACGCCATCTTGGATGATGTCCCTTAAAGGAACCTTCATTCTTCAGTTGGACGTCGGAAGAAGAAGATGCGCTGGAGGTCTTCAAGATGGAGCCGTTCGTCATCGGATGAAGATAGAAGATGCCGCTTGGATCAAGATGGTTGCCGGTCCGGATCTCCTCTTCTTCACGGATAGGATGAAGACTTTGGAGCCTCTTCTGGACCTCTTCAGCCGCGGCTTGATAGAAGACTTCAGCCGGATTATGGATCGCCAGCCCCCGCTTGGGCTTGGATCAAGACTTCGGAGGACGGATCGGTGAACCTGGCATGGTGAAGATAAGGTAGGAAGATCTTCAGGGGCTTAGTGTTAGGTTTATTTAAGGGGGGTTTGGGTTAGATTAGGGGTATGTGGGTGGTGGGTTGTAATGTTGGGGGGGGGTATTGTATGTTTTTTTTACAGGCAAAAGAGCTGAATTATTTGGGGCATGCCCCGCAAATGGCCCTTTTCAGGGCTGGTAAGGTAAAAGAGCTTTGAACTTTTTTAATTTAGAATAGGGTAGGGCATTTTTTTATTTTGGGGGTCTTTGTTATTTTATTAGGGGGCTTAGAGTAGGTGTAATTAGTTTAAAATTGTTGTAATATTTTTCTAATGTTTGTAAATATTTTTTTATTTTTTGTAACTTAGTTCTTTTTTATTTTTTGTACTTTAGTTAGTTTATTTAATTGTAGTTATTTGTAGGTATTGTATTTAATTAATTTATTGATAGTGTAGTGTTAGGTTTAATTGTAACTTAGGTTAGGATTTATTTTACAGGTAATTTTGTAATTATTTTAACTATTTTAGCTATTAAATAGTTCTTAACTATTTAATAGCTATTGTACCTGGTTAAAATAAATACAAAGTTGCCTGTAAAATAAATATTAATCCTAAAATAGCTACAATATAATTATTCGTTATATTGTAGCTATATTAGGGTTTATTTTACAGGTAAGTATTTATCTTTAAATAGGAATAATTTATTTAATAAGAGTTAATTTTTTTCGTTAGACTTAAATTATATTTAACTTATGGGGGCGTTAGTGTTAGGGTTAGACTTAGCTTTAGGGGTTAATCCATTTATTATAGTAGCGGTGAGGTGCGATCGGCAGATTAGGGGTTAATAATTGAAGTTAGGTGTCGGCGATGTTAGGGAGGGCAGATTAGGGATTAATACTATTTCTTATAGGGTTATTGAGGCGGGAGTGAGGCGGATTAGGGGTTAATAACTTTATTATAGTAGCGGTGAGGTGCGATCGGCAGATTAGGGGTTAATTATTGTAGGTAGCTGGTGGCGACGTTGTGGGGGGCAGATTAGGGGTTAATAAATATAATATAGGGGTCGGCGGTGTTAGGGGCAGCAGATTAGGGGTACATAGGTATAATGTAGGTTGCGGCGGTGTACGGAGCGGCAGATTAGGGGTTAATAATAAAATGCAGGGGTCAGCGATAGCGGGGTCGGCAGATTAGGGGTTAATAAGTGTAAGGTTAGGGGTGTTTAGACTCGGGGTACATGTTAGGGTGTTAGGTGCAGACTTAGGAAGAGTTTCCCCATAGGAAACAATGGGGCTGCGTTAGGAGCTGAACGCTGCTTTTTTGCAGGTGTTAGGTTTTTTTTCAGCTCAAACAGCCCCATTGTTTCCTATGGGGGAATCGTGCACAAGCACGTTTTTGAAGCTGGCCGCGTCCGTAAGCACCGCTGGTATCGAGAGTTGCAGTTGCGGTAAATATGCTATACGCTCCTTTTTTGGAGCCTTACGCAGCCCTTCTGTGAACTCTAAATACCAGCGGTATTTAAAAGGTGCGGCCAGAAAAAAGCACGCGTAGCTAACGCACCCCTTTGGCCGCAAAACTCTAAATCTAGGCGAAAGGCTCCTAACCTAACACCCCTTAAATTAATTCATCTGCACTCACACACACAATTCTCATCAGTGCAAATTATGGCATTAGCTGTATATGTTTATAGCTCATTTAACCCCTGTCCACAATGTTAAGACTCAGCTTTTTTATCCCTGATGAAGTGCTTGTTCTAAGCAGGAAACTCGTCGGAGGCAGCACCTGTGTGCTGAGGTTGTATGCAACTTGCTAGTGTGTGCCTGAATATGTGACACTTGTTTGCAGATTTTTTTAAGATGTTCCAATAAATGTTTGATAATTTTTTAAACTTCAGTTTGGTACAATGTGTAATTCCTAAACCTTTTTTGGACTGTGACCCCTTAAATTAACCCCAATTACCTAAATTAAAAAAATACTAAGTTACAATTAAGAACCTAACATAACTAAATTTAAATTAATCTAAAATTACAAAAAATAAATAAGTCTAACATTACAGAAAATAATAAACCTAATTATCAAAAATAAAAAAATTAAACCTAATCCCTAAAGCCCCCCCAAAATAAAAACACCACCTAAATTAAACAGCTCTTTTGCATTAAAAAAGTCCCCCCTAACAGTAAACCCCCACCCTAGGGGCATATTATGGCCTAGGCCTAGGCCTAGGGCAGCAGATTTTTGGGGGGCAGCACTTTTTGACACTAGGGTCCCTGACAGTCAGAGTGCAGTTGCTTAGCCAGAGCATCTGGATCACTATCGGGAGGAGGCGAGCTCCAAGCAGAACATACTGTGATCTGCAGGGCCATTTTTAGCGGTGAGCATAGGTCACGTTGCAAGACAAAATATGGCTCCAATGAAGAAAGTATAATTTGTGAATAAAACGTAACGTTTATTGAAACAAGCCGAAAATGTAAAAATACTGCTCCATGTTTGCTGAGCCCTGTGGTTTGCCTTTGTATTTTAATTTTTTTTATGTGTTTCAATAAATGTTAGGTTTTTCTTAAACATTATCCTTTCTTCATTGAAGTCATTTGATTTATGTTTGGAGTGCTTCACATAGCTTCTGTTTTTTGTTTTGTGCTGTGAGTGTCGCATACATTGAACAGCTGATTCCGCCTCTGCAGTCTTATGGCTCCTGGAAAATTTTAGAACAACGGCCCGGGGAGCGGTGTCTCTTCCCTGTTTAGAGGTAAAGTGGGGTGCAGCACAATGCGGCTCAGCTATGATGGGCATGGGATGGGTCTATTAAGCTGACACTTAAAGATTGACCATGTAGTTTGCCAATATGCCTAATTGTTTATACCTAAAAAAATACTTCATGCTCTGCTATTGCGCTACAGGTATTCCTGACCTGCCAGATAAAAAGTATATTTCTTTGATGTCAGGTCACGCAATTTTTTAATGAAAAATAAAGGCAATTCTATAAATTAAAATGCTACGCCCTACATTCTTCAACACCCACCCCATCTCAGCACTGCCCCTTCCTCCTCTCCTTTTGTTCAGAAATGTTGGCTTTGAAAAAAAATCTCCCATGGCTAAAAAAAGGCCTAAAACCTGGGGGGGGGGGGTTGAGTGCCTAGGGCAGCACAAAACCTAAATATGCCACTGGTTAAAGACATAGTTAAAGTCATCTCCAGAGCAGAAAGCACTACTGGGACCTAAATAAATACATCTGAGGAGCCAATGACAAGAGGCGTGTGTGTAAGCATAGCAAGGGCAGTAGCTCCAAATATTTGTAGCCCCACTTAAATGAAAAAAAAAGTTTCATTGCAGCAAACCCAATATCTTAGTTGAACTAATTTCCATTTACTGTAAATAGTTTTAGTAGAGAGGTATAGTCAGGGTTGCCACCTTTTTTGGACATAAAAATGCTTATTTTAAAGGACTATTTGTATATAATCAGATTCCAATAAACATAGAAGTTTCAGCATGACAGAACCAGTAATTCTATTCTTTATTATCTATAGTTACCTGAACCATAAAAATACCGGTCTTGTCAGTAAATTACTGGCTGGTTTGAAACCCTATGTATGCTGCATACAAAAATACAAACATTTTAACTTAAATGTTTCTTTAGTTTTTAACCCCTCAAGCAAATAAATATAAATCTCTGAGATGTTCAACAGAGGGAACAAATTGCTGCAGAAAAAGTATTAGTTTAGTGTTAGACAAAAGCAGCAAAGTGAAAATACTAGAAGGCAAACAATCTTACAAAATATAAAAATCTATAAAACTTTATAAATACAAATGTGTCAGCAGATATTAAAATTCGAATATGTCTCTTAAAATAATGTTTTTATATCTGTATGTCAGTCTCAAGAAATGACTGAAACATATATCACTGATTTGTTGTATAGCAAGAACGCCAGCTCATTTTTATGTCATATTAAAAATAAATAGCGCTGATAAATTAGAGATTGCATATAAAATATAAATAAGCAAGCTATATAAAGATTAACATTTGCATATAAATTGTAAATGCAAAGTAGAAGTTAATCGAAAAATGTATACCAATATATAATAAAAGAAACCTCCTGATTTAAAAAGCATTAAAGTTAACACTCAAATGAAGTGCTAAATTCATAACTTTGTGTTCAGAAACCATAATTCTTTTGCACTCCTAGGTTCTTTTGCTGGTTTCTTATTCGTCATCATCAAAACATCACAAATTAGACCAATCACCACTAGACCAAAGTCTTCATTTGATCATTGGAATCTTTTTCCAAAACACTAGAATTTCTACTAACATTGAACCTTGCAATAATACCGGCTAAAAAAAATGATATGGGCATATTCTTACATGGTCTAATAGACACATAGCTGACAGAAGATCCAGATCTATGGGATCTGATTGAGATCTGCTCATAAACCCACCTACAGTTTTCCCCTGGATCACCCACTGATCTCCAGTCGTTCTGTGGAGGACAACTGGAAACCCTGATCAATGGCTGACACTATGATGAAACACTATACTACCATAACTGCAATATCACATTTAGGGACACATTATCTAAAGTTAAATTGACAGTTTAGTCCAAAATAAACTTTCATGATTCAGATAGGGCATGTAATTGTAAAAAAATTTCCAATGTACTTTTATCACCAATTTTGCTTTGTTCTCTTGGTATTCTTAGTTGAAATCTAAACCTAGGAGGTTCATATGCTAATTTCTTAGCCCTTGAAGGCTGCCTCTTCTCTCAGGGCATTTTGACAGTTTTTCACCACTAGAGGGTGTTAGTTCATGTGTGTCATATAGATAACACTGTCCTCACGCACGTGGAGTTCCTATGAGCCAGCACTGATTGGCTAAAATGCATGTCTGTCAAAAGAACTGAAATAAGGGGGCAGTTTGCAGAGGCTTAGATACAAGATAATCACAGAGGTAAAAAGTGTATTTATATAACTGTGTTGGTTATGTAAAACTAGGGAGTGGGTAATAAAGGGATTATATATCTTTTAAAACAATAAAAATTCTGATGTAGACTATCCCTTTAAACACTTAAGCAAATGTTACCTTTATATTTGTGTACCTTGCTAAGGCAAAACACATACATACAGTAACAAACATTTGAAAAGAAAATTGCATGTACCCTGTAACAATTGTAATGGAATAATGCATACAACAAACAGTATGCATTGAAAAAGCCATGCCTGCAAAACTAGAAACAAATTCAATGTAAATTACACAGAAAACCATGGGTTTTGATTTTAGCGTAATCAACCTGGCATTAGACACCAGCTTACATTCAGCAAGACCTGCAGCCGTAACATGCTTATGGCTAGATTTAGAGTTTTGTCAGTAACGACCCGCGTATCTAACGCTGGCTTTTTTCTGGCCGCACCTTTAAAATAACTCTGGTATTGAGAGTCCACAGAATGGCTGCGTTAGGCTCCAAAAAATGAGCGTACAGCATATTTAACGCAACTTCAACTCTCGATACCAGAGTTGCTTACGGACGCGGCCAGCCTCAAAAACGTGCTCGTGCACGATTCCCCATAGAAAACAATGGGGCTGTTTGAGCTGAAAAAAAACCTAACACCTGCAAAAAAGCAGCGTTCAGCTCCTAACGCAGCCCCATTGTTTGCTATGGGGAAACACTTCCTACGTCTGCACCTAACACTCTAACATGTACCCCGAGTCTAAACACCCCTAACCTTACACTTATTAACCCCTATTCTGCTGCCCCCGCTATCGCTGACCCCTGCATATTTTTTTAACCCCTAATCTGCCGCTCCGTAAACCGCCGCTACTTACATTATCCCTATGTACCCCTAATCTGCTGCCCCTAACACCGCCGACCCCTATATTATATTTATTAACCCCTAATCTGCCCCCCACAACGTCGCCTCCACCTGCCTACACTTATTAACCCCTAATCTGCCGAGCGGACCGCGCCGCTATTATTATAAAGTTATTAACCCCTAATCCACCTCACTAACCCTATAATAAATAGTATTAACCCCTAATCTGCCCTCCCCAACATCGCCGACACCTAACTTCAATTATTAACCCCTAATCTGCCGACTGGAGCTCACCGCTATTGTAATAAATGTATTAACCCCTAAAGCTAAGTCTAACCCTAACACTAACACCACCCTAAATTAAATATAATTTTAATCTAACGAAATTAATTAACTCTTATTAAATAAATTATTCCTATTTAAAGCTAAATACTTACCTGTAAAATAAATCCTAATATAGCTACAATATAAATTATATTTATATTATAGCTATTTTAGGATTAATATTTATTTTACAGGTAACTTTGTATTTATTTTAACCAGGTACAATAGCTATTAAATAGTTAAGAACTATTTAATAGCTAAAATAGTTAAAATAATTACAAATTTACCTGTAAAATAAATCCTAACCTAAGTTACAATTAAACCTAACACTACACTATCAATAAATAAATTAAATAAAATACCTATAATTATCTACAATTAAACCTAACACTACATTATCAATAAATAAATTAAATACAATTCCTACAAATAAATACAATGAAATAAACTAACTAAAGTACAAAAAATAAAAAGAACTAAGTTACAAAAAATAAAAAAATATTTACAAACATCAGAAATATATTACAACAATTTTAAACTAATTACACCTACTCTAAGCCCCCTAATAAAATAACAAAGCCCCCCAAAATAAAAAAATGCCCTACCCTATTCTAAATTACTAAAGTTCAAAGCTCTTTTACCTTACCAGCCCTGAACAGGGCCCTTTGCGGGGCATGCCCCAAGAAGTTCAGCTCTTTTGCCTGTAAAAAAAAACATACATTACCCCCCCCCAACATTACAACCCACCACCCACATACCCCTAATCTAACCCAAACCCCCCTTAAATAAACTTAACACTAAGCCCCTGAAGATCTCCCTACCTTGAGTCGTCTTCACCCAGCCGAGCCAAATTCTTCATCCAAGCGGAGCAAGAAGAGGTCCTCCATCCGGTAGAAGTCTTCATCCAAGCGGGGCAGAAGAGGTCTTCCATCCGATTGAAGTGTTCATCCAAGCGGCATCCTCTATCGTCATCCTATATTCTATAAAAAATATACTTTGTGTTAAAACTTATTTCTATAAAAAATATACTTTGTGTTAAAACTTATTTCCCCTAATCGGCAATTTTGTAACAATATATATTGTTTGAAACTCGGTTTAAAGTGCAGTGCGGTATTTATCCTATTTCTTAATATTTTGTAACAATATATATTGTTTGAAACTTAGTTTAAAGTGCAGTGCGGTATTTATCCTATTTCTTAATATTTCTATCCGTAATGTGTAAACACAATGTTTTGGATGCAATATACTTTTAAGTGAATGAAAAAATTACAGTGGTTTAGAAAAAAACATTTACTTAAAACATGTTAAAATACAAATACAAATACTGTTGCTGAAAACAATTCGTATGATGTTCCGTATCTTTATAAATCAAGCATATATAAGAGCATATCCATATCCTATGAAAAAATTGTAATTGTTTAAAAATAGTGTTTTTCGGTGAGTTCAGATATTGTGATTCTTTTGTAATGTATCTGATAAGGTATTCTTAAGTTGTGGCCACAACTAATCCATAGATTAAAAAGTCCCAAAAGTAAAAACAAATTGGCTCAACTCCCCCTAACCGGACCTCCGATATCCCTTACCTCCGTGATATTAATCGTGGTGCCGTGGGTTCTGGGAAGAGTGCTTCTGTGTACAAGCCGAGTTTGTTGTGTCTCCCGTCGGCGTGCCGCCGTTTGGGTCGCTTCCGCAACTACTTCCTACCCAGGTGTGTTTGATGTCCGTATGACGTGGTGCACGGAGGACCTATCGGGTAGCCGGATCGTGGGGGGAGTGTTTCTTGTGATCCTTCTGCTGGAGCTAATAGTATCCACACTCGATGTCGTTTTCTACGCGTTTCAGCGCTGTACCTTGCGCCTTTATCAAGACTGTATACTCCAGTGTGTTCCTTAAGCTCCTTTATAGTCTTTTGGATACTCCCCCTAATCAATTAGAGGTTGTGCTCTTAATATGCTGAGGGTTTATTAGATGTTGTTATTATTCTAATAACAATATTGGCATGAATAGGTTAACAAAAAGAGATTGACAAAATGAGATGAAATACAATCGCTAAATAGAAATAAATAGTATTAAATAAATAGTATGTGAATAAATAGTATATGGCGTTTTATGCTAAGTGAGGAGATATATAATAGCTGTATAGAGATTGTGTTCCTCGAATTAAAAAGTCTAAAGATATTCAGATATACATTTTATATTACACAGGTAAAGTGGCTGGTTCTGTATATATTGCCTTTATATTTGGCATGGGGTACATATAGGAGAATTGTTTACAAATTCAAACATTCCTTTAGTTGTTTATATAATCAATATTTTATATATAATACCTATAGGATTGGAGTATGTTGGTATTCTAATGTAAGTTTCCTTTATTATATAAATGGATTTAGATTAAGTTCTGCATTCAGGCCATTAGGAGTAAGTGTATTAAACTTAAATATTAATTCAGCTTCCTTTAATAACAACATTTTTTCCATATTACCTCCTCTGTCATTATATACTTTTTTTATGCCCCAATATGTAAATCCTACCGGTTTTTTATGGTGTTGTTCTTTAAAATGTTTGGAAAGTAAATGTTTACAGTTGCCTCTTTTAATATTAGAAAGGTGTTCTCTGATCCTATCATGTAATGGTCTGCTCGTTTGTCCTAAGTACTGTAATTTACACTGGCATTGAATTAAGTATATTATGTTAGTGTCAGAGCATCTAATGGTATCTCTTATGGGATATTTATAATTATTATTAGAGGATATTACTTCTTTACTTTTTTTGCCAAATTTGCATGCTTTGCAGCTGGTACAGGGAAAGAAGCCCTGCAATGTATTTCCCTGTAGATCTTTATCTCTTGATTTTAGTGTTTTATTAAACTGACTGGGAGCTAGTATATTTTTCAAATTATTTGTCTTTCTGAATATAAGTGTTGGGCGTTGTTTGACAATATCTGATAGTAGTGGGTCCTTTCTGATTATGTGCCAGTGTTTGTCTAAAATCTTTTTTATAATTTTATGATCCTCATTGTATTCTGTAATAAATGATATTTGATTCTGAGATTTATTTTTATTCTTTTTTGCATATTTTAATAATTCTGTTCTATCTTTATTTGTTGCTTGAGCTTTAGCTTCTTGTATTATTGTATCTTTATATCCTTTTTCTATGAATTTCATTTCCAAAGTGTTGGCCTGTTTCTGAAATGTGTTATCTTCTGAGCAGTTTTTCCTAATTCTATAGAACTGGCCTTTAGGTGTGTTATTGATCCATCTTTCTAAATGGCAGCTGTCGGGATGTATATAACTATTTGTATCTGTAGGTTTGAAATATGTTTCCGTTGTTATAGTATTGTTTTTGATGTTTATTTGAACATCTAAAAAATGTATATTGGTTTTACTATATTCGTGGGTGAAACTTAAACCCCAAGTATTACAATTTATGTCTTCTAGAAATAGATTCAGGAGTTCTTGATCTCCCTTCCAGATTAGAAATATGTCGTCTATGAATCTCCTATAGAGCACGAGGTTTGCACCCCATGGGGAGTGTAGGATATGTTTATCTTCAAATCTCCCCATGAATAGATTTGCGTAGCTGGGTGCAAACCTCGTGCCCATAGCCGTTCCTTGTAATTGCAAGTAGAATGTTTTGTTGAAATTAAAATAATTGTTTTCTAATATAAATTGCATACAGTTTAAGATGAATTTGATCTGAGGGGTTTTCATTTCATAATCTGTATTTAAGTAGTGTTCTGAAGCTTCTATTCCTAATTTATGTTGTATGTTGGTGTATAATGAATTTACATCACATGTAACTAATGTATAGTCTTCTTGCCATGTTATAGTTGTCAGTATATTTAGAAAATCCGTGGTGTCTTTTAAGTGTGATGGTAGGTTGTGTACATATTTTTGCAAGAATGTATCCACGTATTGTGACATGTTTGAAGTAAGGGCATCAATTCCGGAAATTATGGGACGGCCAGGCGGATGATTTAATGTTTTGTGTATTTTGGGGAGATAATAGAAAACTGGTGTTTTTGGATATTGTATGTTTATGAATTGGTACTCTTGATTGTTTATTATTCCTGCTGTTTTAGCAGTATTTAAGATTATTTCAAATTTTTTTGTTTGTTTTTGAATTGGGTTGAATGGTAATTTTCTATAGGTTTCTGTATCTCCTAGTATTCTATTAGCTTCTATTATGTAGTCTTTAGTGTTTAGTATGACCAGTCCTCCACCTTTATCTGCTTGTTTTATTGTAATTGTTGGATCTTCTTTAAGTTCTTTTAGGATAGTTTTCTCCTTCCTAGTCAGATTAGATGGTTTCCTTTTATTGATTTCACATTTTTTTATATCCTCTTTTATTAGTCTTTCAAACATTTCAATATGTGTTCCTTTATCCTGTGTTGGGTAATATGATGATTTAGGTTTAAGTGATGTGTGGATGTATTCAGTTCTTTTGGTTTGTAATTGATTTTCTTGAGGATTTTTTACAAAATGTCTTTTTAAAGTGAGTTTGCGTATAAATTGATTTGCACTTATTAGAGTATTAAATTTATTTAACCGTGTAGTTGGGGCAAATGATAAACCTTTGGCCAGGATATTCTCCTGTTCTTTATTTAAAGGTTTGTCGCTTAGATTTTAATAATCAAAAAATCAAAAGAAAAGAAGATTAGAGGTAGTAGAGGAAGAAGAGGCAGAGAGCCCAAGAAATCACAAAAAAGTGAGATAGACAGTTCAGCTACCAACAATACAAATAAAGGCATTTTTAATCTAAGCGACAAACCTTTAAATAAAGAACAGGAGAATATCCTGGCCAAAGGTTTATCATTTGCCCCAACTACACGGTTAAATAAATTTAATACTCTAATAAGTGCAAATCAATTTATACGCAAACTCACTTTAAAAAGACATTTTGTAAAAAATCCTCAAGAAAATCAATTACAAACCAAAAGAACTGAATACATCCACACATCACTTAAACCTAAATCATCATATTACCCAACACAGGATAAAGGAACACATATTGAAATGTTTGAAAGACTAATAAAAGAGGATATAAAAAAATGTGAAATCAATAAAAGGAAACCATCTAATCTGACTAGGAAGGAGAAAACTATCCTAAAAGAACTTAAAGAAGATCCAACAATTACAATAAAACAAGCAGATAAAGGTGGAGGACTGGTCATACTAAACACTAAAGACTACATAATAGAAGCTAATAGAATACTAGGAGATACAGAAACCTATAGAAAATTACCATTCAACCCAATTCAAAAACAAACAAAAAAATTTGAAATAATCTTAAATACTGCTAAAACAGCAGGAATAATAAACAATCAAGAGTACCAATTCATAAACATACAATATCCAAAAACACCAGTTTTCTATTATCTCCCCAAAATACACAAAACATTAAATCATCCGCCTGGCCGTCCCATAATTTCCGGAATTGATGCCCTTACTTCAAACATGTCACAATACGTGGATACATTCTTGCAAAAATATGTACACAACCTACCATCACACTTAAAAGACACCACGGATTTTCTAAATATACTGACAACTATAACATGGCAAGAAGACTATACATTAGTTACATGTGATGTAAATTCATTATACACCAACATACAACATAAATTAGGAATAGAAGCTTCAGAACACTACTTAAATACAGATTATGAAATGAAAACCCCTCAGATCAAATTCATCTTAAACTGTATGCAATTTATATTAGAAAACAATTATTTTAATTTCAACAAAACATTCTACTTGCAATTACAAGGAACGGCTATGGGCACGAGGTTTGCACCCAGCTACGCAAATCTATTCATGGGGAGATTTGAAGATAAACATATCCTACACTCCCCATGGGGTGCAAACCTCGTGCTCTATAGGAGATTCATAGACGACATATTTCTAATCTGGAAGGGAGATCAAGAACTCCTGAATCTATTTCTAGAAGACATAAATTGTAATACTTGGGGTTTAAGTTTCACCCACGAATATAGTAAAACCAATATACATTTTTTAGATGTTCAAATAAACATCAAAAACAATACTATAACAACGGAAACATATTTCAAACCTACAGATACAAATAGTTATATACATCCCGACAGCTGCCATTTAGAAAGATGGATCAATAACACACCTAAAGGCCAGTTCTATAGAATTAGGAAAAACTGCTCAGAAGATAACACATTTCAGAAACAGGCCAACACTTTGGAAATGAAATTCATAGAAAAAGGATATAAAGATACAATAATACAAGAAGCTAAAGCTCAAGCAACAAATAAAGATAGAACAGAATTATTAAAATATGCAAAAAAGAATAAAAATAAATCTCAGAATCAAATATCATTTATTACAGAATACAATGAGGATCATAAAATTATAAAAAAGATTTTAGACAAACACTGGCACATAATCAGAAAGGACCCACTACTATCAGATATTGTCAAACAACGCCCAACACTTATATTCAGAAAGACAAATAATTTGAAAAATATACTAGCTCCCAGTCAGTTTAATAAAACACTAAAATCAAGAGATAAAGATCTACAGGGAAATACATTGCAGGGCTTCTTTCCCTGTACCAGCTGCAAAGCATGCAAATTTGGCAAAAAAAGTAAAGAAGTAATATCCTCTAATAATAATTATAAATATCCCATAAGAGATACCATTAGATGCTCTGACACTAACATAATATACTTAATTCAATGCCAGTGTAAATTACAGTACTTAGGACAAACGAGCAGACCATTACATGATAGGATCAGAGAACACCTTTCTAATATTAAAAGAGGCAACTGTAAACATTTACTTTCCAAACATTTTAAAGAACAACACCATAAAAAACCGGTAGGATTTACATATTGGGGCATAAAAAAAGTATATAATGACAGAGGAGGTAATATGGAAAAAATGTTGTTATTAAAGGAAGCTGAATTAATATTTAAGTTTAATACACTTACTCCTAATGGCCTGAATGCAGAACTTAATCTAAATCCATTTATATAATAAAGGAAACTTACATTAGAATACCAACATACTCCAATCCTATAGGTATTATATATAAAATATTGATTATATAAACAACTAAAGGAATGTTTGAATTTGTAAACAATTCTCCTATATGTACCCCATGCCAAATATAAAGGCAATATATACAGAACCAGCCACTTTACCTGTGTAATATAAAATGTATATCCGAATATCTTTAGACTTTTTAATTCGAGGAACACAATCTCTATACAGCTATTATATATCTCCTCACTTAGCATAAAACGCCATATACTATTTATTCACATACTATTTATTTAATACTATTTATTTCTATTTAGCGATTGTATTTCATCTCATTTTGTCAATCTCTTTTTGTTAACCTATTCATGCCAATATTGTTATTAGAATAATAACAACATCTAATAAACCCTCAGCATATTAAGAGCACAACCTCTAATTGATTAGGGGGAGTATCCAAAAGACTATAAAGGAGCTTAAGGAACACACTGGAGTATACAGTCTTGATAAAGGCGCAAGGTACAGCGCTGAAACGCGTAGAAAACGACATCGAGTGTGGATACTATTAGCTCCAGCAGAAGGATCACAAGAAACACTCCCCCCACGATCCGGCTACCCGATAGGTCCTCCGTGCACCACGTCATACGGACATCAAACACACCTGGGTAGGAAGTAGTTGCGGAAGCGACCCAAACGGCGGCACGCCGACGGGAGACACAACAAACTCGGCTTGTACACAGAAGCACTCTTCCCAGAACCCACGGCACCACGATTAATATCACGGAGGTAAGGGATATCGGAGGTCCGGTTAGGGGGAGTTGAGCCAATTTGTTTTTACTTTTGGGACTTTTTAATCTATGGATTAGTTGTGGCCACAACTTAAGAATACCTTATCAGATACATTACAAAAGAATCACAATATCTGAACTCACCGAAAAACACTATTTTTAAACAATTACAATTTTTTCATAGGATATGGATATGCTCTTATATATGCTTGATTTATAAAGATACGGAACATCATACGAATTGTTTTCAGCAACAGTATTTGTATTTGTATTTTAACATGTTTTAAGTAAATGTTTTTTTCTAAACCACTGTAATTTTTTCATTCACTTAAAAGTATATTGCATCCAAAACATTGTGTTTACACATTACGGATAGAAATATTAAGAAATAGGATAAATACCGCACTGCACTTTAAACTAAGTTTCAAACAATATATATTGTTACAAAATATTAAGAAATAGGATAAATACCGCACTGCACTTTAAACCGAGTTTCAAACAATATATATTGTTACAAAATTGCCGATTAGGGGAAATAAGTTTTAACACAAAGTATATTTTTTATAGAAATAAGTTTTAACACAAAGTATATTTTTTATAGAAACGTCTACTACCACACAGCATAGCGATTAATTTATTAACACTTTAATTTAGAATTCTTGTGAGAAGATTTGAAGGATTTTAAGGAATAGTTAAGAATCACAGTCCAACTCCCTGCTCCGGATGGATGACGATAGAAGATGCCGCTTGGATGAACACTTCAATCGGATGGAAGACCTCTTCTGCCCCGCTTGGATGAAGACTTCTACCGGATGGAGGACCTCTTCTTGCTCCGCTTGGATGAAGAATTTGGCTCGGCTGGGTGAAGACGACTCAAGGTAGGGAGATCTTCAGGGGCTTAGTGTTAGGTTTATTTAAGGGGGGTTTGGGTTAGATTAGGGGTATGTGGGTGGTGGGTTGTAATGTTGGGGGGGGTATTTTTTATTTATTTTTTACAGGCAAAAGAGCTGAACTTCTTGGGGCATGCCCCACAAAGGGCCCTGTTCAGGGCTGGTAAGGTAAAAGAGCTTTGAACTTTTTTAATTTAGAATAGGGTAGGGCATTTTTTTTATTTTGGGGGGCTTTGTTATTTTTTTTTTTTTTTTATTGAAGTCAACAACCAATACAGAGTATACAGAGTATAGAGTATGTCTCAGAACATTCACGAAACAATGGGTACAGAGCATAATTAGGAGACAATGTATTCTAGTATCTCAAAAATTTCCATACAATGTGGGCTATCACATACAGAGACTTCAGTTTTGTTTTAGAGTATAACAAATGTAATATAAGCAACAATGGTCCTCTCCTAGCTATATACAAAGAGAAGCAAGGTGGCTATTCAGATAAGTAAAAGACTAGGGAGGAGGTGACTCTATAGTTATATGGGGAAGAGGGACGCAGCGGGCAAGAGCCGCTCAGATATAATAGGGGAGGGGTGGGGGGGGGGGACGGGGGGGCGGAGTCAATAGGTACGTCCTCATCAGGAACAAATTAGGTGGGACTAGAGTATTATTACTTGAAATAAACCAAATCACTCTGATCTAAGCCTTTGTAATACTTTGTATGTAGATCAACTATTTTAAAACATTGCACAACATTGTGTCCAACCAAAGATCTGGGGACTAGGGCCACACCAGGATGTACAGGTCATTATCTCATGCCACGTCTATACGGTACCATCTCGGCCGCCAATAGCACCGCACAGACATGGAACATTTAGAATCACTCATATTGTGGTTAAATAAATATGAAATGTAATAGAAAAAACCGACAACAATATAATATAAGGGACTCCTGGGTGAGCTCCTCTCCTGGGGCGATGTCAACTATAGACGATGTGGGAAAAAGGGAGTGGGGTATGACCCGCAGGCAACCAGTACCAGCGGGAAAGGGAGGAGAGGGGCTCAGTAGTAACCATAAGTGTGTAGCATAGGTAATGCCCATAAGAAACACATTTTCTAACAAGCAAGTCATACTATAACATATTCATGACAACAGTATCACCACTCATAATCTAACAACCAGAGGCTCCGAGAAAAGGTATTTCTCAGGTAATTAAAAATAAATCTTGCATAAACGTTGATACAGGTGTGTACGTAAAATAACCCAGACATATAAAGGCCACCTCAGATCAGCAAATACCTCAGCAGCACAGCATAAATACTAACTAGTGTTGAACAATGAACATATAGTATACCTAAAGTATATACAGTGGTGTGGGCCCCGAAATCAATCTTTACAGACCGCATTAGGGTTGTCATGAAAATACTATATGCACTATAAGGCGTTCATTTATAATAAACCTTATGAAACAACTTCTAGTGTATTGATAATGTTATTAGATTAGGTGAGGTTAGTAGGTAGACCATGTGATAACTAGGGCAATATGCTGTTAGTAGATATTGTAAAAATAAGGCTGTTTGGAGCCTTAACTGTTAGGGAGACAAATTGCGATCAGATATTTGGTAAAGAATAATAATATCTGCATCTAACCAGATAGAACATACCAGGGCGAAAATCAGTAACGTTCATTGCTCAACATATGTAGCTGCTTGAGTAAAATTTATAGGATGACAGTAACTTGTTAAGAATATGATTATTGCAAACACTTCAAGTAAGGGTTAACCTGAGGGCAGAGTGGAAGTAAAACCATAAGCGGATAATAGATCACAGCATCAGACATGGTAAGCATATCGTCATTAGTGTTACTTAGTGGGGCAGAGGGATAGCCTGAGAAACCTTTTAATGTATATGTATGACTACCCTAACAAACATAGATCTGCAATACTAAGGAGGAAAGGGGAACAATCAGAATGAGCTTTTATATATGCATCCCATCTATTATATTGAAGTAGTTACTGGGACTGAGAAAGGCGACCCTCCTTATACCTGTATTGTACATTATGACGTATCAAATGACTAAATAGAATATGTTGCAATGTATAATAGAGAGTTTATAAAAATTATAAGGTCCTGTAGTGCTGCAGTAGAAGCCTAACTGATTTTATGTGAAGGGCAAAATACAAACTAACTACGGTAGTGCCGGGTAGAATGCAGTAAGATAAACTAAGGACTAAGAGCATTAATGTCAAATTTTGTCAGGCAATAGATAGGTAATTAAAATTAAACAAGGGTAGCTTGGTAATAATTAAATGTGAGAGGGCTGTCTATTTCAACCCACCAACAGAGGGATTAACGAGAAATATTCCTCACCAGCGTTTAAGACCTAAGTAAAACATTTAGTGTGGGTATACATAGTGTTCCAGTTGTGTGGTGTCATAGCATAGATTGTACATATATGTATAGGGGACTCAGCACATAAACTCTCAGATTCAGTTTGTGCCGTTGTCAGTATAGTTATTCTTTAACCGATGCCCATAGGAAGTGTACCTCCCGCTCCTGACAGCGGCACTGAAATGAGCAACACATATAGCCAGCTACTTAGGTCCCGCACTTCACTTCTATGGCACAGGCTTGAAGAGTTGTGGGAGTCGATCCAACCATGAAGTGAAAAGCTTAGATCGGCTATGTGGATCGACTGGTGTGGCGCCGCTCTCTTAGGACCATCGGTATATGCGCTCAACTCTGCTTCTGTGAACATTTCCGGAATGGTGTATTCATGAATCGGCATTCTCATGCTGGTCTGTGACCTCCTCAGACCCTGCCGCTGTGTGGAGGCTATCGGCCAAAATAGGTGAGAGGTATCCTGCAGACTGGCTTCCCTGTCATAATCCAGGAAACAGGGTACAAAGTCCACAGTAAGGCTGGAAGCCGGTAGTGAGGCCGAAGGTCTCTGTATTGCGGGTACTAGAGTAATCTTCTCCTTACGCCATTCTCGTGTTCCCAAGATATGAGCCTCAATCACCTGGTCATCTCCGTTAGGCAGGTCTAGGATGAGAGGTATCGTGGGAGAAGCAGGCAAGGGGTTAGTGCGCTGGATCACCACTGTTTGTTGTGCGATAGTATCGTTGATGGGTCTTATGGTCGCATCCCGCAGAGACTGAGCTAGTTCCACAAACTGCTCAGACATTTTCTTTTCCAGCCGTGCGAACAAGATTCCGATGGTATCATAGCATAACTGTGAATCCATGTCAGGAATATCACCGTGATCAGTAGCGATATTAAATTTGCAGCTTGCAGCACAGAGGCCACACTTGAGTTGTCTTAATGGCAAATAGTGAGAGGAAATGCTCCCTCAAGTCTCAGTAATCCAGCTTGCCCCAGAGCAGGCAATCAAAAGATAATACCCTGAAGGTTTACATAAAGTAGTTGCCCAATTGTGATAGTAGAAGGGAGTACTCTTATAGCATGGTTAGTCTTTCTCTCAGGCAATATTGCAGTGAGGGTCCGTAACCGTGTGTTAGGCCACAATCACAGCTGCGTGCTTTTGAGGTAAGGCTAGTAACTCCGCCATCAAAAATAAAAAATCTACTCCCATGTTCTTGCAAGGTCCCTGGTGAAAAGTAGGAGCATTTGTATACAATTATCTAGAAGAAAGTGCTTAAGACTCCATTAAGAAAAGAGAAATTTTACGGAGCTCCTTCAGTTTGCATCTACTCAGCATGGCGGTTGGCTCCGCCCCCCCGGGGCTTTGTTATTTTATTAGGGGGCTTACAGTAGGTGTAATTAGTTTAAAATTGTTGTAATATATTTCTAATGTTTGTAAATATTTTTTTATTTTTTGTAACTTAGTTCTTTTTTATTTTTTGTACTTTAGTTAGTTTATTTCATTGTATTTATTTGTAGGAATTGTATTTAATTTATTTATTGATAGTGTAGTGTTAGGTTTAATTGTAGATAATTATAGGTATTTTATTTAATTTATTTATTGATAGTGTAGTGTTAGGTTTAATTGTAACTTAGGTTATGATTTATTTTACAGGTAAATTTGTAATTATTTTAACTATTTTAGCTATTAAATAGTTCTTAACTATTTAATAGCTATTGTACCTGGTTAAAATAAATACAAAGTTACCTGTAAAATAAATATTAATCCTAAAATAGCTATAATATAAATATAATTTATATTGTAGCTATATTAGGATTTATTTTACAGGTAAGTATTTAGCTTTAAATAGGAATAATTTATTTAATAAGAGTTAATTAATTTCGTTAGATTAAAATTATATTTAATTTAGGGGGGTGTTAGTGTTAGGGTTAGACTTAGCTTTAGGGGTTAATACATTAATTACAATAGCGGTGAGCTCCAGTTGGCAGATTAGGGGTTAATAATTGAAGTTAGGTGTCGGCGATGTTAGGGAGGGCAGATTAGGGGTTAATACTATTTATTATAGGGTTAGTGAGGCGGATTAGGGGTTAATAACTTTATTATAGTAGCGGTGCGGTCCGCTCGGCAGATTAGGAGTTAATAAGTGTAGGCAGGTGGAGGCGACGTTGAGGGGGGCAGATTAGGGGTTAATAAATATAATATAGGGGTCGGCGGTGTTAGGGGCAGCAGATTAGGGGTACATAAGTATAACGTAGGTGGCGGTCGGCAGATTAAGGGGTTAAAAAATTTAATCGAGTGGCGGCGATGTGGGGGGGGGGGGGCTCGGTTTAGGGGTACATAGGTAGTTTATGGGTGTTAGTGTACTTTAGAGCACAGTAGTTAAGAGCTTTATGAACCGGCGTTAGCCCAGAAAGCTCTTAACTACTGACTTTTTTCTGCGGCTGGAGTTTTGTCGTTAGAATTCTAACGCTCACTTCAGACACGACTCTAAATACCGGAGTTAGGAAGATCCCATTGAAAAGATAGGATACGCAATTGACGTAAGGGGATCTGCGATATGGAAAAGTCGCGGCTGAAAAGTGAGCGTTAGACCCTTTTTTCAATGACTCCAAATACCGGCGGTAGCCTAAAACCAGCGTTAGGAGCCTCTAACGCTGGTTTTCACGGCTACCGCCAAACTCCAAATCTAGGCCTTAGAGAATAAGCAGCCAAGTGCAATAAAACTGCTCAAATGAGACTCATTTTACTAAAGAACTACAGAAACCCTTTGATGTTTGACCTTTTGGTTACAATTTTAATGTTTACATTAAATATTTTTTTCTTGCAAAAGTTAAAATAATAATTTTAACTACTTAAAGGGTCATGAAACCCAAATTTTTTCTTTCATGATTCAGATAGAGCATGACATTTTTAATTACTTTCCTTTATATCCTTTTTTGAAAATTATAGCTAGGTGGTTCAAACGCTGCTAATTGGTGGCTGCACATATATGCCTCTTGCTATTGGCTTTCAGCTAGCTGTCAGTAGAACATCACTGCTCCTTCAACAAAGGATAGCAAGAGAATGAAGTTAATTAGATAATAGAAGTAAATAGGAAAGTTGTTTAAAATTGTATGATCTAACTAATTCATGAAAGAAAAATGTTGGGTTGCATGTCCCTTTAATGTAAATTCACATTTTACTGTGTATTTTTAATACTAATTTTAGGCAATACTCTGTATTGTACATATGTGCCTTCACATACAGAAATATTAGAACTAGAAGGCCCAAACCTATCTCCTTCTGAAGTCTTAGGATAGCCTCATGCATTCTCTGCCCTAAAGATCCTAGGGCACGATCCGATAAACGGCGTAGTTTGCGGCGCAAGTGAGGGAACCCGCGTCGCCCGCAGTTTCAGCTCACAACTTGAGCTATCCCATATACGGCGCCGTCAGATGCTAAAGTGCCGTAAGTCGGATAAACCAGCGATGTCCAGAAACCTGCGCAAGTACAAATTTCTGGCGTCGCCAGTGACTTACAGCATGTTAGAAACTGCCGGCGCCTACAAAACCTGACTAAAGTCTAAATCACCCGCACTGTCTAACACGCCTCCCTAACATAGCCTGACACATCTAACCCTCTATCCGCTATCCCCCCTCACTATCCTAACAATAAAAAATGTATTAACCCCTAAACCGCCGCTACCTAATAAAGTTATTAACCCCTAAACTGCCGCCAGCTATATTAAATCTATAACCCCCTAAAGTGAGCCCCTAACACCGCCGCCATCTACCTTACCTACCCCCTAAAGTGAGCCCCTACCCCGCCGCTATCTATTTTAAAATTATTAACCCCTAATCTAATCCCCCTACCCCGCCGCCATCTATATTAAATTATTTAACCCCTAAAATACTAAACTATCCCTACCACTAAACCTAAGTCTAACCCTACAAATAGCCCTGAAAAGGGCTTTTTGCGTGGCATTGCCCCAAAGTAACAGCTCTTTTGCCAGCCCTTAAAAGGGCTTTTTGCGGGGCATGCCCCAAAGAATTCAGCTCTTTTGCCAGCCCTTAAAGGGCTTTTGGCGGGGCATGCCCCAAAGAATTCAGCTCTTTTGCCAGCCCTTAAAAGGGCTTTTAGCTGGGCTTTGTCACAAAGTAAACTGCTCTTTTGCCTACAATCTACATCCCCCTACACTGCGGCCACCTATAATAAATGTATTAACCCCTAATCTAATCCCCCTACACCGCCGCCAGCTATATTAACTATATTAACCCTAATTATATTAGGGTTAATATAGTTAATATAGTTATTATATTATATATATTAACTATATTAACCCTAATTATATTAGGGTTAATATAGTTAATATCGTTATTATATTATATATATATATATATATATATTAAGTATAATAACCCTATCTAACTCTAACATCCTAACTAAACTCTTATTAAAATAAATCTAATATTAATATTATTAATTAAAATATTCCTATTTAAAACTAAATACTTACCTATAAAATAAACCCTAAGATAGCTACAATATAATTAATAATTACATTGTAGCTATGTTAGGGTTTATATTTATTTTACAGGTAAATTGTTAATTATTTTAGCTAGGTATAATAGCTATTAAATAGTTATTAACTATTTAATAGCTACCTAGTTAAAATAATTACCCAATTACCTGTAAAATAAATCATAACCTAAGTTACAAATACACCTACACTATCAATAAATTAAATAGACTACAAATATCTATCTAAAAATACAATTAAATAAACTAAACTAAATTACAAAAGCAAACACTAAATTACAAAAAATAAAAAAAAGATTACAAGATTTTTAAGCTAATTACACCTATTCTAAGCCCCCTAATAAAATAATAAAGCCCCCCAAAATAAAAAAAATTCCCTACCCTATTCTAAATTAAAAAAAGTTCAAAGCTCTTTTACCTTACCAGCCCTTAAAAGGGCCTTTTGTGGGGGCATGCCCCAAAGAAAACTGCTCTTTTGCCTGAAAAAAAAACACAATACCACCCCCCAACATTACAACCCACCACCCACATACCCCTAATCTAACCCAAACCCCCCTTAAATAAACCTAACACTACCACCCTGAAGATTTCCCTACCTTGTCTTCACCACACCGGGCCGAACTCCTCATCCGATCCGGGCGATGTCTTTATCCAAGCGGCAGCAAAGTCTTCTTCTATCCGGCAGCATCTTCCATCAAACGGCATCTTCAATCTTCATTCGTCGCTCCTCCGACACGGAGCATCCATCCCGGCCGACGACTGAACGACGAATAAGGTACCGTTAAATGACGTCATCCAAGATGGCGTCCGTCGAATTCCGATTAGCTGATAGGATTCTATCAGCCAATCGGAATTAAGGTAGAAAAATCTGATTGGCTGATTGGTTCAGCCAATCGGATTGAACTTGAATCTGATTGGCTGATTCAATCAGCCAATCAGATTTTTCTACCTTAATTCCGATTGGCTGAAAGAATCCTATCAGCCAATCGGAATTCGACGGATGCCATCTTGGATGACGTCATTTAACGGGACCTTATTCGTCGTTCAGTCGTCGGCCGGGATGGATGCTCCGCATCGGAGGAGCGACGAATGAAGATTGAAGATGCCGTTTGATGGAAGATGATGCCGGATAGAAGAAGACTTTGCTGCCGCTTGGATAAAGACATCGCCCGGATCGGATGAGGAGTTTGGCCCGGTGTGGTGAAGACAAGGTAGGGAGATCTTCAGGGGGGTAGTGTTAGGTTTATTTAAGGGGGGTTTGGGTTAGATTAGGGGTATGTGGGTGGTGGGTTGTAATGTTGGGGGGTGGTATTGTGTTTTTTTTTTTCAGGCAAAAGAGCAGTTTTCTTTGGGGCATGCCCCCACAAAAGGCCCTTTTAAGGGCTGGTAAGGTAAAAAGAGCTTTGAACTTTTTTTAATTTAGAATAGGGTAGGGAAATTTTTTTATTTTGGGGGGCTTTATTATTTTATTAGGGGGCTTAGAATAGGTGTAATTAGCTTAAAAATCTTGTAATCTTTTTTTATTTTTTGTAATTTAGTGTTTGTTTTTTTTGTAATTTAGTTTAGTTTATTTAATTGTATTTTTAGATAGATATTTGTAGTTTATTTAATTTATTGATAGTGTAGGTGTATTTGTAACTTAGGTTAGGATTTATTTTACAGGTAATTGGGTAATTATTTTAACTAGGTAGCTATTAAATAGTTAATAACTATTTAATAGCTATTATACCTAGTTAAAATAATTAACAATTTACCTGTAAAATAAATATAAACCCTAACATAGCTACAATGTAATTATTAATTATATTGTAGCTATCTTAGGGTTTATTTTATAGGTAAGTATTTAGATTTAAATAGGAATATTTTAGTTTATAATATAAATTAGATTTATTTAATAAGAATTTAGTTAGGGGTGTTAGGGTTAGATAGAGTTAATATAGTTAATATAAATACTATAGTAACTATATTAACTATATTAACCCTAATATAATTAGGGTTAATATAGTAAATATATATAATGTAATAACTATATTAACTATAATATACTTAGGGTTAATATAGATAATATAGCTGGCGGCGAGGTAGGTAGATTAAATTAGGGGTTAATAATTTTACTATAGATGGCGGCGGTGTAAGGGGCTTATATTAGGGGTTAATACCATTAATATAGGTGCGGCGGTGTAGGGAGGGCAGGTTATAGGGCAAAAAAGCTGTTAACTTTGGGGCAAAGCCCCGCAAAAGGCCCGTTTAAGGGCTGGTAATAGAGTTTATTACTTTATGGATATTAGATTAGGGGTTAATAATATTAATATAGCTGGCGGCGGTGTAAGGGGTCAGATTAGGGGATAGATCAGGTAGATGGCGGCAGTTTTAGGGGCTCACAGTAGGGGGTTAGTTTATGTAGATGGCGGCGGTTTAGGGGTTAAATACTTTATTAGGGATTGCGGAGGGGGATCACATTTGACAGGTAAATAGACATTGCGCATGCGTTAGGTGTTAGGTTTTACTTAGCAGATTGCGGTTGACAGGTAGATAGACATTGCGCATGCGTTAGGTGTTAGGTTTATTTAGCAGCTAGTTTAGAGAGTTACGGGGCTCCAATAGTCAGCGTAAGGCTTCTTACGGCTGCTTTTTGTGGCGAGGTGAAAATGGAGTAAGATTTCTCCATTTTCGCCACATAAGTCCTTACGCTGTATATTGGATACCAAACTGCTCGGGTTTGGTATACATGCCTATGGCCCAAAAAACTACGGGCGACGGCAGAAATAGACGCGCATAACTTCTAGGTTACGCCGTATATAGGATACCAAACCCGTGCAAATATTGGCGTCGCCAGCTTTTGCGGGCGACGATTTTTATCGGATCGACCCCCTGATATCATAGAGCTTGACCACTTTGAGAGAGAGATCAACTTTCCAAATTAGTTCTATTATAAGATGATTATATTTGCTTTGTCTCTTGGTATCCTTTGTTAAATAGTAAAAAGATAGTTTATGAACTTTTAGTACTGTAATATTAGCATCATGAACTTGATTCCTGCTAAACATGTTTTTCGGATTTTACGGCATATAATGAATTTAAAAGTATCCACGTGCCAGGATTATGTTGAATAAATTCTTCATTTAAATCCCCTCAACATGTTGGCCAGAGGTATAAGTGAATTATTAGATAGTTAATATATATTTAAAAATGTGATAATATGAGAAAATGTGCATTTATGCCAATATATATGAAAGTATCAAATGCATTTCATAATGTGCAATGAAAAAAAGTAATTTCTTAATCTCATCATATATTAATCTCACTCAAAAAAGCACAGAATGCTGAGTTTTATTTATTCAGATTCAATTTCCAGTTAAATATAACTAAGTATGACATGGTAATGATTTTCAAAGGATATTCTAAATTTGGCAAAGCTGTATAATTTATGGATAGGTAACTTACACACACACACACATATATATATATATATATATATATATATATATATATATATATATATATATATATATATATATATATATATATATATATATATATATAATCTCAAGCACAACACATAGGAAAGCCATCACTTCCTGTGATGTATCCAGTAAAAATAAACTGAAGAGTAAGTTACAGTATTTGGCCAAATGGTAGTAGGCCTAGGTGCCATATCATACCTTGTTTCCTAACCTACAGCCAAAACCTTACACACTGAAATACAAACAAGCACATCACAGATATTTGTAATCCTCCTTATATACAGTAAATACAAACATGGAAATGGAGTGCACTCTCAGACTGGAGTGGGTACATATCAGATGCCACTGGCAAAACTCATAGCTCTGGGCACTCATCTGGCACTCTCAGAAAAGTTTATAACTCCAGACAAGCCTGGGTGAAAAGTCCAATAAGGATTACTCATAAATATCAGATACCAACCCAGGATATGATGCATTAAGTTAGATTTAAAACATGCAAATGAAGAGTGAAGGGACATGAAATTGCTGGGTACAACTACAGTAGTTTGGTTACTACTCACGTGCTATTGTTTTCCCTCCTGTATGTGCAGCTGTCTTTAAAGTTGTTTTTGTCTTATGTTCTCTCATTACAGAATCCAGGTGCTAAAGCTCTGCATTGTATACTGGGTGCCGCCATCTTGTAGCTCATGTATTGTTGCATCCTGTGATAGGAGCAGTGCTCTGTCACAGATTAGTGCTGTTTCCGGCATTTTGACAGCTGTACCTTTTGCTTCCATTTAGTTCACATAATAGAGTGTTACATTTTGCAGGTTTTTGCACAGTTTAAAAGTTAAATAACAAATATAAGCTCCAAGATGGCAGCCCCCGTGTGAAGATACAGAGCACCACTTACTGATAATTGTAAGGGGTTTAAATAACAGAACCATTGTGTTGTAGTTGTACCCAGCAGTTTAATGTCCCTTTAGCTTTGGCCAGGTGCTACCTCGATGCCTCTTCTTACCTGAAACCCTATCCTATAGTACATGCTAACTTTCAAGCAAAAACACTGAAATACAAACAATGGTAATTTAGAGGCCCACTCTGGTCTGAGTTCAATCCAGTATCATGTTGTTATATATATTACAACTCTTTTGGGCCTGCAAAAAAAGGGTCATTATAGTCAAAAATTTACTAGCTCTAATTCGTAAGATCATATAATCTTAAGACTAGTGACCGTGTACCTCTGTTTGTTTAACCCCGACAAAGGTAGTAGGTCACGCTTTATAGTTTAAATAATGTTAAAATAAAGTATAAGAAGTTATGTCATTTGCATAGAAACTTGTAGTCGCCATTTTGTTTTCAGGGGTCACAGGAATAAAGCTTTTCCTGTTACCTTAAAGGAACAGTAATGATTTAGACAGAGCATACCATTTTAAACAACTTTCCAATTTACTTCTATTATTTAATTTGCTTCCTTCGCTTTTTATCCATTGCTGAAAGGTTTATCTAGGAAAGCTCAGTAGCAGCAAAGAACCTAGGTTCTTGCTGCTGATTGGTGGCTGCATATATATACCCATTGTCATTGGCTTACCCATGTGTTCAGTTAGAAACCAGTAGTGCATTGCTGCTCTTTAAAAAAATGATACCAAGAGAATGAAGCAAATTGATAATAGAAGTAAACTGGAAAGTTGTATGTTCTACCTAAATCATGAAAGAAAAATTGTAGGTGTCATGTCCCTTTAAGAGGTGTATGGGCTATTGTATCAGTCAGTATCAGAAGAAAAGAGGTACATAACACATTAAAAGTCCTTTTTTGGTAGCTTTTTGGTTGGAAACTCATTTGCGACAGAGGAGTTTTAAAAACAAAATGAAATTGCACTGTGATCACTCAAGAAATTCAGCTAACAATCCAGTCAAGGCAAAAAACTTTTTCAGGAGCAAATTATTGATAGATGGTAAACAAGGCATTTATTTCATTTTAAACTTTTTACACATTGTTTTAAACCAGGCTAAGGGGTAGATTTATCATTGTGCGAGCGTTCATGATACAATGTAGCGTATCATGTCCGCTGCACATCGATAAATGCAGACAGTATACGCTGTTGGCATTTATCATTGCACCAGCAGTTCTTGTGAACTGCTGGTGCAATGCAGCCCCTGCAGATCTGTGGCAGGGGGTGTCAATCAACCCGATCGTATTCGATCGGGTTGATATCTGTCCGTGGCCTCAGAGCAGGCGGACAAGTTATGGACCAGCGGTCTTTAGACCGCTGCTTCATAACTTCTGTTTCCGGCAAGCCTGAAGGCTTGCGCGGAAACAGGTGCATCAAGCTCCATACGGAGCTTGATGAATCGGCCCCTAAGGGTCTATAGGAATTAGGATAGTGGATTCAGGTAAGGGTTGTTTAAGGTGAGAGGAGATTTTGTTTATTTAAGTGGGGTTAATTTTAGAGGGGTTTTAGGGATACTAGAGCTTAATGGATCATTAAAGGTGGTGGGCTAGGCACCTGTCATTCATAGTCATCAGGAACCCAGAAGTAAGGTGGTTAATTATGGTGAGTGCCACTTGCAAATAAGGGGTGAATAGCAGTGGGCATTATTTAAGGTTAAGGATTTGATGTGCTCAGGGTTAAGGGGATAATAACAGTTGAAGGTTAATGTATGGGGATCTCAGTGTTTGGGTAATTTGGGCCTGAAGTCTCAGAATCCTTGCAGGTAGGGGTTCATATCATTGGGGTGTCCCGGGCTTTGTTTTGTTTGTTTTTTCATTATAATTTTCTTTAGCATTTAGGATTTGTACAAAAACCAAAACATGTAACAACAGCATATGCACCGTAGCAATGGCCATAAGATACCATAATTACAATCATGCAACACATCTTTTGTGAAAAATTGGATTTCCCAAACCTGACAGAAATTCCTGTCACTCCTTAAATGACCAGTAAATACAGTAGATTAGCATAATCAACAAATGCATGGTATGTTTGCATCACTGGAGCAGCCACTTCAGGGATTATATGTCTGTGGCAAGTGTGAACATATTGTCTCTTTAGAAACTCGTATTGGAGTTCTGGAGGAACGAATTGCAACACTGCATTAAATTCAAACACTTAAAAGGGAAACGAATATGACTGAGCTGGTTATTAACGGTTCTAGCAGTGGGAGTGGAGAAGATTCAGATGGGGAGACTCCGGAATGTAGCTTGGTCACAGTTAGAGGACGAAGTAAAGGTAAGCGGAAGAGACAGGCCAGTTCTGAGCTGGTATACCAGAGCACATTTGAAAGATTGAGTGAAGATGTTGGGGATATCAGTTCAGGGGTGGCATTGTGAAATAGGGCTGTTCTGCTTAGTATAGTGAGCATTCCTTTAGTCATGGAAGCGTGGCATACTATAGTGAGCAGTCCTTCAGTCATGAAAGAGGGGTATACAAGTCTTGAGCCTGAGGCAGATGTTGTTTGTAGAAGACTCTATTATTAGGAAGTTTGATATGGTAATTTGTCATCCAGACCCCTTAAATAGAACAGTTTGCTGTCTTACAGTTGCTTGTGTTAGGCATATTGTTAAGCGTATTGATAGATTGTTAGAGGGATGTGGCTCTGATCCTGCAGTCATGGTGCGTATTGGTACTAATGAAGGAATGAGCGGGAGATGGAGTGTCCTAAAAATGACTTCTGGGAGTTAGGTAGCAAGCTTAAATCAAGGACCTGCAAGGTAATATTTTTGGAGACATTACCAGTGCCCTGTGCTAACTCAGTAAAGCAGGAGCAGCTAAGGTCAGTTAATTCATCGTTAAAAAATGGTGTAAAAATGAGGGGTTTGAATTTTTGGAGCACTGGGCTGACTTTTCACTTGGGTACAATTTGTACAGTAAGAATGGATTTCACCTGAATGACATGGGCACAGGAGAGGATGACAGCACTCATAATCTTTTAAACTAGGCAAAGGGGGGGGGGGGGTCAGAAATAGGAAAGGCTGCTAATAATAACAGTGCTGTAATTGGAGATTTTAACTACCCTGACATAAACTGGGTCAATGAAACTAGTAATTCAGCTAAGGGAGATAGATTTTTAAATGTTCTCAGGGATAACTTCTTGTCACAATTAATAGAGGGGCCAACTAGGAATAAAGCTATATTGGATTTAGTGCTATCAAACAATACAAATCTAGAGGCCCATTTATCAAGCTCCGTACGGAGCTTGAGGGCCTGTGTTTCTGGCGAGTCTCCATAACCCTGTCCGCCTGCTCTGAGCAAGCGGACAGGAATTGCCACAATTCAATTGATTGACACCTCCCTGCTGGCGGCCCATTGGCCGCGAGTCTGCAGGGGGCAGCGCTGCACCAGCAACTCTTGTGAGCTGCTGGTGCAATGCTGAATACGGAGAGCGTATTGCTCTCCGCATTCAGTGATATCTGTCGGACCTGATCCGCACTGTCGGATCAGGTCCGACAGACATTTGATAATTCGGCCTCATAATATCAAACATAGAAGTCAAAAAACATTTGGGTAACAGTGATCATAACATGGTAATGTTTGAAATCACTTTCCATAAGCAATGTCTTAAAAGTTTAACTAAGACTTAATTTTAAGAATGCAAAATTCAATGATTTAAGACAATCATTAAATAACATACATTGGGGCAAAGTATTATCTAATAAAAATACAGAGGATAATTGGATAACATTTAAAACTTTGTTAAATAAATATACATATCAACACATACTATATGGTTATAAAAGTAAAATAAATAAATCCAAGCCAATGTGGCTAACTAAAAATGTGTTAAGAAAAATTAGGAAAAAATGTAAGGAATTGAAATTATTCAAAGAAAATAGTACAGACTCAACACACAAAATTTACAAGGATTGTAACAAAGCATGTAAAAAAACAATAATAATAAGCCAAAGTTGAAAATGAAAGATTAATTGCAAAGGATCCTAAGTCAAACCCTAAAATGTTTGGTTTTTTTATATTCAATAATTTTTATTGAGTTTGAAAGTTTCAAAACAATATTCCACACATTGTACAATAAGAATACACTTAAGAAAATTCACAGGCGTAAAATCAATAAACCCAAAACCTTTTTTCTTTTTTCGTTCAAAAAGGATAGATCTGTTGTTAAGTATAGCACAGCAGATATCCAATTATGAAGTATAAATAAAAAAAGGAAAACAGTAGGGGGAAAAAAAAAGGGAAAGAAGAAGGGAAAGGGGGATCACTCCAGTAGGTAGGGAAAAGGATATTAGGGAGCACAACCCTCCTTAACAGTTCTGTACACCACCCAAATGTAAATCTGGGATACAACTAAGTATTGCTTGCTTAGGTGTAAAAATGTCAATGTGGATTAATAACCTGTAAACCCTGTTCCCAGAGAAAGAAAATGTCTGCTATAAAATCTCGTTTGCCCATGTAGCAATAATACTGTTTCTCAAGCGCTAACATATGTTCTACTTCGAATACCCACTGTGCATGTGTAGGGATTGTTTGTGTTTTCCACAATCTTGGGATCAGTCTTTTTGCACAAGCCAACATTAGCTGAAGCAACTTTGTTCCAAGGGCACAATTAAGTGGTGGAATGAGATTAAGGAGAATGAGGCGAGAATTAAAGGAGACATGAGTACCTAGAATTTGATTAATACTCTGCTCCAGTTGTGTCCAGTAACCAGTAATAAGTGGGCAGGTCCACCATATATTGGTCATGGTACCCACTTCGCCACATCGTCTCCAACAGTTGGAGGAAGCAGTTGGGTAAATATATCTCAAGCGTTGTGGTGTTAAGTACCATCGGGCTAGAATTTTATAGTTCATTTCAGATATCATTACTGAGGTGGAGGCAGAATGAGACGGTTTAAAACAGCGTCTCCAGTCATCATCATTAATGTCCTCTGATATTTCCGCTCTCCATCTCGGCAGATATGCGGGTTGTTGACCTGGGAAAGGTTTTTTGAGCATTTTATACAGTATCGAAAGATACCCTCTCCGGATTCCAGAATCCACACATATCCTCTCATATGCTGTTAGTGGTCTAAGAATATTGGGTGAATATGTGCTGTTGCATAGCACGTGTCTAATTTGAAGATATGAGTACCAATTATGAAATAGGGGTCCTAGGTCATTATTCAAGTCAACTCTGTCTCTAACCTTCCCTGAGTCTAGTAAAAGGTAAATAGGCAAATTTTTTAAGCTTTCTGTCGTACTTGTGTGTGCAAAAGTAATATGCTGTAAAAAGATTTGATTATTTAGTAGAGGGGTCAGGGGGGAGACCAAGGTAGAGAACCCTTCAAAATGTGTAATAACATAGTCCAACACATCAAGTGTGGCTTTGATATAGTTATTTTTATAGACTAAGAATGGTCTATGAATTTTGGGGAGCCATGCAACATCTCTCATACATCTAATCCCTAGCAGAGAGCTCTCAACACCAATCCACAAGGATGAGGGTTGATTGTGATTCCATGAAATCACTCTAGCCAAATGCACAGCCCTGTAATAATTATAGAGATGGGGACATTCAGTCCTCCATCCTCTTTATTTAGGTAGAGCGTATTTTGAGAGACCCTAGGTTTCTTATATGACCAGATAAAATAATTAAGCATCTTCTGCTGAACGTTCAGAAAAGACAGCGACAGGGCCATCGGCAATGTTTGAAAAAGATACAAGTATTTTGGGACTACCTAAAATGTTTTTTAAGTACATAAATGGCAAAAAAATCTAAGAAGGACAATATAGGTACCTTAAAATGCGTGGAGGGTAGCATGATTAACAGTGACAGGGAGAAGGCTGAGGTACTAAACCAATTATTTTCTTTAGTATACACAAGAGAGGAACCAATGCAGGATACTTTGAAACAATCTAGAACATATAAGCCCATACGATTAACTAGGTTATGTCTAGAGGATAACAGGAAAAACATAGAAAATATGAAGGTAAATAAAACTCCAGTCCCAGATGGAACACACCCAAGGGTTTTACAGGAATTTAGCACTGTTATAGACAAACCTCTACTCTTAAGTTTTCAAGACCGATTATCCTCAGGCATAGTACCACAGGACTGGCATAAAGCTGATGTGGTGCCACTCTTCAAAAAGGGAAGCAGGGTTGATCCAAGAATCTATAGACCAGTTAGTCTGACATTAATAGTGGGGAAGATACTTGACGTGATTATAAGGTATTATATTGATGAGTATATTCGTATAAACAAGATTATGAGTTCAAATCAGCATGATTTTATGAGAAATAGATCATGTCAAACTAATCTAATTAGATTCTAGGAGGAAGTAAGTAAAAATATAGATAAAGGGGAATCAGTTGATGTGATATACTTAGATTTTGCAAAGGCGTTTGATACAGTGCTACATGAGAGACTAATGTACAAAATTAACGGCTAGATTACGAGTTTTGCAGTAAGCTGAAAAAGCAGTGTTAACATGTCCTAACGCTGCTTTTTCACTACAGCTGCTATTACGAGTCTTGCAGGTTTAGGGGCACCACACACTTTTTTTGCCTTACCACAAACCGACTTACGTAAAGTTTGTAAAGTCTTTCTTCTATGGGACTTCCATAGCACCGGTATGAGTTTGCCCTGGGAGGCCAAGAAGTGAGCGGTACACCCTACCCCGTCAAGACTCGTAACTCATTCTAAAGTCAGTAGTTATGAGTTTTACACAACAACGCCATAGCATAAAACTCATAACTAAAGTGTTAAAAAGTGCACAAACACCCATAAACTACCTATTAACCCCTAAACCGAGGCTCTCCTGCATCGCAAACACTATAATAAAATTTTTAACCCCTAATCTGCCGCTCCGGATATCACCGCCACTAGAATAAACATATTAACCCCTAAACCGCTGCACTCCCGCCTTGCAAACATTAGTCAAATATTATTAAACCCTAATCTGCCGCCCCTAACATCGCTGCCACCTACATTATACTTATTAACCCCTAATCTGCCGCCCCTAACATTGCCGCAACCTACATTATAGCATGATTTTATGAGAAATAGATCGTGTCAAACTAATCTAATTAGATTCTAGGAGGAAGTAAGTAAAAATATAGATAAAGGGGAATCAGTTGATGTGATATACTTAGATTTTGCAAAGGCGTTTGATACAGTGCTACATGAGAGACTAATGTACAAAATTAACGGCTAGATTACGAGTTTTGCAGTAAGCTGAAAAAGCAGCGTTAACATGTCCTAACGCTGCTTTTTCACTACAGCTGCTATTACGAGTCTTGCAGGTTTAGGGGCACCACACACTTTTTTTGCCTTACCACAAACCGACTTACGTAAAGTTTGTAAAGTCTTTCTTCTATGGGACTTCCATAGCACCGGTATTATGAGTTTGCCCTGGGAGGCCAAGAAGTGAGCGGTACACCCTACCCCGTCAAGACTCGTAACGCATTCTAAAGTCAGTAGTTATGAGTTTTACACTACAACGCCATAGCATAAAACTCATAACTAAAGTGTTAAAAAGTGCACAAACACCCATAAACTACCTATTAACCCCTAAACCGAGGCTCTCCTGCATCGCAAACACTATAATAAAAATTTTAACCCCTAATCTGCCGCTCCGGATATCACCGCCACTAGAATAAACATATTAACCCCTAAACCGCCGCACTCCCGCCTTGCAAACATTAGTCAAATATTATTAAACCCTAATCTGCCGCCCCTAACATCGCCGCCACCTACATTATACTTATTAACCCCTAATCTGCCGCCCCTAACATTGCCGCAACCTATATTATAGCATGATTTTATGAGAAATAGATCATGTCAAACTAATCTAATTAGATTCTAGGAGGAAGTAAGTAAAAATATAGATAAAGGGGAATCAGTTGATGTGATATACTTAGATTTTGCAAAGGCGTTTGATACAGTGCTACATGAGAGACTAATGTACAAAATTAACGGCTAGATTACGAGTTTTGCAGTAAGCTGAAAAAGCAGCGTTAACATGTTCTAACGCTGCTTTTTCACTACAGCTGCTATTACGAGTCTTGCAGGTTTAGGGGCACCACACACTTTTTTTGCCTTACCACAAACCGACTTACGTAAAGTTTGTAAAGTCTTTCTTCTATGGGACTTCCATAGCACCGGTATTATGAGTTTGCCCTGGGAGGCCAAGAAGTGAGCGGTACACCCTACCCCGTCAAGACTCGTAACGCATTCTAAAGTCAGTAGTTATGAGTTTTACACTACAACGCCATAGCATAAAACTCATAACTAAAGTGTTAAAAAGTGCACAAACACCCATAAACTACCTATTAACCCCTAAACCAAGGCTCTCCTGCATCGCAAACACTATAATAAAAATTTTAACCCCTAATCTGCCGCTCCGGATATCACCGCCACTAGAATAAACATATTAACCCCTAAACCGCAGCACTCCCGCCTTACAAACATTAGTCAAATATTATTAAACCCTAATCTGCCGCCCCTAACATCGCCGCCACCTACATTATAGTTATTAACCCCTAATCTGCCGCCCCTAACATTGTCGCAACCTACATTATACTTATTAACCCCTAATATGCCGCCCCTAACATCGCCGCCACCTACCTACATTTATTAACCTCTAATCTGCCGTCCCCAACGTCGCCGCCACTATTCTAAATTTATTAACCCTTTAAACCTAAGTCTAACCCTAACCCTAACACCCCCTAACTTAAATATAATTTAAATAAATCTAAATATAATTACTATCATTACCTAAATAATTCCTATTTAAAACTAAATACTTACCTATAAAATAAAGCCTAAGCTAGCTACAATATAACTAATAGTTACATTGTATCTAGCTTAGGGTTTATTTTTATTTTACAGGCAAATTTGTATTTATTTTAACTAGGTAGAATAGTTACTAAATAGTTATTAACTATTTAATAACTACCTAGCTAAAATAAATACAAATTTACCTGTGAAATAAAACCTAACCTAAGTTACACTAACACCTAACACTACACTGCAATTAAATAAATTACCTACATTAAATACAATTAAATACATTAAATTAAATTAGCTAAATCACAAAAAAAAACACTAAATTACAGAAAATAAAAAACAAATTACAAGATATTTAAACTTATTACACCTAATCTAATAGTCCTATCAAAATAAAAAAGCCCCCCCCCCCCCAAAATAAATAAAAACCCTAGCCTAAACTAAACTACCAATAGCCCTTAAAAGGGCCTTTTGCGGGGCATTGCCCCAAAGAAATCAGCTCTTTTACCTGTAAAAAAAAATACAAGCAACCCCCAACAGTAAAACCCACCACCCACACAACCAAACCCCCAAATAAAAGCCTAACTAAAAAAACCTAAGCTGGTGGGCATTGCACTTAAAAGGGCATTTAGCTCTATTGCAGGCCCAAAGCCCTAACCTAAAAAATAAACCCACCCAATACACCCTTAAAAAAATCCTAACACTAACCCTCCAAGCGGCAAGATGTCCTCAACGAAGCCGGCAGAAGTGGTCCTCCAGACGGGCTGAAGTGGTCCTCCAGATGGGCAGAAGTCTTCATCCAGACGGCATCTTCTATCTTCATCCAGACGGCGTGGAGCGGGTCCATCTTCAAGACATCCAACGCAGAGCATTCTCTTCATCCGACGGACTAACGACGAATGAAGGTACCTTTAAATTACATCATCCAAGATGGCGTCCCTTAGATTACAATTGGCTGATTCTATCAGCCAATCGGAATTAAGATAGAAAAAATTCTATTGGCTGATTGGATCAGCCAATAGGATTGAGCTCGCATTCCATTGCTTGATTGGAATAGCCAATAGAATGCAAGCTCAATCCTATTGGCTGATTGGATCAGCCAATAGGATGAAAGCTCAATCCTATTGGCTGATTGCAACAGCCAATAGGATTTATTCCACCTTAATTCCTATTGGCTGATAGAATTCTATCAGCCAATCGGAATGTAAGGGACGCCATCTTGGATGAAGTCATTTAAAGGGAAACTTCATTCTTCAGAAGACGTTGTAAGAAGAGGATGCTCCTCGCCGGATACTTTTTTTATTGGACTAACTATACATTTATAAGTTGACAAGCTTTCAGAAGAGTTCCTTCCTTTATCAAGTCTGAAGCAATACTGACCAATTCAATGGAATTTACAGATTATATCTTAAAACACAGAATAGCTAAGAAGACAGAAAGTGCAGGGAGAGGAGGAGGTGTTGTAAAAATCATGAGGGGGGCTTAGGTAACAGGCAGACAGTGTCCAGTGTAGGAGAACAGACAGGGGAAATATATAGCTATGCATAGAGCATATACTGACATAAAGTTATATATCAACATTGAATCAATATCTTTAAAGATGTGAAATTGTGTATACAGGGGGAATACAAAAGTTAAAAAAGACAAAAGTGTAGACATAGGCTTACCTGTGTACCTATGTATAAAGAATGTGGAATATACAATGTAATTAACTAAATGAAAGTACACATTTAGTCCAGAATTAAACAAGTTGAAGTGCATTATCATTTTCATTTCAAAGGTTTTTCTTTCCATGGTGTTTTTGAAGTTGCCTGAGGTTTTGGAAGGAGTGGTCAGGTTGGGTGAAATGGTGACCAACAGGAGTGCAGTATTTTGTTTCACATTGGTTTTTGATTGAGTGTCTGTGTAAGTTCATCCGAAGGTTCAGTTTTTGGCTTGTTTCTCCAATATGCAGTGCAATGTATCATGTATACCACATTTGCAGATATACATGAATATGCCCCTTTAATGTTATAGGATTTATTATTGTGATTTGCTGTGCTGCTTTCACAAACGTGTTGACACAGTTTGCAGAGAGCTTTATAGCAGCACTTGGTTCCATTCTGAGTGTTCTTTTTCTCAAGGGGTAGCTTCCTATGTACCAGTTTCTGCTTTAGGTTAGGTGGTTGTCTGTATGCCAGGATTGGGGGTTTTGGATTTTTTTGAGTGTGGGATCCTCTAGGAGTAGTGGCTGTAAGTCTTTTATGATTTTTCGTATCCCTTCCACATCAAAAAATGTTATAAAAAACTTAAGAAATAATGAAAATATTACCATTAAGCCTGCGGACAAGGGAGGAGCAGTGGTGATCATGAATACACAGGACTACATCACAAAGGGAAATAGACAGTTATCAGATCAAACTTATTACAAAAAACTGGAAAAGGACCCCACCCAGGAATACACTTTGCAACTTAGAAAACTAATTAAAACATTCCCTAAACACACGCAACATAAACTGGAAAAACTGGTGCCCTCTAACCCTAGCATAGGGACATTCTACATGCTCCCAAAAATCCACAAACTAGGGAACCCAGGAAGACCAATAATGACAGGCATGGACACTCTGACTGAGCAAATATCGGACCTAGTGGAGAATATTCTTAAGCCTTTAGTTATTAACACCACTAGTTTTATAAAAGACACCACTGATTTTCTTAACAAAATCAGCCAGATAACAGAATTGCCAGAGGATACTATACTTGTGACAATGGATGTGGAATCCCTGTACAGCAATATTCCACATAAAGATTGTATTGTTGCCTGCTTAAACTTTCTTTCCTCCGACAGCCCTAACCAGACATATAGTGCTTCTACAGTCAGTAAACTTACAGAATTTATACTTACTCACAATTATTTCATCTTCAACCACTCCATCTACTTACAAACCATGGGAACAGCCATGGGCACCAAAATGGCACCACAGTACGCAAACCTCTTCATGGCTGACTTAGAACAGAGATTCCTAGCCACTCACCCTCATAAAACCTTCAAATACTTTCGCTACATAGATGATATTTTCATCATATGGACAGAAGGAGAAAAAAACCTTGAACATTTTCATAAATCATTTAATCTATTTTATGCATCAATCAAGCTTAAAATGAACTTTCTAGAGACTGTGTCAGCTTCCTGGATACAACAATATCCATCACAAATGGCAAACTGCACTCTTCTATTTACAGGAAACCAACAGATAGATTCAGCTACCTCAACAGCTCCAGCTCCCACCCCAATCACATTAAAAAATCCATAATCTACAGTCAGGCTACAAGATACCACAGAATTTGCTCAGATACCAAGGACCGTGACAAACACCTCATCACACTCTCCCAATCATTCAGAGAAAAAGGTTACAAAACAAGGATTATAAATAAAAAAATTAACTCTGCCCTCAATACTCCACGTGAACACTTGCTACAATACAGGGAGAAGAAAAACACATCACGTATCCCACTAGTAGTCAAATAGAACCCTGCTGTGGAAGGGATACAAAAAAATCATAAAAGACTTACAGCCACTACTCCTAGAGGATCCCACACTCAACAAAATCTTTCCAAAACCCCCAATCCTGGCATACAGACAACCACCTAACCTAAAGCAGAAACTGGTACATAGGAAGCTACCCCTTGAGAAAAAGAACACTCAGAATGGAACCAAGTGCTGCTATAAAGCTCTCTGCAAACTGTGTCAACACGTTTGTGAAAGCAGCACAGCAAATCACAATAATAAATCCTATAACATTAAAGGGGCATATTCATGTATATCTGCAAATGTGGTATACATGATACATTGCACTGCATGTGAAGTGGAATGCTATATTGGAGAAACAAGCCAAAAACTGCACCTTCGGATGAACTTACACAGACACTTAATCAAAAACCAATGTGAAACAAAATACTGCACCCCTGTTGGTCACCATTTAACCCAACCTGACCACTCCATCCAAAACCTTAAAATCAAAATTCTCAGAGGCAACTTCAAAAACACCATGGAAAGAAAAAATTTTGAAATGAAAATCATAATGCACTTCAACTTGTTTAATTCTGGACTAAATATGGAGTCAGGATTCTTAACACATTATCAGAATTTTTTGTAATGTACTTTGATTTAGTCAATTACATTGTATATTCCACATTCTTTATACATAGGTACAAAGGTAAGCCTATATCCACACTTTTGTCTTTTTTTAACTTTTGTATTCCCCCTGTATATACAATTTCACATCTTTATAGATATTGATTCAATGTTGATATATAACTTTATGTCAGTATATGCTCTATGTATAGCTATTTATTTCCCCTGTCTTTTCTCCTACACTGGACACTGTCTGCCTGTTACCTAAGCCCCCTTCATGATTTTTACGACACCTCCTCCTCTCCCTGCACTTTCTGTCTTCTTAGCTATTCTGTGTTTTAAGATGTAATCTGTAAATTCCATTGAATTGGTCAGTATTGCTTAAGCCTTGAAAAAGGAAGGAACTCTTCTGAAAGCTTGTCAACTTATAAATGTATAGTTAGTCCAATAAAAAAGTATCATTGCTCAATGCAATACTCTTGTTATTTTGATTTTTTTTTATTTACAGGTAAAAGAGCTGATTTCTTTGGGACAATGCCCCGCAAAAGGCCCTTTTAAGGTCCATTGGTAGTTTAGTGTAGGCTAGGGTTTTTTTTATTTTAGGGGGGCTTTTTTATAAACAATTTATCTCTCTCCCTTTACACAGTCTATCTGAGAACACAGAAAAAAAAAATCAGCACAGACCTCACTTAACTCCTGCAACTGCCATTTAACTTTCTACAGTCTATCTCAGAACACAGAAAAAAAAATCAACACAGACCTTCTCACTTAACTCCTGCAACTGCCATTTAACGTTCTACAGTCTATCTCAGAACACAGAAAAAAAATCAACACAGACCTTCTCACTTAACTCCTGCAACTGCCATTTAACTTTCTACAGTCTATCTCAGAACACAGGGAAAAAAAATCAACACAGACCTTCTCACTTAACTCCTGCAACTGCCATTTAACTTTCTACAGTCTATCTCAGAACACAGGGGAAAAAATCAACACAGACCTTCTCACTTAACTCCTGCAACTGCCATTTAACTTTCTACAGTCTATCTCAGAACACAGAAGAAAGAAAAAATCAACACAGACCTTCTCACTTAACTCCTGCAACTGCCATTTAACTTTCTACAGTCTATCTCAGAACACAGAAAACAAAATCAACACAGACCTTCTCACTTAACTCCTGCAACTGCCATTTAACTTTCTACAGTCTATCTCAGAACACAGAAAACAAAATCAACACAGACCTTCTCACTTAACTCCTGCAACTGCCATTTAACTTTCTACAGTCTATCTCAGAACACAGAGAAAACAAAATCAACACAGACCCTCTCACTTAACTCCTGCAACTGCCATTTAACTTTCTACAGTCTATCTCAGAACACAGAAAAAAAAAAATCAACACAGACCTTCTCACTTAACTCCTGCAACTGCCATTTAACTTTCTACAGTCTATCTCAGAACACAGAAAAAAAAAATCAACACAGACCTTCTCACTTAACTCCTGCAACTGCCATTTAACTTTCTACAGTCTATCTCAGAACACAGAAAAAAAAAATCAACACAGACCTTCTCACTTAACTCCTGCAACTGCCATTTAACTTTCTACAGTCTATCTCAGAACACAGAAAAAAAAAATCAACACAGACCTTCTCACTTAACTTCTGCAACTGCCATTTAACTTTCTACAGTCTATCTCAGAACACATAAAAAAAAATCAACACAGACCTTCTCACTTAACTCCTGCAACTGCCATTTAACTTTCTACAGTCTATCTCAGAACACAGAAAAAAAAATCAACACAGACCTTCTCACTTAACTCCTGCAACTGCCATTTAACTTTCTACAGTCTATCTCAGAACACAGAAAAAAAATCAACACAGACCTTCTCACTTAACTCCTGCAACTGCCATTTAACTTTCTACAGTCTATCTCAGAACACAGAAAAAAAAATTTTTTTTTATAACTTAGTAATTTTAACACACTTTCTCTGGACCATCATTAAACAATTTATCTCTCTCCCTTTACACAGTCTATCTCAGAACACAGAAAGAAAAATCAGCACAGACCTCACTTAACTCCTGCAACTGCCATTTAACTTTCTACAGTCTATCTCAGAACACAGAAAAAAAAATCTACACAGACCTTCTCACTTAACTCCTGCAACTGCCATTTAACTTTCTACAGTCTATCTCAGAACACAGAAAAAAAAATCAACACAGACCTTCTCACTTAACTCCTGCAACTGCCATTTAACTTTCTACAGTCTATCTCAGAACACAGGGGAAAAAAATCAACACAGACCTTCTCACTTAACTCCTGCAACTGCCATTTAACTTTCTACAGTCTATCTCAGAACACAGAAAAAAAATCAACACAGACCTTCTCACTTAACTCCTGCAACTGCCATTTAACTTTCTACAGTCTATCTCAGAACACAGAAAAAAAAATCAACACAGACCTTCTCACTTAACTCCTGCAACTGCCATTTAACTTTCTACAGTCTATCTCAGAACACGGAAAAAAAAAATCAACACAGACCTTCTCACTTAACTCCTGCAACTGCCATGTAACTTTCTACAGTCTATCTCAGAACACAGAAAAAAAAATCAACACAGACCTTCTCACTTAACTCCTGCAACTGCCATTTAACTTTCTACAGTCTATCTCAGAACACAGAAAAAAAAATCAACACAGACCTTCTCACTTAACTCCTGCAACTGCCATTTAACTTTCTACAGTCTATCTCAGAACACAGAAAAAAAAAATCAACACAGACCTTCTCACTTAACTCCTGCAACTGCCATTTAACTTTCTACAGTCTATCTCAGAACACATAAAAAAAATCAACACAGACCTTCTCACTTAACTCCTGCAACTGCCATTTAACTTTCTACAGTCTATCTCAGAACACAGAAAAAAAAAAATCAACACAGACCTTCTCACTTAACTGCTGCAACTGCCATTTAACTTTCTACAGTCTATCTCAGAACACAGAAAAAAAAATCAACACAGACCTTCTCACTTAACTCCTGCAACTGCCATTTAACTTTCTACAGTCTATCTCAGAACACAGGAAAAAAAATCAACACAGACCTTCTCACTTAACTCCTGCAACTGCCATTTAACTTTCTACAGTCTATCTCAGAACACAGAAAAAAAATCAACACAGACCTTCTCACTTAACTCCTGCAACTGCCATTTAACTTTCTACAGTCTATCTCAGAACACAGAAAAAAAAAATCAACACAGACCTTCTCACTTAACTCCTGCAACTGCCATTTAACTTTCTACAGTCTATCTCAGAACACAGAAAAAAAAATCAACACAGACCTTCTCACTTAACTCCTGCAACTGCCATTTAACTTTCTACAGTCTATCTCAGAACACAGAAAAAAAAAATCAACACAGTTCTTCTCACTTAACTCCTGCAACTGCCATTTAACTTTCTACAGTCTATCTCAGAACACAGAAAAAAAAAATCAACACAGACCTTCTCACTTAACTCCTGCAACTGCCATTTAACTTTCTACAGGTAGCCTTCTGGAAAACAGCTTCATTATATTTTACCTACTAAGTTGTTTTATTGTATGTGTTTGTATATTTAGTGATAATTCCTTTTGTCTTGTTTTTATTTTATATGTATATATTACAGGCTGTGCTAGTCATAATTTGCATAGTTTAAACACCTCTTGTCCACTTATCTGTATATGTTTGAATGGTTTTATTTCACCCCTTGTCTGTCTTGTATGTCTGTCTTATCTCTGTAATATTTTGTTTTTTTGATGTGTTTTTTTTTTGGTTTCTGCATGACTGACCCTTAGCTTAAAATGTCCATAAATGTACCCTCCCACTCATTTTAACACACTTTCTCTGGACCATCATTAACCAATTTATCTCTCTCCCTTTACACAGTCTATCTCAGAACACAGAAAAAAAAAATCAACACAGACCTTCTCACTTAACTCCTGCAACTGCCATTTAAATTTCTACAGGTAGCCTTCTGGAAAACAGCTTCCCTCCCACCCCACCCACATTCCTCATTTATAGATAGTCTCACACACAACTTTAACTCTCCTGAAATGACAGGTGCAAACACTGATCAGCACATCCTTCCATTCCCTTAACCCCATAGAATACACAGTACTTTTATTATATTATGTTTCATATACCTTTTGTTCCCTTATGCAACTGTTACAGTAATTCTGTGTCTTATGTTTTTAACTGGTTCCCAATTCTGTAAAAATGCTCAATATATTCATATTCCTTTTTGCTACCCTTTGTCTCTATAACAAACTACACTATTCAATTACTCCTTCTCCCTCTCCACCTGCACTGTTCATTAGCCCATCTCTCTTAAACTCACCTTACTTTTCTACTCATGAACTTTACCTATTCCTAAACACTCTCTCTACCCCCTGCAGCTCATCTCAAAAGCAGTCTCACTACTGCAAATCTGTATCCCATCTCATGTCACTCTCCCTCTTGCTTCTACTTACTGCTGGTGACATCTCCCCTAATCCCGGTCCCCAACCACTGACAAGCCATGCACATCCATGTGTACCATCCCATAGACTCAGAAAACAAAACTCTGCACACCTGTCTCACATTTCTCTTGCATATAAAGCCACTACCCCTTTCACCTGTGCACTCTGGAACTCTCGCTCTGTCTGCAACAAACTCACTTCTATACATGACCTCTTCATCTCCCGCTCCCTCAACCTTCTGGCCCTAACAGAAACCTGGCTCTCTCCCCTAGACACAGCATCCACTGCTGCTCTGTCACATGGGGGTCTCCACTTCAGCCACACTCCTAGGTCTGGTAATAGACAAGGAGGTGGTGTAGGTATTTTACTTTCCTCTCGTTGCACCTTTCAACAAATACACCCTATCTCTTCCCTCACTTTTCCCTCATTCGAAACCCACATGATTCGCTTATTCTTTCCTCTCTCTGTACGTGTTGCAGTCATATACCGACCCCCTGGCTCCACAACTCAATTTCTAGATCACTTGTCTGCCTGGTTACCCTACTTCCTTTCCTCAGACACCCCTGCCCTCATTCTTGGTGACTTCAACATCCCCCTTAACAATCCCACTGCCTCATCTGCTAAACAACTTCTGCAACTCACTTCCTCTTTCGGTCTGTCACAATGGACTGATTCTCCCACTCACTCCCTTGACCTGATCTTTTGCTATCGATGCACTCTCTCAAACTTCTCAAACTCCCCCTTTCCTCTTTCTGACCACCATCTCCTTACCTGCAACATATCATCCCTTCCTACAACTCCCCCACCTTCTACCCCTCACACCAAACTTCACAGAAGCATTAGGTCTTTAGATCAGCAACAACTTGCTAATTCCCTTCAACCGCTCCTCTCATCCTTCTCCACCTTTTCCTGCCCTGAACAATCCATCTGCCACTATAATTCCACCCTTATATCCGTCCTTGACAATCTCGCCCCCCTTACCACTGTTAGGAAATCACACACTCATCCCCAGCCCTGGCATACTCCTCTGACACGGTACCTATGCATATGTTCCCGTACTGCTGAATGGCATTGGAGAAAATCACGGAGTTCAGCTGATTTTCTTCATTACAAATTCATCTTGAACTCCTACTACTCTGCCCTTAATCTCCACAAGCAACACTACTTCTCTACTCTTATCTCTAATCTTTCTTCAAACCCAAAACGTCTGTTCTCCACTTTCAATACTCTCCTCCACCCTCCCCCACTTCCTAATACAACTTCTCTGTCAGCCCACGACTTTGCCAGTCACTTCATTAACAAAATTGACTCCATCAGACATGAAATCAGCTCTCAACACAATTCCATTCTCTCCCCCCCTCAAATACTCCCACTCACCCACAACCCTCATAACCTGAAACTTAGTTCATTCTCCCCTGTTACTGAGGACGAAGTTTCAGCACTCATACTACGCTCTCACCTCACTACCTGTCCCCTTGACCCTATCCCCTCACAGCTGCTCCCCTCTCTCTCTGCTACCCTTACCCCTATACTAACACACACTTTCAACCTCTCCCTCAGCACTGGTACATTTCCCTCATCAATGAAACATGCGCTGGTCACACCTATCCTCAAAAAACCTTCCCTTGATCCTACCTCACCATCCAACTACCGCCCAATTTCCCTCCTCCCTCTTGCTTCTAAGCTTCTCAAAAAACTAGTATATGCACGCCCAATTTCCCTCCTCCCTCTTGCTTCTAAGCTTCTCAAAAAACTAGTATATGCACGCCTATCCCATTTCCTTATGTTAAACTCCCTTCTTGACCCGCTGCAATCTGGATTTCGTCCCTATCACTCCACAGAGACAGCTATTGTTAAGGTCACCAACAACCTACTTACAGCTAAATCAAAAGGCCACTTCTCTCTGCTTATCCTCCTTGATCTGTCCGCAGCCTTTGACACTGTCGACCATCCTCTTCTGCTCCAAACCCTCCAATCCTTCGGCATCTGTGACACAGCCCTTTCATGGCTCTCTTCATATCAGTCAAACCGTACCTTCAGTGTAGGCTTCGCTGGGGCCTCCTCCGCCCCGTCACCACTTTCTGTCGGAGTACCACAAGGCTCTGTCCTCGGTCCCCTTCTCTTCTCAATCTACACATCATCACTAGGTTCCCTAATTAAGTCCCACGGTTTCCAATATCATTTGTACGCCGATGACACCCAAATCTACTTCTCTGCACCAGAACTATCTCCTTCCTTGCTAACCCGTGTCACTAACTGTCTTTCTCACATCTCTTCCTGGATGTCCTCTCACTACCTCAAGCTAAATCTCTCCAAAACTGAGCTCCTCATTTTCCCCCCTTCTTCCAAAATCTCCACCCCCAATATCTCTATAACTGTCGACAACTCCATCATTACCCCTACCCCGCACGCCCGATGTCTTGGGATCACATTCGACTCAGATCTTTCCTTCACTCCCCACCTGCCGCCTAGCTCCTTTACAATCCATAATGAATGCCTCTGCCAGACTCATCTTCCTTACACGTCGCTCTTCATCTGCTGCGCCTCTCTGCCAATCCCTTCACTGGCTTCCTCTTGCCTCTAGGATCAAACACAAAACTCTCACTCTGACATACAAAGCCCTCAACTGCACTGCTCCCCCCTACATCTCCTACCTTGTCTCCAGATACTCTCCCTCCCGTCCCCTTCGCTCTGCTCATGACCTCCTACTCTCTTCCTCTCTTGTCACCTCATCACACTCCCGTTTACAGGACTTCTCCAGACTGGCTCCCATCTTATGGAACTCTCTGCCTCACTCCACAAGACTCTCTTCTAGTTTTAAAAGCTTCAAGTGCTCCCTAAAGACTCTACTGTTCAGGGACGCATACAACCTACGCTAACCTTTCCTAATACCAGTTCCTCTCCTCCACTGCAATCCCCTGAACCCTCTTAGCATGTAAGCCTAATAGTCCAGCTGTTAGTAGATCACCTTCTTAAGAGCTGACTACAACAGTGCAACTATTGGCAGGGCCCTCTACCCTATAATTGTTTTGTTGTACTCCCCCTTTGTTTATAGCGCTGCGGAATCTGTTGGCGCTCTACAAATAACCGATAATAATAAATAATAATAATTTAATAGTAGATTTAAATAATTTGAGTAGGGTTAGGTGTTTAAATATGTAATAGGGTTAATTTGTTAGTTTAATGTAATTTTAGTATAATAGGGTAGGTTAATGAATAGTTTAATATAATTTTAGTATAATAGGGTAGATTATTGAATAGTTTAATATAGTTTAATGTATTTTTAGTATAATAGTTAGGGTAGGTTCATTAATAGTTTAATATAGTTTATTTTAATTCGAAAGGTAAGTTTAAATTTATTATAAGATAGGGATGAGTTAATATTTAATGTAAAGTTAGCGGGTTGTTAAGTTTAGGGGTTAATAGCTTAATTTAGTTTATGGCGATGTGGGGGGCTGGCGGTTTAGAGGTTAATAGGTTTAGTAAGTGGTAGTGATGTGGGAGGCCAGGGGTTTAGGGGTTAATACATTTATTTAGTTGCGGTGGGCTCCGGGAGCAGCGGGATGGGGGTTAATAACTTTATTTAGTTGTAGCGGGGTCCGGGAGCGGCGGGATAGGGGTTAAACATTTTAGTATAGTGGCAGTGTTTAGTGACAGGGTATAAATAAAGTTGGGAAAAAAGCTGAATAGCAGCAAGATCGATGACTGTTAGTTAACAACAGTCCGCTGCTCATCGCCCCATACTTGGTGCGTGGGTTTTGACAGCTTTTTTTATAAATATGGAGAGCGTTTTCAAGTCTGCGGCCGCGATGTTAGGCCAGCGTGTTGGTAACGGCGAATTCAGCACAGTTGACGGCTTGATAGATAGGCCTCATTGTTTTTTATAGTTGGTCCCATCTCCTCTCCAAGCTCCCTTATATTACAGATGCAAATATACAAATATTCAGAAATCCAAACTATTCTGAAATCTAAAGCTTTTCTGTTCTCAAGCAGTTTGGATAACATAATTTATGCAAGAACTTACCTGATAAATTAATTTCTTTCATATTGGCAAGAGTCCATGAGCTAGTGACGTATGGGATATACCTTCCTACCAGGAGGGGCAAAGTTTCCCAAACTTAAAAATGCCTATAAATACACCCCCCACCACACCCACAATTCAGTTTAACGAATAGCCAAGAAGTGGGGTGATAAGAAAGGAGCGAAAGCATCAACAAGGAATTGGAATAATTGTGCTTTATACAAAAGAATCATAACCACCACAAAAAGGGTGGGCCTCATGGACTTTTGCCAATATGAAAGAAATTAATTTATCAGGTAAGTTCTTACATAAATTATGTTTTCTTTCATGTAATTGGCAAGAGTCCATGAGCTAGTGACGTATGGGATAGCAAATACCCAAGATGTGGAACTCCATGCAAGAGTCACTAGAGAGGGATAAAAATAAAGACAGCCAATTCCGCTGAAAAAAGAATCCACAACCCAAATCAAAAAGTTTTAATCTTATAATGAAAAAAAAATGAAATATTAAGCAGAAAAATCAAACTGAAACAGCTGCCTGAAGAACTTTTCTACCAAAAACTGCTTCTGAAGAAGAAAAAACATCAAAATGGTAGAATTTAGTAAAAGTATGCAAAGAAGACCAAGTTGCTGCTTTGCAAATCTGATCAACAGAAGCTTCATTCTTAAAAGCCCAGGAAGTAGAAACTGACCTAGTAGAATGAGCGTAATCCTCTGAGGCGGGGATTTACCCGACTCCACATAAGCATGATGAATAAAAAGTTTTAACCATGAAGCCAAAGAAATAGCAGAAGCTTTCTGACCTTTCTTAGGACCAGAAAAGATAACAAATAGACTAGAAGTCTTTCTGAAATCTTTAGTAGCGTCAACATAATATTTCAAAGCTCTTACTACATCCAAAGAATGCAAAGATTTTTCCAAAGAATTCACAAAATTAGGTAAAAATGTAAATGAAGTCCGCAAAACTGCCTTATCCTGATGAAAAATCAGAAAAGGAGACTCACAAGAAAGAGCAGATAATTCAGAAACTCATCTAGCAGAAGAGATAGCCAAAAGAAACAATACTTTCCAAGAAAGTAACTTAATATCCAGAGAATGCATAGGCTCAAACGGAGGAGCCTGTAAAGCTCTCAAAACCAAATTAAGACTCCAAGGAGGAGAGATTGACTTAATGACAGGCTTGATACGAACCAAAGCCTGTACAAAACAACGAATGTCAGGAAGATTAGCAATTTTTCTGTGAAACAGAAGAGAAAGAGCAGAGATCCTGAAGAAACTGTAAAATTCTAGGAAGTCTAAAAGAATGCCAAGAGAACTTATGAGAGGAACACCATGAAATGTAAGTCTTCCAAACTCTGTAATGAATCTTTCTAGACACATATTTATGAACCTGCAACATAGTATTGATCACTGAGTCAGAGAAACCTCTATGACTAAGCACTAAGCGTTCAATCTCCATACCTTCAAATTTAATGATTTGAGATCCTGATGGAAAAACGGACCTTGAGATAGAAGGTCTGACCTTAACGGAGGTGGCCAAGGTTGGCAACTGGACATCAGAATAAGATCCGCATACCAAAATCTGTGTGGCCATGCTGGAGCCACCAGCAGTACAAACGAACGTTCCATTACGATTTTGGAAATCACTCTTGGAAGAAGAACTAGAGGCGGAAAGATATAAGCAGGTTGATAATTCCAAGGAAGTGACAACGCATCCACTGCTTCCGCCTGAGGATCCCTGGATCTGGACAGATACCTGGGAAGTTTCCTGTTTAGATGAGAAGCCATAAGATCTATTTCTGGAAGCCCCCATATCTGAACAATCTGAAGAAACACATCTGGGTGAAGAGACCATTCTCCCGGATGTAAAGTCTGGCGACTGAGACAATCCGCTTCCCAATTGTCTATACCTGGGATATGAACCGCAGAGATTAGACAGGAGCTGGATCCCCCCCATGCAAGTATCCAAGATACTTCTTTCATAGCCTGAGGGCTGTGAGTCCCACCTTGATGATTGACATACGCCACGGTTGTGACATTGTCTGTCTGAAAACAAATAAACAATTCTCTCTTCAGAAGAGGCCAGAACTGAAAATTGCACGGAGTTCCAAAATATTGATTGGTAATCTTGCCTCTTGAGATTTCCAAACCCCCTGCGCTGTCAGAGATCCCCAGACAGCTCCCCAACCTGAAAGACTCGCATCTGTTGAAATCGCAGTCCAGGTTGGACGAAGAAAAGAGGCCCCTTGAACTAAACGGTGGTGATTTAACCACCAAGTCAGAGATAGTCGAGTATTGGGATTTAAGGATATCAATTGTGATATCTTTGTATAAACCCTGCACCAAAGGTTCAGCATACAAAGCTGAAGAGGTCTCATATGAAAACGAGCAAAGGGGATCGCGTCCGATGCTGCAGTCATGAGACCTAAAACTTCCATGCACATAGCTACTGAAGGGAATGATTGAGACTGAAGGTTTCGACAAGCTGAAACCAATTTCAGACGTCTTTTCTCTGTTAGAGACAAAGTCATGGATACTGAATCTATTTGGAATCCCAAAAAGGTTACCCTTGTCTGAGGAATCAAGGAACTTTTTGATAAATTGATCCTCCAACCATGTTTTTGAAGAAACAACACAAGTTGATTTGTGTGAGATTCTGCAGAATGTAATGACTGAGCAAGTACCAAGATTTCGTCCAAATAAGGAAACACTGCAATACCCCGTTCTCTGATTACAGAGAGAAGGGCACTGAGAACCTTTGAGAAGATCCTTGGAGCTGTTGCTAGGCCAAAAGGAAGAGCAACAAATTGGTAATCTTTGTTTAGAAAAGAGAATCTCAGGAACTGATAGTGATCTGGATGAACTGGAATATGAAGATAAGCATCCTGTAAGTCTATTGTGGACATATAATGCCCTTGCAGAACAAAAGGCAAAATAGTCCTTATAGTCACCATTTTGAATGTTGGTATTCTTACATAATGATTCAAAATTTTTAGATCCAGAACTGGTCTGAAAGAATTCTCTTTCTTTGGTACAATGAACAGATTTGAATAAAATCCCAGACCCCGTTCCAGATATGGAACTGGCACAATTACCCTAGATGACTCCAGGTCTGAAACACATTTCAGGAAAGCCTGAGCCTTTACTGGGTTCACTGGAATGCGTGAGAGAAAGAACCTTCTCACAGGCGGTCTTACCTTGAAAACTATTATGTACCCTTGAGAAACAATGTTCTGAATCCAATGATTTTGAATTGAATTAATCCAAACATCTTTGAAAAATCGTAATCTTCCCCCTACCAGCTGTGCTGGAATGAGGGCCGCACCTTCATGCGGACTTGGGGACTGGTTTTGATTTTCTAAAAGGCTTGGATTTATTCCAGACTGGAGAAGGCTTCCAATTGGAAGCCGTTCCTTTAGGGGAAGGGTCAGGCTTCTGTTCCTTATTCTGACGAAAGGAACGAAAACGGTTTGCAGCCCTAAATTTACCCTTAGAATTTTTATCCTGAGTCAAAAAAGCTCCCTTCCCCCCAGTGACAGTTGAAATTATAGAATCCAACTGAGAAAAAATAATTTATTACCTTGGAAAGAAAGAGATAGCAACGTTGACTTAGAAGTCATATCTGCATTCCAAGATTTAAACCATAAAGCTCTTCTAGCTAAAATAGCTAAAGACATATACCTGACATCAATTTTAATGATGAAAAAGGGGTAGTGTACAAGCGCTAAGGTAATCCCCAAGCTGTATCCAAACAGAGATCCTAACCAACCTCCAAAAAATATGCACAAGTATTAAGAAGTGAATACAGCGCCAACAAGAGGCCAAGGGATAAATATACTCACAGAGAGATAAAAGAAGATTATTTAATGAACCATGTTAAAAAGCATCAGTAATAGAAGACTATATATAAAAAATGTAAAAAGCACATATAAATAAAATTACAAATACAGGAATATCTTACAGAAGCGGCTCAAAGGGCCAAAGCTGATAATTACAATAAAAACAGAGGTAATAACAGGTGATCAGTGTGAGTGGTACACCAGAATAAGAGTGTATACTAATAAAACAGAATTAGCCTAAGCAAAACTATAACAAGTGCATCAAGCAAAAAACTAATAAACAATAGTACAAACAATAGTGTTCAAAAATAGTGTTTCAAAAATAGTGTTCCAAAAAATAGAAAAATGCACTGCAGTGCAAAAAAAAAAAAAAAAGGGGGGGTAGCAAAATAATTGTATAGATACGATTAAATAGTGAGTGAGTGCAAATGGATATAAAAATACTAGCTACTTAATCCAGTGAGGTTAAGATATAATTAAATAAAATACACAATATGCAATAACATAAAAAATAAAATACACAATATGCAATAACATAAAAAATAAAATATAATCCAAAAAAGTGATCAAAAGTTGATCAACAAATGTTAGTGAAGAACAAAAATAAGTCAATCAAAACTAAAAAATGGAAAAAATGGGTGATGAAAAGCAAGGTGAAAGTGAGGAAATTGATTCCTTCCAATGTTATTTACTTTAACAGATCCAAATTCTTGAGTGTGGTAGCTGAAGTAGCTGATTGGATCCTAGCACCTGTCAGCTGCTCCTATGGTATCCTAAAAAGTGTCCCTGTACAAAAAGAAATTCACAACATAGTGTATCCAATATGAGAATGAAGTAAAGATTAAAGTAATGCTTTAATCTACCACACTCAGGAATTTGGATCTGTTAAAGTAACTAACATTGGAAGGAATCAATTTCCTCACTTTCACCTTGCTTTTCATCACCCATTTTTTCCATTTTTTAGTTTTGATTGACTTATTTTTGTTCTTCACTAACATTTGTTGATCAACTTTTTGAACACTTTTTTGGATTATATTTTATTTTTTATGTTATTGCATATTGTGTATTTTATTTTTTATGTTATTGCATATTGTGTATTTTATTTAATTATATCTTAACCTCACTGGATTAAGTAGCTAGTATTTTTATATCCATTTGCACTCACTCACTATTTGATCGTATCTATACAATTATTTTGCTACCCCCTTTTTTTTTTTTTTTTTTGCACTGCAGTGCATTTTTCTATTTTTTGGAACACTATTTTTGAACACTATTGTTTGTACTATTGTTTATTAGTTTTTTGCTTGATGCACTTGTTATAGTTGTACTTAGGCTAATTCTGTTTTATTAGTATACACTCTTATTCTGGTGTACCACTCACACTGATCACCTGTTATTACCTCTGTTTTTATTGTAATTATCAGCTTTGGCCCTTTGAGCCGCTTCTGTAAGATATTCCTGTATTTGTAATTTTATTTATATGTGCTTTTTACATTTTTTATATATAGTCTTTTATTACTGATGCTTTTTAACATGGTTCATTAAATAATCTTCTTTTATCTCTCTGTGAGTATATTTATCCCTTGGCCTCTTGTTGGCGCTGTATTCACTTCTTATCAATTCTAATGATATAAAAAATGGCATCACAAATGAAATTATTAGCATGTTGAAGAAGCTTAACAATGCTATTCACATTATGATCTGGTACTTGTTGCGCTAAAGCCTCCAACCAAAAAGTTGAAGCTGCAGCAACATCAGCCAAAGAAATAGCAGGCCTAAGAAGATTACCTGAACATAAATAAGCCTTCCTTAGAAAAGATTCAAGCTTCCTATCTAAAGGATCTTTAAAAGAAGTACTATCTACTGTAGGAATAGTAGTACGTTTAGCAAGAGTAGAGATAGCCCCATCAACTTTGGGGATTTTTTTCCCAAAACTCCAATCTATCAGCCGGCAAAGGGTACAGTCTCTTAAACCTTAAAGAAGGGGTAAATGAAGTACCCAAACTATTCCATTCCCTAGAAATTACATCTGAAATAGCATCAGGAACTGGAAAAACCTCTGGAATAACTACATAAGGTTTAAAAACCGAATTTAAACGTTTACTAGTTTTAATATCAAGAGGACTAGACTCCTCCATATCTAATGCAATCAACATCTCTTTTAGTAAAGAACGAATAAACTCCATCTTAAATAAATATGAAGATTTGTCAGTGTCAATATCTGAGGCAGAATCTTCTGAATAGATAGAATTCAGATAGATCCTCATCAGAGATAGATAAATCAGAATGTTGGCGGTCATTTAAAAATTCATCTAATTTATGAGAAGTTTTAAAAGACCTTTTACGTTTATTAGAAGGTGGTATAACAGACAGGGCCTTCTGAATAGAATTAGAAACAAATTCTCTTTCATTAACAGGAATATCCTGAACATTAGATGTTGAAGGAACAACAACAGGTAATGGACTACTACTAATGGAAATATTGTCTGCTTTTGAAAGTTTATCATGACAACTAACACAAACTACAGCCGGAGGAACAGTTACCACAAGTTTACAACAAATGCACTTAGCTTTGGTAGAACCGACATCAGGCAGCAGCATTCCAGAAGTAGATTCTGATATTGGGTCAGATTGCGACATCTTGCAATATGTAATAGAAAAAACAACATATAAATCAAAATGATCAAATTCCTTAAATGACAGTTTCAGGAATGGGAAAAAAATGCAAACAGAATAAGCCTCTGGAAACCAGAAGCAAAAAGAAACAAAGACTTAAATAATGTCAAAAAAACTGGCGCCAAGCATGACGCCCACAACTGACAAATTTTTTGGCGCCAAAAACGTCTGCCAAAAACATGAGCGTCATAGATGACGCCACTACGTGAAAACTCTCGGCGTCAACTACGACACCGGAAATGACGTCATTAACGTCAACAAACGTAATTCTTGCACCAAAAAAGTCTTGTGCCAAAAATGACGCAATAAATTCTAGCATTTTTTGCACCCGCGAGCCTAACAGCCCGCAATTTAGAAAGAAAAGTCAATTTTGAAAAATTTTCAGGTAAGAAAAAAATGTATTCATATGCATTTCCCAAAAATGAAACAGACAGTCTGTAAGAAGGAAATATACTGATTAACCTGAATCATAGCAAATACAGGGAGTGCAGAATTATTAGGCAAATTGTATTTTTGAGGATTAATTTTATTATTGAACAACAACCATGTTCTCAATGAACCCAAAAACTCATTAATATCAAAGCTGAATATTTTTGGAAGTAGTTTTTAGTTTGTTTTTAGTTTTAGCTATTTTAGGGGGATATCTGTGTGTGCAGGTGACTATTACTGTGCATAATTATTAGGCAACTTAACAAAAAACAAATATATACCCATTTCAATTATTTATTTTTACCAGTGAAACCAATATAACATCTCAACATTCACAAATATACATTTCTGACATTCAAAAACAAAACAAAAACAAATCATTGACCATATAGCCACCTTTCTTTGCAAGGACACTCAAAAGCCTGCCATCCATGGATTCTGTCAGTGTTTTGATCTGTTCACCATCAACATTGCGTGCAGCAGCAACCACAGCCTCCCAGACACTGTTCAGAGAGGTGTACTGTTTTCCCTCCTTGTAAATCTCACATTTGATGATGGACCACAGGTTCTCAATGGGGTTCAGATCAGGTGAACAAGGAGGCCATGTCATTAGATTTTCTTCTTTTATACCCTTTCTTGCCAGCCACGCTGTGGAGTACTTGGACGCGTGTGATGGAGCATTGTCCTGCATGAAAATCATGTTTTTCTTGAAGGATGCAGACTTCTTCCTGTACCACTGCTTGAAGAAGGTGTCTTCCAGAAACTGGCAGTAGGACTGGGAGTTGAGCTTGACTCCATCCTCAACCCCGAAAAGGCCCCACAAGCTCATCTTTGATGATACCAGCCCAAACCAGTACTCCACCTCCACCTTGTTGGTGTCTGAGTCGGACTGGAGCTCTCTGCCCTTTACCAATCCAGCTACGGGCCCATCCATCTGGCCCATCAAGACTCACTCTCATTTCATCAGTCCATAAAACCTTAGAAAAATCAGTCTTGAGATATTTCTTGGCCCAGCTCTTGACGTTTCAGCTTGTGTGTCTTGTTCAGTGGTGGTCGTCTTTCAGCCTTTCTTACCTTGGCCATGTCTCTGAGTATTGCACACCTTGTGCTTTTGGGCACTCCAGTGATGTTGCAGCTCTGAAATATGGCCAAACTGGTGGCAAGTGGCATCTTGGCAGCTGCACGCTTGACTTTTCTCAGTTCATGGGCAGTTATTTTGCGCCTTGGTTTTTCCACACGCTTCTTTCGACCCTGTTGACAATTTTGAATGAAACGCTTGATTGTTCGATGATCACGCTTCAGAAGCTTTGCAATTTTAAGAGTGCTGCATCCCTCTGCAAGATATCTCGCTATTTTCGACTTTTCTGAGCCTGTCAAGTCCTTCTTTTGACCCATTTTGCCGAAGGAAAGGAAGTTGCCTAATAATTATGCACACCTGATATAGGGTGTTGATGTCATTAGACCACACCCCTTCTCATTACAGAGATGCACATCACCTAATATGCTTAATTGGTAGTAGGCTTTTGAGCCTATACAGCTTGGAGTAAGACAACATGCATAAAGAGGATGATGTGGTCAAAATACTAATTTGCCTAATAATTCTGCACTCCCTGTATAAGTATAAAACATATATTTAGAACTTTACATATAAAGTGCCAAACCATAGCTGAGAGTGTCATAAATAAAATAAGACATACTTACCAAAAGACACTCATCTACATATAGTAGATAGCCAAACCAGTACTGAAACGAGAATCAGCAGAGGTAATGGTATATAAGAGTATATCGTCGATCTGAAAAGGGAGGTAGGAGAAGAATCTCTACGACCGATAACAGAGAATCTATGAAATAGATCCCCGATAGGATGACCATAGCATTCAGTAAGCAATACTCCCTTCACATCCCTCTGTCATTCACTGCACTCTGAGAGGAAAACCGGGCTTCAGCATGCTGCGAAGCGCATATCAACGTAGAAATCTAGCACAAACTTGCTTCACCACCTCCATAGGAGGCAAGGTTTGTAAAACTGAATTGTGGGTGAGGTTGGGGGTGTATTTATAGGCATTTTGAGGTTTGGGAAACATTTTGAGGTTTGGGAATGTATATCCCATACGTTACTAGCTCATGGACTCTTGCCAATTACATGAAAGAAAAAGGGTTTTGTACCTCTAGTCACAAAATATTTATACACACATACAGTGGCAAGAAAAAGTATGTGAACCCTTAAGAAATGACTGCATTTATGTATAAATTTGTCATAAAATCTGGTTTGATGTTCATCTAAGGTACAGTAATAAATAAACACAATGTTTTAACTAATAAAACACAAAACATTGTATTGTTGTTGTACATAATGAACATATCGTTCAAATATTCACAGTATAGCTTGGAAAAAAAAGTATGTGAAACCCTGGGCTTAGGAACTTTAACAAAAGCTAATTATATTTTGAAACTGGCAACCTGGTGTCCAATTAATGAAACAAGATTGAGGTGTGGGTTAGAGCTTTTTTGACTTATAAAAAGTACTCAAACATTCTGAGTTTGCTATTCACAAAATGCATCTGTTGATGTAAACCAAATTTTTTTTTTTTTTTTTTTCATTTTCAAAGCTTTATTAATATAAAAATGGTAACAGTACATGCTTCAAAAGACATAGTTACATCAAAAATGTTTGCATTTCCCAACACTTGCTGAAGAGTCCATGGTTTCCAAGTCCGGAATTTGTGACTAAATAGTAAGTCACATAATGCCTGGTGGTTTGAAGAAGTTGCAAGGCATAAAGTCCACAAGTGGTTAGGTAGTCCCAGAAAGCATGTGTACAAACTTATAACAATAAACAGGGGATATTACAGTATGCATATGTATATTAGAAGATAACATAGTCTCGGGCGTGGGTTTTGACACAGTTTCACACCGAGAGTAATCAGTTAAGAGAGTTAATGAAGAAAGAAGAAAGATAAGAAAGAAAGGGTAGAGGAGAGGGGAGAAAAAAAAAAGAAAAAAAAAAAAAAGGGGGGGGTGTAGTAGGAGGGGGGGGGGGTTGAGGGGGAAGAGGTGAGGGAGGGGCGGGAAGGGGGAGGGGGTGCATCACCGAATGGTGCCCCATCAAAGAAGTTCCAGAGCAGTTTACCAAGTCCAGCTAGAGCCAACAAGCTCTCCTCTTCTATCGTTAGTTTATGTGCGCAGATCAGAGACCACCGATGCCCACATTTCCAGCATGTATTCATGTATTTCTATTTTGTCATCCCTCATATATCTGAATCTTTCTAACTGTAGGAGTCTGTCTACCTGGGATGTCCAGTCTGTCACCTTTGGGATGTCTGTCTGTTTCCATTTCTTGGGAATAAGGGATTTGGCACTATTAAGCATTATGAGGAAGAGCTGTTTTGAAGGTTTGTCTTTAAATTTAGGGAGGTTATGGAACAACAAAAGGCTGGGCACTCCAGTCAAAGTTATATTAAATGTGGTTTCCATGATAGGAAGAATTGACCTCCAATAAGGTTGGAGAATATCACAGTCCCACCAGATGTGGAGGAGGGTACCACGTTCCCCACATCCACGCCAGCACTTACCATCAGTCAGTTTATATATTTTCTGAATCCTATCAGGTGTAAGATACCACCTAGATAAGAGTTTGTAATTAGCTTCAATCGTTTTCGTTGAGACCGAGGCTTTCACATGAGCATTTAACATCTTATGCCAGTCTTTGTCAGTCGGAGGTGGGTTGAGTTCCCTATCCCATTGTCTCACATAATCGGGAAAAGGGGCATCCTTTGGTGAGAGGATCAAGCGGTAGACTATGGAAATCAAATGTTTTGGTGTGTTCGGGAGTAGGCACAAGGATTCCATAGTAGTCAGTTGTCTAGTCACGTCATTTGATCTTTTATATGTTGATAGGAAATGTTGGAGTTGTGTATGGTAAAACCAGGAGATGTCAAGTCCAGTACGCTCGAGGTCTACTCTGTTCTTGATTCTTTTATTCATTAAGAGGCGGTGGAAAGTCACCTGCCGAGTGAAGTTTTATCTATCGGCAGTCTTTGCCTGTACCCGTAAAAGGTAATGTCTGGGTTGTTGTCAATGATTGGCGTGAGTGGGTGAGGGGGTTAGAGGTGATAATGTGGGTGTTCCACTAGAGATCTATCCCAACATGCAAAAAATTCTTTGACGGAGGGGTAACATTCCAGTATTTGGGCCTAGATTTGGCGGATGTCCAATCCCAAGGTCCCCATGTTCTGTGTGCCCATAATTGACCTGCATATGTGCACCCAGGTTTTATCTTTAGAGTTATGACACCATTCAATTTGGGTGTTGAAAGTTAATAGCTTTTCTGTAGGTGGATAGATTAGACTCCCAGTCCTCCCCCCCTCCTTTTGTAAGTAAAGGGTTTTCCTTGCAATTCGTGGTTTAACTCCTTTCCAAATAAACTCTCTATTCACACCCTGTAATCTGTGTAAATAGTGCGTGGGTAACGGGATCGGGAGGGTCTGGAGGTAATACAAAATCCTGGGTAAGATATTCATCTTTATAATACTAATTCTCCCCCAACCAGGAGACCGGTTTATTTCTCCAAGAAGAAGAGATCTCCTGTGATTTCGGTAAGTAGATTTGAATAGTTAGCTCGTATAAAGTGTCTGGGGAGGGGGGTAAGGTTGATCCCTAGGTATCTGAGAGTGCGGGTTTGTATGCGCAATGGGCACAGAGAAGAGAGTTGGCAAATATCTGCTTGAGGGAGAGTAACGTTTAGTATTTCTGACTTCGTTTTGTTCAAGTGAAGGTTTGAGAACCTGCCGTATAGCTCAAATTCTTTTAGGGCCTCGGGGAGGGAAGTCAGTGGGTCTGTTAATGAAAGTAGGACGTCTTCCCGCGTACATTGATAGCTTGTGTTCCTGATCCCCTATCCGTAGACCCCTAATCTTCTCATTGTCTCTAATTTTCTGCGCTACAGACCTCTATGACCAAGGCGAACAACAACGGGGGACAAGGGCAACCCTTGCCTAGTGCCATTTGAAATATTAAAAGGTTCAGATAAGATATTGTTTATCTTGACTTGAGCCGAGGGGGCACCTGTATAGGGAGAATATCTTATATATAAGGGTCTGACCAAACCCCCATCTTCTACAGGACTGCCTTCAAAAATTTCAGCTGATCCTGTCGAAGGCCTTTTCGGCATCGGTAGAAACAAGAATCATAGGGATTTTTTTATTTGTGCATATATACTTAGTAGGGTAGCTTTATGGTATTGTCCCTAGCTTCACGTCCGGGCACAAATCCTACTTGGTCTGGGGAGATCAGATTGGGTAAAAATTTATTCAGTCTGCTGGAGAGAATCTTAGCAAATATCTTTATGTCAACATTAAGAAGTGATATTGGCCGAAAGTTTTCTGCTTGTTCGCTGGTTTGCCTGTTTAGGGATAGTTGTGATGTGGGCTGTTAACATGGAAGGGGGGAGTCCCTGGGGAGTGTCTAGAGTATTAAACAATCGGGCCAATTGAGGGGATAGAATTTGTTTATATAATTATAATATTTGGCACTAAATCCGTCGGGGCCCGGGCGCTTTTGCCATTTGGTAAATCTCAATAGTACGCGATACCTCCTCTGGAGATATAGGTGCGTTCAGAGTCTCCACATCTGTCTAAGACAGGGAAGGAAGTCTGATTGAGTCTAAATAAGAGCTCAAAGTTGGAGAAGATGATCTCTCTCTCCCACCCGGAGAGGTGTGAGAAGGAGGTTGTAGATTATTACAGATCATGATAATATGCTTTTAGCGTTTCCGCGATTGCTGGGCTGTCCGCATGTGTTCAACCATTTTTGTCTATCAATGTGTGAATGTGTGTTTTTTAATTGTTTTCTTTTGAGGGCCCCTGGCGAAAAAGTCTACCAGGTTTATCCCCAAATTCATAGAATTTCTGTTGGTTACGCAGCGCCATTTTCTGTAGTCAAGTGTATGCATGTCCTGAATTTCTCTCCTGGCCCTTATTAAGCTCAGAAAGCACCAAGGTGTCCGATGGCTGTTTTTTTAATGTTTATATCTAAGCTCGCGTATGCTGGTTAGGAGTGTAGTGAACCGTATTCTAGTTTGTTTAGCCAAAATGGCTGTTTTCATAAGCTCGCCGAGGAGCACACATTTATGTGCTTCCCAAAGTATGTGTTTAGAGGTCTCTGTCGTATCGTTAATGGTGAAGTAGTCAAGGAGTGTAGTTTCTATTTTCCCCCTAATTAGCTGGTTATTAAGTAGGAAATCGTCAAATCGCCATATAAAAGGGAGATCTGGCATGGACGGCCACCCCAGTTTACACAGCACTGGGGCATGATCCGACCAGGTCATTGGGAGGATTTGTATTTTCTCCACAGAGGACAATGTGGCTTGGTCAGTAAAAAATATAGTCGATTCTCGTGTAGAGATCATGAGGGTGGGGAAAAGAAGGTGTAGTCCCGTCTCGTGGGGTATTGTGTTCTCCAAATGTCGTGTATTGCTAGCTCCTCTAACCTAGTGTTACATTGCTTAATGATCCTTTTTGGGATTGAGGCTGACCCTTTGGAGGTATCAAGCAGTGGTTCTAGAGGTAGATTGAAGTCTCCTGCAAGGAGCAAAGCTCCCTTTTGCGTTTCAAGTATTTTATTAGTGAGAACTGTCATAAATTTGTGTTGATTTGTGTTTGGGAAGTGTGCATTGATCAACGTGACAGGTCTATTGTACAGGGTAACTATTACTATCAAATAGCGGCCTTCAGGGTCTCTAACCTCCTGAGTCAGGTTGAAGGGTATAGAATGTTTTATAATGATTCCCACCCCGTTTTTCTTAGAAGGGCCAGAGGCAAAAAACATGGTTGGGAATGTAGAATTTGACCATTTTGGCTCCCTCCCCCTCTTAAAAATGGGTTTCTTGTAAATAGGCAATGTCGCAGTTTAGTCTGGTCATGTCTTTTATCAAGTGGGATCTCTTTTCTGGTGTATTAAGACCCCTCACATTCAGTGTCAGAGCTGTCAAAACTACGTCTACCTCCGGGGTTCCCCCCATGCTAAGCACTTGGTGATAAAGGGGGTATCAGGACAAAAGAAAAAAAAAAAAATTAAATAAGGGAAAGGGGAGGGGGAGGGGGGGGGAGGGGGTAGCAGAAGGAGAAAAAAGAAAAAGTTGGAGTAAAGATAGCAAGATCAGTAGAGTAGTAATAAGAGTTCCAGCAGCGCGCTGTGAGTAGTGAAAGAGTTAGAGAAAAGTATTTATACAATCCTTCCCACCCGTAAAAGGCACAAAGAGTAAGAAAGTAAGTGTGGGGTCAGTATCCCACACACCCGACCAGCCAATAAAAAAAATAAATTGTCTGGAGTAAAAAATTTTAGGGACAATCCATCAACAAACTAGTACAATACAAAATATGTCATTCGTTTATATATAAAATAAGGTGCAGATTACTACTCCTGTTAGGTTAAGCTTATCAAGTGGTAAACATACAATAAGGGCATCTATACATCATTTGCATAAAGAGAAGAAGCAACATTGTAGAACTAGAGAATTTCAAAATAACATATATAAACATTTGGTTTGTATTATATTTTTCAAGTAGTGAGTTGTGCCTATCTGGAACTGCAAGAAAGTGACCTACAATAGGGCTCTCGCATGTCTGATATGGCTTTTTAACTAATTCTTGTGCCCCAACTGTCTACAGGCCCTTTAGAAATATCTAGTCGTCTTTGACAAGCAAGAAGCTTATATGTTATGGGCCATTGTGCAGCATTTATCCCGCATCATATCTAAGTGCAGTAGCAACTCCCCACCTAAATGTAGCCTGCATGCAAACCTAATTAAAAGGGGTTAAGCTATTAAAAACCCTCTAGTGCTTTCCCCCAGGGCAATGTAAAGTGTACTGCTGGCTGTTGGCACACCCATTTATTAGGTTGTGTGTGTATACTCTAGGTGTTGAGGGGCCCGTTTAGATACGACAGTCACATTAGATTTCAAATAACATCATTGAACATATTTAACCTGAGAAAACAAAAAACAAAAACAAAGAACAACCAGAAGGTACAAAAAACACATTGAAAAACTGATAGAAAACATCCTAAGTTCCGAATTTCCAGTCTATAAGGATTAGGCTGGTACTAGCATATGAAACATAATATAAAAGTAAATATACTTATCAAGTTCCTCATGCTGCAATTCAGGGTGCTGTCTTAGGTAGAAATTTTTTTCACTTCAGGTGTCATGGGTCCGGGCAAAGTCCTCTTCTTCTGGGGAGGAGAGAATCCTGTTGAAGCATTTTCCATCTGGTTCCGTTGGTGTTATGTTTGATCCCAAGTATCCTGCAAAACTCAGGTAGGTCAGTGCCGTAGATCTGTAGACTGCTTGAGTGCCATTTTTTGTAGCTATCAGGCTCACTGGGAAGCCCATTTATATTGTATTTTCTGAGCTTGCAGTTCGGATGTTATAATTTGAGATCTCTTCTCTTTTGTAAAGTAGTTAGACTCAGGTCGGAGAAGATTTGGAGGGGGATCCCTGCATGGGGTTACATTCTGAAGGGTCCTCGCTCTCTGCATAATGATTTTCCTTATCTTTATAACTAAGAAATTTGATTATTATGTCCCTAGGTGGGGCTTTAGGCGAGGGTCTGGGCCTAAGGGCTCTATGGGCCCTCTCTATGGGTATATCAATGCGAGCTCGGTTGTACCCTTCAAAGTGCGGAACAGGTCCTGTAAGTACCCTCAAAGTGCAGTATTAGAGACAGATTCAGGGACTCCCCTGATCCTGACATTATTTCGCCGCCCCCTGTTGTCCAAGTCCTCCATTCTGGAGAGAAGAAACTGTATATGCTCCTCGTGCTCTCTGATATGATGAGAGTTAGCTTTTACTTTGGCACCAAGAGTGGCATGTTTGTTTTCAAGTGTGTGCACTTGCTGGGTGACTTGGGTTATGTCTCTCTTCAGTTCGCCAAAAAAGGAACCTCATTTCAGCCAATACTTTATTAATGTCCTCTTTTGAAGATATTGTGTTAAGATCGCTTCTTGTTAATATTCCTGGGGCTGTTGTGATATTGAGCTAGTTGATTCCATGGTTTCCCGAGAGGGAGAAGGGAGTCTGCTCTCTGACATGTCTGTGGTAGGTGTAGCAGCCTTAAGAAAGTTGGTTAGGCTTGAAGACTTAAGGCCCCTCTCTAGTTTATTGTTCTTCCTGTGGGAATATTGTGAAAAGTGGCTGAGGGTTGATATCAGTCTGCTAAGGCCTTTTTGTTATATAAAGGTTATGGCAGTTAAAAATATGCGCGTGGTCTGGCAAAAGATGTGCCAGACGTTCAGAGCTGCGTCATATATATTGTATACTGGCTGTAAAATTCCACTGTATATTTTCTCTTCTGTCAAGTGTGCACAGGCTAATCAGGAGAGGAGTGTCAGACTCAAATGTCAAGTAGCGCCGTTATTTATTAGACACGGAGGGGTATATCCTGTGTCTTGCATGCTTTTAACTTATACACTGGGATGTGTGGGAAGTGTGGCAACTCACCGGGCAATCAGATGTTTCAGGTCAGCCGTGATATTAGTCTCTACTTGTGACAAGCAGGGTGACCTTCACCCGGTATTCCCAATCTGTCTCCGGTGCGCTTCCGGGTGCAATCTCCCGGTTCTCTTTATCCAAGCTCCGACCGCCACTTGCCGGTGCTTTTTGAAAGCTGCCTTTCCGGTGAGTGCCCGACCACCCTCTCCTGTCAGATATATAATAAAACTGATCACTGTGCTTTAGTGTGGCGGTGGGAAGATCCTCCTTGCTGCTGCGCGTTAGTCCCTGTAAGTTGGCGCGGTGTCAGGGAGCTCCGATGCAGGCCTCAGACAGGCCGATGAAAAAGATAAAGTGCCGCCAGCTCCCAAATCTTTGTTCAGGTCTCAAACAAAGCCACCAATTGTTAGGCAATATGTTCCCAAAGTTATCTCCATTGTTATAGGATAGAAAGTCCCCTATCTAGATGCTGATCGGGTGTAGGGCATTAGAGCCAAAAATTAAGCAGCCATCACCCTGCGTGGCTAGGCTCCGCCCTCGTGAACCAAATTTTTATCCTACAGGATACTATAATGGTGGCTGTGCACCAGCTGAAGCTCAGTAGAAGTTGGGTGATGCAGCAGGACAATGATCCTAAACATCGAAGTAAATCCTCTACAGAATGACTTCAAAAAAAGAAAATCTGCCTTTTGTAGTAGCTCTATCAGAGCCCAGACCTTAAAGGGATGGTAAACTCCATATTATTCGTTTACAGGAATAGTCTTGTTGGATCACATTAATTATATACACTTAATTTAATATAATACAATATATTAAAAAATAACTTACAATTCTTTTTTATTATAAGTCCTTCTGATCCGTTTCAATTCCAGCCCACTGTGACGTCATATTGATTGTTTATATTTTTAGACAAATCAGTAAGCCTGTCGCCCGCCAGGCTTACTGCAATGCAACCAGCTTTACGCATGCGCAATATAGCATTATTCACGCAGTTTGCCAATCCAATCAGGAGCCTTTAAATCGGCTGGCGAATTTTGCGCGTTCATGTGTTGGTAACGCATGCGCTCATTCACACTTTCCAAATGTAATATTTTCAAAATATGTCTTTGTATGGCATAACGATAGCTCAGATGTCTTTATATGGCATAACGATAGCTCTCAGACTCGCTGTTATCTTTTTTTTTTTACGTATAGCAAGTAAACATTGGATGTCATGACTAAATGTTTACTTGCTATACGTCATGTAACAAACTGCGCTTGCGCTATTTAGGAGCCGTGTCGGGATCGAGCAGAGGCTACAACGTATTTAGCGGGTGGGACCGCAATACACGTCACTTTGATTTTGCTATAGAAGTTAGCTGGGCGGAGCTTAGACACAATAATACACATTTAGAAAACCATATAAATATAATGAAAGTAAGTATGAAATTATTTAATTTTATATGCGGTTTTCTTAATGCTATATTGAGGGATCTTAATATTATATTCAACATCATCCGAGTTTACCATCACTTTAAACCCATTGAATGACCTCAAGAAAGCTGTTCCCACTAGACATCCAAAGAATATGGCTGGGGTGAAGCAGTTCTGTAAGGAACAGTGGTCCAAAATTCCTGCTGAACGTTGTGCAGATCTAATCCTCAGCTACCGGAAACGCTTGGTTGAGGTAATTGCTGCTCAACGGTCAATCAACTAGCTATTATAGCCAAGTGTTCACTTTTTCCACAGCACTGTGAATGTTTAATGGGATGTGTTGAATAAGGACATGAAAGATTATAATTGTTTGTGTTTTGTTAGCTTAAAGGGACCACTGAACCCCAAATTTTTCAGATAGAGCATGCAATTTTTAAGCAACTTTCTAATTTTACTCCTATTATCAATTTTTCTTCTTTCTCTTGCTATCTTTATTTGAAAAGAAGGCATCTTAAGCTTTTTTCTTGGTTTAGGACTCTGGACAGCACTTTTTTTTTTTTTGTGGATGAATTTATCCACCAATCAGCAAGAACAACCCAGGTTGTTCACCAAAAATGAGCCGGCATCTAAACTTACATTCTTGCATTTCAAATAAAGATACCAAGAGAATGAAGAAAATTTGATAATAGGAGTAAATTAGAAATTTGCTTAAAATAGCATGCTCTATCTGAATCACAAAATAATTTTTTTTGGGTTCAGTGTCCCTTTAACCTCTTAAAGACCACAGCACTTTTTTTTACATTTTTGCGGTGTTTGTGTTTAGCTGTAATTGTCCTCTTACTCGTTTACTGTACCCAGACATATATATTACAGTTTTTTCTCGCCATTAAATGGACTTTATAAAGATACCATTATTTTCATCATATCTTATAATTTACTATAAAAGAAATTGTAAAATATGAGGAAAAAATGGAAAAAAACACACTTTTTCTAACTTTGACCCCCAAAATCTGTTACACATCTACAACCACCAAAAAACACCCATGCTAAATAGTTTCTAAATTTTGTCCAGAGTTTAGAAATACCCAATGTTTACATGTTCTTTGTTTTTTTTGCAAGTTATATATTTTTTTCTGTAATGTAGCTTCCCCCCCCCCCCCCCAAGACCAACTCCCACCCCCCTCCCAGATCCCTTAGATAACTTTTTTGGGGCATTTCTTCCCCCCCTTCCTCCCACTTATACTTGATCATTTCTGTAGTGTAGCGGTTCCCACCCGCTCCCCTCCCCGTGCACCGCGATCTCGAGGCATCCTGCAATAAACGGAAAGCAGCTGGAAGTGATCAGGATCGCTTCCAGCTGCTCTCCAAACCGAGGACGTACGCCATACGTTCTCAGGCATTAACTGTATTTTTTCTGAGGACGTATGGCGTACGTCCTCGGTCATTAAGGGTTAAGCACATTGTGTTTGTTCTTCCCAATGCAATGCAAATTTGTAATAAAATAAGGCCATTCCAGATAGCTGAAACTAAAATGAGAAGGCCTCACAAGCACTGTTCCCTCTAAGGCACTGGTTTTTAAACCTGTCCTCAGACCTCCCCAACAGGCAAGATTTTCAGGATTACCTTGGATGAGAGCAGGTAAAATAACCACGTTTACTAACCAGCTTTTTATTTTACCTGTGTTATATTTCAGATATCCACAAAATGTGGCCTGTTAGGGAGGACAGGTTTGAAAACCAGTGCTCTAGGGTGTGCGCTCACATCCCTCATTTTCTTAGTGTGCACAGCTTCCTTTTTACTGCACACAGAGAAAGAGTACGGCTGAGCACTGAGATGTTACTTTGCGCCGGCTTTACTGTAGGAAAAGAAAGAGTAGGTGGGTGGAGCAAGGCAGTGCACAGAACTCTTGCAACACGCGGGCTTTAGTGGAGAAGTAGGTGAGCATCTATGACGATGCTGGGGATATTTGTTGCTGTGGATAAGTGGCTCTCACATGTTACTCATCTAATGATTCTTCTAAAGCTATACTGTGACTCTAGCTAGTAAAATAAATCAATGAGAGAAAACACAGTGGAACAAAGAGGATAGAAGAGATGACAGAGAGGGAAGAGAGAAAAAAGGAGAGAGTAAATAGGACAGATAAGAGAGAGCAGAAGGAAAGAAGATAGGATGAAAGAGAGAAAAAATAGAGGGGAAGAGAGAGAGAAGAGGTAGAAGAGAGGAGGGGGACAGAAGAAATTTTATTTTTAGAAATGTTTATGTTGCTATGTGGTGTTCTTTATGTGAAACAGAGAATCCTACATTACAATACAAGGTCTAAAAAGAAAATCTCAGAGATTTTGCGTGATTTCTCTCTATGACATCAAGCTTTTGAATATCAGGCCTTAAAGGGATACTAAACACAATTTTTTTCTTTCTTTCATGGTTCAGATAGAGCATGCAATTTTAAGCAACTTTCTAATTTACTCCTATTAGATGGGACGGCTCCTTAGCTTATATTCCTGCTTTTTCAAATAAAGATAGCAAGAGATTAAAGAAAATAATAATAATAAGAGTAAATTAGAAAGTTTTTTTAAAATTGCATGCTCTAACTGAATTATGAAAGAAAAAATATGAGTTTAGTATCCCTTTAAGGGGTCAATAGCCAGATGATCACTGTAATAATAGTGATCACCTGGCTTGAATAACTGTTCATTTATTTGAGCAGAAGCTCATGGGAGCACCTACATGCAAACCATATACCAAAAGGCCCTAATTTATATATAAGGATAAACTCTTCTTATTTTCCCATGTAGAGTTTTGGGGGGGGGGGACACAGTTTTTTTTCACAACCTTGTTTATTAAAATTTTAATTCTTTTTGATGAAAGGGTCTCTGCACTTATAATAGGCCAACAAAAAGGCCTAGATGCCTCAAAACCCTTCTTTTAAAAACCAGAACCTCCTCTTCAAAACAAATCCCCTATATACGAAAACTTTTAATAAGCAGGTGGTCACTGTGGTGATTAAATACACACAGACAGAAGCGCATTTACAGGAACGAACAACCGGCTCAATACCATTGTTAGCCTGTTCTATGGAGATTTACCTCCTGGGTGCTGCTTCTTTTTAGCCCAGTAATACTTTTCATTGAGTAGAACTTTCCTGTAGTATATCAGTCTGATCCAACCTATTACATTCAGTCCAGCGCCGAAATACCTGGCAATTCCTCTCTGAACAAGGAACACAGCAACCCTAAATGATCGTTTCGGCCTCATCAGTGAGGTGTAGCCATATTCCTCTAAGCACACAGAGCAAGGAGTCCACGTCTGGTTTCCCCTTTTTCCTTAGGGACACTAAATACATACAGAGAGAAGCGCATTTACAGGAACGAACCGTCTCAATACCATTGTTAGCCTGTTCTATGGCGATTTACCACCTGGGTGCAGCTTCTTTTTAGCCTAGTAATGCTTTTCACAGAGTAGAACTTTCCTGTAGTATATCAGTCTGATCCCGCCTATTACGGTCAGTCCAGCGCCAATATACCAGGCTCTGAACAAGGAACACAGCAACCCCAGATGATTATTTTGGCCTTCATTGGGCCTCATCATTCTTTTTGATGAAAGGGTCTCTATGCACTTATAATAGACCCCCAACACTTATTTTAAAGCCCAGAAGCTTATCTTTAAAACAAAGCCCCTATACACGTTTTATTAAGCAAGTGGTCACTGTTGTGATTACATGGTGTGAATATGCATTTATTTGAGAAAAGTGGGAGGCCCCATGTGCACATCAAAGGCATAAAACTATACCCAAAGGCCCTATTATATGAGGATAACTTTTTTTATTATAGGGTTTAGAATAAAAAACACACTATTGTTTGCCACCTTATTTATTAAAATGTTTAAAAAAAATAGAATGGCTACAAAGAATAGGAAACCTGATACTAGTGTCTAGGTTGGGGAATAATGATGCCGGAATGAGTGGATATTAATACCAAGGAAGGGGGATCCTTTTTTTCCCCTTTACTTTGCCAGGTCAAGTGATACACAGAGATGTTGAGCTTATGTTAAAAATATTGTTAAAATGGAATGTACAAATATAAACTTGGCCTATTTTAGATAGAAATTCTTCACACAGAAAAAAAATATTTTTTATTACAAGTTGGGACTGGAATTGTGACGAAGAATATATAAATGGCTATGTATTTCATTTTCTTTTATGTATCTTTTGTTTATTGTCTGAATTCAAGAAATCCAATAAAAATAAATTTTAAAAAAGTTACAAAATATATATGCCTTTTTCACACATTTTGTTGCAGAATTTATACATTAAATACAGTTTGAATCTAATCGAGAAAAAAAATGCATGTGTGGGTTTATCACTGAAAAAATGGCTACAGTGAGGATTCAATGTGAACAGCACATAAGAAATACAAAACACACTAGTGCTTTGTATATGGTACTTTAGAAATAAAGCTGACGCCACAAAATCTGCACTTGGGCCCAGCAAGGTCTAGTTTTAACCCTAATCCTAGGTAACTCAGTCATCCCAAAGCTACAAAATAATTATTAGACCTCGAAATGCCAGAGTTATATAGGGTTAATAAAAAAAAAAAGCACAAAAATGTACCATCCTATTCCTTCCCACACACTCCTTGATTTAGATTTTAGATTAGAATGATCCGATCCGTATTCCGTATGAGCTATATTAGTACATGTATCTACGACTACAACGTCATGTAGCATCCAGGCACTCCGATTGGTTTCTTTTTTTCCGGCTGTGGTCCGGTTGCTCGCTGATTGGTTGTCCCTTTGCATTTTTTTTTAAAACAACATATAATTATTATAATCTTCTGTAGGAAAGGTTGTAGTTGGTCCTGCTGATCTTTTTCCCCTCCTTGGTTTCCGGAGCAGTAGCAGTTACCCAGGCGACAAGCGGGCACACCAATAGAGAACAAGAAAAAGAGATGACGCGGTGGGTAGGGGCGTGCTATGGCGTGAGGCCGGTGTTAGCTGGGGGTGGCTAAGCGGGCTTGTGCCGCTCCGCACAGGGAGAAGCGGTCTCTGGACACCGGGCTGTGTGGCCCGGATTTTTTCCCATGCCTCGCGGAGCCGTTGCAGAAGTGCGGCGGCGAAAGAGAAGGCGGCGGAGAGGCGCCGGAAAGGGGTTAGGTTTGTTTGCATGTCGCCGTGGACTAGTGTGGGAGGATGCGCGAGTATAAAGTGGTGGTTTTGGGCAGCGGCGGGGTCGGTAAATCCGCCCTGACTGTGCAGTTTGTCACCGGCACTTTCATCGAGAAGTATGACCCAACCATCGAGGACTTTTACCGGAAAGAGATTGAGGTGGACTCGTCCCCCTCCGTACTGGAGATCCTAGATACAGCAGGCACTGAACAGTTCGCTTCTATGCGTGATTTGTACATCAAAAACGGGCAGGGCTTCATTCTGGTGTACAGCCTGGTGAACCAACAGAGCTTCCAGGACATCAAGCCTATGAGGGACCAGATCATCCGCGTCAAAAGGCGAGCGGGGGCGGGTGGGCAGATAGGCTGGTGATATTGGGGGTACAGCGCTTTCTCATGTTTAAGGGCGTTTCCTCCATCTGATTAGAAAAGGGTTTTTGGCAAATAGATATTTCAAATGAATGTGTAGCATCTACTGGCTGAGGTTGCAGTTATAGTGTTGGTAGATAAAGGGCTTACATTGCAGAGGTAGACTAAAATAACATCAATTTTCACCTGTGCGAGTAGGGTCATGTGATACTTTCTGACTCTGCACTTTCCACTTCATACAGAGTAATGGCATTGTCCACTAAAAATAATGCTGCATGTTTAAATCTTTATTGTTCTGTTTTAAAGGGACAAAATACTCATATGCTATATCACTTGAAAGTGAAGCACGAAAATATCACCTGAGCATCTCTATGTAAAAAATGAAAATATTTTACCTCACAATTTTCTCAGCTCATCAGAGTAAGTCCTGTGTAAAAAGTTATCTTTTAGATACTGTCCAGCTGCAGGTAAAAAATAAATTAAAAAAAATGAACTGCAGCCAATTAGGATTAACAGTGCTGAGGTCATGAACTCCTTTACTGTGATCTCATGAGATTTGACTTAACTTTCGTGAGATTTCATAGTAAACTTCCTTTTAAAGTGAAGGTCCATTTTGATGAATTAGTGCCCGTTTTTTAATAAACCGATTAAAAACAAGGGCACTTTAATTTCACTGTTTTCTTTTAAAAACTTACCTTTTAATCCTGGCAGCCACTCCAGCACTTCCTCCGCCCGTCACAAGCCGTCTTTGCGGTTCCAAAATGACGAATCCGGCTTCCTCCAACAGCGTTGCATCAGGCCAAGGTTCCCCCTGGGGGGAAGCTGTGATTGGAGGAAGCCAGATTCATCATTTCTGACGTCTGCAGAGGCTTCCGACGGCCGGGGGAATCGCTAGAGCGGCATTCAGGATTAAAAGGTACGTTTTTGAAGAAAACTGTGAAATGTCAATTTTGATGAATTAAAGTGCCCTTGTTTTTAATCGGTTTATTAAAAACCGGGCACTAATTTATCAAAATGGACCTTCACTATATACTGAATAGGGAAATACGATGAGTGTGCATGAAGCTCCCTCCCTTGCCTGTCCTGGGACAGACGTACTGGTTTGCTGCTTAAAGTCCTTTGCAATGGGGTAAGAATACTTAGGACATTTTGAGGTAAAATATCTTTCTTTTTTACTTAGAGATGTTCAAGTAATATTTTCTAGTCAGCTTTTTACAGCAATGCTGCATCACTTGTGTTTCGACATTTGGGTATCATGGCCTTTTAAGCACACACCAAAAAAAAAAAAAAAAGTTTTTTTTTTATCTAAACCTCCAAAAAGTAGGACATTGTCAGGGAATAATGTACTTTTTAATATCTCATCACATCTTTCTATCAACAAATATTGTGCATTTAATATATGATCTGTTATTGGCAGGGTACTTGGTCTAATATGTGAGGTGGAATGATTAGTGGGTCCTTCAAACTGGAATGCTTACAATCGAAAGGGTGATAAAAAGATTACTTTATTGCGAGTCTTCATTAGAAGTACTCTTAATTTAAAAGGACATAAAACCCAAAAGTGTTCTTTCATGATTCAGATAGAGAATACAATTTTAAACAACATTCCAATTTACATCAATCTAATTTGCTTCATTCTTTAGGTATGACAAAATAATACCAGGCATCTATGTGTAGCCACCAATCAGCAGCTCCTCACCCTATTTAGATATGCTTTTTTTTTTTACAAAGGATATCAAGAGTATGAAGCAAATTAGATAATAGAAGTAAATTGGAAAGTTGTTTAAAATTGCTGGCTTTCTGAATCATGAAAATAATTTGGGTTTCATGTCCCTTTTATGTGTTTGTTTTACCTTTTAGTTGAAGTAGTTTATAATTATATTTCTTATACAGGGTATGTGTTATTGCCGTTTAGGCCTTGCAGTGCACCAGAAGCCACTGTTATTGCTATTTGTTTATCTTTGCTACAATCCTGTATGTATGTGAATGTATATTAAATGTATGTGTATGTACAGCAGGGTGGCAATTAGTATTTAGATAACTTGCTAATATAGTCACCTGCTATTAAGAATACAATTGGATTGAACACATGTTTAGCTTTAGTAGAATGAGCAATCTGTTTTAATAAAGCTATGCATTGAGTAAAAAAAAGTGCATTATTGAACCTCATTTTAAGTCATTGTATTATAAAACTTATAAATGCCCATTCTGTCTGTTGACTGTTTTATTTTTACAATGAAACAAAAGAAAGGAACTTCTTCTGTTTTCCTACCCTTTGTGCTAATTTAATATTTCTGAATTTGATGCTCTTTGCATAAAATCATAAAGTATACAGTCATTTATAAATGTAAAAAAATCACTCAAAACCATTCCAAAATCTGCTGCACAGGGATTACAGATTTTAGGTTTAGGAGCCAGTAAAAATACTCGTCCTGTAAGCTAAAGACAGTGTCTCATAGAATTTTACCTTTTAGGTCCTATTTTTTGGACTTCTGAATATCCAGGTTTATGCAGAATAGTCAAATTCTAGGAGCCATTGTGATTAGCTAACATGATTTCTCAAGCCCTGCTTTAAAGGGACAGTCTAGTCCAAAATAAACTTTCATGATTCAGATAGGGCATGTAATTTTAAACAACTTTCCAATTTACTTTTATTAGCAATTTTGCTTTGTTCTCTTGGTATTCTAAGTTGAATGCTAAACTTAGGAGGTTCATATGCTAATTTCTTAGACCTTGAAGGCTGCCTCTAAGCTGAATGCATTTGACAGTTTTTCACCACTAGAAGGTGTTGGTTCATGTGAATCATATAGATAACACTGTGCTCACGCACGTGGAGTTACCTAGGAGTAAGCACTGATTGGCTAAAATGCAAGTCTGTCAAAAGAACTGAAATAAGGGCGCAGTCTGCAGAGACTTAAATAAAGAGGTAAAAAGTATATTAATATAACTGTTGGCTATGCAAAACTAAGGAATGGGTACTAAAGGGTTTATCTATCTTTTAAAACAATAAAAATTCTGGTGTAGACTGTCCCTTTAAGTTAATTTGTAGAAGGGCTTAACAAATTTGTGTGTGTGTATATATGTATGTGTGTATAATTTTTTTTATAGAAGATCATAATGGCTATCAGCCTATGCTCATTAGACTTACGCATATATATATATATATATATATATATATATATATATATATATATGCCAAATTCCGGCCTCAGATTCAATCTTTTAAGTTTCTAGTGCAAAAATTACATGCCCTAATTAGTTTAAGCATGTATGTTTACCACTGTTGAACCTGCAATATGGTGTTATCTACTTCAAAGTTAGTTTAGAACTATTTGTATCAAGTAGACACGACTGCTGAGTCAAATCTCTTTGCGTATGTTAAATAAATAGGGCTCAGTGATCAAAAATTCTCTGTGATGGAAAGATATATATAGTACAGACTTCACAGGGGCTGAGCTCGCTGATTTCTTTAAGAAAATGGACAGAACGTGGAATTTGCAGAGAAATGAGAGCTGTCTCCCTTAGAAAGCAATTAAGCTCTCTGGTATAGGGGAGGGTTAACAAGGGAGTACCTTGCACTGATATAAATTCTCAGTTTGCAGCAAATACATATTAAACTGTAGTTTTCACTATAAATTAAATTGCATTTGATTATAGTTTAGTATTTTAACTTATGTCTATTAAAGTGTATTGTCAATTTTAAGTAAGCATCATCTGCATACAGCTGATTAGAAAAATCAGTGAGACCTGCCGGTGTCAATGCTTAGAGCATATTGAGATAAATTCAGACAGACCTTGGGAACTTCCCTGTCTATTCCAGTTTATGAAACTGTCAGTTTTTTATTTAGACCAAATACAAAGTGCAATGTAATTTTGTAAAAGATACAGATAAATATACAAAGCATGATCCAGTTACACAAACTTTCAAAGTGTAATCAGAATCTGTAAAATCACAATCCTAAATACACTGCTGTGTACATATAATCTAAATACATTAAAATACAAAATAAAAAGTGCAATGCTTAAAGTGATTATAAACACTAGTGTTTACCATTGGAACAAATAAAGGGGACTTTCAGTCATGAAGGATAAAATACTTCATGCTTAAAATTCCTTTATTTGTTTGAAACGTTCGCCGCACTGAGCTTCTCAAGCAGCCTACGGCAGAACGCTATTTTGTTAAGAGGTGACTTTTGCACCTCTTAGACAATAGCTGTGCGGGCTATCCGGCTTGGCGCCAGCTGGAATGCACAGCTATTTTCTAAGTGGTGGAAACGTCACTTCTTAGCAAAATAGCGTTCTGCTGTGGGCTGCTTAAAGTATTTTATCATTCAAAACTGAAAGTCCCTTTTATTTACTCTAATGGTAAATCCTAGCGTTTCACAAATGCTAGGGTTTACCATCACTTTAAATTTAATTTACTTAAAGGACCAAATCTGAAGTCTAAAATAAAATACAAAGTGTAAATGTAACAAAACTCACATGTTGCATTGCTATATTGCACTGGACTTGTTTTTCCTTCCCATCCAGAAGGATGCAGAGTAGAAAGCATAAAAAAACTGGACTCAGGAAGTGTAGTGTTAGCAGCATGCAGACCAATTAGGAAGGTTTTACAGTAATTGTCATTTTCTTGACTATCTAGGGTAAATATGTCTTTAGTTTGAAAGACATATTCTTTTGGCTCCTACTTGTTTATTCACCACTTCTTGCACATGCCATAAACGCATTATAGTAGTAGCTGCTGCCCCCTTCAAAAATAAATAAATATTGGAATAGTGTGGAGCCAAGCAGAAGCTAAATTTGCCGCACACACTAGTGCGGCCACATGCACATTCCTGAGACTGTGCACTACCTCTGGGAGATAGTGAATCAAGTCAAAAGGAAAATGCATACTTTAAATAGCTCTCATGGGTAATCTTTTATCTAGACCCTGGTTTCTCAACAGCCGGGCTGTGGCCCAGTACCGGGCCGTGATAGCCCTGCTGGTGGGCCCCAGCCTGTCATGCCCCGACTGCACACTCTTACCCCACTGCACACCAAGGTCCCAGGAACACTGACTCACACTGACCAATATGTATTACATTTTATGTAAATGAACATGGTAGCCTCCCTGCCCTGCCCCCAACAGGCCCCTCAACCTCCAGAGCCAGGACCCCCAACATTAAGGTCCAGAAAAAGGGTACCCAACCTCCAGGGCCAGACCCTACACTCCATGGCCCTCACAGAGACAGACCCCTGCCAGGGCCCCTCTAAACCCACACTTTTTTTGCTTAGTTACTGATAGGGCAACTGAAAACTCCAGCTTAAGGAATGCACCAGGATCTGTGGAGATGCCATTTGTGGGCCCCCTACTTGCTGGTCCCTCGGCCCAGGTCCTATTTGCCTGGCTGATCAGTCCTCACCTGCTGCACACTATATATATATATATATATAATCTATCACTACCGGGCCATGGACATAATTTACCGGGCTTTGAGGTCACTTTGGTTGAGAACCACTGATCTAGACTATAAGGAAATGTTGTAGCTAAATAATGCAACTTATCCTATGTGTGTTGGGAATGTTGTACATTCAGGTCCTACTAGACACATTTTAATTAGTCTGTTTTAGTAACTTATGAACACGCATTGCAAAGCCTTTAAAACTTCTGAAACAAGCAGCTATTTAAGTTGCATGACTTGTGTGTTCAGATGCCTATAGATTTTTATTTTTTATATATATATTTGAGTAGGATTCCATCAAAAGTGGTAAGCCAAATTTACAGTTTGAACTAATCTGAAATGAGTACTATAAGTTCCAAATGTCACAACAGGAAGCATAGATTAATAAAATGTATTTAAATACAAGATCTCAATATAAAAAATGTTTTGGGGGGAAAACAGGCACGTTATGGAAAAAGAACTTGATTAAAGGGATAAGTTAAGTTGCATTTAAAGAAACAATGTTTAGGCCAGGGGCCACTGTCTTCTAGATTTATACCCCTGGGTCCAAACTTTTTGGGTTATTCTCCATATATCTATGTACAAATATGACAGTCTGGCTCGTCATTTAAAAAAAAAAAAAAAAAATATTCAACCCCTGGTTTATGCATAACTTTTACTTTTGTGAAATCTTGCTTGCAACACTGAAAAGTGTAAATGCACCACTGTTTGCAATGGTTTTTCACTGTCCAAATTTGTACTCCACTTTGGCTAGGGACGGCGTTTCAGCTGGTTCTGTCATTAATCCGAGGATGCAAGAATTTAAACTGAAAAGGTACATTAGCAAGACATGTTCAGTTGGTACTTTAAAGGAAGTCTACTCCAGAATTTTTACTGTTTTAAAAGATAGATAATACCTTTTACTCATTCCCTAGTTTCAAAGAAGGCCTGTAGAGGAAAAACGGAGGCGCCACATCGAGTAGTACAGTCTAGTATATCAGGCAATAGGAGGATCCAGAGCCTCTTAATAGTGGCAACTCACCAGATGTCCTCCCTTCTATGTGAGTGTTATATGACATAATTGAAGGTGTTGCAGCCGACTTGGCATCTGATTGGCAAACTAATGCTATAATAAGGAGCAATTGTTTGGCTAGTGCATCTAGCCTGATGAAACATCATTTATTGTTGCTGAGAAACGCGTCGCTATTGCTACTCTGTGTAACAATTAGTTTTACACTTTTACACTATCCGTGCTCCTGGACTTTCTGTTTTATTTGAGCTTGCGATCTTCACTCGGACTGCATCCCTCTTTAGCCTCACCCGATTGGCTCATCCGGTCACCTTCCTCCACGTTGGACGTATCCTAATGCCTCTCTGAGTCATACGGGCGACTGTGTGGGTCCTGTGCTGTACTGGACGGCATTCCGGTTGTGCCGCTGCATCTGGTAAGTTGTCACTACTAGAGGCTCTGGATCCTCCTATTGCCTGATATACTAGACTGTACTACTTGATGTGGCGCCTCTGTTTTTCCTCTACAGGTCTTCTTTGAATCATCTACTAAGAGTGCGGCCTTTCACTGACTTTTCTCTTCATTTGTTTGCGGCCACACGCGCACCTCCTACTGGGATCTTTGCCCTCTCATCATTCCCTAGTTAGCATAGCCAACACGGTTATATTAATATACTTTTTACCTCTGTGATTACCTAAGCCTCTGCAGACTTTTTGACAGACTTGAATTTTAATGTAGAAGGAGCGGAGCCGCAATATTAAAAAGTAAAAAATCCTTTTTGACAAAATATGATAAAAGATGTATGGACGCATCCACAGTGAGTATAGAGCGTACCACCTAGACTTGCATTTTAGCCAATCCAGTACTGACTCATAAGTCACTACACAGGAGTGAGCACAATATTATCTATATGGCACACATTAACTAGCACTGTCTAGCTGTGAAACTGTCAAAGTGCACTGAAATAGAGGTGGCCTTCAAGGGCTTAGAAATTAGCATATGAGCCAACCTAGGTGTAGCTTTTAACAAAGAATACCCAGAGAACAAATCAAGTTTGATGATAAAAGTAATTTGGAAAGTCCCTTTCCAATTTGGAAAGACCCTTTGAAAAAGCCACATTCGTGGCGAAACATGTCAGGGCCTAGCCTAGTTGTTTAGCTTTTAATAAGCAAGATGTTTTGAGCTGTTATAGATCTTCATAGTATAACTATCACTCTATCTTCACGCAGTATAACGGTTGAAAGCCTGTAATATGTAAATGTTGTGGAAGCTGTTTACAAGTTATACCATGGGAGAATATTTAATAGTGTAAAAAGAATTGCCTAAAAAAATATAAGAACACACCGACCGAGTGGGTCAATAAGCCTATCATAAGATATTTAAAAGTGTGAAAATAACTTATAGTGTTAATCAGTTGAATTGGTGCATTAACCAAAAACTATCCAAGAGATTGCTTTAGAGAGAAAGCTGTTTTGGTTCATTTATAGCCAAACAGACATTTAATGGTTAAACACTGGAAACTAATATGAATATTGATATGCTCCAGCAGGATAACAAACCTGCTAGTACAATACCAAACTACCATTAATTTTATATACACACTAACTGTAACGATTATAGGACAATATAGTAACTCAGATCCTTTTAAAGGAGCAACCTATAGATATTTAGATATTGAAAAGCCGGGACAACTTGTCTGCAGGATAAATAGCCAAATACCGATGTACCATTAACCAGTGAAAGGCAAAATAGAGCTTCTCATTAGCAAATACAATTGGTTAACCACACTTCATACTAATTAGTATTATAAAACCGTGTACAAGTTTTACTTAATGTCAAACAATTTGTAATACAGTAATGGTATGCCTGAAGTTATATATTTGTGACATTACATACTAAGGTTATAAAATATAACACAATCTGCCAATGATTTAATGTGGAGAAGTATAACATTATAAAATAAATTCTGGTTATAGTTAGTTTGCCATCACTCGGTATTAACACACTTATAGTGTTTACAAACATCTATATAGTATGGCACAAGTAAGAACTTAACTTTGCAGAATTTATATACAATTGTTTTTCGAATCTATATAGAGAGGCCAATCTAAGAGATTTAGAAATTGAGTAATATTAACAGAACCACACAACAGATGTTTATCTAAATATATTACTCTGTACAACAAGAAGCCCAGAATATTATTCTTATCCCTCTTTTGATCAAACAATTACACTGTAACTTCACACCAACTCAATGAGTTGATCAAAAAGCACATCAAAACAACCAACCGTCACATGAATTACCCATAACTTATGTGAATACGCTAGAAATTCATGTAAAATAAACAAATAGCCACAGTTGGTTGTGTGTGATATCTATGATAGTAACTTTCCATCACCAGTACTTTAATTGTTTATTTAAGGGAATTTGCTCTTAGCTATGGATTATTACATCCTAGGGTGAGAATAAACCCCTTAGTTACGAATTATTATATTTTAGGGTGGAGATAAACCCCCTTGGCAATCCTTTTGCACGCAAGTGGACCCTCAGATTATTTCAATCTCAGCCACATCTTGTGTTTTTAATGTAACTATATATGTTTGTTTGTGGAGCACAGTTTTTAACTTCTATCCTAATAAAAGTTATATTTTAATTTGCTACGGTTATTACCGTTATTCCTCCTAAGAACCTTTGTTCTAACTCTCAAGCCAGCATCCCTTAGGCAAGAGTGCTATCCAGTGTACCCCATTTTTTAATTTTAGGATTAAAAATTGTCTCCTTTTTAGAAAATTATGTCAGTATATTTATGAAAATCTTAGCAGTGCTATCCAAATAATATATATAAGTTTATGGCAGGGTTATAAACACAATACAAAGAAATAGAAACCCTTATCAACCATGCACCTACTAGACCATACAATTAATATAAATATCTGAATTCTTTTATTTAGTTAATATCCATAAACATATTGAAGTATATTTGCAATAAAAGGAAATGAAACAAGATTTATATGCGTTAAAACCAACTCTTAAGATATGCTATCCTTCTTACAAAACCCAGAAAGATATACCTTCACAATTCAGCCTTTTATTTATTTAACACAATGGGACTAAAAACCTTTAACATCCAAGCAATACAATTCTAAACAGTGTTTATAAAACAATAGGATAATATATGTATTCTGCTATTTAACTGCAATTTATCCTAATACAAAATTAACTGACAATATCAGAACTTGCATAGATGAGTTACTTGGTCAATCAGACGCAGATTTAAACAATATATATATATAGGCTGTGAAATGCTAACTTAAAAAGAAAAACACACTGCTTCTTTAAATCTATTAAATACAAATTAACTATGCATATAACTTATCTTACAAAAACCTTGTATACATCGCCCAAATAAACAGCAATCCGGTTCCCAATGTTTTGCAACAGATCCAATTCACCTCAGAAATTCAAAATTGGGGTAAAGCATATGGAGTCCAATGGTAGATGTGTGCTTTTGATTAATAACTGCCGCAGTTACTCCTTTCTGGATCAAAATAACACAACCTTTTTAGTCTCTATGCTGGGGTTTTAAATCATCTGATCTCACCCCTCCCCTTTTTAATTATTTATCAGTCATTGGTGAATATTGGAAACGCCCACGGCCTTGTCTTGGATTAGTTCTTTGCAACTGAACATGGATTGGTTTATTTGGTAAATGTGTTGTCAAGGAAATGCATTCTTTGCAACAACCAATCATCTCATGGTTGCAATTCTGCATCATAACACTAGGTGGCAGCAGACGTACAAACAAACAAATACAACAAGACCATCTCTAACATTTTTAAGCAAGTTAAAAAAAAAAAAATTCTTTCATAAAATGGTTATTTAATCAGATCACACTCTCTGCATTAATCATATATAACCCCAATTACAGATGGTTAATATTAGGTTATTTTTTTCTGATTATTCTGATACCAAATATGTTATATTATTAACATTTTATTATATTAAGGTAATTTAACACTGCCAATTACTAGCCCAAAATGCATCACAACTTTGTCAGCATTCTGGCACTTCTTTGCAAATAACAGCCTATTTTTATTTCAGTATTGTACTGTATTCCAATATATATACATACATATATATATATATATATATATATATATATATATATATATATATATATATATACATCTCATATCCATTAAAATATATACAGTTGTTTTAAAATCATAATGTAAGTCATGTGCCTTCACTGTATTATCCTAACGTAACGTTCTAACTGCCCTTTCAGTAACTTCAGACTCCCTGTCTCCCATTCACTACATGGGGTCCCCTGCATCAAAGGGCAGATGCTGAAAATCTCACATGACTTGTCACCTGAGTTAGATTCCTAGGTATATTGGGAGGGGTAAATAGATTTTATCTCACATTCCCAAGCAATCATACATATGGTCTTCTGAAACTGTGGCTACATTTTAATTAAACCAAATGTTGTATTGTCAAGCTTTTGGAGACATCCTGGAGATGTGTATTCAGAATTTTACCTGTGTTAATTGAAGAAGTGGGGGAAGAGCTGAACATGATTGAAGTCAGTTTGTCTGAGAGGAATGAATCAATTTTTTTTTTTCTGATCAGTGAAATATCTGATCAAAAATACAGATTTATTAATCTTGAGATATGATTAAAATATATATATTTATTAACCTCACATATACCATGACATTAATCCCCCTTCCAATTTTAAATAGATGTAGGACACATGTATTTAAATTGGCCTAAAGTCAATGGTATTTGATGAGGATCAACCGTATATCTCAGTTCATTTTATGACACTTCATTCTCCCTCTATAACTTGTAGTTGGGATCTGGGATGACATGCTCGCAGTTGATTTATATGGACCCATTTATCTATGAAACTTTCATTTTTGGGGATCCGTATTTTATAGGCCACTGGAGATATTTTGTCAGTAATGACGAAAGGACCTTTCCATGAGGGAAGAAATTTCTTCTCCCTAACCTGATCTCTTCCAAAGTTATAAAGATAAACTTTATCATTTATTTCATATTCCTTTTTGGATGTTTTGAGATCATAATAGGTTTTAGTGGCAGTTGCGGCTCTTTCTAAATTCCTTTGAGCAAATGCAAAGGCATATTGCAGGTGTTTTCTTAAGTTCTCCACATATTGATGTGTATTAGCAGCGTTTATCAAGTTTTGGTCTGATGTACGGTATAGCAGATGCTGAGGTAGAACCATTCTTCTACCAGTCATCAGTTCAAAAGGTGACATCTTGGTAGCACTACTTGGAGTTGCTCTTAATGCCATTAAGACAAGAGGTAGTTTTACATCCCAGTCTTTACCTGTTTCACCCACAAACTTTTTGAGGATTTTAACAATGGACTGGTTGTAACGCTCTACACCACCACTTGAGGCAGCTCTATAAGCAATATGGAGCTTTCTTTTAACCCCTAGTATTTTCCACATTTTTGTCATCACTTCGCTAGTGAAGTGGGTCCCCCGATCTGACTCGATTCTTTGGGGCAGACCAAATCTGGAAAATACATGGTTGATGAGTAATGCTGCACATGTTTCCGCACTATTGTTAGGTGCACTAATGCACTCTACCCATTTAGTGAACAGGCATGTCACGGTTAACATGTATTTGTTACCTCTTGATGACCTTGTTACCGGACCAATAAAATCAATTTGTATATCTGACCATGGCATTACCATCCCCCTTTTCTGCAATGGCGCTCTATGCGTTGGTGCAGTGGGTTGGAACTGTGGGCAGATTAAACACCCTTGACAGTAGGTTTGAACATCTTTCAACATGTGTGGCCAAAAAGCGTAATCACGTAATATTTCATACGTGAGTTTGGCCCCACGATGACCAGATGTGGGAGCATCATGGGCATGTTGAAGCATTAGACCTCTGAACTTGGTGGGTACTACCCACTGCTGGATGCCAGTTTTGGAGGTTCTAATTAACAAACCCTCCTGTAACTTGAATTGTGATTTAGATTTTATTAAGATTCTCAGATCTTCTTTGCCAATACAATCATCTTTTGAGATGGGGTTGCTTTCAGGATCTTCTATGTGTTTATAGAAGATGCCTACAATGGGGTCTTCATTTTGACTAGTGATCAGGTCCTCACTAGGAGAATCCTGACTCCATTGTACCAAGTTAGGCTCACTCTGTTGTTTTGCCTGGTTTCTGGTAATGGCTTCTACCTGAATTGCACCCATTAAGTGGTCAATATTAAAGAGTTCTCCAGTTATGGCTCCTTGTTTGGCTAATGAATCCGCAAGGTCATTGCCTTCCTTATCAGGACCTAAAACTCTGGAATGACCCTTGGTCTTTTTCCAGTGTATGGTTAAATCATTGGATACTACCAGATTATCAATCTCGCAGAACAATTTGCCATGCTTGACTGGTTTGTTATTGCTTTTCTGCATGCCATTTCTTTTCCAAGTTGGCAGGTATTCAACAAAACTGTCATGCACATAATTTGAGTCAGTTATGATCACAAATTCATGAATACCATGTTCAATAGCCATTTCAATGGTTTTGAAAACAGCCGTTAGTTCTGCAACTTGACTGGATCTTGGTCCAATGTTGAAACCTACAGATATATTTGAGAATCCATTTGCCCCAGTTATACCAATGCCAGCGACTAATCTGCGCTCATTATCAATAGTGGCATGGTAAGAACAACCATCAACATATACCCAAGGTAATGTTTGACAATGGTCCTCATTGTACATTTTATATGGGGAAAGCAATTGTTCCTCCAGAAAATCATCTTCTGATAATTCTTCCCCAGGATCTCTATCAGTACAGTCGTGGAGCTCAGCAAGTCCTTGTGCGACTGGATTCTTTTTATTCTGCTTGTAGCGAATTTCTAATGGCCAGCCTTGCAAGGAAAGAGTCCACGCTGTTATGCGGCTATTAGACAAATTCCCATCTCTTATTCTCTCACTTTGCAAATATAGCAAAGGCTGGTGGGCCGTTTCTACAATAATTTTCTCGCCCTGTATATAGCTGCGGAAATTTTGTAGAGCCCATACAGTAGATAAGAGGGCTTTTTCGCAATCGTTAAACTTTATTTCTACTGGGGATAGATTTTTGCTCGCATAAGCAATGGCTTTGTTCAAATTATCATGCTTTTGGTATAACACAGCACTCATGCTTACATCTGTGTACCCTGTTTCTAAGTAGAAAGGTTTACCACCTTCAGGGTACGCTAAGCAAGGTGCTTGAGTGAGTTTTCTCTTCAGCTCTCTGATGGCTGTCTCTTGAGACTCACTCCAGTGCCATTTCACATCCTTCTTTAGAAGAAGTAGTAGTGGTTTAGCTAATTCCGCATAATTATCAATGAATTTGCGAGAATAATTCGTCATACCCAGGAATGATCTCAATTCCTTTAAGTTAGTTGGGTTTTTAGAATTCACTATAGCTTCCACCTTTTTCTTCTGGGGATTTAATCCTTCAGAGGTAACTTCATGTCCCAAGAAGTTTACACGAGTGCGGCACCATTGGGCTTTTTGCAGGGATAATTTGACACCTGCCCTTTTAAGTTGGCTGAGGACGTGTTTAAGCTCTGCGATGTGTTTTTCAAAGTCTGTGCTTTTGATTAAAACATCATCAACATAAGATAAGGTCCCCCTTTCCAGTGCGTCAGGCATAGCCTTATGCATGAATACAGCAAATTCATGTCCAGAATTTATGTATCCAAATGGAAGTCTCTGGAATGCATACTGAACCTTTTGGAAGGAGAATGCTAGCTTATATTGGTCCTCTTCATGTAACTTTATGGTCCAATATCCCTGTGCACAATCAATGGCAGTGAATATTTTGGATCCCTGCATTTGTGCTAGGCACTGGTCAATGTATGGTATAGGCCAGCCAGACATGTATACTCGTTTGTTTAGCTGTCTTAAGTCAGCACACAAACGCCATTGTCCATTGGGCTTAAGGACACCTAGAATAGGATTATTATGAGAGCTGTGCACCTGTCTGATAATACCTCTTTCTTCCAAATTCCTTATGATCTCTGCAAGAGAATCATATGAGGCTAAGGGAAGTCTGTATTGTTTGACAAATACAGGTGGCGCATTAGGATCTGTTTGTATTCTTGCAATGTGCAAGTCTGTAGTACCACAGTCATAAGAATCCTTAGCGAAAATATCCTTGTATTCCATTAGGAGTTCTCGCAGCTGTTGGCGTTCGTCATCGCTGGAACAGCCATTAGCTAAGGATATTTGCTCTTTGACTATTTGCTGAAATCCTGGAAAGATTTCAGGCTGTCCTATTTCATAGGCTTCTTCCAATCTAGAGGTGAGATCCCCTTGATTATAGTTTACATTGCTCCCATGACTCTGGGTATTGGGGTAATCTTGCTGTTTGATTGGCTGATCAAACACTAGAGAGGCTTCTTCAATTTTACAGATGCCTTCCTCTGAGCTGAAGGGATAAATAGACTGAATATTAAATAGACCCTCTGGCATAGATGCAAAGGATTGTTCTATTAATTGTTCTTCAGTTAGGTATCCTTCAGGTATTAGCCCAATTAAATTATTCTGGAATCCAAAAGTGTAATAACTTGATTCCAGTGCATATCCTATGGTAGTTCCCTTGGATAATGTTATATCCTGTGGGGTCATGTTATGCACAATAATATTTATTGGAACAGTTCCAATATTCACCATAGGAGTGTAGGTTACTGTGACACCCAGATTTTGTATTCTATGGGAGAGGCAAATCAGTGTTTCAGAAGTTTTTAATTTCTGACCTCTCTTTACCTGTAAGGGTAAAAGAAATTTATCAGCCCCAGCAGGAATTATAACATCGCTAGATACCTGCATATTCACAGCATATGGCAATTGCTGGTTTGATTTCAGGGCTGCATTTTCATCCTGAAATACTTCAGGGTCCCCCTTTAACCTGCTCCAGAGGCAAGAATTAATCAGATCTATTTGTATGGCATATCTATGTAAGATATCATTGCCAATGTATATTTGATTATGGGGAGTATTTAAAACTAAAAACAGGTGCTTCACTGACTTATTTCCTATAGAGATAGATAATAAGCACTTAGCTGTGATGTTATAGCTTTCAGACCTGTCATCCAGGTCGTTGACACAGTGGTCTTGGGGAGAAAGATATTTAATCACTTTAGGTTCAGCTATTTGCGCTAATAAACCTTCGCTTATATAGCTAGCTTCCTGTTTTAAGTTTATTTTAGCATACTTGGTTTTACCAAGGTCATGCACTTGTATAGGGATAAATAGATCCTCTTTAACTCTCTCAATCCCTGTGAGGTATTGAGCATGGTCTCCCCCCTTAGGGACTTTATGATCCCCCTTGTGGAGTGATATGGTTAATACATCGCCATCTAGGGAAATATTCGCTATCTTTCCAGGCGATATTTTAAAAGTATTACCATCAGAGCCACTAAAAGGAGTCTGATCATCTATTTGTAGAATAGTGATTTCAGGTGTAGAGTTATTCCTGAAATGAATCTCCACAGCATCTGGTTTCTCTTCCACCACGTGACAGCTATGTCGGGCGCGAGATATACCAGATTTTTCATAATTGATAGGCCGTTTAACTTGCGACCAAATTACATTATTTATGCAATCAATTATGGTGCTTAATCGTTTCAGGAGATCACTACCAATAATTAAACGATCAGTTGGCAGATCCACTATAATGACGGGGTGTCTTATGACCCTGTTCCCCAATTTAAATTTTAACCAGGCAGTACCGTAAACTTTTAGGGAGTCACCCCCAACACCTATTAGAGAACCGTCAAATTCTTTTATTTTAGGTTTGTGGGGTGTTAGCTCATTTAGCTGTGTGTAGTACCTGTGGGATAAGATAGTTGCCTGTGACCCAGTGTCAATTAATCCCCTGATAGGGTTGGAGACTGAATCTTGCAGCTCAACTAGTACATAATATCTTCCTGCAGTTTCTATCATTTCACACATAAAATTTGCATTCTTGTACATCTGTGGGCTTCGCCACGTTTTACCTGAATTCGCTGTGTCATTCGATGCAGAGGAACCTTCATACCTACCTGTTTCCTCTATGACAGGGTTGGTTGGATTCTTTTGTACTGCATCTGTGGAGATAAGGTTAGGAGAGAGCTGCAAGGGAAGAGATTTGTTAACTTTTCCCGGATGAGGTTGCTTGTCATCACGGCCAAATCGTCCGTTTCCGGTCTGTGGGGAGATAACATGATTAGTATCATTGATATTTATTATTACAGTTTGTATATCTCTACCCTCCCCTTTAGGTGATACTGCAGTATTTATGACTGTGCCTGTGGTCCACTGCTGACCACTGGCTGTACTCCTAAAAAAGTATTGTTCGGTTGCTGAGCCGTAGATTTTTGACTCATATTAGCGATTTGTTCGCTCAACTGATTTATCTGGGTAAACAGCATATCTACCTGATTGTACAAGTTGCCTCTACCCCTGGGCCTATCTCTTGGTGCCCCATTGTACTGATTCCTGGACCATTGGGTTCCCTCAGAATCAGGGCCGCTATTTCTATTCTGGCGTGGTTGCCCCTGGGGTTCAGCTTGTTCAGCATTAGTACTTTGGGGAGCATTATATACCTGGGGTGTCTGGTTACCCTGAGAATATCTTCGCCGTTTATTGTATCTACCCTTGCGTGGATACCAATTATTTGGTGGGTATTCTCTTTGTGAGTAATTATTCACCTGATTATGTCCCCCACTTTGGTTATAGTCTCCCTGCGCCTCAACCTGTGTAGGGGGAGGGGCAGAATTAAACCTCTGTGGAGATGGCCTGTTTTGACTGGCTACCTCTGCATAAGTTCTCTTGTTAGACTCCAAATTGAGGGGTTTAGGTGACACCCTAGTTTCTGCTACAATTTTGGGTTTTGATTCCTTTTTAACCCCCTGCTCACTGGACTGCTGAATAGAGTATAATTTTGTACTCTCTTTGATCAGCCATTCCAATGAGCAGTCCTCATCAAAATCTCTAGCTAAGTTAATTTTGATGGGTGTAGGCAATGCTTCAAAAAATAAATTTACAAATTCTGAGCCATCAAATCTGGGATTATCTTCAGCCATACTGTACGCATTTTTCAATACAGAAAGGAATTCGATTGGACTCTGATTTGCACGACACTTTAAACCATATACCGCTATTTTCGCGGCAGTTTTAGTGCGATATTGCCCGAATTCTTTTCTGCATTGTTGTTTTACCCCATTCCAGGAATGAATATTCATATCCTTTAGTGAAACAAAGAATTTGTGATGCTTACTGTCAAATACCCAAGGCAGAAATTCAATTTTCAATTTCTCACTTGTAACATTCATTATAGCTAACGCATTTTCAAAAGCCTGTAAATGATCAATTACAGATGTTGTTCCCTTATTGGAGAATATAGGTACTGCGCGTTGTACGAAGGTGATTATTTTATGGGAATCATAGACTTTATCAGACTTATTTTGGGATTCTCTGTTAGAGTTTCCCTCCCCCGCATCAGCTGCGCTACAGCTGTCCTCTGGATTTACATCCTGAGGGGATTGTCTATTTGGGAAATCTACTTCTGACCCGTTAGGGGTCATTTGTCTATGTTGTTCTATATATTTTCGTACCTCGTCCCTGACGCGTTCGCTAAAGGAGTTAGCATTATCTGTATTATTCTCACTGCTAATATAGGGGTTTTCATTATGGCGATATGACCTTTTTAAATCGCTTAATTCTCTCTGGCTTTGCGCAAGCTGTTTATTTAAATCTTGTATCTGCGCGATTAAGTCCATATTGTGCTTATCTAAGGTGGCTAGGTTTTGGGCAAATTCATCCATTTTATTTTTGGCTGTTTTTAAACCCTCTTCGCATCTGCGCGAGGAACGAATACTATTTTCTAGCTCCTGTATTTGCAATCGTTTGTCTGTGACACAAAACGACATTTCGTCAATTATGCATATTAAAAGGGGCCAGGATTTTAGTATTAGTTCGTCTCTCTTTTTGGGAGCTTCGCATTGATTAATCATTAATAATTCCTGGAAGAATTCATTCTCTTCATTCCATGTATTATTATTAACGGTAATATTTTTAGCCCTAGTTTCAAGCATATCCATAAAATCATTTAATTCACCCGCAATATTAAACTTCCCTTTAAGGTAACTTAAGATATCTTTCTTAAGGACCTGACCTTTAGTAATAGGTATGGTTATGGGACCAATTTCATTGCTATGTATAGAATTAAATGAGTCACTTCTGGCTACAGACATTATTGTATTGGTTTAGTATTTATTTAACTAAAATGCTAATACAATTTTTGCCAATAAAAAGAGAGAAAAATTTTATAGTTCAAAAAAAATATATATTATTAATTTTGAAATATGAAAAATTAATATTCCGAAATATGAAAAATTAATATTTTTGATTAACTTTGAAAATATGAAAAATTAATATTTTTGATTAATTTTGAAATATGAAAAATTAATATTTTTATTAATTTTTCAAAATTAATCTTTAATAATATTTCAAGATATTAATGTCAATCTCGAAATATGAAAATTAATATTTCAACTTTTCAAAAAAAAATTATATCTTCAAAATATTAATATCGAAATATGATTTTTTTTTTTTTTTCTCTTTTATAATAATTTCTATTTACTTACAAATATATTATATCAATTATGATGGATATTATTAAATCTCAGAAAAGTGCCTCCAATTATTATGTCAGTATATTTATGAAAATCTTAGCAGTGCTATCCAAATAATATATATAAGTTTATGGCAGGGTTATAAACACAATACAAAGAAATAGAAACCCTTATTAACCATGCACCTACTAGACCATACAATTAATATAAATATCTGAATTCTTTTATTTAGTTAATATCCATAAACATATTGAAGTATATTTGCAATAAAAGGAAATGAAACAAGATTTATATGCGTTAAAACCAACTCTTAAGATATGCTATCCTTCTTACAAAACCCAGAAAGATATACCTTCACAATTCAGCCTTTTATTTATTTAACACAATGGGACTAAAAACCTTTAACATCCAAGCAATAAAATTCTAAACAGTGTTTATAAAACAATAGGATAATATATGTATTCTGCTATTTAACTGCAATTTATCCTAATACAAAATTAACTGACAATATCAGAACTTGCATAGATGAGTTACTTGGTCAATCAGACGCAGATTTAAACAATATATATATATATAGGCTGTGAAATGCTAACTTAAAAAGAAAAACACACTGCTTCTTTAAATCTATTAAATACAAATTAACTATGCATATAACTTATCTTACAAAAACCTTGTATACATCACCCAAATAAACAGCAATCCGGTTCCCAATGTTTTGCAACAGATCCAATTCACCTCAGAAATTCAAAATTGGGGTAAAGCATATGGAGTCCAATGGTAGATGTGTGCTTTTGATTAATAACTGCCGCAGTTACTCCTTTCTGGATCAAAATAACACAACCTTTTTAGTCTCTATGCTGGGGTTTTAAATAATCTGATCTCACCCCTCCCCTTTTTGATTATTTATCAGTCATTGGTGAATATTGGAAACACCCACGGCCTTGTCTTGGATTAGTTCTTTGCAACTGAACATGGATTGGTTTATTTGGTAAATGTGTTGTCAAGGAAATGCATTCTTTGCAACAACCAATCATCTCATGGTTGCAATTCCGCATCATAACACTAGGTGGCAGCAGACGTACAAACAAACAAATACAACAAGACCATCTCTAACATTTTTAAGCAAGTTAAAAAAAAAAATTTCTTTCATAAAATGGTTATTTAATCAGATCACACTCTCTGCATTAATCATATATAACCCCAATTACAGATGGTTAATATTAGGTTATTTTTTTCTGATTATTCTGATACCAAATATGTTATATTATTAACATTTTATTATATTAAGGTAATTTAACACTGCCAATTACTAGCCCAAAATGCATCACAACTTTGTCAGCATTCTGGCACTTCTTTGCAAATAACAGCCTATTTTTATTTCAGTATTGTACTGTATTCCAATATATATATATATATATATATATATATATATATATATATATATATACAGTTGTTTTAAAATCATAATGTAAGTCATGTGCCTTCACTGTATTATCCTAACGTAACGTTCTAACTGCCCTTTCAGGAACTTCAGACTCCCTGTCTCCCATTCACTACATGGGGTCCCCTGCATCAAAGGGCAGATGCTGAAAATCTCACATGACTTGTCACCTGAGTTAGATTCCTAGGTATATTGGGAGGGGTAAATAGATTTTATCTCACATTCCCAAGCAATCATACATATGGTCTTCTGAAACTGTGGCTACATTTTAATTAAACCAAATGTTGTATTGTCAAGCTTTTGGAGACATCCTGGAGATGTGTATTCAGAATTTTACCTGTGTTAATTGAAGAAGTGGGGGAAGAGCTGAACATGATTGAAGTCAGTTTGTCTGAGAGGAATGAATCAATTTTTTTTTTCTGATCAGTGAAATATCTGATCAAAAATACAGATTTATTAATCTTGAGATATATGATTAAAATATATATATTTATTAACCTCACATATACCATGACAAATAGTACACAGCACCTCACTCTAGAATTATTAATAAGTGCAATTGCACACTACGACTATAAACAGAGAATCCTAAGTTTATATAGTAGTGCCATTAGTCCAGTTTTTTCTTAATTTGGAAAGTTGTCTAAAATTGCATGCTCTATCTGAATCATGAAAGTTTAAATTTGACTAGACTGTCACTTTTAAGGCAGAGCTCGACAACTCCAGGAGCCAGTGATCTTTACCTGTGGCTCCTAACTTTTTGGGTTATTTGCCATATATCTGTATACAAATACCACTCCTTGGCTCCTAAATTCTTTCATAAAATGATTGTCCATAAGGCTCCATAACATATGGGATAAAATTTCTGCCACTAGGAGGTCAAGAACCCATACACGATTTTAAAATCCCTCCCATCTCTAATCTGTTCTTGGCCTCTCAGGCGATGGTTGAGAATAGAGGTGTTTATGGATTTATATTTGGGAGCTCAGACCAATGTGAAACCCTTATTGCCTGGGAATTATTATTCACAAAGAAGACAGAAGAGAGACTTCACAGCAGCTAAATGATACAGGGGCATAGGAATACTCCTGTTATGTGTGCAGTATTTCCCTGGGACTTCAACCATAACTACCCTCAGGTGTTGCAGGGACTTGTCCTTAGCCTCCCCTGTGGGACACAGGTATTTCCTCACATATCCTCAGTAAAACAAAAAAAAAAAAAATATTCAGACCCTTTGCCACCAGTAAAGCAGACAGTGATTTGACATCTTGATTTTCTGCAATAAACAGTTGAAACCCACTCATTTGATTTCATGCCTTGATTGTCAGTAGCATATACATCAGTTATTTAACCCATTGATTGCCAGCAAATAAGGCAGCATCAGTTTGAGGGGAACCTTGCCATTTACCCCTCCCCTTCCTGTCTGAGACAGTTTACATGTAGCCAAGGAAAAACTCATTTGGATAGAGTAAGGAGAAAGGAATATGATCTTGAGTGCCATAGGAACAAATAAAAAATTGTACCAAGCTAAATGGGCCTTCATATGTATCTACCATATCAGCATTTGGGGATCGGTACCAAAGCTGTATTATATGAAGGCATAGGTAGAAAAACATCCATCCTAGGTCTACATAAGCATGGTCTGAAAGGGACAGTCTAGTCAAAATTAAACTTTCATTAATCAGATAGGGCATGCAATTTTAAACAACTTTCCAATTTACTGTTATCAAATTTGCTTTGTTCTCTTGGTATTGTTTGATGAAAGCTAAACCTAGGTATGCGTATATGCTAATTTCTAAGACCTTGAAGGCTGCCTCTTATCTCAGTGCATTTTGATAGTTTCACAGCTAGATAGCACTAATTAATTTGTGCCAAATAGATGACATTGTTATCCAGCACTGATTGGCTAAAATGCAAGTTTGTCAAAAAGAACTGAAATAATGGGGCAGTCTGCAGGTAATCAGAGGTAAAAATAATATAACCATGTTAGTTATGGAAAACTGGAGAATGGGTAATAAAGGGATTATCTATTTTTTTTTTCAGCAATAAAAATTATGGAGTAGACTGTTTAAGTCTCTATCCCATATAGCGGAAGATGCTTTTGCTTGTTGTGTGCACTTGCATTAAAACTTACATGGTAGCGTCTTTGTTCCAGTATGGTTTCTGTGATCAAATGAATGATGCCCCCTAAAAAGCACATCCAGGAAAGGGACATAAAACTTTTTTTATTATATATAGATATATATCTCTCTGCCTAGTGTATATCGCCAAATAATCACTACATTGTTACATAAAGGTTTTAAAAGTGTTTTAAGGACTTTTTGTTTTTCTGTCACTGGACATACCATTTTAAAAGCCTCTTAACTCCTCTGATGAGGCTAATTACTAAAAGAAATACATAAGTTACCATGGTGATGAAACAATCGCTATTTAAAATCTAGAATGGTAAGGCTTGTGATGGCTGGAGTATGCATTTTCAGTTCTTGTGGGATTTTCAAACAAAATATATAATAAACGTATGTTGCAAAGATAGATATAGATATATATAAAAAATTCTAAACGTATTTGTTTTATATTCTAATTTTAAATTGGTTTATGCTCATTTAGTCATTGTAATAAAAGCACTTCCCATGAACAGGCTCTGCCTCAGTAAGCTATACTCAGGAATTGAACTGTATAGTCCTGTGACTATTGGTAGTAACATTGTTGCTTTTGGTGCAAAATATCCACACAAAGAAAAGGTTAAAATAAATAAAAGCTAATTTGTTATATTAAATCAGCTGTAAAAATAGGCCCTGGTTTTAATAAAATTAGAGCCATATGTACTTGTCCATTTTAGATTTTTAAAAAGGCAAAACAAATGAGTTATTCATGGCTTAAAAGTAATTTAGTAAAGAGAAACATCTGGAAAATATCGCACCACATCTAAAAACAAAATCCCTAGCTATAAGATTAAAAAAAAAAAAGATAAAAATAGAAAACTTCCTCTGAAAATTGAAAAAGCTATAAAACGGCTTAAAGTAGTTGTTTTATTATTTTGTAGAAACACATTTAAAAAGCCTCCAGTTTTGCCCAAACTAAGGAGGATTCTTAAAGGGACAGTAAACACCAGATTTTTTATTTTAAAAGATAGATAATCCCTTAATTACCAATTCCCCAGTTTTGCATAACCAACACAGATTTAATTGTACACGTTTTACCTCTGTAATTACCTTGTATGTAAGCCGCAGCAGACTGCCCCCTTATTTCAGTTCTTTTGACAGATTTGCATTTTAGCCAGAGCTGTCTTCATGGTAGATGTGCATAAGTTCAATGTTATCTATATGAAACGCATGAACTAATGCCCTCTAGTGGTGAAAAACTATCAAAATGCATTAAAGGGACACTGAACCCAAATGTTTTCTTTTGTGATTCAGATAGAGCATGAAATTTAAACAACTTTCTAATTTACTCCTATTATCAAATTTTCTTCATTCTCTTGGTATCTTTATTTGAAATGCAAGAATGTAAGTTTAGATGCCGGCCCATTTTTTGTGAACAACCTAGGTTGTCCTTGCTGATTGGTGGATAAATTCATCCACCAATCAAAAACTGCTGTCCAGAGTTCTGAACCAAGAAAAAAAGCTTAGATGCCTTTCTTTATATAAAGATAGCAAGAGAAAGAAGAAACATTGATAATAGGAGTAAATTAGAAAGTTGCTTAAAATTGCATGCTGTATCTGAATCACGAAAGAACATTTTTGGGTTCAGTGTCCCTTTAAGATTAGAGGTGGCCTTCAAGGTCTAAGAAATTAGCATATGAACCCTCCTAGGCTTAGCTCTCAACTAAGAATACCAAGAGAACAACGCACAATTGGTGATAAAAGTAAATTGGAAAGTTGTTTAAAATTTCATGCCCTATCGGAATCATGGACTTGACTGACCCTTTAAGGAAATGTTGGACACTCTAAACTTGCACTTCCTTTGAGCAACAGTATAACAAGGCCCAGTATATTAGAATATACATATGCTTTACGAGAAGCATAAAAATGGGGGGAAATTATTTGGAAGCAGTGCAAATACAACAAAGCTCATTCTGACTAAACAACATCTCTCACTCTTGGAGTAATAATGTGTAGCTGTCACAACCTCTTCCTTTTTTTTATCTAAAGAAGGGAAAGGAACTCTGAACATTTTGGGAATATCTCCAGCAGCAGTACACCTACTAAACACTTTAAAGGGACAGTCTACTCCAAAATTATTATTTAAAAAGATAGATAATCCCTTTATTACCCATTTCCCAGTTTTGCAGATCCAACATGGTTTATATTTCTTTTTACCTCTTATTACAGTGTATATCTAAGCCTCTTCTCACAGTCCCCTTATCACATGACTATTATCTATTGACTTTCATTTTAGCCAATTAGTGCTGTCCTGCACAATTCCACAGGAGAGAGCATAATGTTATCTATATGATACACATGGATTGGCAGTCTCTTGTTGTGAAAAGCTAATAAAAGAAGCATCTGATAAGAGGCTGTCTGTAGTGGCTTAGAAACGGGCAGACATGTAGAGGTTTAAATATATTAAAATAGATTAATGTAACAATGTTGGTTGTGTAAAGCTTGGGGAATGGATAGTATAGGCGTTATCTATCATTTTAAACAATACATATTTTGGTGTAGACTGTCCCTTTAAAATATCTGCAGAATATACAGGCATTGCAAATCAAACTCCAAAATATATAACAAGTATTTCTAAGGTTACATCTACAATAGGATCAACATACTGAGTTTTTCTGCTTTCTTAAAATAGTGTGATATGCACCAAAATTATGCAATTGTTCATATCATAAGCTCAGTTTTGAGCTTCTTTTTTTGCATTTTCTGCCAGTTATTGCTATTTTTCTGTGCATATAAAAAGTCAACAACATACTGTTGTATCCTCAGCCTAGGATCTGTGGATATAACTAGGTGATGAAAACGTACAGCAGGAACAAATGGAGGAATACATAAAGAACCATTACCCTCACAATTATCACAAAGAAAAATCATGTGCATCAGAGTCTATCCCGAAGCAGGACTGGACTATCTGGCTATTCATGGGTTACAGTATCCAGGAAGCTGGTTAATCCCTGACACTATCCTGTAGGATTGTGCTCTTTCTTTTTGACTATGTACAGGTAGCCCTCAGTTTACGCCAGGGTTAGGTTCTAGAAGGAATGGTTGTAAATTGAAACCGTTGTAAATTGAAACCCAGTTTATAATGTAAGTCAATGGGAAGTGAGGGAGTTAGGTTCCAGGCCCCTCTCAAAACCTAATACATTCTTTTTAAAGCTTTGAAATGAAGACTTTAAATGTGAAAAAGCATTATTAACCTAATAAAATAGATTGTATCATCATCAAACTAAGTTTAATAAACAAAAACATTTGCTAAACCGCACCTAATAAAATTATCACACAAACACAGACTGTATCATCATCAATCTTAGTTTAATGAACAAAAACAAAATAATCACACAACAGACTGTATCATCATCAAACTAAGTTTAATGAAGAAAAACGTTTTTTACTTGCCTTTTTCTGCAAACAGTTCTCAGCATTGAGTCTGCAGCTAAGGGAAGTGGCTGCTAGATCTTGTTGCTTTAAAAACGGCTCCATTGCTCAGGTCTGGTTATACACTGATTAGCCTGCCTGTGTTTAATCACACAACAGACTATATCATCATCAAACTAAGTTTAATGAACAAAAACGTTTTTTTACTTGCCTTTTTCTGCAAACAGTTCTCAGCATTGAGTCTGCATTTAAGGGAAGTGGCTGCTAGATCTTGTTCCTTTGAAAGCTGATCCATTGATCATGTCTGGCTTGCTTTTATTTGCATGTGTTTGCTGCAACACAAGCGGACAGCTCCACCTACTGGCTATTTTAATGTATGCATGTGCTAATGCTTGCAATAGCAGTCAATGCTTTTCAATAGCAAAAAAAAGGGCGTTATTCTGAAACGGCGCAAATTGAACCGTCGTAAACCGAGGGCCACCTGTACTATGGTTTATCCTCAACAAGCCAGCCACAGTCTATTAATCTAGTGGTACAACCATGCATAACCCTTAAATTAATTTTTGGAGAAGGCTTTATGTTAGAATCATTTGGAAGGGCTAAACAACTGTCAGAAGATGACTGGAGCCTTGCAGTAGAAAAAATGCTGTTTTGAGAGGGCTCAAGTTCTGCATTATTACAAATCTCCAAATATGCACTGAACTGTCAAAAAGGAAGGTGTATATGTTGGAAGGTGTATATGGGCATGGGTTCCCACCCCTCAGACCTCTGTAAGACTTTTCTACCTGCTGCAGAGGTCAGAGGCCAACTATCCACTAGTTCTGACATTGTTGTACATAAGATTATAACAAATTATCTCCATACTACCCCCTCACCAAATGTGCAATGAAGCAAGTGATGCTCCAAAGCGTTTGTGACCTGATATCTTACCTCCCTATTCTAATGTACACCATAGTATAGTAACACAGAAGGAAATCCTAGCTATTCAAGATCGGTATTTTTGAAACAAATTATCAAAAGAAGAAAACAGAAAGCTCAATACAAAATGGATAAAATGCCTTATGTTAACTATATAGGGATAGATTTATGCCGATTAAGACTAACTTCGAATATTGTGACTTCAATAGAGTGTAAAAAGTGGAGGGGAAACCTAACACCCTTACTTGCACACAAACCTGATTACATTTGCTAACCTGACATAAAATATGAATTTTCTTCTTAAATGGAAAGAGTCCACAGCTGCATTCATTACTTTTGGGAAATAAGAACCTGCCCATCAGGAGGAGGCAAAGACACCCCAGCCAAAAGCTTAAATACTCCCCCTCAACCCCAATCATTCTTTGCCTTTCATCCCAGGAGGTTGGCAGAGAAGTGTCAACATTTTTAATTTCTGTTTTTTGTCTCTTATGGAGGGTAGTACTCTTCGGCATGGGACTGGAGTTTTGTTTTGAATATTTTATTGAGGTCAAAAGTCACAAAACAGGGTAATGTTCACACAGCCAACAAGATATTGATGGACAAAATGTTCACAGTATAGAGTATTGTGGCTAAAACATTACATGGGAGAACATACAATCTGATAACATCATTGCAACAATCGGCCTCAACATTTTTTTGATAATACTGTGGGTCACCATATAACTGCAAAGAGAAAAACTGATAACAATACAAATAGTGTGTTATATATAATACAGTAATTGTCTATCTTCGAGGTCCAAACGGAGGGCGGCACAGGGTGAGGGGAGTGGTAGAAGTTGAGGGGAAAAAATGAGGTAAAAGAGAGAAGGAGAGAGATAGAAAGGGGGAGAGAAAAAAATAAATAAAAAAACATCCCAACAATAGGTACCAACTCAAACTTCCAGAGTAATAGCCTATATTTGCCTAATGGGTGATTGAGTTATGAGACTAACAGTGCTTGGGACAGGAGTTTTAAGTAGTCTTGTCAGTCTCTCAGTTAGGGGTTGGATGAAAGTTAGAGTCCAGAGATGCAGGAAGAGTCTTTCTGCGATACCATCCCGACTCCTATTAACAGCTCCTCAAACAATCAGCGTCGAACTTTGCTCCGCTGCCTGCTTTCTTCTCTCAAGTCCATGGCGGAGGCGATGCTACTATCCGTCACACTTGAAAGGCCGTGTTTGTTCCATGGCGTAGATTCCGGTAAGATCGTTTCATTTTACTTTATCATCAATGTACTGTAATGTGAATGTTTTCCCGAGGCTGCAACACCTTGCGGGTCTAACTATATGACATAAGGGTCTCAGTGAGTCTCTGTTAGTATCTTGGAATCGAGGGTTAATATCACCTGTGGGGTGTTATTGAATGGGGGGGGTTTATAATCATGTTTGTGATTCAACCTGCTTATGTCATGTTTATGGGCTCGTGGTTTGGAACTTTGAGGCCTTTGGAAGTGACGCGGCCTTTTGGTTGGGCGCGCTTTTTTTGAATGTACGGTTCACCTTGTGTTTTCAGGCATGATTATGTTCCGTTTTCCATTTTCGCATTCCTGACTGTGTGGCGAAGGAAATTTTCTAGTCCGCAGGGGTCTAGTCATAGGAGGTGGTGAGTGCCCCAGCCATTGGGGGTTCGGGTGCCGTGTGCCGTTTTTTTGTTTTTACTACTTTAGTCCATACTTATATATCCTCTATCCAGTTATGGAGGATTCTGATGCTGAGACTGTGCTAATTTCAGATTCAGTTACGGAGGATTCTGATACTGAGACTTTTGATTTCAGATTCTGTGCCCGGTGACTAATCCGGATTGGCCTCGTTGACACGTGTCAACCAGTTTTGTTTCGTATGCCATATGAGAGTGCCTAGTTCCTCTGGGAATCAAGGGTCTGCTGAGCCATCCGCCTCTGGGGGACCCGTCCTCTGAGAGGCGAGTTCCCTACCAATTTATACTGCTACACATGCGTTTGATTCCTCCATACATGGTGTGTCCCCCCCCCCCCCCCCCCCCGGAGGTTGCAGCATGTCTTCGCTTCCACATAATATTGCCAATTGTTCGTCTGCAGAGTCCAGACGTTTATTTGAGAATGTGCTTGTGCCCTATTGTCCCGGGCCTTCTGCCTTGGGGAGGGCCTCTACTTTTCCCCCGTGGGTGTAACTGTCCCTAAGTGTTGTGCCTTTCGTTACAGATTTGCGCGCCTTCGCGTATTGCTCAGACATGTTTTTCAGTTATGGAATGACCTTATCATTACTAGATACAGGGATTTTCAGTCTGCTAATTCAAATGGTGCACCTCATTAGACATGTGGGGATGAGGTAATCTGATTGTCATTTGTTTGAGATCTTTCCCACTTTTGAAAGATAGGGCTCCGTTTGGCTGGTCCTGCAGGTAGGTCTGGGTCTTTTTGGGTGTTAACCTTCGGGTTGCCTTTTATTTTATTTATATCCGATGGGATGTCTTATTTGTTTTTGTTTCCTTCGGGAACCTTCTGGGATTGATACTCTTTATTACTTCTTCGGAAGTTGTTTTGGACATGTTAGTCCTATGTTAAAAATGTCTGTTTTCAGTTTTTTCCCCTATGAGGGAGAATTTATGCAGCTTGCCGGTTAGGACCCTAGGTGCTGGCTGGCCCTGTCGGGTTCGTTCAGTGCTCAGGTTATCATTTTTGTTTTTGATGTTCAACTAAGCATTCGAGAGGACCTGTTGGTCCGTTAGGCGGGGAGGATTGTTTCAGTCCTTATAGCCTTCAGTCATAGATGGCCGGGCAGGGGAGTTTTTCCGCTGCGTCCCTCTGACATCTGATTTCATCCGAACCTAGAGTTTTCCTCCCCCATGTGGGCTTAACGCCCCTTACCGCAGTTGAACGGTTTGGCCTTCATTTTTAGGCCTCTGGATTTGTTCTTTTGGGCTTGATCCAACAGCTTGTACAGGATAGCTGTCTAGCATGCAGAAAGTTTGTCCTGAGGCTTTGAGAGGCATCTTCATTTGACTTCTAGCCTTGCTCTTTGGAGCATTGGACTTTAGTTAGGGGTGGTTCCTTCCTTTGGTCGCGGCTTTCGAGCTCTCGCTATCCAAATTCTCTGAATATGCATCTATATCCCTTGTAAGGTTTGCCTGAACTATTAGGTGACCGGACCTGTTTTTCTCCCTGAGACTTCTGGTTGCTGAAGCTTCGCTTAACCTTTTTCCTGACCCAGTCTTGGGTAGTTTTGGAATCTTAGATCTCATGGCTGGTTGGGGTCTTCCATGATAGTGGGAACTTTGGGCTAAGTCCTTGCTCCATCTACCTCACCTGGTCATGGTTGGCCAGGTTTTCGGAGTATTTTTTGCTCTTTGCCACAGAGTAACCCATGTCATCTAGTGGTTAGCTGTGTGACTTGCGCCTCAAGGGTTGTTGGTTCATACCCAGCTGCTGGCGCTGGATGTCTAATTATTGGTGCGCCTTAGGGGTTGCATTCCCATGGTCAGTTTGACAGTGTACCCGTGGATTCCCTGCTTTGCAGGCGAATGGATTGGCTGTGCCTCTGCTTAGCAAGCTACTTGTAGGGGGGTCTTTTTCTAGGACTTTTGTGTTGGGGATTTATCTTTCCATTAGCCGATGGCTTAGGGCCTAGAGGACAGTTGTTGCCCTTTCCGACCTCATCCCTTTTCTTTTGGGGATATTCTCCTCCCTATGGAGATGGAGTCCTTTCTTGGGGCTTCTCCTGGTCGGGAGGTAGAAAGGTGGGATTGGTTCCCCCTGGGATCTTGCTGGCTCCAAGTCAGACTTGCTGGGCCTTTGTTTTGATAGATCCTTAGGTCTATGGCCTTGTCTGTTTTCAGAGTCGGGTTGTACTTGTACTCTGTGGGGATGGCTGTGCTATCTTTACGCTCGTTCCTGTACCAGTTTTGGGATTCTTTTGTTCCCCTGTCTTGGATCCCTGAGGTCCAGCTGGGTGTGGGTCTGCAGGTCAGGATGACCGAGCGGTCTAAGGCGCTGCGTTAAATTCGCAGTCTCCTCTGGATGTGTGAGCTTGTTGAGTCTATCCTGTTAGCTCAGTCTGCTAGGATATAGATTTCCTTTCACCTTGCTCTATTGATTCAGAAGTGTGTTTACTCTTCCTTTGGGTTCTGAGGGTATTCTCTCCTTCTCGGGGGGTCCTTGATGGAGGCTTTGTGTTCCCCTTTTTAGGGAACACACAGCCTACCTGTGGGTAGGTCCGGCGACTTAAGTTGCCTGGAACGTGCCCTCTGTCTGGGGTTTGCTTTTGCGGTCTGTTTCTTGCTTGACTGCCTCTTCTTCCTCGCAAGCACCCTCTGTGTCGTCCTGTTATGGACTCTGTGTTTTCATACTTGGTTTTTTTTCCGCCTGGGTCTTTTACACACTTTCATGGTCAAATACTTTGGTATTCTACGTTCAGACACTGGGAGGACTTTGCCTCTTCAGTTGCATTCCATGCTTGCAGGATGTTGGAGACGTCTGTTCTGTCTCTGTGCCCGGTCTTATCCCGGGTTTCACTTGTATAGGCGTGGCCTCCTTTCCCTGTTTGGGTCCATTTCGGTCTCTTTGAGCTGGGCCCACTCTTGGAGGTGTTCTTTTTTTTATTAAGGGACCTTTCGGTTCCTCGGTTCTCCTTTGCCTCGTCCCCTTGGGGCTTTCCCCTTCATTTGTAAGGGGTGTGAGGTGGGGGACCGTCTGTTGGCCGACAATGTCTCTTGGTGGACTATTGGCTCAGTCGAGTTTGTTTTGCGGTTTCTAGTCTGGCTCTGGACTAGCTGCGAGTCAGTCTCCTTGGGGCTTTTGCTTTAAAAAAAAAAAAAAATTCTGCTTCGAACGAATCAGGATTTTTTTTTTTATTGGGGAGAGGTTCAGGCCTGGTGCCCTCAGTATGGGACGCCTATAGTGCCCTCCCATCTTGGCATTCAGTGTCCTCTATAGCTTGGGTTTTGTTTTTCCAAAAGTAATGAATGCAGCTGTGGACTCTTTCTATTTAAGAAGAAAAACATAAATTATGCTTACCTGATAATTTCCTTTTCTTCTGATGGAAAGAGTCCACAGCTCCCCACCCGTAGTTTTATGTGGGGCGTCCTTATATTCTTCTGGCACCTTTTCACCCTGATATTTCTTCTACTGTTCCTTGTTCCTCGGCAGAATGACTGGGGGATGAGGGGAGTGGGAGGAGTATTTAAGCCTTTGGCTGGGGTGTCTTTGCCTCCTCCTGGTGGGCAGGTTCTTATTTCCCAAAAGTAATCAATGCAGCTGTGGACTCTTTCCATCAGAAGAAAAGTAAAATATCAGGTAAGCATAATTTATTTCACATTCCAATGTTCTTATATATTTTACCAAAAATATATCTATACTATAATCGCGTTTATATCGCGTCCGTCGGTGTCGCCAGTTGTGCACGCATCCTCAAAGGATGTGTAATATCTATTTTAAAATACTTAGAACATATTCCCCTATGTGAAGATCACTGGAATGTGAAATATTTACAGTACATGCATAATTTAACACTTTATTAAAGGTACAGTAAAGTCAAAATTAAACTTTCATGATTCAGATATAGCATGCCGTTTTAAACTTCTGTTATCAAATTTGCTTGGTTCTCTTGTTATCTTTTATTGAAGAGTAAAACTAAAGCTCAGGACTGTGCATGTGTCTTTAGTACTCTATGGCAGCAGTGTTTTGCAACATTATGTGTAGCTTTGTTATACAATGTTGCAAAACACTGCTGCCATAGAGTACTAAAGACACATGCACACTCCTGAGCTCTTATGAGCCTATCTAATTTTACTCTAAAATAAAATGCCAATAGAACAAAGCAAATCTAACAAAAGTACATTGGAAATTGGTCTAAAATTGCATGTTCTATCTGAATCATGAAAGTTTAATTTTGACTTTACTGTTTAACTCTCACCGGCCACTTTATTAGGTACACTTTGCTAGTACCGAGTTGGACCCCCTTTTGCCTTCAGAACTGCCTTATTCTTTGTGGCATATATTCAACAAAGTGTTGAAAACATTCCTCAGAGATTTTGGTCTATATTGACATGATAGCAGCACGCTGTTGCTGCAGATTTGTCGGCTGCACTTCCATGATACAAATCTCCCGATCCACCACATCCCAAAGGTGCTCTATTGGATTGAGATCTACTGACTGTGGAGGCCAAACGAGTACAGTGAACTCATGTCATGTTCAAGAAACCAGTTTGAGATGATTTGAGCTTTGTGACATGGTGCATTATCCTGCTGGAAGTAGCCATCAGAAGATGGGTACACTGTAGTCATAAAGGGATGGACATGGTCAGCAACAATACTCAGGTAGGCTGTGGCGTTTAAACAATGCTCAATTGGTACTAAGGGGCCCAACGTTTGCTAAGAAAATATCCTCCACACCATTACACCAGCCTGAACCATTGATACAAGTCATGATGGATCCATGCTTTCATGTTGTTTGCACAAATTCTGACCCTACCATCTGAATGTCACAGCTGAAATCAAGAATTATCAGTCCAGGCAACGTTTTTCCAATCTTCTATTGTCCTATTTTAGTGAGCCTGTGCGAATTGTAGCCTCAGTTTCCTGTTCTTAACTGACAGGAGTGGCACCCGGTGTGGTCTTCTGCTGCTGTAGCCCATCTGCTTCAAGGTTCGATGTGTTGTGCGTTCAGAGATGGTATTCTACGTACCTTAGTTGTAGCGAGTGGTTATTTAAATTACTGTTGCCTTTCTATCATCTATAACCAGTCTACCCATTCTCCTCTGACCTAACTTCCTCACTTCCCATTGACTTACATTATAAACTGGGTTTCAATTTACAACTGTTTCGATTTACAACCATTCCTTCTGGAACACACATACAGTATATATATATATATATGTGTGTGTATATATATATATATATATATATATATATATATATGTGTGTGTATATATACTGTGTATGTGTGTGTGTGTGTGTGTGTGTATATATATATATATATATATATATATATATATATATATATATATATATATACATACACACACACACACACACACATACATACATACATACATACACACATACATACATACACACATATATATATATATATTTCTCCTACATTGGTGTATCCGGTCCACGGCTTCATCCTTACTTGTGGGATATTCTCAATCCCTACAGGAAGTGGCAAAGAGAGCACACAGCAGAGCTGTCCATATAGCTCCCCTCAGGCTCCGCCCCCAGTCATTCTCTTTGCCGCTCTAACAAGTAGCATCTCCACGGGAGGGTAAAGAGTTTGTGGTGTTAGATTTGTAGTTTTTATTTCTTCTATCAAAAGTTTATTTTAAAATAGTGCCGGCTTGTACTATTTACTCTGAAGCAGAAAGTGATGAAGATTTCTGCTGAGAGGAATATGATTTTAGCACCAGTAACTAAAATCCATTGCTGTTCCCACGCAGGACTGTTGAATACCGGAGAACTTCAGTTGGGGGGAACAGTTTGCAGGCTCAACTGCTTCAGGTATGATCAGTCATTTTTCTAACAAGACCAAGTAATGCTAGAAGACTGTCAGAAATCCCCTAAGGGATAGGTAAGCCATTTTTCTCTGTATAAAATGATGGCTTAATTAAGGGCTCTTCGATAGCCAGCGGGTAAATCCTCTTCCAGCTTAGCAATGTTGATGCGGTTAGGCTGGGACATCCAGTGAAAGGGGATGGGAAAACAGGACACCCACCTGATTATTTTTTTATTAAGTTGAAATGACAAGATGTTTGTCAGGTAGTCTGATATTGAGGCCTGTGTTCTCATCTGTTCTTACAATTGTAAGAACAGATGAGAACACAGGCCTCAATATCAGACTACCTGACAAACATCTTATTGTCATTTCAACTTAATAAAAAAATAATCAGGTGGGTGTCCTGTTTTCCCATCCCCTTTCAATGGATGTCCCAGCCTAACCGCATCAACATTGCTAAGCTGGAAGAGGATTTACCCGCTGGCTATCGAATATCTTGGGGGAGAGAGAGGAGAAGACCAGCAGTGGGACGCACTCTCTACTTATTTTATGATGTGCTGACATACCTCATATGTTTGAGGGCTTTTATGTGAGTTTGCAATCATTTGTTTGGATGTTTATATATGTATTGCTACCATTAAAATCGTTTTAAATCTACACTTAGATCATCCGTGTACTGTTTGGTGCACGGAGTTGCGCTCCTGTCTTCTTGTGTCTTTTGACAGAGATTTTCTTCAGTTTTGCTACCACGGATTCTACACCAGTGGAATATAAGGAGCAGCAGGACAGTGTGGAGGAAAATTGTGAACATTATTTGTTTGAACTACAATTATATATTTTTTCACTTTTGATCTGCCTTTGTTGAATACATATTTGGTAAGAGTTTATTCCTTTTTTTTAGGATAAAGTATTAGTTTATATGTGCATTATTTATCTATCATTGAGTAATAGACCTTGTGATTTTATAGTGTTTAGTTTATCTCTGAATTTTTAAATAGTGGGTCTATTTGACTTTTTTGTTGGCGCTTTTGGGAATTTGTTCTTTTTTTAATTAAGGGCTCAATGCTGGTTGACACTATTGTGGGCTTAATCGATTTGCTTTATTAGCATGATTCAATATGAATAGGGTGTTTTTGAGACTTTTAAAACACTTTGGGGTTTATTTTTGCACCTGGCACTTAATTAGACCCCTAATCTAGTCAAAAAGGCCCCACCACTCTGGAATGTAGAGGGAGGAGGCCTCATTTTCGCGCCTCAGTTTACGCAGTTGTTTTGGCTAGACAGTTCATGCAGCTTCACGTGGGGAGACCAGAAACCTCAGAAAGGACTTCAGAGAGGCTTATTTCGTACTCAAATAATCCCTAAGGAAGGTAAAAGCCACAGTAGAGGCTGTGGCATTGTGCTGTAGTGTTTTTTAACCGGTTAACTGCTGTTCTTAGCTCCGGTTTGGGCATTAAGGAGTTAATTGGTCTGAAAATTTGTGTGCAATCTTCAAAGCATTAGGACAATGTGGTGAAAATTTCATTAAAATCAAATGGTTATTTGATGTTTTAGTAATAAAGTGTGCACTTTTATTATTTAAAGACACAGTAACGTTTTTTCAAAAAATATTTTTTATTGCATTGTAGTGCTGTCTAAGTCTGTCAAACATGTCTGAGCCTTCAGATAGCCTTTGTTCTGTATGTTTAAAGTCCATGGCTGTACCCCCATTAAATTTATGTTTGAAGTGTGCTATAGCGTCCAAACGGCTTAAGGACCGTACAGTCACGCTTAAAAATGTAGCCCAAGATGATTCTTTAGCTGAAGGTAGTGAGGATAGTACACTATCCTCTCCTGTGTCAACACCAGCTATGCCCGCGCAAGCGATGCCCAGTACCTCTAGCGCATCGATTCCTATTACTTTGCAACAGTTAGCTGCAGTAATGGATAATTCTCTCGCAGCATTTTTATCCAAACTGCCAGCATTTCCAAGGAAGCGCTATAGCTCAGTTTTAAATACAGAAAATGAGCAATCAGACGCAGAGGATAATTTATCTGTAGTGCCCTCACACCAATCTGACTTGGCGGTGAGGGAGGGCCTGTCTGAGGGAGAAATTTCTGACACAGGTAAAGTTTCTCAACAGGCAGAGCCAGATACTATAGCATTTCAATTTAAGCTAGAACACCTCCGCGCCCTGCTTAAGGAGGTCCTGGCTACGCTAGATGATTGTGACCCCTTGGTGGTCCCAGAAAAATAGTGTAAAATGGACAAATTCTTAGAGGTCCCGGTACACACTGACGCGTTTCCGATACCTAAGAGGGTGGCGGATATTGTGACTAGGGAGTGGGAGAGACCAGGTGTACCTTTTGTCCCCCCCCCCCCCCCTATATTTAAGAAAATGTTCCCCATTGTCGACCCCAGAAGGGACGCATGGCAGACGGTCCCTAAGGTAGAAGGGGCAGTTTCTACACTTGCTAAGCGCACTACTATACCAATAGAAGATAGTTGCGCTTTCAAAGATCCTATAGATAAAAAATTAGAAGGTTTGCTTAAGAAAATATTTGTTCAACAAGGTTTTCTTCTTCAACCTATTTCTTGCATTATTCCTGTGACCACTGCAGCGGCTTTTTGGTTTGAGGATCTAGAAAACTCGCTCCAGAAGGAGACTTCTTATGATGAGGTCATGGACAGAATCCATGCCTTGAAGTTGGCTAATTCTTTCATCACTGATGCCGCTTTTCAGTTAGCTAAATTAGCGGCAAAAAATTCTGGTTTTGCAATCGTGGCGCGCAGAGCGCTTTGGCTAAAATCTTGGTCGGCAGATGTGTCGTCCAAAACAAAATTGCTTAATATTCCTTTCAAGGGTAAGACCCTATTTGGGCCAGAGTTGAAAGAAATTATTTCAGATATCACTGGGGGAAAGGGCCATGCCCTTCCACATGATAGACCTTTCAAAGCTAAAAATAAGTCTAATTTTCGTTCCTTTCGCAATTTCAGGAACGGACCGGCTTCTACCTCTACAGCCACTAGGCAAGAGGGTAACGCTTCCCAGCCCAAACCAGCGTGGAAACCATTGCAAGGTTGGAACAAGGGTAAACAGGCCAAGAAGCCTGCTGCTGCTACCAAGACAGCATGAAAGGGTAGCCCCCGATCCGGGACCGGATCTAGTAGGGGGCAGACTTTCTCTCTTTGCTCAGGCTTGGGCAAGAGATGTTCCGGATCCCTGGGCGCTAGAAATTGTCACTCAGGGGTATCTTCTGGAGTTCAAGGACCTTCCTCCAAGGGGAAGATTCCACATGTCTCGCTTATCTTTAGACCAGATAAAGAGACAGGCATTCTTACGTTGCGTAGAAGACCTTCTAAAAATGGGAGTGATACACCCAGTTCCAACAGCAGAACAAGGACTGGGTTTTTAATCAAACCTGTTTGTAGTTCCCAAAAAGGAAGGAACTTTCAGGCCAATCCTGGACTTAAAAATCCTAAACAAATTCCTCAGAGTTCCATCATTCAAAATGGAAACCATTCGGACAATTTTACCAATGATCCAGGAGGGTCAATATATGACTACCATGGACTTAAAGGATGCGTACCTGCATATTCCTATCCACAAAGATCACCATCAGTTCCTGAGGTTCGCCTTTCTGGACAAGCATTACCAATTCGTGGCCCTTCCCTTCGGATTGGCCACTGCTCCCAGAATTTTCACAAAGGTGCTAGGGTCCCTACTAGCGGTGCTAAGACCAAGGGGCATTGCAGTAGCACCTTACCTAGACGACATCTTAATACAAGCGTCGTCCTTTCACAAAGCAAAGGCTCACACAGACATTTTTCTAGCCTTTCTAAGGTCTCACGGGTGGAAGGTGAACATAGAAAAGAGTTCCCTGTCCCCGTTCACAAGGGTTCCCTTCCTGGGAACAATAATAGACTCGGTAGAAATGAAAATCTTTCTGACGGAGGTCAGGAAGTTAAAACTTTTAAACACTTGTCGAGTTCTTCATGCCATTCCTCAACCCTCCGTAGCTCAGTGCATGGAGGTAATAGGGCTAATGGTTGCAGCAATGGACGTGGTCCCTTTTGCTCGAATTCATTTAAGACCACTGCAACTGTGCATGCTCAAACAGTGGAATGGGGATTATGCAGATTTGTCTCGCCAGATACAAATGGACCAGAAAACCAGGGACTCACTTATCTGGTGGTTGACCCAGGATCACCTGTCTCAGGGAATGAGTTTCCGCAGACCGGAGTGGGTCATCGTCACGACCGACGCCTGCCTCTTGGGGTGGGGCGCGGTCTGGGACTCCCTGAAAGCTCAGGGCCTATGGTCTCGGGAAGAGTCGCTTCTCCCGATAAACATTTTGGAACTAAGAGCAATATTCAATGCGCTCCTGGCTTGGCCTCAGCTAGCGGAAGCCAGGTTCATAAGATTTCAGTCGGACAACATAACGACTGTTGCGTACATCAATCATCAGGGGGGAACAAAGAGTTCCCTAGCGATGAAGGAAGTAACCAAGATCATCCAATGGGCAGAGAATCACTCCTGCCATCTATCCGCTATTCACATCCCAGGAGTAGACAACTGGGAGGCGGACTATTTGAGTCGTCAGACTTTCCATCCGGGGGAGTGGGAACTCCACCCGGAGGTCTTTGCTCAGTTAACCCAATTATGGGGCATTCCAGACATGGATCTAATGGCGTCCCGTCATAACTTCAAGATTCCTTGCTACGGGTCCAGATCCAGGGATCCCAAGGCGACTCTAGTGGATGCATTAGTGGCGCCTTGGTCGTTCAACCTAGCGTATGTGTTTCCACCGTTTCCTCTCCTTCCCAGGCTCATAGCCAGGATCAAACAGGAGAAGGCCTCGGTGATTCTGATAGCTCCTGCGTGGCCACGCAGGACTTGGTATGCAGACCTGGTGGATATGTCATCGGCTCCACCATGAAAGCTACCTTTGAGGCAGGACCTTCTAATCCAAGTTCCATTCAAACATCCAAACCTAGTTTCTCTGCAACTGACTGCTTGGAGATTGAACGCTTAATTCTAGCTAAGCGTGGGTTCTCTGAATCGGTTATAGATACTCTGATCCAGATATCTGTAGGAGCAGAGAACAGAGAGAGGCGCCTTATGGGACAGTATCGTGGTATCGCTAATATGCAGATAGAGGCAGACAGCACACACAGGTGGAAGAATACTCACAAGTGAGGCGGCATAAACGTATGCCAAACTAGACAGGACGGAACCTTAGTCGCCCGCCAGACGGTCCAATGGGAGAAAAACTCTCACGTTCCAGTGGTCCAATCCGCTACGGCGGACAAAGGCAGACGTCAGGTGCCCACAGCGTCTGTGGGAGGATCAATGGCTCAGAGTCCTTAGTGCAAGTAATGGAATATTGCTCCACACATAGGATCAGATGGAAAATGATGAGAGCGGGGTTATCGTAAAAGATATTTTTTTTTATTATTAATCATAAAAATAATATTAAAACTGTTTTAAAATACATATAACAGCAACGCGTTTCTCGACCTTCCGGTCGTTTCATCAGGCTGATATTCACTTTGAAAACCCCGCTCTACTTAACATAATGATCATCCAATCACAGGCCGGTCTATTGTCCACACCCATCAACGGACCAATCATAAGTTATGATTGGTATCTATGGTGACAGTAGCACCTGTTCTGTAATCAGAGATGATGAGTGTATTGGGCGATAGTACCGACTGTGATCCATATACATGCATAGCTAAGGAATAACTATAATTTCGTAATGTAATTAATTCTTATATAATTCAAAAAATATCAAGAGATTCTGAAAATTAGCAGTTGTTACTATTATATAAAGAAAGGTGTTTGGCTGAAGTGATGGGACAAGATTGTATCTGTATTTCTCCTGTGTAATAGTTACGGTGTGTAGTAGTTGCAAATGACAAAAGGAAGTTTAAAGTATTCTGTGTTTCTCCAGTATAATAGTTACGATGTATGATAGTTGCAATGACAAAAGGAAAATAAAAGATATTTTATAAACCTCCATAACAAACAGATGCAGTTTTATTGTACCATCTGTAAGCTAATGCAATAGAAACTTCATTGTAGGGCATGAGTGAATTGATATGCATAAACCTGTTGGTGATAAAAAAATGCATATTTAAAGGGCCCATGTTTTCTAATGATTAATAATGTATTGACATATTTGAAGATACCATGTGTTCTGATCAATGGATATCATAATTTAGTATTCATATGTGTTAAAAGTGTAATTAGCAAATAATTTCGATAAATAGGTATCTGTAGGTATATTATTATAATAGCCCCCACATATTTGAATGGCCTGTATGTTCTGACCATAGATATCAAAATATGGTCATAGAAGATTGTGTTTCTCAATCTGAATATGATTCATCTTATAAAATGTTTATAATAATCGAACCAGTAATATCTGGTTGGTCCGAGACCATGGACGTCTGTTCCAATAAAGATAAATGGTTGGTGATAAGTGACCTACAAAAAAGCAAAAAGAGGGACTATAGGGAAGGATTTTTATGAGAAGGCTGCCAAATCGACGCATAAATTAAGACCATCAGGGTACATGCTCTTCAGCAGATGGATCCAATAAGTCTCCCTCTGTCTGAGCCTAAAAAACCGGTTATAAAGATGAGATTTGGGAATGAATTCTATGGGATTGACAGAATAACAGTTAAGATCTCCCCTATGTACATCATTACAGTGTCTTGATACACTATGAAATCTGTAATTATTCTTCATATTTCGATGGTGTTCGGACCATCTAGTGCTAAGGTATCTACAGGTACGCCCTACGTATTGTACCCCACAGACACATGTAAGTAGATAAACTACATAAGAGGAAGCACAAGAAGCACGGCCAATGATGGTATAAGATTTGTGGGTGATACTTGACCTAAAGGTTTTTTGCCGATCACCAATGAAAATACACATCTTACAACGGGCTCGTCTGCACTTATAAGACCCATGTTGTAAATTGTTCCTATTATTTCCAGTGGAAGGTTGTCTATGTTTCACAATTTTGCTCGGAGCCAACATTGTTTTGAGGGTTGGTGCCCTTCTATAGACTATTCTGGGTTTGTCATCCAAAGTTCTTTTCAAAATAGGGTCTTTAAGTAATATTTGCCAATGACGTGTGACAATCTCTCTAATTAGATTATGGTTAGAGTTAAATTGGGTGATAAACAACGGATCTTTATGGAAGGTACTAATATTTGTTGATTCTAGTCGTGCATTGGACTCAGTGAAATACAATTCTCTATTGTCATTTTTTGCTCTCAAGTAGCCATTTTCAATGATCGAATTAGGGTAATGTTTCTCCCTAAAGCGTTCCTTCAAGGTAAGGCTTTGTATTTCATAGTCTGCCATAGAACTACAGTTACGGCGCACTCTTTTGAACTGACCATAGGGGACATTCAATTTCCACGGCTGATAGTGACAGCTCTTAAAGTCGAGGTAGCTATTACAATCCACTGCCTTAAAGTGAGTGGTGCTGGTCACTTGGCCCTCAGTGAAACTAAGATTAAGATCTAAGTACACTATTGATTGCCTCTCAATAGTACTGGTAAACACTAGGCCTCTATTGTTGGTGTTTAGATGTTCAACAAAGGATTCGGCACTAGACGGTTCGCCCCTCCAAATAAAGATAAGGTCATCTATGTATCTTCCATAGTATACCAGGTTCGCCCCGTATGCTGAATCATAGATGTAACATTGTTCAAAGGAACCCATGAACAGGTTCGCATAACTTGGGGCGAACCTGGTACCCATGGCCGTACCCTTAGTTTGGAT